>NC_139604.1:3101246-4301246 GCF_964270895.1 Podarcis filfolensis
TCTAGGGGAATAAAAATTATGAGGATTTTCCAGCTCAAACACTTGTTTTGAGCCATTATGAAAACTCTTATCATACACATGCAACACCATGCAATCCATAACAGAAATGGGGTCAAAATCACCACCTCTGCATAACAGCCAAATTGGGACACACACACCTCCGCAATGTCCAATTTGTTGCCCTGTACACCTGGTCCAGCATGTGTTTAAAGGCACATGGCCAGCACCTGCATGCTTTAAAAAGAAAATAGCTTTCCTTTTAGCTCTTCAGTGAAAGTAAAACTATGTTATGAAGAATATGGTAGAATCATCTATAAGCAGTGGTCAGGAAAGATTACAGCAGACAACTGTGTGTCTTTAAAGTACACTGAGCCAAGAAAAAAAAAGTCTGCTAAAGTAGCTGGGAAGTTCGTTTTTGAAAAAAGCATTACTGTAAATCAGAGTTCTTTATCTCCACTATGCCACATACTATGTCCCTCAATTGAACAAGTTCTTCCTAATTACCCACCTTAATTACAGTAATTATACACTTTAGAGTAAATGCAGGTAATAAGGTTCACTTGGAAAGGATGCTGTCAAAGACAGTGGAACGAAAAGCCTCGCTCCTCTCGGGGATGACAAAGCCGATAATGACAATAATTTAGGAGGGCTGTTTACCTTCTCCCATGCATTTAGGGAGGGGAGGAAGACTTGAGCACATAGAAAAGAGGAGGAGAACAGAGTCAAATGAAAATTGCTAGTGATGATCACAGCTCACAGGCAACGTATAGGGAAATGCATTTCAAAAATGGCCTTAAGAGCTTGCTGTGCCAGCTACTTCCTAAAGTCCCATACCTTACTTCTGTCCCCAATTTGTTCACAAGATTAAGAGTTAAAAATGGAAAGCAAGAAAGACATAGCCCCTGGATAGTTATGGGCTCTTTTCCCTTTTGAATTTATAATCTTGGGCTTGACACCCTCCCACTTCCTACAAACAAAAAAGTTATGTGGCACCTTAAAGACTAACATCAACATTATGGCATGATCTTTTGTGGATGGGAATCTACCGTATTTTTCACTCTATAGGGCACATCAGACCATAGGGCGCACCTAGTTTTTTTGGGGGGGGGATAAAGAAACCCCCCAAGCCCCAAAGAGCAAAGAAGCCAAGACAGCGAGAACTCCCGCTAGGCTCCGAAGGCTTGCGGATAGCTGCCTGAAGCCCGGGGTGCACAGTGGAAGTTGGCGCTGCGCTCCCCGGGCTTCGGGCTGCAGACTGCTATCCGCAAGCCTTCAGAGCCTGGCGGGCACTCCGAAGGCTTGCGGATAGCTTCCTGAAGCCTGGAGAGCGAGAGGGGTCGGTGTGCACCGATCCCTCTCGTTCTCCAGGCTTTAGCAAAAGCCTGCATTCGCTCCATAGGACGCACACACATTTCCCCTTCATTTTTGGAGGGGGAAAAGTGCGTCCTATAGAGCGAAAAATACGGTACCTCACTAGACACAGGGAATGATCTCCTTAGACAGCAGGTATAGTGATATTTTCAGATGACACAAGTATGAAGAAAAAAACAGATCACATGAAAATGAAATGTGACAATTATGTTAAGGTGAAACAAACACAGTAACCATTCACACCAATAACTGATAAACTGAATATCCTAGCATTTGTAAGGTAATTAAACCCTGCTGTGTGATAGGAAGCCATTATCATGATTAAAGCCACAGATGATAGAACCAAACTTATTGCTAAGCAGGGTGGATTTGATTTAAATCAAATCAATTTAAATCACGATTTAAAACACTAGTCAGTAAGACTTGTTTTAAATCATTTTTTTACAGAAAGATTCATTCTTGCTGGTATAATCTTAATATTTACAACCAGATGAAGGTTTTATTTTCGGAATAATAATTGTTCAGAGTAGTTTCTACAGTTATATCAAAAATTACTGATTTGGTTATACTATTAGAAATACATAGATAATTATGAAATTATTGTAAGGTTTAATAAGTTAACTGTTTATAGGGGCTATATCTCCCAGCAGCTCTAGCTTTGGAGAGACTGGCCTTCCTTTTTCGGGGGGGGGGGGCAGAGATACAGATGGTAGGCCCAGGCTGGAAGAGGCTTGCAGTAAGAGCAGGCCGAGGAGAACTAGGCTGGTGGAAAGCTGGAAAAGGGGAATCAAGGACTGGAGCAGAGAACTTCAGGGATTCCTGCTACAGGACTGAAGTTCCAGGAAGAGACTTTATTGTTTGGAGAATGTCCGGCGAGCCCTGGGAAGAAGGGCCTGGAACCAGTGAACTCTTTTTAGTTGACTGGCAAGCACTTCAAGGTCTTGCCAAGGACTTAAAGATCCCAGTTACTATTTCCTCCTCCAAAAACACCCCTTTGGATTTGCTTCTACATTCAGGTGCCTATTCTGTACAGTTAAGTGTTAGTGCAGTTGTTGGAACCCAGTGGGATTGGGAAGAGGTTGCCAGCCCTGAAGTGCTTTCAGCACTTGCCTCAAGTCTGAGCTGCACAGACATGCAACTGACTTGCACAATTATTACACAAAGATCTCAAGACTTGTGGAGTATTCTGTTCACAAGGTTGCACTTTCATTTTTACTGCTTCACACTTAGGTACTTCTGCAGATCTATTCCACTCCAAACCATCTATTCATTGAACCTTTTGGAACTTAGCATTTAAGTGGTAAGGGGTTTATTTTGTGTATATAAATTTGCAAAGGAACAATGGGATTAAGGTTTTTTCCTCAACTCTGTATGCTTATAACATTTTTCCTGTGAAGGAAAGGCATGTTGTCTCTGCAGACACAAATTCACACTTTTGAGAACTGCAAAAAAAAGTGTCTGTGATAATATCTTCTCATTAGAAAAACTGCCCCAAATAATCTTACAGCAACCTCTGGAAGAACATGACATTGTGAATGGATTAATGGAATTCATTTACCAAAAAATAAATAAAAAATTAAACATTGCATATAAAGCCTCATGCTACATAATTAAAAACAAATCCTTATTTCCTGATGAATAGCCTTTGGACTATAAAGTAACTTAACTAGAAAACGATATTTAGAAAGATTTTTCCTCCAAAAGCATTTTATTTTTAAAAATCTGATTTAAATTTTAAAAATCCAATTTTTTGATATATATATTTTTAAAAATCATTGATTTTTATCCACCATGCTGCTAAGTTGCAATTCACCATTTCATGCTGAAATTCTTTGTTCAAGAATGGCACTGTTTTTTTTCTTCTGCGAGTCTAATAGCTGCAGCAGTTAAGTGATAAAGGAACAGCACTTGGAACCATTCTTCAAGTGTTGTTTGCTGCTCTGATCAAAATCTGACACCCCCACATGCCCCTGCCTTAAAGCAATAAAGGGAAATTCAATCATGGATATCCCATATCACATCTGTTTTGACCCCTAAAAGGCAAAGTATTGTTTCCTAAAGTCTAGTTTGGTTCAATTCTGCGAGACAAAGGATCCACAATTGATATGCAGACACTGTTGCAGGTTTCCCATGAGTCACTGCATTGGCAAGACAGAGATTTCAATATGTCAGCAAAAACCCTGAGTAAAGATTATGACAAAACAAACCCCTTCTCTGCTAAGGCAGCAGCACTGTGGTTCAATACTAGCTCATCAGGAAAGGCATTTAAGTCTTCCCTAGTCTGAATTTAATTACATGTAAATTAAAAAGAATCTTCCTTTTTCAATTACTTAATTAACATATTTTGATTGTCACTTGAAGATGGTTTCGTTAACACTTGCCTTCTAAGATTTAATTTTCAAATTGCCTACCAGTCATCTTAAGAAGGTAACATCCAAATACATGAGATACTACACAAAACAGTTGCAGTGAAGGAGTTTTCCTTTAATTTAATTTAAATTTGTAACATGTGAACCTTTATATAAGCAGACTGCTAGCATTTTTTTCAATCTAAAATAATGAACCAGCGGACAGTTATATTTTTTACTCAAGAAAAAAGAAACTAATAAAAGGGTCTACCATGCAATCTGATAACAAAAGGGGGGGGGGGGTCTGATTCAGTCTTATGTCCGGAATTACACTTTCAACATAAGCAAATCTGCAAGTAATAGTTGCTCTTTAAAGAAAAAATAGTGGAGATCGGTTGGCTCCGATCTGCACTCACCATGAACTGGTTCTCACAATTTATATGAGTCTTCACAAAACCATGGTATAAGACTTTGCATCACTGGCGTCAGTGCAAAGATTCTGGTTTCTATTAAGCCACTGTTCCATTATGTTCAAACCAAGGAACTCTAGCTGAATGCCGGTTAAGAGCAGAAAGCCTTGAGATTAAAATGTTCTCCTATTGGTTTTAAAATGCTATCTTTTCTGATGCCAGATTTGCACTTTCTTCCTTTGCATAGAAACCAAACTATTTTCCAGCATAGAAAGCAGAAGGGCACATATCACACTGGAAAATGAGGACGTGAACAAGGACCCACACCTTGTGGCTGATATCCTGTCCCCATGTCCATCCTGACAACAATATTACGGGACTGAAGAACTTCGGTCACTTGCATCTGCTCAACTGGACACAGAAACTCTCGTTTCTGATGAAACTGATTAACAAAGCTACTATTCTAGCCATTTTAAAATCTGCAATGGCTAGCCTGTGGCTGTTCAGACACCAGTGGACTACAGCTTCCACAACCCCCAATGACTGGCCTTGCTTGTTAGGGCTGAAGAGCTACACAATTAGCCACTTCCATTTAAAATAATATCCAAACCAACACTTGGTGCACTCTGCAAGTGCGGAGATCAATAGCAGGGTGGTGCAGCAGCCCTCATCTGGCATCTGGCGGCCTGTATTGCCATTGCACATGGTGACAGATAAGGACAAGGCGGCAAGGCTGCCACAATGCGAACATGCTCAGGACAAGGAAGTGCTACACTGGCTGGCAGAGAGCACAGCAATGATGCTTTTGCCAGCATCTGAATTAATCTCCCCATGTCAATGTAGGTACACTCCTTTCTAACTCAATTACCATGAGAGCGACTTAGTTAAGGCCACACAGTGAGTTTGGTGGGCAAATGAAGGGGGAATTTACCAAGTACAAATGCCAGTTATCCAATGTGAATGCAACAGTAATGAACACCTGTGATCTTAGCAGCTGCATCAGAATGTTTTGATGGGAGCTGTAGTTCAAAGCATCTGGAAAGCACTAACCTCTAGCATTAAAGAGCACAGAATGAACTGCATTCAATACTAATGTTTGAAAAGGCTTTATATGAACAGATTCTGGTTTTGACTGCAGTCTAAGAGCCAATACTCACACTATGTTTGCTGGTCTCCAAATGAATAATATTCGTTCATGAATGTAATTGTATAACCAGAAAATATGGCATGGAAATATGCATAAGTATACTCAATTTACCTACAAACCATGTTCCCTGGCACAGGGCTACAAACATCTACTCTACAATAAAAAGCTCTGTAGAAAGCAGACTGCACGTCTTACCTAACCACAGGTCTTTCAAGATCATGAAAACAGGGCACTGTGTTGTAGGAATGGGCCCATGCTTGGAATACATAATGAGAAAACTGACCCTCAGAACCTTAAGCAAGGATGAGAATACAGAAGCCCCATAGTTTTATTAAGCTTTTTTTTCCAGGAGATAGTCCCCCACACATCTGCAAAATGTGACATTTTCATCTAAATTCAACAGAGATTCTAGTGAACTGCAGGTATAAATGCTGCATTAGCCTTTACCCTTTATTCTAATGAAGATCTCAGTGGATTTCAGGAGAATGAGATTCATACTTTGCTATAAAATGTCCAGATCTCACATTTAATAGCATTTCAGAAATGTGTCTGCCCCACATGCTTTAAACAGCCATCCTTCCACTTACCTGATAAGTCCCTGCCCCACAGACTCTGCAGTTTGCTGTGCAGTTTGACAATGTTGTCCAGCTGCCTGTTTACTTTCACATCTTGTACCATGGCTGGCACGTGACACACTGGGCAGGCTGTTCCACTGCTGTCACCCACACAATTTCTGCAAATCAGATATAAGCAAAAACATTTTCACACAGAGTACTGGCAACAGCTTTCAAGATAGGTGGCTTAAGAGAAGTCTTAAATAAGTACTGAAGTACTAATATGGCAAAGCAAGGCAATAATTGCCACCCTGAGCTCCTCTGGTAGGGAGGGCAGCATATAAATTTAATAAATAAACGAATTATTTACATTTTGTCTGTAATGCTGGACAAGATAGTAGACATTTGGAATAAGTTATAAACCAGCGAAAACCACATCTTTCCAGCTAGTAAGAGCCCAATAGCGAAAAGAGCCTAATAAAATCTGACTAAATAACAGGTTGCAATAAATTATGAAAGCAGTGATTTGAACATATTTCATGCACCTTTTAACAGATTTATCTGGCTACAGATTATCCAATGGCCCTATGAAAATATAAGGCTTAATCATAGTTAAAATGTTAAAGTATGGATACCCAAACATGGTTAAGGGTCAAATACAAATTAGGATGATAATTCCTGGTTTGAAGTAGGCTTTAAGCATTACAACTCTACCAAGCATCCATCCAAGAAGAATGGTGTCCAAGAATATAATACAGTCATACCTTGGGATAAATGTGCTTCAAGTTACCATATTTTATGCTCTATAAGGCACACCTGACCATAAAGCGCACCTAGTTTTTAGAGGGGGAATTCAAGAAAAAAAATATTATTTAAAGGGAGTGATGAGAAGAGCCCGTATGCATCCCCGGCTCTGCTCAGCGCTCCCTTTCACGAGCTGCATGGAGCTTGCAGGCTTTTCCCCGAGGAGGGAGAAGGGCAGCCCTTCTCCCTCCTTGGGGAAAAGCCCCCAAGAGCCACACACACACTCCGCGTGGCTCTTTAAAGGGAGCGCGGCTCTTGGAGGCTTTTGCGGGAGATGGGGGAAGTGAGAGAGCCTCGCTCTGTCACTTCCCCCACCTCCCGCAAGAGCCGTGCGCTCTTTAATGGGAGCAGCTCAGGGAGCAGCCTGCCCGCTGGCTGGCGGGGAAAGTGGCGGGGAAGCCCAATTCATTAACACTTAATTCTCCTGCTGAAATCATTCAGCACCTGCTTAATTCTCTTTAAGTGCTTAATTTTGGCTTGATCATAGTCTAACAGTTTTGTGAGTACCTATCAGAATCAATCAAATATTTGCCTTAGCAATAAATCTTGCTCTATACCAGGATGGCTAACCTTTGGCCCTCCAGATATTATTGGACACCAACTCCTGTCAGACCCAGTTATTACGGCCAGTGGTCAGGGAAGATGACAGAAATATCTGGAGGGCACAAATTCCTCATCTTTAAGCTATACAATTTTTTGAGAATTAATTACCTTTCCTTTCTGTCTGAAGTTCTGGATAACTCATACATGTTGTGAGCTAGAAGGAGCAACTAATAGGCACACAAATGGATCCCTGGACTCAGAGAAATAACCATTTGTGGGGGGCAGAGTGGGAGTGAAATCACAAAAACTGATGACACAGGATATGGTCTGAAAGCACATGTGTCAAACACCTTGCAAAACTTAGGCCTGGATCTGGTCTGTGCCTGGATCAGTGGTCACTTGGTTTGCCACCTTGGGTTCCATGACAGAAGAAAGGTGGGGTATAAATGGAAGAAAATAAAACAAACAATATCAATATGTTAAATTCTACTCAGTACATTTGGTCAGATCTCAGGGACATCTTGCTGTATTCTGTACTACCAACAACAGCACATAAAGAACATTGTGTTCAGTTCTGCTAGACAAAGTCCAAGAACAACACAGATACACTAATAAAGGACTAGAGAAAACTACAATAATAGTAAAGAGTAAATAATATACAAGAGGAAACTGAAGAAATGGAAATGTTGAACTTATAGAACACTGCAGATGGGCAGAAGAGAATACAAAGAGTGCTGAAACATCCATAAAAACATGGAAGAACAACTACTGTCCTGAAACCTGGGGACAGAGCAAGACAGAATGGGTTAAAATTGCACCAAAGAAAGTTTCTAATGACCACAGTGCAAAAAGAACAAACTGCACTAGCAGTTATCACCTTCTGCTTCCCAAGAGATCCACTTTTTATTTGGATTTTAAGCAGGATTTTTTTTCTTTTTATAGGGCAAGGCCTGCCTCTTGAGGAAGTCTGGACAACACAAATGACCTCTGTTAGAGGGTGCTGGTACAAAAACAGTGATTTTTAAAAGACCGATGTTCAAGGGCATATTCAAATGTCAGAATGCACTAAATTTCAGGTGGCATGTCATGCATGCTAACCATAGGCAGCTTTCAGAAGTTACCTTTGACCAAACTGCAGCGCTGCAGGGACCAACTTTGTTCAAGCCTCAGAAAAAGTTACCCAGTGCTCAGAGATCCCTTATGACCCAGCGGCTGCAGTTATGTTGCTTCCTCTTATACATCAGTCACCTCTTACTTTCCGTCCCTCTCCAGGCACATTAACAGTTTATGCCACAGCAAAACTATTTTGGTCTGACCTGCAGCTGACTTGGCTTGGAAAACTAACTGCAGCTGACTTAACTACCCTAAACAGTGTTCAGGGCGCACTCCTGTGGAAGACTCGACTATCATTTGTATTCAATAAGAGGAAACAGCATAACAAGAGCTTTTGTTGTTGCTGCTACTGTTATATTTTCTCCTTTTCTGCCTTTTCTCCAAAGCAACATTCTTCCAACCATGAGAAGAGCACACTAGAATCATTTCTTTAAGACACCCGGGGAACGAAAATCAGTCTCTTCTAAAGTAAGGCTGGATGATGGATCTTAGTCTGCTGATTCAGAAGAGATTTTTGAGGTCAGGAGTTCCTTCCCCGACTCTTTCCAGATGCTGGTCTCTCCCTTAGGAAGACAGCCAAACTACGGGTTAAGAAATTTATCTTGGGGATGATCAGACAACAGTTTTGCTTTCAGCTAAATGCCAATACTTGGGATTTGGAAACAGTCTCCATGACACCTACCGTGGGAAATACTGTATATCCATAAGTCTCAGTTCCAAATAACCTCCATTGTTTCAGCCATCTAGATTTCTTTTAGTGGACATGTGAGGATTAATACATCAGTAAATCAATTGACGAATAGTGTTAAGCAGGTAGTTTGCTGTTTTACACACACCTCAGTAGCCCCATCAGAAAGCCAAGGCAAAACTGCCGACTCTACTGGGACAGGGCCGTTGCTCAACCCCTGAAATCTGCAGGTAGGGGTAGGAAAGACTGCCTGACTGAAACCCTGGAGGGTCGCTGCTCCTCTGTATACACTAGGAATGGGGAAACCTCAGTCCTCTGGGCCCATCTGGCCCTCAGGAGTCTCCCCAGGGCTACACTCTCTACTGGCCCCACTATGAACCCTTCTGGGACGTCTTTGCCTGGCTGAAACTTTGCCCTTGAGCATCAATAATGCATTTTGCTTTCCTGGATAGAGGATGCAGATGAATGTGCAAGTGTGACGAGACTAGTGTACTATACAAAGGAAAATTTCACATTTATTGATCAGCCCACTTCTCTGCCTCTGGCTCCTCCGTCCACTGGAAAGTGGCCCCCAGAAGGTTGCCTTGAACACAGTGTGCTGAAAACATATTCCCTATACTTGGTACAGATACCTCTGAGCTAGATGGATCAATGCTAAAACTTTAAGTGCAAGGGAGCTTTCTATGCCTTACAAGAGCTTGATTCCATGCACACTTTAACTGAAGTATAGGCACTCTCTGTCCTGTATAATAAATGGAACCACACACAGATATTCACTCACTTCTGTGCAGCCCTTTGGACCCCTGGCAATGCCACTTGGAAGAGTGGGAAACCCTTGGGAGTGCCATGCAATGCCAGGGAGCAGGGAAGAAATCAACCTTCTTCCCTCCCCCCACAAGTCTTTATTGGTTCCATGTGCCATTGTTTAATTTCATTTTAAGCAAAACATAAAACCCAGAGAGTCCTATGGCACCTTAGAGGCTAACAAATTTATTATAGCATAAGCTTTTGTGGATTCAAGTCCATTTTGTTAGTTGGATAGCATTTAAACCACCATACCATTTAAATTGTTATTGCTTGGGCTGTCCCTGGATTCCAAGGATAAAAGCCAAGACGACTGCTCAGTCTTCTATTATTCACACAAATATTTATATTTGCATGATATTTTCACCTATCGGCAATGGATTACAATAGTTTAAAATGTAATCTGTCTCCATACCAGTTACCTAATCTGGGTCTTTGTCACTGGAGCAAATCTATGAAAGCATGTTCTAGTTCTACGACTTGACTAATTTCAACAATATTTAACTAGTCAAATGGCCAGTTTAAGACACACTCCTCCTGCCATCTCATATGGCACACTCTGTTCTCTCCCTCACTCAAGTCTCCAACACAAGGAGCCTTGGTAGAAGCAGTAAAGGAAGGAGAAAAGGTACAAAGTGAGTCAAGGGGATGTGAATGAAGAAGGAAGCAGGAGCCACTGTGGTGGGACATTCCAGGAAAGGTAAAAACTAGGTGGGGAGGTGGGGGAATTATACCATGAATGGCACTGGAGACTCTGTTAGATCAGGTGATAAGTCCAAGGGAATTGGGGAACTGAAGGAAAGCAGGAATTAAGTAGTTTGTATGGTGCGGATCACATGGAAAGGGGCAAGAGAACTTCAGTTAAAGAGTCTCAAGGAACTAGCACTGTGGAATATTTTAGAACTATTTCCGGAGGCATTTAAAAATAACTCAAGAATAGTGAGAAAACAGTTCAGTGGCAGCGTGCATGCTTCTCACAGATTTAGTCCCCAGAGATTCCTATTTAGAAGGAGTCCCAGGTAGCAGGACTGAGAAGAAAACCCCTGCCCAAGTTCAATGCGAGATGTTGCCAGCCTGGGCAAGATAGCTCAGTGGCCCACCTGAAAGTATGACAGCTTTTCATGCTTACATATGTTGAAACGTGTCAGACAATTTAAGGGGGACAACCACAGCAGCTAGAGGATATAAATCACATGGGTGGGGCTGCATAACCCAATCCCATCACCCCAGAATATAAACTCCCCTGCATTCACTTATGTTTGCATGCCTTTGGAAACCTATAACGCCTTTGTAAACTTATAATGCAGCCCATTGCTGTGCCACTTATGGAACCAGCAAAGCTTACAAACCCACACCAGTTTAAGGACATTGTAAAGGTATCCTCTCCTACTTTACCAATAAGGCCAAAAAGATGCTGCAGCAGCTGGAGTCACTTTGGAACCTTTCCACAAATGATGTGATGATAAATGTTGCCAGGTGTCTTATAGACAATGTTTAATTGCAACCTTTTAGTTTACTAGTTCTGGGGGCTCATTTAAACAACAACAAAAATCTTACTGCTGTTTCTTTTAAAAGTCTCCATGGCTACAGCTTTCTATTAAAGGGGGATCTAACACAGTGATGGGCAGAAACGGCAAAATAAGATAAACAGAAGAAACACACAGGCCACATAAGCTCAATTTTCAGACAACACACTAAACCACGGTTTGTGCTAACTACACGGCTTATGTTCCAAGGTATGATTTGGGCTTTAAAAACCATACAGCAAGCACATGATTTAGATCTACTTGTTTGCTTTCAGTTTTTGCCTGTTCCTTCACTGCAAACTCTAGAAATGGAGCACCCTGATAAGTCCTCATATTTTACAGGCATGCAGGATACATGATGGTCTGCCAACTTCACAATTAACCTGCTGCCACTGAAGAGGAGGTGACCCAGTATTTGTGCTTGGTTACATACATGTAAAATGGAAGCAATGTTATGCGCAGTTACAGAAAAATGCAGCCTCTATGCTCTCTCCTAAAGCATCTGCTTACTGGTATAGGTTGTTTTAGAACCAGATTCTAAGTATGCAGTCTGTTCAAAACAGATAATCCAAACCTCAGGGAGATCTTATCCACCTGCAATGTTTTAAAGGTAAGCTAACAAAAACAGGGAAACTTCTTGCTGTACTGATCAGATAAAGTAATATAAGGCAGTCAGTTATTCTAATTACATTTCTTAGTCACTTTATACAAAAAAAAGAAATGTGTCAAAGCATCAAAATAAAATCAGCTAAAAGCCAAATGTAAAGTGGCTCACAATACAAAATTTGTAAAATGAAGGCAAAGCAATACAATAAAAAGACAAGTCCTAACCTGCTCCACCACAGGAGAAGCTAACTTAACATCAAAGAGCCTGGCACCTAAAAATTGACACTGATGGCACATGAATGTCTCTGGCAATAGCATTCCATAGATGGGGTGCCACCACTGAAAAGGTCTATTCCCATGCAGCCACACTCCCCACCTCACTCACACCCTGATGAAAACCAAGGCATCTGGGCTGGTTCTTGTGGTTTGAGACAATCTTTAAGGGGCCTTAAGCCATGTAGGGCAAAACCATTTTTTAAAATGAACCAGAATTTCAAGGCCACATGTGCCTCCAACCATAGCAACAGTTCCAGAAGTGCCCCCCAAGCTGTGCACCTGCTCCATTAGGGAGGAGTGCAACTGTTTCTAGAAAAGGTTGTGTCCCTTCAGGTCTAAGGAACTGCCCAGTAACAGTGCCTTAGTCTTTGTTGGATTGAGCCTCGGTTTACTGGCTCTTATTAGTCCACAGGCAGACACCAGTCTAGTAATAATAATAATAATAATAATAATAATAATAATAATAATAATAATAATAATAATAATAATTATCATTACTATTATTATTATTATTATTATTATTATTATTATTATTATTATTTATACCCCGCCCATCTGGCTGGGCTTCCCCAGCCACTCTGGGTGGCTTCCCAAAAAAATATTAAAATACTGTAATACATCAAACATTAAAAACATCCATTGCCACACCTGCAAATGCAAAGGAGAAAAAAAGCTGCATGTCATCTGCACATTTATAACACACTCCAAATCTCTGCATGATCCCACTCAGCCATTTCATACAGATGCTAAACAATATGAAGCCTGGCCTCTGAGAAACCCCACTGCTTCACCCAAGCACCACTCTCTGGAAATGGCCATCCGAATAGGGCTGAAACCATCTCAAAACAGAGAACCTAGATCCACTTTCGGCAGCCTCTATAGGAGGTTGTGGGTATTGAAAGCTGGTGAAAGATCAAGGAGAATCAACAGAGGTCACTGTATGTGGTGACCTGGGCAGTTCATGCGCCAAAACTATGCCTAAACCCTGACTGAAGCTAATCAAGAAAATTATCAATTAAAATTATCAATCAATCTCTTCCTTATCCAAGAGAAGTTGGAGTGGTTTTTCATTATTGGATCAGCCTGTATTGCTTTAAAAGTATGCATGTTTTTATGCAACCCAGAACAGCTCTTAAAACAAACATGTCAATTATTTTGGTCTGAAAGTGGCCCAACTTCCCAGGCAACCACAAATATATATAATTCATTAGTCAACAGCAAACTATTGCACCTAATGTAAAACACTCATCCAACACTCATTACTGAGCCTAGCAGACTCCAAATATTAACTCCTAAGTAGGGTGAATTGATGTTTCCTGTACAATTATCCCACTTTTTAAAACAGTGTGGTTTATAAAAGCTTAAAATAAGCAATAAACACCATGTGACAAAGAAACAAAAAATACCGAAGACAGAAGAGCAGATCATTTTAAAACAGAAGCAAGAACACAGAAAGCAGAGGCTGGATGGCCATCTGTCATGGATGCTTTACTTGAGATTCCTGCATTGCAGGACCCTTCAAACTCTATGATTCTATGACTAAAAGCATACTGAAGAAGAAAGGATCTTCAACATTCATCAATAAGCCAGAAGAGGAGTTATTGCACCACAGCATAATATGGAATTACTTACAGGCATAAGACATGTTCACAGCCTCCTATGTTCACAGGTTTCTTCAAAATGTCCCTACTGTCAAGGAAAGTATATATATATTAAGTTCCTGTCCTAATTATCAGAATCACATAATTCCTAATAAACTTCTGGTATAAAGCCTATAGCTTTTTATTTGTTTTGTGGCGTTGCTTTACATCTGCCTTTCCATTCCCCCTTCTGATTTTCCCATGGCAACAGGACAAATTTTAAAGGAAGGCTTAGAATTAGAGCTCATGCTTTGAACGCAGAAAGGTCCCAGGTTCGGTTCTTGGCATCTCCAAGTAAAAGAATTTCAGGAAGCAGGGCTGGGGAAAGCCTTTGACTTAGTAACCCGCCCTGAGTGGCTGAGGAAAAGTATTATTATAATAATTGTTGTTGTTGTACCCAGAGGGAAGCGGCCACTCACAGCAGACAGAAGCAGGCTAGACAGACTAGGGCTGCCATACGTCCCAGATATTACCGGGATTTCAAAGGCAGAAATGACGTCCGGGGGAAATTTCTGAAATGTGGTGCTTTGTCCTGGATCTTAGGCAAGTCAATGGAACAACAACTCAACTTTCAGAGTGTCCTGGTTTTCCCTTTTTGAAATAAGGCAACCCTAAGATAGACAGATATGTCTGACTCAGTGTACAGCAATTATGTTATTATTTTATCTGTAAGGGGGGAAAGGCAGAGTATAAATACATCTGTAATGGTGATGATATATGTCCAGCTTTATTTATTACACACAAGCTAGCTTTACCATCACCACCACCGCCACCATATGAGAAAGGGCCTTTTCTGTGATGGCTCCCTGTTTGTGGAATGCTCTCCCCAGAGAGGGCCTTTAATTATCTGCAGCCTTTAGAAGTGGGTGGGATGTTTTTAATGTATTGTGCTTTTTCTTCTCTTTCTTGATTTTAATATATCCATGGAGGAGGGGTTGCTTTTGATTTTAAGTTGTTCTGGCTTGCTTTGGGCAAGATAAAAGCAACCGACAAATTTAATACATAACAATAAATAGCAGTAACACCACAGCACCTTTATGAGGAAGGTGTTTGACAGGTTCCTGCCCCAAGAGACTTACAATTCAAAACAGAGGAGACTTGGGGTGAGCTGGTGAAGGAGGGCAAGAATAAATGGGGCGAGACAGCAGGAATCTTTCAAGAGTGGTTTGAACTAAGGTGGTCCCACTGGGCATGAAGAGCCACCACTCTCCCCCACCCTGCACCCCCCGCAGCACCTGCGCATGGACACCTGGAGATACACATACCTATAAACATATGTATTTTTACACACACACACATAATGCTGTGGGGGTGGTTGTTTTTGTTTGCTATTGTGCTTTATATTTTTGTGTTTTTATATTGCAAACCCTCCTGTGATATAATAATAAAACACACACCGTATATATTCACACACACATATACATATCTCTCTGTGTGTGTGTGTGTGTGTGTGTGTGTGTGTGTGTGTGTGTGTGTGTATGGATATATACATGCCCGCCGCCCCCCCCCCGACCCCGGGGGCAAGTGATTACCACTGGGAGCAGCGGAGGGCCTCGGCCAGCCTGGCCAGGGCCGCGCCGGTCTCCTTCCACCAGAGGCCTCTTGGCTCGGCCTCCATCCGTCCCTCGGGCTGGTTCCCGGAGCGTCCCCGCAGCGCCGCGGCCCTCATGGCTCGCCCTCGCCTCGCGACGCCGCTTCGAATTCCGCCGCCGCCGCCGCCGCCCGGCTCCGCCCCTCGCCAAGCGCGCCAACGGCCCAGGGAGGCGCCTGCGCGCGCAAAAGCCGAAGCGGCCTTTCCGGGGGGAGGCGCCGCCCTCCGGGGAAGAGAGCGGGGATTTCGCCGCTGCTTCTCTCCCGAGAAACAGAGCCGGGAGCCCCTTCGCTCCGCCTGGGAGGCCGCCTCGGAAGACCCCCTTCCCGGGCACCTGGGTGGGTGGGATGGCAGCCCCGTGGCTCCGGCGGGCGGGCAGAGGTCCCCCCGGCCGGGACTCCTGACAGGGGGAGACGGTTCAGTGAACGTGTGAGTGGCCGGTGCTTTATGCCAGAGGGCGCTCAGGGATGCGCAGCGCCAGCGCCTCTTTTCGTTGTTGAAAAGTGTGGCGCTTCCCCTGGCCGCTTAGTGGTGAGCACCGACACCTATTTATCCAGGGGGAAAAGCACTGCTGAGGATAAAGCCCGTGATAGATATGTTTGGGAAAAGGCAAAAAGCAGATCTAGACGTGTGCTTTTGTAACAGAGGATGCTCTGCCTCCCTCGGTTTGATTCAGAGGTTTCCTATGGCAGAGGCGTGAGAATCCAACATTAAACTAACCCGGAAGACTGCAGAAATCATTCTAAGTCACATAATGCAAAACCAGTTTTTACTAAACAGAAAAGACAAAAGAAAACAACATCTAGAGTTCAATTAGTATAAAATCAAGGTTTGAAATCAAACAGCCATATGTGAAAAAGTGTTAAAACAGAACATGCCCCATTATATAATCAAGTGGTATATAAATTTTATTTTATTTTCTCTAAAGAATTATTCCAATCAACAATAATTCATCCCCACTTTGCCATTTATGCATCCAGATTGTCTCCCACTTCTCTGACCCATATCCATCCTGCCATACACATATATGCAAACTTAAATTTGAGCCCTAGAACAGGGAGGAAATGTACAAGCTGAGCATGTGAGTGCAAAACTAGCCAATTTGCATCAATTATATTGATCTGCATGACTTCTTTTGAGGCCACGGTGTTAATGTTGCAAGCTTAATGTACGTAAAATATTGCGGTTGTATTTGGAATGCTGTAAAGAGAAGTTTACCTTAAGGAAGAGGCTCCGCTCCAGGTGAAAGCGGAAGGCTGGTGTTTTTTTCTATTTCAATGAGCTAAACTACCTGATGACACATCGCTGCAGTTCTCACATATAAGAGAGGAAACCTGAGAAGTCAGAGATGGCCAGTAGTAGCAGAGAAGCTCTGCAATGATGAACATTGCATCTGAAAGTTTACTGAAGTGCATAAAGGACTGAATCACATTACATGTTTGTAGTGTTACTTTATTACTTTGTTCATCTAATGTTTATATGTTACTAGTTTTAAGATTATTCTGCAGTAAAGCTTTTAAACTAATTCTTTGGGTGTAAAGCTCATTTGTTTCTACACAAAGTCCAAATTAGGAATTCCTCTGAAAAACTATTGACACAGGGCTGAAGCTATGGGGTGGTGGAGAGGGCAATGAAATGTGTGTTCAAAATGTGGTCAGTCCCTAAGCCTGATGTTTGAAAAACCTGTGGAATGCAGTAGTATTAACATGTTCCTAAAGAGTATTAACATGTTCCTAAAGAGGCTTCAAGCACTTCTGTAGCTTCTATTCTTCCCCCCTTCATTTATCACATTCTTCCTGACACAGATATTTCACTGGCCATTGTTTTCGTTCAATAACGTTTCAGGGTTCAACCCATTCTACTGCTTTTTATTGCTTGCTGTTTTTAAAAAGATACCTCTGCAGAAATCTGCACACACACCCCTTCTGTAATTACTGGAGCACATAAAGCAGTTATAGCAGGAATTTATCACTTTCAGGTAGAAATACTCTGAGCCAAATAAAAGATAGAATAGGGATGCCAAAAGCAATTTATAACAGGCTCACTGACATTTCATGTTGTGAAGCCTTAACCAGTGAATAAGCACCAAGTCATAAATCTCTACGCAAACGTGATTAGAGCAAGCAAGTTATTCTTGGAGGGAGCCTTATCATAAATATATTCTCTGATGCAAAGCAGCAAAATTTGGTTGACAAAAGTCATTAAAAACAGCTGTCAGCAAAATGTACAACCATTCTCTCTTTTAAATCCTTTGCCATGCCACCAGCTGTTTGGGACTAAGGTAAATTGTTCATTTTGGTAAAAGAGCACTGGCAACATTGCACCTCCTTCATATTTTATAAAGAGCTTAGTGGTATTCTCAAGTGTTATTTTTAGTGTGTGTATATCAAGTGTGCAATGGGGAATCATTGCTCCATTTGGGGCTAATCGTTAACAGCAAAGTTTGTAGCTGAAAACCTCCTTCCATTGAACTGAATCATAGTATTGTGCACATTTCACACAGGGCTGCTCCCAACATAATGTTGGCAGCATATAGAAGCCAATGTGAAGTGACTTCCATTCTCTGAGCCTATGTGGGTTTTCTTCCGTTGTGGGTGTTATGAGGCCCAGCCCTGGTATCAGAAAAGTGGGGCAGCCATCTCCGGCAACAAATGCCAGGTGGCTGACAGCAATGGCACAGTGTTGGAGGACAGAGCTGTATCTGCCCCACGGCCTGCCCCTTAAACTAGCCAGATGTGCTCTGGTGCTATGGAGGACCCTGACCCATTGCCAGGGTTGAAGTAAGATTTAACTGAACGTACAAACAGCTTCCCTTATAAACCCAGTGACAGTGGATGGTTTGTGTGCCAACTTGTAACCTGGATGTCTCCATCGACATATAAGACCAAGAACATACAAACATTCAGATTTTAGAAATGCTGCAGTAAATCACCATCAAAAGAACAACTATGGCAATAAAAAAGCTGGGTTTTCACACATGACGGTATTGAAGGAAACACTGATTCTGATGCGTATTCAAAATAACACATTTGTCATTTCAGTTTTATTCATGTCATGCTCTACCTTCAAAAGGCCAAACAGAGGCTTACTTATGTCTAGGTGATCTAGATTCTGCCTAGGTTAAGCTTCCTTGCCTTTAGCACTTGAATCCAGTTTCTTGACCATTCTCCTGCTATTTATCCAAAAAGAAAGTTAACATTGGATAACATGGTGTTTGAACTGTGCCTGGGATACAGTGAATTGGAGTTAATTGTGAGGAAACAGATCAGGTAATGCACATTGGATGAAGACACTCCTACCCCTTGCTGGTATGTATTAGTGACGTAAGAAATTGAAACAACCTCACTGCTTTTATTGGGTACATTGTTGTTGTTGTTTAGTCGTTTAGTCGTGTCCGACTCTTCGTGACCCCCTGGACCAGAGCATGTCAGGCACTCCTGTCTTCCACTGCCTCCCGCAGTTTGGTCAGACTCATGTTTGTAGCTTTGAGAACTGTAGCTTCGAGAACTTTTATTGGGTACATAGCCTACAGTAAGTAACATGAAAGATTATCCTGAACTACCCAGATTCACCTTGTTATTCGCTGTCCAAAAGAGCCAGTACACCCTCCCCAATATATACAATACTTACTTGAGAACAAGCACCATTGTAGAATTTCTGTCCAAAGTAAACATGCACAAGGTTGTGCTGCTAGTTTCTTAACCATTTTGCTGTACCAGCTATGTGGTCAGTCATCTGATATGTCTTCATCACTGGTGTTACTTTAAGCCTCTGATTTAGAAGATGAACAGGAGGTGAAAGTACAAGTAGAAAGTATAAAAATGCCCCTCCTTCCTACATACTTTAAAAAAAAAGTCTCTCCTGTGATAAATGATAACAGGCTGGTGGATGCTATTTCATAGTTCCGCTGAGAAATACAGTGAATGTGACTTCTCAATGATTAGCAATGGTGTGTGGCTGAAGCATCCCAAACTTTCTTGGGCTTGTCTGGACAGGAGTTTTTATCACAGGAACCAATCCTAAGAAAGCAATCTTGAGATGACAATGCTGTATCAGGCAGTCTCAGCTTAGATGGGAAACATGGGAATAAGGAAACGACCAAGGAAATGCAGCATTTTATAAGAGATGCTAATGGTTTCCTTTTTTAAATAAAGCATTAAATATTTGCAATCAGTCACAGGCATGTAAACAAATAAAAAGAAACACCCACGAATATTTTTCCATTATTATTGCAGTTCCCCCCATGTTATCTATACTATTTTCTTATGCACAGCTGCCTTTATCATCTGTGTCACACAAGCAGCACCTGTAAGAAGTATTGGGTCCTTGCATTTTGTGGCACTAGTAGTTTTGCTACCAATGAAACTCTGCATATCCTCATACAGACAGTATTTCATCATTGTAAATCTAAGCAGCATGGCCACCTCTTACCCAGAGTTTCCTCCAGTCTCTTAGGGGCCCAATATGTTGTATACACAATTTTTCTGTGGGATTTTTTAAAAATTAAAATTGGAGTGGAAGCCAGCATTGCCCCCATTGCTTATTCCCACAAGTTCCGAAATCCTTGGCTCCCTTCCCCCCAAGTCCTCCTGGGACCTTCTCAATAGCGGATCCCAATTTGTGGAAAGCCCTCCCTGGGAAAGTCTATCTCCCTCCCTCATTGTTAACATCCAGGAGAAATTTAAGAACATTCCTATTCACCCAAACATTGGGTGTCAGAAATATACAGCTCCTGGCAACCTTTTAATTATTAGCTGTGAGGATATTTGATTGTTTTTAAATGTTTCCAGGTTTTTAAACTGCTTTTGCATTGTTTGGCTGTTTTGTGGTTTGCCACTCCTGGACTGCTTTGGGAGGAAGAGTGGGATAGAAATTTTACAAATAAATAGTTACATATTTCCTTCAATATCACTTTACATTAAAGCTTGCTAAATTGGTGTTTGCCATTACTGTCCTCCAACAGAGCCAGAACTACAGATGTTTCTGCAGCTGGTAATACAGCAGGTCTGAATAATTTTTATAGTAAATGCCTCAGCTGGATACACTGCCATTGCATTTGAGCTGTGAAACCATATCATCTCCATATCTCTTGCCCAATTAGCAGCTTTAGCTTGCAATCCTGAATATGTTTACCTGGGAATAAGTATCAATGAACTACTGCACTCCAGGTCTTTTTGACTACAACTCCCAACATCCCTCACCATTGGTCATGCTGGCTGAGGCGGGTGGAAACTGTAGTCCAAAACATCTGGAGAGCCCCAAGTGGGTTGCGGAAGAATGCCCCAGAGCATTCTGAAATACTGGCCTGGATCAGGGAATGGATGAGCCATAAACAGGCCATCCCACCTGAGAAAATGGAAAGTTGCTGCCCTGCCTGCTGCCTGCTCCACTTGCCACTCCTGCTGAAGCCTTGCTTACTGGGGTGCCTCAGGGGCGCTGCGTGGATGCTTCAGACCTGACCCAGGAGTGGAGCGGCTGCTGCTGCTACCCACGTCCCAGCCCCAAACGCCAGCCCAGGCGTGGCTTCCCTCAATGAGGGAACTATAGTGGGGATGCCTGGTTGTGCCCCCTCAAAACATGAGCCCGGGGCAATGCCCCCCCATGTTACACTACATGGCTACAGCTTCTGGGTTCCAACGAGATCTTGTGGGAGCCTAGCAAGATCGCGCAGAGACTTTCAGAGGCCTCACATGACCTTCCCAGGCCCCAGCAAGCAGGGCTCTCCTGAGAGCTACCCAGACCCTAGGAGCTGCTGGGTCAGTGCACCTGGTTGTTAACCAGAAGGTTGGTAGTTGAAGCCCACCTAGGAACAGCTGTGGGCAGGATTTTGGCATTGCAGAGGGTAGGACTAGATGACCCTTGGGGTCCCTTCTAATTCAACAGTGCTATGATTCCACCTTTTCAATATGTGATTGAGGCAGGCTGGCGTGGCAACCAAGGTGTCTGCTCTTGCTGCTGTGCCTCATTTAGCCCTGAGGTTAGGGCTTTCCTGTATGTCTACAACTATCTTGATTTCAGCCAGAATAGCATCGGAAATTAGGTTGCCAATTTGGTTGAAGTTTTCTTTTCAAACCAGGAGAAACCACCAGTGGAGGGGCTGAATTGTATTAATCATAAGGTCAGTAAAGAGACATGACTCCAACTTGACCTGGAGTAAATGCTTAAGCTATTTATTGACTCGGGCGTTGTGTTGATTCAAGTACCTACATTCATATTAGTTGCATAATTATAACATATTCTTCAATTTTATTACCTTAACTATGAAAATGTGTTAATTTTATGACACCTTATATGTACTGGGCACTGTACACTAGCTAAAATCAATAAAGAAAATTAATAAAATGTAGTTATAAAACAATAAAAAGCTTTGCCTGCAGGCTTGCAATCTAAACATATTCCCATTTTAAGTACTTTCCAGTGCAATCCTATACATGTCTTCTCAAAAGTAACCCCTGTTCAATTCCATGGGAATTACATATAGCACTGCAGCCTCTGATTTTGTAATACTTGTTTTCACACATCAATATTTTTACATTTTCTATTGTATCAATAATATAGGAAAGCACAAAGTATGTATTATAGAGTAGCATAAAATCAAAATTCTGAATTCTGGAAGTTGTCTTATAATTATCAGCCGCCTCAGCTTTTGTAGCTGGAGTCAGTCAGGGCCCCACCCTCCCAGGCCAGATGGGAAAGGCCTGCAAGGCAGGGAGCAGGGCTTTCGGGACTCCCAGTCAAGAGAATCAGTAGTCCCAACCCACCTCGATCCAGTTGTCTGCGGAGATCATCTGTTAGGGCGACCAGAGCCGTCTTGGTCCCAAAACCAGGACGGAATCCGGACTGAAATGGATCTAAAGCTGATGTTTCCTCCAGAAACCTACCAAGCTGTTCAGCAACCGTACCCAGATATGGGAGATTTGAAACTGGGCGGTAATTGGATAGATCTAAAGGATCTAGTGAACTTTTCTTTAAGAGCGGACGCACCATTGCTTCCTTCAGCTCCCCTGGGAATATCCCCGTGCCAAGGGACAAATCGATAATTTCAACCAGGGGGGTCTGCGCAATATCTGGGCACGCCCTAATCAGCCAAGACGGGCACGGATCAAGGAGGCAGGTGGTGGGCCTACCAGCTTGGAGGAAGCTATCCACATCAGTAGGGAGTATCCGATCGAAATGGTCCAACACTGGACCCGAAGTCAGTCGAGGGGCCTCCAGTTCAGTCACTGTATCTAAATTGGCAGGGAGGTCACGGCGGAGCAACAGGACTTTCTCCACAAAAGCTGCAGGTCGAATTTGTGCTTAAATTTGGTTGTCCTCCTAAAGACGTTATCTACCTAATTATTCTAAAAAGTTGTGCTGGGCAAGAGCTAGTGGATGCAATGGAAGCTGCGAAGTAAGATTTCTTAGCAGCTTTCATAGCCATCTCATAGGCTTTCATAAGCATCCTATAAGATGTTCTTGAAGCTCCATCACAAGTCCGTCGCCATACTCGCTCTAGCCATCTGAGATCCCGCTTCATTTTCCGGAGCTCCTCGGTAAACCAAGGGGCCCAGTTTCGACGGGGTCGCAGAGGGCGCTTAGGCGCGATCTCATTGATGGCCACCAAGAGCAGGTTATTCCAGTCCTCGACAAGGTCATCTAATGAGTTGCCAGGAGGAGCAGGGTCCCGCAAGGCCTGACGGAATCTATCAGGATCCATCAGCCTTCGCGGGCGAGCCCAAATAGGCTCGCCACCCAAGCAGGGGGGGAGCGGGAAGTCAATCTTGGTTTTCAGAGCGTAGTGATCAGACCATGGCACTTCCACAGGGGGGAGCATGATCACATCTATGCCAGCCCCAAAGATCAGATCCAGTGTGTGGCCTGCTTGATGGGTGGGGCCCAAAACAAACTGGGAGAGCCCTAGTGTTGCCATGGAAGTCACTAGGTCCAGAGCCTGTGAGGAGGGAGCGGCATCGGCATGGACTTTGAAGTCTCCCAAAACCAATAGGCTTGGGAACTCCAAGGCCCAGCCCGTTGCCACCTCCAGCAGGTCTGACAGGGTGGCTGCTCCTGCCATTAAAAAAAATCTGCCTCATTTGCTACTCACTGGGGGCCACAATGATAGTGGATAGTGAGCGTAAATCTACAGAAACACACAGGAGTTGAAGTGTTGCACAATCCTCCAAAGTATGGCAGTGATTGAAACAGCAGTGTTAAAAATATAAAGTTACAGAAAGATGTTTTATACATTTTTTATGGTTGGATTTCTTTTTTTAAAAATTAAGCATGTCTTGGAAGAAAAAACCCTTAAAGATACATTATTCAGAAGGAGACCCAAAAGGTGCCCCATGCAGTATGTGTGTCTGTTGGGGGGTGGGGAAAATTAGAGATCTATGGTGCAGTTCTGTGGGTGTCTAATCAGAAACAAGCCCCAGTGAGTTTAATAAGTTTTATTAAGCAAATGTGCAAAGTTAGGAGTGATACAATTTCATGATGCCATTTCACCTTGAACCATAGCTGTCAACGTTTCCCTTTTTTAAGGGAAATTCCCTTATTCCGAATAGGATTCCTTGCAAGAAAGGGGAAAAGTTGTCAGCTATGCCTTGAACTGCTGGGTCAGTTTCACAAAATTGTGGTGGAATCACACTTTCTCCTTATCCCAAGTTTGATCCTAATCCCCCGCCCCCACCCCCATCCCTCAGCTAGCTATTCCTTAGCCCAGTGGTTTTCAACTAGTGTGCCCTGGCACCCTGGGGTACCTTGAATGATGGTCAGGGGTGCCATGGGCAACACTGGCCTCTGTCCCTCTTTCCTTGCCTCCCTCCTCTGATGCCCTCTTGCGTCTCTGCCTCCCAAAGGCTTGCACAGCTGTTTATTGCAGCAGCCCTGGCTATAAACTCAACAGGCGAATGGTGGCTCTGGAAGGCACCTCTCTTTGGGGTGGGGCAGCTCAGAGACCATCCTGTAATGACAAACTTGAGCTCCCCAGGCCCACCAAGATGGAGCTGAGATTTTCGCGTATTAGATAGTCTGACGAGCTGGATGAGGAAATCTTTGGGGAGTTGTTCTCAGAGAAATACTTCATTATGAGAGATAACCTCTTAAATTCCACATGTCCTGAAACAAGAAGAGACTTGTTTCAGGGCTTGATTTTACTCCTTCAAGCCTGCTTGACTCCAAAAAGGCAACACAGCAGCCATTACGTCCTAACAAATCCAAACCCTGGTTCGATCAGGAATGCCACACTATGAAGCTTACTTTGCTGGGGAAATATAGGAACTATAGGTCTGCCAATCTACCTTCACTCCCTGCAGAGTGGTTTGAACCAAACAAAACTATAAAGCTTCAATTAAAAATAAAAAGCTTCAGGCCCAAAGGGGAGAGTGGCAATGCTTGATAGAGGCTTCCTGAAGGAGAGATTCAGCTCAGAGACCAGGGGCAGCAGCAGCAGTTGCCTGGAGGACTCCCAAGGAGAGGGGAGAGGAGAGGGGGCTGAGGGCACACTCCGCAAGGGAGAAATTCACAAAAGGGTGAGAGGCTGCCAGCTCTGCAGGCAAGGGGGGACATAACTGGGCTCCTGAGCCCCACAGGGGTGCTGCAGAAAGAATGTAGTTGGTTAAAGGAGCTGTGGACTCAAAAAGGTTGAAACCCTCTACCATAGCCCTTTGCGCTGTTACCACTGGTGTGTTAACCTTGACAACTGACTGCACTAAAATAACATTATATTTTGTCATTTATACTGCCTAGGCCAGAGTCTGCAACCTTTAAGACAAAAAGAGCCACTTGGACCCGTTTCCGAAGAAAAAAAAACTGGGACCCACAAAACTCGTCATTATAAAAATAACTTTTTTGTCACTTTTTTATTATTTCTTTGTTTGACCCCTCAAAATTACTCCTCCTCATAGAAATAAACATTAAATTAACAAGTTACCATTTTTGTGTGTGTGTTCTTCACTCCCCTTCAAAACAGTGACCAGTGTACATGCCCCCTTTCAATGCAGTGACCAGCGTACATGCCCCTTACAATGTAGCGGACGGGCGGGCGGGAAGGTGATGTCGGGACGGTGCGTGACTAACGCACGCACCGCCCCCATGCGACGTCACAGCCAGTACAGCGCCCGCCACAGTGGGGAGTGTTGGGGCGCACAATGCGCCTCCTCCCCTCGCTAGTATCCGCCTCGGAGCCGCGGCAAAGGTGTAAAAGAGCCACATGCGGCTCCGGAGCCCCTGGCCTAGGCTTTTTTACCTTCAGAAAGCTACATTTATTCTTGGCTGCATACAATATAATACTAAAATACCTGAAAATGCTAATATTGCAATAAGAAGAAAACACATTTTTCCTGTCATCCAGAAATGCCCTTGGATACCCCGGCTTGCCAGATGGTAGAGATGCTTTAGTCACTGATTTCTATTCAGCAGGACAGAAATACTTCCTGCTTATTTATTGCAGGAATGCAGGAACTAGCAGTTTTCTGCGGCAGCATAATATAGAACTGAAACATAAATAATGCAATATACCTGTGGAACATCCATCAGATCCTGTGCTAAGATGCAAACTAGATGTGTTGGGGGCGGCTGCATTTGTTCTTTGTGGGACTGCCCTGTTCACATGTAAGTTAGGGTTGCAGTTTATTATGCTAGCAAGTGGGGAACAAGTAACACCTTCCCATCACCTCAGGTGCTTTTCTCCAAGTTCCAGTCACCTCTAGCACCAGAGCTAGGCTGGCCCTATATCATCCATGTGAGCATATCCACTGCTATGATGACAGAATCGTAGAGTTGGAAGGTACTCCAAGGATCATCTAGTCCAACCTCCTGCAATGCAGAAATCTCACTGAAAACATTCATGACAGATGGCCATCCAACCTCTGCTTAAAAACCTCCAAGGAAACCCCCGAGGGAGACTTGTTCCACTGTTGAACAGTTCTTACTGTTTTGTTTAGTTGGATTCTGCTTTCCTGTAACATGAAACCATTGGTTCAAGTCCTACCTTCCAGAGCAGGAGAAAACAAGCTTGCTCCATCTTCCTTGTGACAGCCCTTAAGATATTTTAAAATTGCAATCATATCTCCTCTCAGTCTCCTCTTTTCCAGGCTAAACATACCCAGCTCCTTCAGCGGTTCCTCATAAGGCTTGGTTTCCAGACCCTTGATCATCTTGGTTGCCCTCCTCTGCACACGTTGAAGCTTGTCAACATCCTTCTTAAATTATGGTACCTGAAATATACTCAGAGTCGCAAAGTGATTTCATGCTCTTTATTCAGCTCATAGTGGTGAGGAGGAATGAATGAAAGTCCCCTCAAGGTATCTGCTTTATATACATTATTTACACAATGGGCTGCACATGATTGGCTAATTCCGGAATTCTACTGTAAGCCAATCAGGTTGTGGATTCACTTCTATCTGGAGCATGATTGGGTGGTTCCTGCCAACCAATCATACTGCTGCATTGTTCTAGGACCAATCAGACTGCTGCATTCTGAATCCTATTGTTCTAGGACCAATCATACTGCTGCCTTTTGGATCCTATTGTTCTAGGACCAACCAGACTGCTGCAGTTTGGATCCTATTCAACTCAGTACATAACACCCCTCCCCTCTAAGTTCCAGTCCTGCCCGGGAGGTCACATTCATAGTCCTCAAGGTACGCCGGCGGCCTACGTGTGCGTTGCGGCCTGGGGTGTTCCCTGGTCCGGGGTTCAGGTTCTGGCTCGTGTTCCAAGGATGCTGGCTGTGATGGGGCTGTATGGTCTGGCGCAACCGGCTCGCTCAGTCGTGGTTCTGGTTCCGGTGTCCTTTCGGCCTCACGGGTCCTCTCTGTATTTACTGATTCTGCCTCTCCTGCTTGCCCCTGCTGCTCAATGGGCCTCACTGCCCCACTGTTCCCTTGGGACTCCTCTGACCTGTCCTCCTCCTCCTGGTTTTCTCCCGGGAATCGTCGCCGTATCTGGTCGCAGTGGCGGCGCCAGCATTGCCCCCCATCTGTTAGCACCTCGTATGACATGGGGCCAGTGACCCTGGTGACTGTGGCGGGTACCCATGCAGGGCCTGCCCCAAAATTCTTTGCGTACACTGGGTCCTGGGCCTCGAAGGTCTGGGGGTTCCTGCCTTCCCCCACCACTACCTCATCCTGAGCTCTATCGGGGTGAAGGCGGTCCAATCTGATTGCAAGGCGCCGACCCATTAGTAGTTCAGCGGGGCTCCGGCCAGTCGTTGAGCTGGGGATGCTGTGCTGTGCTAGAAGGAATGTGGCAAGGCGGTACTCCCAATCCCCTTGCGTCATGCGGCGAAGGGTGTCCTTGGTGGTCCGCACCATGCGTTCTGCTTGGCCATTGGTGGCAGGGTGGAATGGCGCTGAACGGATGTGGCGGATGGCATTCTGCGCTGTGAAGGTTTGGAATTCTCCTGACGTAAATGCAGTCCCGTTGTCTGAGACGAGAGTGTCAGGGAGCCCGTGGGTTGCAAACAGCCTGCGTAGTACCCGGATGGCTGCGGACGTAGAAGTGGACGGTACCAGTGCGACTTCCAGCCATTTGGTGTAAGAGTCCACCACGATGAAGAATGTTTTCCCCTGAAAGGGGCCAGCGAAGTCCACATGCAGGCGTGACCATGGTGCTCGGGCGGACTCCCAGGACTGGACTGGGGCCCTTGGGGGATCTGGGCGGGATTCTTGGCAGGCCTGGCAGTGTTTGACCCAGGCCTCTATCTCTCCGTCGATCCCCGGCCACCACACATAACTCCTGGCAAGGGCCTTCATTCTTACTACCCCTGGATGTGTCTCGTGTAGGGCTGTGAGGACCCTTTTGCGGAGGGGCTGGGGAACAACGACCCTGCTTCCCCATAACAGGCACCCCTTGTGGGCCGACAGTTCATGTTTGCGGGTTGTGTAGCCGGCGAATTCTGGTCCGGGGCTGCTGCTGGGCCATCCCCTCCACACCCAGTCCAGGACCCGGGAGATGACCCTATCTTTCTTGGAATGGTGTGCAACTTCTTGTGCCTGAATGGGGCGCTCGGGAAGCAGCTCCAGGCTCATAACCTCTTGTGCAGGTGCTGGGTCGGGGCCTGTTTCCGGTAGTGGTAGCCTGCTGAGGGCGTCCGCATGGCCCATCGCCTTCCCAGGGCGGTGAATCAGTGCATACTGGTAGCTGGCAAGGAAAATTGACCACCTGAGGACGCGAGGAGACAGCACTTGGGGGGTCTGCTTTTCGGGGGCAAACAAGCCAAGCAACGGCTTGTGGTCAGTCACCACGGTGAAGGGCCGCCCGTACAAGAAATCATGGAATTTTTTTACTCCCTTCACGATTGCCAGACCCTCCTTGTCGATTTGCGAGTAGTTCCGCTCGGTTGCGTTGAGTGTCTGGGAAAAGTATGCCTCCGGTACCTCTCTTCCATCCGGGAGTTGGTGTCCCAGGACAGCACCAATGCCATAGGGTGAGGCGTCGCATGCTAGCACCACCGGCAGCCTCTCGTCGAAGTGTGCCAAGACCGAGTTTGAGACAAGCAAGTCCTTGACTGCCTGGAATGCGGCCTCCTGGCGCTGGCCCCACACCCAAGGGGCCCGCTTGTCCAGGAGTCTGTGTAGGGGCTCCGCTACCGCCGCCTTGTGGGGAAGGAAGGAATGGTAAAAGTTCAATAGTCCCAAGAAGGCCTGAAGTTCAGTCTTGTTCTTGGGCGCTGGGGCATCACAAATGGCCCGTACCTTGTCCCCAGTCGGGTGGACCCCTTCTGCATCCACCATAAATCCCAGAAAGTCCACCTGAGGCACTCCTAGTAGACATTTTTCCCGCTTCACCTTGAGACCCGCCGTCTGGAAACGGTGCAGAACGGTGCGGAGGCGGTCCTCAAACTCCTCGGGTGTGGGCCCGGCAATCAACACATCATCGAAGAAGGGGGTGACACCAGGAATCCCTTTAAGGAGAGAGTCCATTAGATTCTGGAATATGCCTGGTGCCACGCTGACACCGAATTGCAGCCGCTTTACCCTGAACGCTCCTCTGTGCGTCACAATCGTCTGTGCCTCTGCTGTGGCCTCATCTACTGGCAGCTGTTGATATGCTTGAGCCAGGTCCAGCTTGCCAAAAATTTTCGACCCAGCCAGGGTAGCAAGGACATGGCTGACCACTGGCACTGGGTATGCATGGGACGTGAGGGCCTTGTTTATGGTACATTTGTAGTCTGCGCAGATGCGGACCGAACCATTAGGCTTGACAGGTGTGACGATTGGGGTTTCCCAGGGGGCATTAGGCACCGGCTCCAGCACTCCTTGCTCCACGAGTCAGTCCAATTCCTCGTCTATACGGGGTTTCAGGGCGAACGGGACCCGGCGGGCCTTGAGCCTGACCGGTCGTACTGCGGGGTCAAGCTGTAGAGCAATGGGGGGGCCCGTATACTGTCCCAATTTCCCATCGAAAACCCCTGGAAATTCCTTGCATATGGCATCCACGTCCACTTGTAAGGTAGTGTGGTTCACCCCGGTGACGGCTAGCCCCAGTGGTCCAAACCATGCCAATCCCAGTAAGCTAATGTAGGGGCCCTTGACCACAAGCAAGTCCAGTTGCCGCGTCCGCCCTCGGTACTGCACCCTGAAGGTCCCCACCCCCATTGTGGGGACCTTACGTTTCTGGAAGTCCCGGAGGGTGAATGGGGCCGGCCTGAGTTTGGGACCCCCAGTAGGACACAGTTTCCTTAAGGTCCTTGCCGAGATTATGGATAGAGTTGAACCCGTGTCAAGCTCCATGCGGCATGGGGCCCCCTCTATCTGTACCTCTACATAAATTTTCTCTACGTTGGGGTGGGGCAACTGGTATACCTGGAAGTCCGTGAGCTCCGTCGAGTTGCCTTGGTGCGTTGGGCCCCGGGACCTGGGGCTCTTGGATTGGTCATCTGATGCCTGGCGCCGGGTGGGCCGAGCCCGACACACCCGGGCGATGTGCCCCAATTTTCTGCACTGCCTGCACTCTGCGTTGCGGAAACGGCAGGTCCTCCTCTCGTGACTTTCTCCACAGCTTGCGCAGTTCCCTCCTTCTCGTCGAGGCAGCTGTGGTATATGGGCTGCTTGAGTGCGCTGCTGTACTCGGTGCACCTCCTCCCGGTTGGATCCTGAGTCGTCGGTGAGGTCTTCGTGGTGGACCCTCGGTTGGGACGGCTGGCTCGGCCGTGCCTCTTGCGTCGACCTCTCGGCAGCTTCCGTTGCCAGGGCCTCCTCCAAAGCGACCTGGAACGTTAGGTTCTTAGCGTAGAGGCGTCGTTGCAGCTTCTCATCCTTCAGGCCACCGACGAGGCGGTCACGAAGCATGTTCTCCAGCTCTGAGAAGTTGCAGAACCGGGCGGCTTGGCGGAGAGAGGTCACAAACCCAGTTATGGTTTCCCCAGGGGCTTGCCGCTTTGCGTAGAAGGCATTTCGACGAGCCACCACTGAGGGCTGTGGCGAAAAGTGCCCCTTCAGCTGTTCCATTATTGTTTTGTATGGAACAGTAGCAACGTCTTCAGGCGCAAGGAGAGCCCGGGCGATTTCAAACGTCTCCTCTCCGCAGACGCTGAAGAATATTGCCCTCTTCTTGGCGTCTTCTTCCTCGGTGACCCCTTTGGCTTCTAGGAGGAAGGTGAAACGGGAGGCGTACGCTTCCCAGTCTCCAGATGCTGGGTTGAACGGCGAGAAGCTGCTGTCGATTGCCATTCTGAGTTCCTTGTGTCCCGGAGCTGAAGCCTGGATACACGGTGCGAGGCAGCGGTGCGGCAGGTGGCGGTGCTGCGGTGCTGTGTGTGGCAGTCAGCTCAGCGGGATCCCACCTTCGTCGCCAGTGAAATATACTCAGAGTCGCAAAGTGATTTCATGCTCTTTATTCAGCTCATAGTGGTGAGGAGGAATGAATGAAAGTCCCCTCAAGGTATCTGCTTTATATACATTATTTACACAATGGGCTGCACATGATTGGCTAATTCCGGAATTCTACTGTAAGCCAATCAGGTTGTGGATTCACTTCTATCTGGAGCATGATTGGGTGGTTCCTGCCAACCAATCATACTGCTGCATTGTTCTAGGACCAATCAGACTGCTGCATTCTGAATCCTATTGTTCTAGGACCAATCATACTGCTGCCTTTTGGATCCTATTGTTCTAGGACCAATCAGACTGCTGCAGTTTGGATCCTATTCAACTCAGTACATAACAGTACCCAAAACTGGACACAGTATTCCAGGTGTGGTCTGACCAAAGCAAAATAGAGTGGGACTATTACTTCCCTTGATCTGGACACTAGACTTCTGTTGACGCAGCCTAGAATAGCAGTGGCTTTTTTTCCTGCTGCATTGCACTGTTGACTCACGTTAAGCTTGTGGTACACCAAGACCCCTAGATCGTTTCACATGTACAGTGGTACCTCGGGTTAAGAACTTAATTTGTTCTGGAGGTCCATTCTTAACCTGAAAATGTCCTTAACCTGAGGTACCACTTTAGCTAATGGGGCCTCCTGCTGCCACTGTGCTGCTGGAGCACGATTTCTGTTCTCATCCTGAAGCAAAGTTCTTAACCCAAGGTACTATTTCTGGGTTAGTGGACTCTGTAACCTGAAGCATCTGTAACCCGAGGTACCACTGCACTGCTAGTAAGCCAGGTGATATTTGAGTCCCTTTGAAGTATAAAGAATTGTCTCCGCTGAAACTTTGCAATGAAGCTGTATTTCATTCATTAAGGCTTTTTTTCCAAGAGCAGTTTCAGAGTCTCAGCAATTAACTTAGCAAGACATGAAGCTGAACACAAGAACCAGATTAATCTTCCTGCTAAATGACAAGGCAGAGTTATCATAGCAGTGGCCAGGAGATATTGAGAGTCCACTTTGTATACAGTATTACAGAGGGGCTGACCTAGGTTTATCACTGAGTGAACATCCCAATAGGTCTGCCCATTCACAAGTGATACAGAACACTCAGCAGAGGCTACAAGAAAACCCCACAGATGATCCATGAATCTCCGTAGTGAAGCAGACGTTTACATCTGCAGCATACTGGATGCCATTATATGCTGGATGGGCTCATAAAACAGACGATAACATTGTTGCCCCATCTGACAGATAAAATATATTTGGGGCCTCCTCAGTAAAGTACACGTGTGAAGAGTCCTGTCATGTAGAAAGGTTTGTCAGAATAGCAGGTACTGTGCAAGACAAACTACAGCATAGGGCAGCTAGTGAGAGGTAACCAACATTTTCATTCAGGCGTGATATAAAAGCCTCCAGTGATTCATTATTTCTAATTTTATAAGGTTAAGGTGTTGCAGATGCTAAAAATATAAAGAATGTCCTCTTGGTGAATTACTTCAGACAGTTGGACAGCCAGAAGTGGAAACGATGAAGACAAGCAAGGAGTGAAAAATAAGCAGGTCCCTAAATTTGGTTTATGCAGTATTTAGAGCACAGGCGAAGCAAGTCTGGCCTTTACAATACCTGCATCTTTTAAAATCAATTTGTTATGTGACAGAAAATGAGTAAAATAGTTTTGCTACTGGTGAGATATAGAGAGATAACCATGTTCCTACAAACACATGAATCAAGAAATCACTCTTGCTGGAGCCCATGTTTAATCTAAATAAAGAAGAAATGTGAGGCACATATTTCCTGGATGCCTTAAAATATCCAGCTGTCTGAGAGGTTGAAATAAAAGAGTATTTATGTGGAAAGGATATACCTAAAATTAAGAAAGAAAAGATTCAAGAGCTAAACTCCCCAATAACCACGACAGAGCTTCATCAAGTGATAATTAAGATGAAACTGGGAAAATCCCCAGGCCCAGATGGTCTTACCGCAATACATTACAAAAAATTAGAGGAACCACTATTATCACCTATGAAGACACTCTTAAATAGAATATTAGAAGACGGGAAGATTCCCAACACCTGGAAACAGGCGCACATAGTAGTAATCCCAAAACAAGGACGAAATAAAGAGTTTATAACCAATTATAGACCAATATCATTACTAAATAATGATTACAAGATCTATGCACAAATATTGGCAACAAGATTAAAGACAGTTTTGCAGGATTGTATAAATAAAGAGCAGGCAGGGTTCTTGCCGGGCAGGAAAATGAGTGATAATATAAGAACAGTGATTGATATGATCGAGTATTTAGACATGAAACCAAGTAAGAAGGTAGCCTTTGTTTTTGTGGACGCGGAAAAGGCGTTTGACAAAGTATCATGGAAATTTCTAAAAATATTATTAGACCAGATGGACATGGGAGACCAAATTACAAGAGGGCTAAAAGCAATTTATGAACAACAAGAAGCAAATATAATAATAAATAATGACACGTCTGATTATTTTAAAATACAGAAGGGCACCAGACAAGGGTGCCCACTTTCACCTTTATTATTCATTTTGGTTTTGGAAATATTAAATCAAGAAATCAGATTGGATCAAGAAATAAATGGAATATCCCTAGGAGAGAAAATATACAAAATAAGGGCATTTGCAGATGATTTAGTTTTAATGGTGGAAAATCCAAAGGAAAGCATAGCAAAGGCTCTAGAAAAAATGGGAAACTTTGGAAGGGTATCAGGTTTTGCTTTGAATAAAGAAAAAAGGAAACTAATGGTAAAAAACATGGGAGATCAAGAGAAAAAGGAACTGGTAGAAAAATTTGGATTACAAACTGTAAAAAAAGTGAAATATTTAGGTATACAAATAACAATGAAAAATATAAATTTGTTTGAAGATAATTATAAAAAAAAATGGGAAGAAACAAAAAGAGAAATGGAAACTTGGACAAGATTGAAATTAACACTCTGGGGTAGAATTTCGGCTATTAAAATGAATATCTTACCAAAACTTCTGTTCCTTTTTCAAATGATTCCCATAATAGGTAAAGATGATTGTTTTAAAAAATGGAAAACGGACCTAACAAAGTTTATATGGCAAGGCAAAAAGCCACGGATCAAACATAAATTATTAACCGACATAAAAGAGCGGGGAGGTTTTGGACTCCCAGACCTGAGACTATATTACGATGCAGCATGCTTTACTTGGATTAAGGATTGGATCAAATTAGATAACAGTGACATTTTGGATTTGGAGGGATGGAACAACAGATATGGTTGGCATGCCTATCTAATTTATAACAAAGTGGCAGTCCATAAAGAATTTCTAAGCCACGTAATTAGAAATGCATTATACAAGGTCTGGGTGAGACATAGAAGGTTGTTAGAACCAAAAACCCCATGGTGGGTCTCACCGCTAGAAGTAATATCGGTTAAAAAGAAAAATACTATAGGAAGAATGGCAACATACCAGCAGCTCCTAAAGGAAGAACAGGGCCAATTAAAACTAAGACCATACAATGAGGTGACCCAATACTGTACCACATGGTTACAATATCACCAAATTGCACAAATATTCAACCAGGATAAAGTAATAGGATTTGAAAAAGAAGAATCAAAATTACAAAAAGTATTATTACAAAACTCAAAAAAAAATATATCCAAAATGTATAATTTATTATTAGAATGGGAATTAAAGGATGAAGAAGTAAAAGAAGTTATGATTAAATGGGCATGTGATATAGGATATGTAATTCGGCTGGACCAATGGGAGAAATTATGGAAATATGATATTAAATTCACAGCATGTTATACAATAACAGAAAATTTTATGAAAATGGTGTACCAATGGTACTTAACTCCGGTAAAATTGGCTAAAATTTACAAATTAAAATTGAATACCTGTTGGAGATGTAAAAAAGAAATAGGAACAATGTTTCACATGTGGTGGGAATGCCGACCTATTAAACAATTCTGGAATGAAATATATGAAGAACTCAAAAAGATGTTTAAAATATCTTTCAGTAAAAAACCGGAGGCATTCCTTTTAGGTTTAATTACAAATGATATCCCCGAAAATCAAAGGAGAGTATTCCTTTATGCAACAACAGCTGCCAGGATGCTTATAGCTAAAAACTGGAAAGGCAGAAAAATTCCATCAGTGAAAGATTGGCAAATTAAATTATGTGAATACATAAATCTGGCAAGACTCACAGCTTACATAAGGGGACAATTGGACCAGAAATTATTAAAAGAATGGGGTTGTGCTAAAGAGTATATGAAAAAACATTGTTCTGGAGTTAGTATATTGGTATGTAATGAATGATGCTTTACAGGGTTAAAGAAAAAGAAAAATGGTGTAAAAAAAATAAAAAGTACCAAGGTGGAAGTAATCTAATTAGACACAACAATACAGTAAGAGTAAATTTTTTGAGGTCTTAGAACAAAGGAAGGAAGTCAATCTGTGTTTATGTACGTAATGATATGGTTTTTTTCTGTAGATGTGACCACTTTTTCATTTATTGATTTGTAATTAATATTGTCTTTATCACTGTTTTTATTTGTATTTTTGTTTTGTTTTTTCCTTTTTTGGTGTATCAATAAAATAAGAAAAGCAAAAAAAATAAAAAAAATAAAAATAAAAAGATAATATGTAGACCAGACCCGAAGAATCCACAAAGAGCTTTGTAACCTGGTTAGGATCACCCAGGTTAGTAAAATGGTTATCCTCTGAATGTAGAGTAATTTATAAATTCTGAAATAAAATAATAAATAAAACCAGTATAAAATAAAATAAAAAAAATATCCAGCTGTCTGCTATAAAGGGGACTGACTGTTGTAATGTATGTGAACTTTGTTGCCCATTTTTGCTATTTTTGAACTTCTAGCAAAACTTCTAGCACTTATATTAGACTTGATAATGTTTTAATGTGAACCAACAATGGGGTTGAAGTGATGTCTGGATCTGCAATTGTTTGTTTCAGGGGGGTTAGATAGTTCCAGTATTTGTGTCTTCTTTTTTTAAAGGGATGGAAGTATCTGTCAATTTTGGCTCTCTCTGTTTCTCATTTTTCCAATCTCAAATTCAGTTCTGAGATTTATTTATGTTTTTTAAATCCTCATGGAAATTCATCGGCATTTTAGTGCATATTTCTCCTAATAAGCCCATTTTTGCATGCAGTTTTGACTAATGTACATGTTTTTGCAAGTCTTTCCCCCAATACAATGGATTTTTAAATGTTATCTTCACTAATATGTTCTTTTAATGCACAAGCGGGCAATCTTGCTAGTCTGTCCAGCAGCAGTTCTCGAGATGCCAGGTCCAATCCCTTGCATCTCTGGGTAAGGCTGGGAAGTCTCTTGCAAGAAATCTGGAAGCACTGCTTCCAAACAGTGTTGACAATACTGAGCTATTTGGAACAAGAAGGAGACAGACTGAAATTGCAGAGCTTTGAGAAACTAAAAAATAAAGTGCATGACTGGCTTTATTATTTCCAGATAATGGAGGCTTATAATTTGGACAAGAAAATTGGCTTCCAGGTGGAAAAATCTAAATTAGAAACAGAAGTGCTAGAACCCAAAACTAAGATCATGTCAAAAATGTATAACTTGCTGTTGAAATGGAATACACAGGATGAAACGGTTAAGTCAGCTATGATTAAATGGGCACAAGATGTTGGACATAACATTATGTTTGCTGACTGGGAACAGTTGTGGACCACCGGTATGAAATTTACGGCATGTAATGCCCTAAGAGAGAATATTATGAAAATGATATACAGGTGGTACATGACACCAGTCAAGCTCGCAAAAATATATCATTTGCCTGATAATAAATGTTGGAAATGTAAGGAGGTTGGAGGTACACTCTTTCACCTTTGGTGGACGTGCCCAAAGATTAAGGCCTTCTGGGAGATGATTTATAATGAAATGAAAAAGGTATTTAAATATACCTTCTTGAAGAAACCAGAGGCTTTTCTCTTGGGCATAGTCAGCCAATTGGTGCCAAAGAAGGATAGAACTTTCTTCATGTATGCTACAACGGCAGCAAGAATACTTATAGCAAAGCACTGGAAGACGCAAGATCTACCCACTCTGGAAGAATGGCAGATGAAGTTGATTGACTGTATGGGACTGGCAGAAATGACTGGTAGAATCCGCGACCAGGGAGAAGAGTCGGCAGAAGAAGATTGGAAGAAATTTAAGGACTATTTACAGAAACATTGCAAAATTAATGAACTTTGAAAGATGCTGGATTGAATTTATGTGGTCTCTAGCTGTTATGGTAAAAAGAATTGGTATAAATATTGTTTAAGTTACAAAATTTAAGAAGTTGATTGGAAAATAAGGTGTTAGTTAAATGGAATGTTAAGAGATTAGGATTTGCTGGATAAACAATTTGAACTAGAAAACAAGAAGGGGAGGTATGAGGAAGTCAAGGAAATATGTTATTGAAAATTGATATTGAAATTGATTTGTTTTTAATATTTTTTTTCTTTTTCTTTTTTGTTTGTATAAAATTGAAAACTCTAATAAATATTTATATATAAAAAAAGACAATACTGAGCTAGATGGACCAGTGGTGTAAGGCAGCGGTATTCCACGATGTTTTACTCAGAGTAGACTCATTAATGAATGTTAGGGCTAAGTTAGGGCCATTAATTTCAATAGGTTTACTCTGAGTAACACTCAGTTGAATACCACTCTGTGTTCCTAAAACCAGATTGAAATGGCTCTAGATCATCTCCCTCATCCAGGAACATCTGGAGGTGAGATGCAAGTGCTGAAAGACCAGGCTCCAAGGACGGATAGTTAGATACTAGCCAGGGAAATCATCCAGCACAACTGGGTTCAGGGAGGGTGTTTTTGAAAGCAGATCTCTTTTAGGCAAGGTGGAAGCACACCTTAGTGTAGAGAAGCAGTCACCACTGCTCTCACACACTCAGCTAGTGGTAGGTCTTGATGCAATTGAAAGTGTATGGACCATCCATCATTCTGCATCTGGGAGCTCCCTATGTCATACACTTTTAATATAAACACTCAACCAGTTGAAATTTTATTCATTGCTGAAAGTTCCCAACTGCTCTGTAAAGTTACAGTTATTACCGTATTCATCATATCTCAGCACAGGGTACAGTAAGAAAGATGGTGATAAACAGAGGCAAGTGCTTTCTGTTTGACAAGTCAATTGCTTTCCCCTTCCTGAGCATGTGGAACAGGGAAAGGTTTTTCCTGTTAAATCAGATACTGAGCAACATTTTTAAAACAACATCGTTTCACATTATGAATCAACCAACAACACTGATACCTCTGGAGAGTGCAATCTTTCAGAGGACAAATAAAATGACTTATGTTCCCAGCACTTATCATCATTGACCTCAGAAGCAAAACTTCTGCTAATTCAATAGAAAGCAGAGCAGTCCAAACTTTTTGAAACCATATTGTTGCACACCGCCCCAATCTCTGAGCGGTGCAAGGGGTTCCAGCACTTACCCAGAGTTCAGTTTCCTCAGAAAGGGGGCAGCAGAGACTGTGGTGTCTTTAGGATATATGGTTTATTTACACATATATACTGTTATGTACTGAAGTTCTCACCCTGGGCCAGCAGTGGGATACTGTAGATAGTTATGCAAATAAGGGATCGAAAGTGACGTTCAGTGATTGGATAGTTTTAGAAAGTTGTTACAGTTACGATGTACTGGAGCTCTATATAAGCAGGCTGACTGAACCCTTCAGTTCTTTTCTGTTCTGGCCTGTGAATAAACAAGAGCTGTTTGAAGAATCGCTGTGTCGTCTGATATGTTCACCCACTACTTAACATATACAACCTGAGACTACAATGGAGGGGCTTGCAGCATTACCACCCCAGGAGGTGCTGCTTCTCCCATAGCCACAGCCTTGGATTCAAAGAAGAAATCAGGTGTGTCTCTCTCACACAGGCTTCTAACTTCTAGCTCTTTCACACATACCTCAACCCTTTAAGAAGCACTTTTGTCCTTCTAACTAACTGCCAGTTGAGAGAGGGGCCCCCACCCATTTGTCATCTGGCACAGAGCCACTTCGTTGGTTACCTTAATGACTCGTACAGGGGGCCATTGCCTCTCTCACACACAGCAAACTCACAACATTGTTATCTTCTGTACCATTCTGTACCAATCTTCATAGTTCTTGTTCTGGACTTAATCAAACCTCCAAGGAACAATTATTACAACCCTCTCATGCTGTGGCTTTGAATCAACTCCCAATTATAGATTGCACATGCCAAGAAGGTCATGCGAACACCCATGCCATCTGCAAAATTCAATACAGAACAGCCTATGCAGAAGTTGTGGGGAGAGAAAGCCGATTTGCATTGATTTTTGCCTATGGTGTCAGCAGGCACATTGCCTGCCTGTGTGTGTGTGGCTGGATCAGCACTAATTGACCCAAAACTACAGGGGTGCCTGAAAGGAAAAGGGATGTTGGGCTAGGGCAAAACACATAACTTTCTATTTCTTTTTACTGTAATTATTATAGCGGCTTGATTTTGCAGGAAGTCAGCAAATAATCCTTTTGCAGCATGGAGATTAGTTGGTGCTTTCTTTCCCCATGCCATAAAAGCATTACCGGCTGATTTCTGCCAATCAAGTTGTCATTAAAAGCACAACTGTAGGGACCAGCAAATAAGCTGGCAACGTATGCAAGAACCAAAGGTCCACCTTGCTCACTTCAGCTAAAAGCCCAACGGGCAAATCACTTCCAATAGGCAAATGATTCTCGCTTAACCTAAGTCCACAGTCCGCAATATGCGGATAATAATAAGGCCTAGTCATTAAAACTGCTGTTAGGATTACTGAAAACATATTTGTGAAACACTTTCATCTTTTCAGAGAAGGATGTTTCCCAGCTCTGCCTGGAGAACCTAGGACTTTTTGCATGCAAAACTTGTGTGCTCTTCCACTGAGCGACTGTACGCTGCTTCTGCTTACGGGCGCAGATGTTCTGCATATAGCTAAGGAGAAAGGGGCAAGGCCACTGGACCGTCTCCCACTTCTCCTTCATCACCTGATATAGCAAGCTAGACTGGAATTCTGCTCTTGGTGAGAGAAGGTGGAGGCAAGATGCCCAAACAAGAGGGCAATAAGGAAGAAAAGCTGTTTTGCCTCCCACTTACACTGTGCTTTTAATTCAGTACGACCTCTAGAGGTTGCCAGTTGCCAGATTTGCTGAGTGGGTGGGATGCTCATGTTCTGCAGGAGCAGACTAGGTGATATTGGTCTCTTCAAACTCTGTGATTTCAAGTCCTGGAACTGCTGTTTACTAAGCTGAGTTCAGTCCATAATTGGTTCAGCTCTATTAGAACAGCAAACTTTAAGAGTCTGAGTGGTGGGGGATTTGATCCCTAAAGGATGCCTTTTTAAAAAGAAAAAAGAACAGAAATCTGGTACATTCTTAGTCTAAGCAGCAGACTCAGCACCACATTATGCAGCATTAAATTATTAGTCTACTCTCAACCGCAGGAACATCTGCTGGAGTTAGACATGGCATTTTTAATTAAAGTCAGCAGCACAAGGAGCTTGTGGTTCATCAGTTCTGCTTTCACTCTATGAATTGCTAAATCCAAAGGGCACTCCTGCAAAAAAAAGCAAGCCAGGACGTGATCTCTGGAAATTGAAGTAGAAAAATGGCAACAACTAAAAAGTGGCTAAATTGACAGTTTATTTTACATCTGCAACCCAGATGATCAATTTCTTATTGAAACCGTTCAACACGGAAGGGAAAGAGTTCCAAACTAATTTGGAACTTCTGAGAGCTTTGCAGGGGCCAATCTTTCCCTTAGTGGCAGGTGTTGGTGTGTTTGTTTCTCAGGACAAAGTAGACAAAGTATGTGGAGCAAATGAATATGAAAAAAACACCCCATGAAACCACCTCCCTCCCTCTTGAACTGAGAGAGACTGAATGTGCCATTGTCATCTTTGTGAAATGAGGGTGTGACCAGATGTAACAACAGCAGGATCCAACCTTGATCCTCATAGTTCCTTATAAAGGAGGGATGGGCCAATTTAAATTTGAGTTCATGAAAACTTCCCTTTAATAATAATAATAATAATAATAATAATAATAATAATAATACTTTTTTATTTATACCCCGCCCTCCCCAGCCAAGGCCGGGCTCAGAGCGGCTTACAAGCAATAATAAAAACAAGATGAATGATTACAACTTAAAAACAAAAATAAAATACAACATTAAAATAATGGAACATTAAAATATTAAAATGTAGCCTCATCGCAGGAGAAGGAAAAGAAAAAAGAGATGGAGGGAGGGAATCAAATTGGCTCCAAGCCAAAGGCCAGGCGGAACAACTCTGTCTTACAGGCCCTGCGGAAAGAAATCCGATCCTGCAGGGCCCTGGTCTCATGAGGCAGAGCGTTCCACCAGGCTGGGGCCAGAGTTGAAAAGGCCCTGGCTCTGGTTGAGGCCAATCTAACTTCCTTAGGGCCTGGGACCACTAGAGTGTTGTTATTTATGGACCTTGAGGCTCTCCGTGGGGCATACCAGGAGAGGCGGTCCCATAGGTACGAGGGTCCAAGGCCGTGAAGGGCTTTAAAGGTTAAAAGCAGCACCTTAAATCTGACCCTGTACTCCACCGGGAGCCAGTGCAGCTTGAAAAGCACTGGGTGAATATGCTCCCATGGCAGGGGCCCCGTGAGGAGCCTCGCTGCAGCATTCTGCACCCGCTGGAGTTTCTGGGACAGCTTCAAGGGCAGCCCCGCGTAGAGCGAATTACAGTAGTCAAGCCTGGAGATGACCGTCGCATGGATCACTGTGGCCAGGTCGGGGCGGGAAAGGTAAGGGACCAACTGCTTGATGCGGCGAAGGTGGAAAAATGTCGCCTTGGCTGTTGCTGTAACTTGCGCCTCCATGGAAAGGGAGGCGTCAAGGATTACACCCAAACTCTTAATGGAAGGCAATGGCACTAATTGGGCCCCCGCAAGAGAAGGGAGTTGGTCCCTCATCCCCATGCCATCCCGACCCAGCCATAGGACCTCTGTCTTCGAAGGATTTAGTTTCAATCGGCTCCCACGAAACCATCCAGCCACAGCTTCCAAGCATCTGGTCAGTGTGTAAGGGGCCGAGTCGGTGTGGCCATCCATCAGCAGATAGAGCTGAGTGTCATCAGCATATTGGTGACAGCCCAGCCCAAAGCTCCGGACAATCTGGGCAAGGGGGCGCATAAAGATGTTAAAAAGCATCGGGGAGAGAATTGCGCCCTGCGGCACTCCACACACCAAGGAGTGGCGCGACTACATTTCCCTCCCTAGTGCCACCCTCTGTCCCCGACCAGAGATAAAAGAGCACAACCAGTTACGGGCTATGCCCTGTATCCCCACGTCTGCGAGGCGGTGGTCCAGAAGATCATGATCGACCATGTCAAAGGCTGCTGACAAATCTAAAAGGATCAGCAGTCCTGACCCGCCTCGATCCAGTTGTCTACGGAGATCATCTGTTAGGGCAACCAGAGCCGTCTCCGTCCCAAAACCAGGACGGAAACTGGACTGAAATGGATCTAATGCCGATGTTTCCTCCAGAAACCTACCAAGCTGTTCAGCAACCGCTCTCTCAATTACCTTACCCAGGTATGGAAGATTTGAAACTGGGCGGTAATTGGATAGGTCTAAGGGATCTAATGAAGTTTTCTTTAAGAGTGGACACACCACTGCTTCCTTCAGTTTCCCTGGGAATGTCCCCGTGTCAAGGGACAAATTGATAATTTCAACCAGGGTGGTCCGCGCAACATCTGGACACTCCCTAATCAGCCAAGGCGGGCACGGATCAAGGAGGCAGGTGGTGGGTCTACCAACTTGGAGGAATCTATCCACATCAGCAGGGAGTATCCGATCGAAATGGTCCAACACTGGACCTGAAGTCAGTCAAGGGGCCTCCAGTTCAGTCATTGTATCTAAATTGGCAGGGAGGTCACGGCGGAGCAACAGGACTTTCTCCGCAAAAAAGCTCGCGAATGCCTCACAGCTGTGGGTCGAATTTGTGCTTAAATTTGGTTGTCCTCCTAAGGATGTTATTGACCTAATTATTCTAAAAAGTTGTGCTGGGCGAGAGCTAGCGGATGCAATGGAAGCTGCAAAGTAAGATTTCTTAGCAGCTTTCATAGCCATCTCATAGGCTTTCATAAGTGTGCTATAAGATGTTCTTGAGGCTCCGTCACGAGTCCGTCGCCATACTCGCTCTAGCCGTCTGAGATCCCGCTTCATTTTCCGGAGCTCCTCAGTAAACCAAGGGGCCTGGTTTCGACGGGGTCACAGAGGGCGCTTAGGCGCGATCTCATCAATGGCTGCCAAGAGCCGGTTATTCCAGTCCTCAACAAGGTCATCTAATGAGTCGCCAGGAAGAGCAGGGTTCCGCAAGGCTTGTCGGAATCTATCAGGATCCATCAGTTTTCGCGGACGAGCCCAAATAGGTTCGCCACCCGAGCTGGGGAGGAGCAGGTAGTCAATCCTGGCTTTCAGAGCGTAGTGATCAGACCATGGCACTTCCACAGCGGGGAGCATGATCACATCTATGCCAGCCCCAAAGATCAGATCCAGCGTGTGGCCTGCTTGATGAGTGGGGCCCAAAACAAACTGGGAGAGCCCTAGTGTTGCCATGGAAGTCACTAGGTCCAGAGCCTGTGAGGAGGGAGCGGCATCGGCATGGACGTTGAAGTCTCCCAAAACCAGTAGGTTTGGGAACTCCAAGGCCCAGCCCGCCACCACCTCCAGCAGGTCTGACAGGGTGGCTGCAGGTGTGCTGGGTGGTCGGTACACCAGCCAGACAGCCAAGCTCCCCTTGGTGTCCCACACGAGACCAACACATTCAATGCCGGAGATCGCCGGTGATGGCAGAGCTCTGAAAGAGCAATCCTCCCGGAATAACAACGCTACTCCTCCCCCCCCGACCCACAGTCCGCGATTGATGGAGGACAGAGAAACCTGGGGGTGTTATCTCATGTAGGGAGACTACTTCGCCTTCCCGTACCCAGGTCTCCGTCATGCAAGCCAGGTCAATCCCCTGCGAGACAAAAAAGTCATGCATGGTGGCGGTTTTGTTGCCTATGGACCTGGCATTGCACAGCACCAATGACGGAGGTGTGTAATCCTTGCTCTCCCTACCCTCATCCCTTGGGATGGGGCGTAGATTGGAAGGGGTTCGAGGATCACTGCATCTCGAAACCCTTCGCCGATAGAGATATCTAGCCCCACCGCCATTCCTCCCTATCCCTTCAATTGTGGAAATCCCAGATCCCATTTTTAGATGAATGTCTTCCCTTGAGGGAAGTTGCTTCTGGTCTAGGAGCTTCAGTGTGATAAATATATTTTTGAATCAGCTTTTGGGGGATGTGTGGGGGTGGAGGCAAGGGTCCCCTTCTTCCCAGGGCAAGCCTTACCATTAGGCATGTGAGACAATCACCTAAAGTGGAAGATTCCTTCGAAGCCCCCTGGCCATTCTCCTCTGTTGGGCATCAGAGCTATGTGTGCCAATGGCACAGCCCCCACCTGCAGCTGCCAGGTGTCTTGGAAGATGCTGTCCTGTCACCACTGATGAAGCAAGAGTGGGCAGACAGTCCAGTCAGCCTCTGTAGATGGAACGGGAGAGGGAGCAGCACTTCATCATTTGCTTCCGGCAGCAAAATGTCTTGGGCCAGCATTGCTTCTTCCATTCAGGCGGAGCTTGAAAACAGACCCACTCCATTGTTTCAGAGGGAATCACTTGGGATCAGACCGACCATGCAGTGGGGGGAAGTGACCTGCTCCTGGTCGCATCATGGGGTGGAAGATGGATGAAGGCAGGAACTGGTGTCTGAATGTTAACAGCAAGAAAGAAGCCCCATTTGAGGCTCTGCTTCAGGAATTAAAATGGGATTCAGGGACAGATCCAGCATGGCTGAACCACTTTGACTACACTCCCCACCGCCCACTGAGCAGGCAGGCTTGTGTGGTCCCTGTGTCGCTCCAGGCCTCTTTTGGGGGAACCTATGCTGGTGTAAGTTACACAGCCCCACTGATCTGGGGCAAGGGTTACACTTACATACTTCCAAGCCAAGTTTGTGTGTCTTTTGTTGTTAAATCATAGACCACAATGTCTTTCTAGCAGGCTTCCAGTCAATCCCATTTACGAATAATGAACTCCTTCTCCAAGTCTGGGTCTTTATGGGCCCAAAATGTCACAAGGGAGGGGTACCAGCAGGCTTGGCGGAACCCCAAGGTTAACTGAGATAGAAAAGGGGTACAGCCTCTCCCCTAAGGAATAGAACCCACTGGGCAGGAAATGCTGACTGACCTTACAAGTAGGGGTGCCAATTTGAATAAAATATTGGGGAGACCCTGGCAAGCCCCACACTTCATAATCAATCACAGGACACGGTGCACACACAACATTTGAATGGACTGACCCTCTCAAATATTTTATTGGGGGATCAAAGGGACCTTGGCCCTTAGGAGTTGGCCCCTATGCTTACAAGAAAAAGTGGGGTGGAGGTGGGAAACGGAACAGAGTATGCTCAGAGGGGGCATGGCAACATGTGCTCCAAGTCCCACATGTTACCTCCTTGTGTGTGGTCCTGGAACACGGCAGTGGTCAGAGTTCAGACAAAAGTACTTATTTGCTGGTGCAGCAATTCTTACGTTGAGATTGGAAGGAGAAAATAACTGAGAAGCATGTACAAAGAAGGACATTTTTCTTCTCTCTAGAATTACATGGTATATCCAAATTAATACAGAGGCAGTGCCTTGTGATTTATGTTGGTATAATAAATAACAGCAACCACATATTGCTTTGTGTATGATTAATGAGACTTATTTGTGAGGGTTTTTTTCATTGTAAATAAACACACTTTCAAAGCAGGCTAATTTTGTTCGTGTGGCTAAACCACGTACCATGAATTCTTTCTCATAACCTCACCCCAGTGTAATACCTAAAGGCATGTCCAGAGAAGAATAATTAAAAAAATGCTTAATGCTGTTTTAGCACTAGTGCTGACCCAGCACCAGGAAAATACCACATTGTGTTCCCTTGTCATGGAGCTGAGGGTTAACCTTGTGGGTAAAAGCAAAAAAGCCGTCGGTTTTGCTGCTTCCTTTCTTTTTAACAAAATGGGGAGCATGCACAGAAATGTCAGAGAAGGTAAGCACACAGCTTTTAAAGAAAGCAAATTAAAGCTGCAAAATGCAGGGCATTGTTGCAGCAACAGAACAGCCTTATTAATGTGAATATTCACCACTTTTTTTAAAAAAAAAAAAGTTCAAATGACCACCTAGTCCAGCGGGAAAGTATTAAACCTTTACAGAAATAACAAATTGAGGAAATGAGTGGAAGAAACTGTTGGGTACAAGCAAGCTTGAAGGCCTCCGGTCAGTAAAGGGCAGTGCTGAGACTAAGAGAAAGTCCAGCACCCCTCTCTCCTCATTTTCTGGCGCAAGGGGGCTCAGAAGGTAGCCTCCTACCTTCTGCATAGAGTAGAATCCAAAGCCATCCTTGTGCATTTGAAGAACCTGTAAACAAATATTCCCTGCCCCCCCCGCCATGGAACTCCTGTGCTAATGTTTAATGAGAATGGGGTTTAACTGGGGTGGGTGTTGTTTTATTTGGGGGGGGTGTTGTTTAAAATTGTTCTTAAATGTTATATGTTAATTTGTATTCTGTATTTTTTACTTTTATTTTGTAGTTTAGTAATTTGCTTGATGGTTGTGGCAGTCATTATTTATTGTAATTGTTAATAGTGAATTTCTGTCTAATTATTTGTTGATATTTAATTTTATTGTATGCTATTGTGGGGAATCCAGCCAGATGGGCAGGGTATAGATAATAAAATTATTGTTGTTGTTATTACTGTTCCAATAGGTTAGTGAATATTGCTTTGTTGTTTATCTTATAGTTATGTTTCTATGATTCTTTGTATTGGATCAGATTGTGTGTTGTGACCTTGTTGTATATTTTGTTGTTTTTTCTGCTTGTAAACTGCCTTGTATATAGGAATATAAAAAGGTGGTATGTAAATTAAAAGAGAAATGAAAGATGTCCCCACCCCGCCTTTTAAGCAATGCTTGTGATGTGTGAATGAGAGAGAAAAGGTGGTGATTTAACTCTAGGCAGCTCCAACTTCCAAGCTTGTAAACTCTGGTTACATCTAGCGACAATTTTTTTATCTTTTTTAAACTACCAGAATCTACAAATACTAGAGAATCCCATCGATCATGGCATGCTTCTGCCCGTGAATACCTGCATATGTGCCACTGCCAAGTGGATGATCTATATGTTAATTCTGCAACATACCTTTTTGGGAGGGAGGGGGGCAAATAGATTACTTTCGCTTAGGGCATACAGCTTTATTTGCACTGCAGCTTTATATATTGCATTTTATCTTGCCTTTCTTCCATCTTTGAAGCTCATCATGTGCATGTTTACTTGACGTAAACCCCACTGAGTGCAGTTGGCCTTACTCTGAAGTAAGCGTACATAGGATGGATACCTGAAGGCATTCGACAAGGCAGCCTTCCTAACAAATAAGGGAAATGTAACAATAAGAGAAATAACAGCATAAAAGGCACAATTTCATTAAATCATGTGCCATTGATATGGTCAGTGGCGTAGCGTGGGTTGTCAGCACCCGGGGCAAGGTAAGTAATTTGCACCCCCTAACCCGTGGATTTGCGCCCCCTAACCCGTGGATTTGCGCCCCCTAACCCTAACCCCCAGATGTTGCGCCCGGTAAGGCCGCCCCCCCTGCACCCCCCACGCTACGCCACTGGATATGGTGGGGGTGGGGGTGGAGGGAACCTGTAGACATGGAAACCATGGTTTCTTATAATGATTTGTGACCTTTAAATTATTATTATTTCAATTTTTATCCAACCATTCCTCCCAAAGGAACACAGGCAGCCACACAGCATCTCAGTTAAACACGCAAAACGTAAACAATAAAAATACGTGTCAATATTGTCAAAAATAAACATTTCACGCCTGCCAAATCAAGCATCTTTATCTACTGAGTGCTTGAGTGAGCAGAAATGTTTTCAACTTCTTTTGGAACGATGGGGGCAAACACCATCACTGGGGAGAGGATTCCAGAGTTGGGGGCAGGGGCAGCCACTGAGAAAGCCCTGCCATGGCAGGGTTATTTCTTTTTCTCAGTGTAGTGTCACATATAAGACTGGCATATCTCTGATTCTACCCATTTGGCATATCTTTGGTAAAATGCAGCACTTGACACCTTGTGCCAATCCCTGAAATGTGTTGCAGATGCATTTTCCTTTTGCTAATTTACTCACACACTTGGCCGTCAGGGGTGGAAGCAATAAGCCAACGAGGATCACACCGCTAAACCATCCCAAAAAAGCTGGTCTGGTGCAAGAAAAACAAACTTGCCCGACTTTTGGAGTTCCCTTATCACAAAGACATTATTCATAACTATAAAACAAAGACAACTGTGATGCAGCTGGTTAGGAGATAAATAGACTGCCAGGAAAGGTAGACAAGTGAATCTATCACCTGTACTGCTCAGGCAGAGCCTGGATATTAATGCTGGGATGTTACGCTTTAGAGCCTCAAAAACAGTAAGGGACACTTGAAAGGAAAACCTCTCAAGAGATCAGCTCTTTCAAAGTTGGTGAGTTTCTCCAGAAGTTGAAAACAGTAGTATGTATTACTATTTCAGTACTTAACTGTAAGCAATTAGGCTTACAATGAATAAATGTAATTACTACTATGACTGCTTCTGACAAATGGAGACTGAACAGTGCATGCGGATGTCCCCAGCTGAAACTGCATCTTCACCATGATTTCCCCTAAATAAGCTGCTACTCTCTCGACCTCAGTTCCCCCCTCCCAAGTCACAGTGCGGTGGGGGAGGGTAATAACACTGACCTACCTTACAGGGTTGTTTTTTGGATTACAAGATAATGTATGCAAAGCCCTTTGTGTGCTCAAAAGTGGTACAGAAATATGAAGTATTATGCGCTTAGCGTATGGCAATTTCTGCACAGCACATAGGGCTTATAAAAGTAATAATAAAAGAGTCCAAATAAACAAGCTCAAGATAATCCATACATCCATTTCCTTCCGCAGAAGGAGCTCATTGGTGCCCACAGCTGTAAGAAAATAGTTTGTCAGGCAAAGACTTGTGCATGACTAAACTTGCTTACAAGGATCCTGTATCAACATCTGAGGTCACTCAGAAGCAATTTTGAAAGGCAGCAGTTTGAGGCCCAGCCTGCACTTTGAGACCTACTGCCTGTTGTAGCAAAATGCACCAATGTTTCCTCTGATGAAAGCACTGGAAGGGCTCTTGGTTTTTAATATTTTGTAATTTGGTTGGAAAGCAGGGGGGAACTATAGGTAAAATAAAACACAAAGATGGCTTGCTAAAGCCATGCGGTCTAAGCATGATGCACCCAGCTTAGATATCCTTACAGGTGGGGTTCACATGGTGGAAATGAGAGAACACAAATAGCTTAGTAACCCTTCCTTCTAAGGTGAGGGTGTTGGACCCAGCTAAACCTGACAGGACAACTTGCTCTATGGTCTTAACCCTTTATGCATAAATTATATTGGCTGTATGGGGCTGGATTTATCCAATAGGAAGTTCTGAATTAAGCTATTTTGAACTCAACCTGTGATGCACACTGTCAAATGCATAAAATGAAAAGGCCTCTTTGCTATGAAGATGTTGTTCTCTGTGCATGTGTTGCTACATCAGACTAAAAATGGTGTGGCGGTTTGGTTCAGAATGAGACTAGCATATTAATAGGTGCCTTGTGCTACACGGTGACTCAGTGTTTTCATTTCGGATGACAAAAGTCACATATTTGTATATGCCAGTAAATGCAAATAAGGCTTGGAACAGGTAAAAAGAATACATTTTCTGTCATGTACTATCATTTTATACCACCCTAAGCACTCCCCATCCCTACATAAATAATCATAACTCTGTATATTCCATGCTCTGTAGCAGAGAATGTATTTCAGACATGTACTGCTTACAGCGGCTGCAGACTTGAGTGGGGTTGTGATCCTGCATAGCATCATGCTGGCACGTTGTGGGCACAGTGCTTCATTTGCCCTGTGCACACCTCCAGGTTCAATTGGTCTAGGATCATGCAGGGATAGGAGAATCACCTCATAGATAAATGTTAAGTTATTAAAAGCTTTCCCAGCACTTTAAAGAAGAACTCTAATTTGATATGAAGTCCACAGTTCCCCCCCAAAAGTGCTTTCAAGAAATCTGAAATGACAGTGCACTTATCTGCACAGTTTGAAGGTTGTTAAACTATCATTTAATTTTGACAGCAAAGGATGGCTTAAGCTCTAAGGTACACCGAAGACAATCCTGTTTAAATGAACTCCAGATCAGATTTCAATAGACCTGTCTGGATTTAGTGCCTAAATAATCTTCTGCTTTGAAAGCAAGAGCACAATCCATTGGGGGCAGTGAGGGGCGGGGGATAAACCAAGATGGAGAAAAACCCCCAACAACAACCAGCCACAAGGAGGGTCTAAATTGGCTGTTGCATTTTAACAGTAACTAACACATAACCAGCAGAGAGTTATTTGGGAATAAAGTGAATGCCCAGTGATTTGGTGGAGCAAGAACCTGGGGTGGCAGGGAGACACATCTCCAGAACTTTTTTTGCATCAGTGATGACACCATATGCAGGATCATCATCATGCCATGTTGGCAGGTTGGAATACAGGACATTTAGTATTCAATGAATTGGTGGCAGCACAGATATTTAGGACCCAAGTTGTTTAGGGATCTATATGTCAACAAAAGCATCTTTAATATGTCAACATAAGTATGTACATACATACACACATATATGAATGAACAATGTGACCACCATTTTTGGACTCTACTTAGGTGCATGGCTGGGGCACTGCCATGGCCAGCTCTTGCACTTCAAAAATGACCACAACACCACCGTCGACCACTGTTCAAATTTCCTTTCCCTCCTCCATTATGTTTTTCATTTGTTATAGAGCTTCACCCTTTCCTTGTCCCTGCATATTTTTAATACGAAGCAGATTTTATAATGCAAAATCACCCCCAAACCAATAAAAGGCCACAGTATGGCCAGTATGATTGCATCATAGAGTACTCCTCCTTTTTACTTACTGAACTCTTCAAGGTGTTTTTTAAGCCCAGTCCCTCCTTCTAGAATATATGTTTTTAGCCAAATACAACAAATTAGATTCACATGCTAAGAACCAGTGCGATAACACCATAGAGTCTTTCTCCTATTGCGCCTTGAGCTCTTCAGGTTTTGTTTTTTTAAAAAACAACCTCTCCTCCCTGTCCTCCTTTTTCCTAGTAGATGCCCTTCTATAGCATGTTTTTAGCCAAATGCAACTTAAATTATATATACATGCTACCAGTTTTATACATATATATAATTCATATTCAGATAGTTATTCTGTCTACAAAAGCAACTTCCACCTATTGGCTGTGCCTGTTTTGCCTCCAGCACCTCTGGAAGTTCACATATATAAAATCCAGCATACATTGAGCCAAATCATGAGAGAGAGAGAGAATATCTTCGAGGAGCTGAGAGTGGCGGCTGGAGGGAAGGAAAGGAGTATCTTGAAGGGAAATGTCTCAGAAACAAATTATTTATTCAAGTATAAAAACTGATTTGGACACAGTACTTACGTGATCAAGGCACTCTGAAAAGAAAGGATTGCAAGCTCGTTCATCAACAAATCATTGGAGTCTTATTTACCTACGCTTGTGTCTGGAGTGTAACATCACAAATTGCAGGTGCTCCATACAAAAAAGACATAAGAAACTAAATGTCAGAGAGAAATCTAGGCTAGAACCTCCACCCCAACACCAAGTTTTCTAGGCATAGTGATTTATTTATTTTGGGCATGGAGGGGCTATCCCCAATCGATTGAGCCCAATCGTTGTGACCAGAAGTAACCTGTGATGCTACACTTATCATGTAATAAAAGGGAGATGCCACCTGAAGTACCAAATTAGCCCAAGGAGGCAAATCAACTTCAATCAATTCAAGTCACCATTGTGAGTCAATTATTAAATGTCTACTTGACATCTTTAGCCTTGGACCTTTCTAGCCATTGCACAAGGTACAAATCTTCCTCACTTGCATTTGTGATTTACAAGAGTGTCCTTCAATCAACCATCCTCTTCTAATTAACATTTAGAGGCCACATGATTCATCTAGTTGACACTCATTTCTCTCCTATTCCCTGAAAAATGCTCTGGCACTGTGAAGTTCTCAAGTTAGATAATGTGGAAGGGAGCAGAGGTCAAAAGCTTATTGATGGAAAAGAAATGAGGGCTTCAGGACCACAGTGATCAGCAGTGGTGGGAAAAGAGAGATTGATGAATTTCAGTCAGTAAAGAATGAGTTCTTCTGCTGCGTTGAAGTGAAAGACATGTTTGCACAAGACTTCTGCCAGAGGAGAATCACACAGAAATGACAGCTGTGCCACAATTGTTTCAGTGTATCCTAGGGAACTTCTACAACTTTGTTCTTTAGCTACCGGGGCCATGGCTAATAAATAGGTTGTTGCACTCTGCTTTTAATTGGTTCACACCAACGGTATCATCACCATTTGTATTTACCTCTGTTTTTTTAGAGAAGGGGCAGGGAGTCGGAAAAGAGAAGAAATAATGAGGACATATGTGGCAGAGTTATACATTCCCCTCAGATGAGGCATGAGACCAACATGTGGAGCCATGCTTCTGAGATGATAGATAGATGATAGATAGATATAGATAGATGATAGATGATAGATGATAGATGATAGATGATAGATGATAGATGATAGATGATAGATGATAGATGATAGATGATAGATAGATAGATAGATAGATAGATAGATATAGATTTGATTGATTGATTGTATGCTGCCCCATACCTACAGATTTCAGATCAGTTCACAACATATCACGATAAAAAACACAAAATACAAAAAAGAAGAAAACCCAGTAGCCCCTCCATCCACAACACATTTTGAAAGGGCATCAGATGTCAATCAGCCAAAGGCCTGTTTCCTAAAGGTGTACAGTGGTACCTTGGTTTACAACCATAATCCGTTCTGGAGGTCCAGTTGTAAACCAAAAGAGGATGTAACCCAAGGCGCACTTTCACCAATGGGGCCTCCCAAAAAAAACCCAGGTTGTAATCCAAAAAACCGGACATGCACTTCTGGGTTTGATGTGGTTGTGATCCAAAATGGTTGCAAACCAAGGTACCACTATGCATTGAAGGCGCCAGCCAAACCTTCCTGGGGAGATATTTGAAGCAGCCTTGGGATGATGGTCTGAGGCAAAGCAAACTGGCTCCAAGGGTTCAGAACCTCTTCAGTACCTCAGGAGAGCTTGTAAAGTGGGTTAAAGAAAACCCTACTTGTTTCTTTTTGAACTCTCCCAGAAGCTCTCCAAGAATGGGAAATGCCAGGCAGAAAAGAGTGAGTGTGTACTTCTCTCCCAGCCCCCTGTGGGAAGGGCTGGTTTGAAGCCTGCTGATTTTTTAATACATAAATCCCTAACCTCTGCATCTCTCTCTCTGAATTTTAGGAGGACCTTTATGCTATGGATTGCCCTGTGCTCTGTGAGGAAGGGTGGGTTGCCATATTTTGAAGAGCAGTAAGAGGACACATTGACTGACTTCTGCTGTTAACTATGGATTGCTATGACGACTCTACCCAAGAAAAAGAGGACATGTCCTGGAAAAAGAGGACACATGGCATCTGTTTGCCTGAAATTTGGTAGGCTTCATCCCTCCAAAGGTCCTATTATTCCTGAAAATTTTATCAAAATCAGCTACCATGGTTTTTTTTAAAAAAAGATCTAGGCATTTGTTATTGTCCTCCTATAGTCAATGTGGAACAGATCTAAGGCTTTGAAAAACAAGGCAAGGCAACTTTTGTGTCAGACCAGAGATGAAACGCACGTCACAGAGATGAGTGAGATAACCCTATATCTGAGAGAACAAGGTGGGTTCTATATGCTAATAAATTAAAAGTCAGTTACATGTTTTAGGTTGGAGATAACAGTGTTTGTTCTATGACACAAGGGCAAATGCATTTATATGAACAAAATGCAGGGCTTTTTCAGCTGGAACTCACTGGAACTCAGTTCTGGCCCCTCTCAGGTGGGTGCCATTGTCATTATAAGAGAACAAGGGAAGCGTTCATGGTGAGCCCCAGCACCTCTTTTTCTAGAAAAATAGCACTGACAGAATGTAACCCCAGAGTTGCTGTTGGGCAAAGCTACTCAAGAGTGACTGACTAGATTTTTCATATTCGACATTCATTCCCACTGATAGTCTAGATAAAAGTTCTGGGAATACTGATTTTGGTCCTAGTGCCTTTGGAAGACAGAAGACCTGAAGCCACCTTGAAAAACTGTTTCGCTGAAGGCAATCTGCTGGAAAGAGCCTCAGTTGGTTTAAAAGACAGAGGCCAAAAGGTTGCGCTTTACAATAAAGGCAAAGAGTAATGGTTCCTAGGGATGCTGCCTCTTGCTGATTTCCAGTCCATCCGTTCTATACTTAAACACGGTATGCTTTCTTTAAAGCTAAAACTGGCAGTCATGTGAAAGCATTTAAAGAAATTATTTTCTAGTTACAGAAGTCTAAAGTGGGGGAAAGGGACAGTTTTCTCTCCATCCCACATCAAATGCAAAGCCAGCCCTGGACACTGAGGATTAGGAATCGTCTGTCACCAGCAGAGCAAAGCCACTGACATCATAAAACAATGCACTGCCTGGAATGAATGATTGGATTTAAATCATTAGCATTCATGCTCTGAACCCTTTGCAGCTACAGCAAACCCACCATCAAAGGAACACTTGAGTCTATGCTGTGTGACATGCAACCGAAAACCAATTCACAATATAGGGACAACAGTAATAATGGGGAAAGCAGAAAGTATTTCTTAATGTATCTAACACTTACTTTTTCCTCAACAAATAGCTGTTTCTGATCCTGATCAAATTAACTTCTGTACTAAAGTACTTTGCACATGCAAATTTTCACTACAGTTTAATCAGTCTGATTTCACCACAATTTGCTTTTTGTGGGCATTTTGGGGTGTTAGAAATATCCTGGGTGCAAAATTTCTTTCACTGTCTTAGTAAATAAAAACAATTTCCTCTTATTTCTGATGTTCAGGGTAAGAGCTGATGCTTATGTACCCAAAATGATACCATTTGCACACAAGAGGAAAGTATCCATGAGAGTTACCTTCATGGAAGCAAGTTTAAGACTGCATAGCTTGAAAGAGCAATTCTTGGAGGGTTAAAAAAAGTCAGTAAAGCCTCTTCTCTCTTGCACATACATAGCAAGACTAACTCAGGACCTCACTTTCTAATAATACAAAAATCAGTGTTGTAGAAAAGGTAGGATGTGTTCCCCTTTATGCTCATTAAAATAATATGGGAATAACAACAATAAAGCAAATGTTGAGGGATGGCCACTCTTCCACCTGTGCGATGCCTAGAAAGCATGAGTCCAAGCAGTTTCCCCTTTGCCCTGCTCCTTTCCAAGGAAAAACCTGCTCTTTAGTGATAGATCAGAACAAATGTCCATCTGGGGAAAACACAAATTGTTGTTTTCTGCGGGGTGGGGGAAGCAGCGAGGCCAGAGGAGTGTGGATGAACCCGCAATCACTCTCTGCACTAGGTCTCAGCAGCAGCAGGTTGCTGTGCTCCTGGATTTACACATTTTACTAGGCAAATTTTCTTACACTGAGATTATTCTAAATCTGATCAAATTTTGTACAATAAAAAAGGAGCTGAATAATCTGCCTCCAGGCTGACCAAATTAAAATTATATTATATCCAATTTATTCTATAATATATATTGCATATTATATCCAATTTATTATCAAATTATATTATATCCAATTTATTTCTGATCTTTTAGAGGATTGATGGGATCACAGAATTGTAGAGTTGGGTCCAACCCCCTTCAAATCAGGAATCTCAGCACACAACCCCCCATCTCAGATGAAACCATACCGGTCCCTGGTTAGCTTTGCAAATGCGCTAGCAGTTTTATTGCTGCACCATTAAGTTGGGTAAATTTCATAATATCTTGGCAAGAACAAAGATGGTAGAAGACAAGAGAGTGTATCAATATGGATATGGGAGCTACACCAGGGGGACTTTGCACCTTTGGGAGCCTTGCTGGAAACCTTCCATTGATTAGGAAACTTATTTTTCTTCTTAGAAGGAATCTGACAACCAAATTCTGCTCCATCAGTCCAAGAAAATTTCATTCTACACTTCCTTTGTCTGGCCACTCTTCAGGAAAATTTATATGGTGCTTCATGTTTTATATATGGGGCTAACCAAAGATCATGGGATGCAGGTAGCACTGTGGTCTAAACCACTGAGTCCAGGGCTTGCCGATCAGAATCCTTGTGAAGGAGTGAGCTCCCGTTGCTCGGTCCCGGCTCCTGTCAACCTAGCAGTTCAAAAGCATGTCAAAAAGTGCAGGTAGATAAATAGGTACCGCTCCGGCAGGAAGGTAAACAGTATTTCCGTGCACTGCTCTGGTTTTGCCAGAAGCGGCTTAGTCATGCTGGCCACATGACCCAGAAGGTGTACGCTGGCTCCCTCGGCCAATAAAGCGAGATGAGCGCCGCAGTCCCAGAGTCGTCTGCAACTGGACTTAGCTGTCAGGGGTCCTTTACCTTTTTTTTTAACCAAAGATCACAGAAATTAAAAGGTAACAACTTTGGATTTTAAATAATTTTATTTAATACTGACGTAATCCCTGTACACAGCAAAGCATTAGCTTATGACCCTGAATGCAGAAGAGTTGTTTTCATCTAGCGGATATGGTACTTGGAGGAAGAAAGTTCCCAAGCACACAGGGCAACATGCACAGGAAAGTGTCTATACATAATGAGCACAGAAGCCAATGCAGAGGAAACAAGTTAAAGACCAATCTGATATAAGGATAGGTGTTTCCATCCAGGGTTCTAGTGTTCAGGATTCAAAAATGAAAACCTAAAATATCTTGAGAGAATGAAACCTTAGTAAAGAGCAGTTACGTTAGAATCTTGGCTGCTTAAGTCAGAGCTATCTGAGGTTATGTCTGAACTTGCATCCGAAACATCCGGGTCACCTTGATCTTTAGCAAAGTTGATGAAAACCTAAAATGAAACAAAATATATGAAATTAAATCTACCCTGCTTTATGGATTGCTTACAAATGCCTTCCCAAGGCTGGATATTCATGCGCATGTAAAGAGACTTGGCAAAACATAATATTCCACAGGCAAACTATTGTTTTTTCTATTTCCTACAGATCCCTCTGAAATTTCCTACCTACTATATTCCTCTTTTTGTTTTGATAGCAAAATGGATTAGATGTTAAATAGAAGCCTTCATGTACTGCTTGGCTAAAGAATTCACGTTGTATCTCAGGTACACCTATATTTTTTAAAAATCTAGCTGGTATCTGCCATATTGTTCCTATGCTTTGGGCTGTGAGCTTAGAATGATATAGCTGGTAAAAGCTGCTTTTAGATATTCTATGTTCAGTAATGGAGCAGTTTGCAAAGGAAATACAATATATCTAAAAGATACCACCACCTGCATAAACCTGCTCCAGGTGTCCCTGCCTTTGGAAGTTAGAAGGTGGGTCCAAAAGCAGGATTTTCTCTGTGGTGGTGCCCTGATTTCGGATTCCCTCCCCAGAAGCACATGCCGGCCACCAAAACTGCTATTTTCTGGGTACTTGATTAAAACTGCCATGTTCTTCAAGGCTTTTGATAGTAAATAATATTGATCTGTTGGCTTCTCTCTGATGTTTTCAGTGCTTACATGTTTAGGTTGTGTTGTGTTATTTTAGGTGTTGGTGCTGTATACTATTATTTATAAAGAAAATCAAATTGCTAGCTGCTTTGGATGCCTAGAAAGGCAAGGTAGACATATTTAAGATAAAAATAAACACATACATAAATACATGTATAGCATAATTGGACAAGTATCATTCCATACCTCTTCTAGAGTTGTTTGACTCACTGAGAAGTGCCTGATTTTGAAGACTTCTTTGTTTGCTTCCAGCATTTGAAATATGTTTGCTACGCCTCCTGCAGACACTGGGACATGATATTCCACCATATTCAGTTGATGGTCCTGTACCAATAAGAAGATTTACTGCTAATGAATGCCAGATTCAGAGGGGGTAGGCACTCTTATTGATTGATAGCTATCCTTATGAGCTCTGGGCCCTTTGTGTGCTCGTGTTTATTCCTCCGTACGGCCTCCTTTTTTCCAATGCTTCTGTTGCTGATTCTGGATCTTCACACAACAGTTATGCAAGGAGCACCAGAATCAGTTAGGTCTAATGTTACTAGCTGCTATTGATCAGGAAGATGTTTCAAATGTTCGTTCTCTCATTTTGTCACTGACATGATAGATCGATTCAGTCATGAGCTTGCAGAGGAACTATGTAAAATCTTACACCTCAGTTCCCTTACCTTTATAATAAGAAGGTAATATTTGGCTGGTGCTGTTAAATCATGGAAGTACTTTAATGATAGCATTGCTGAAATAACTCAAGACACTTTAAAAATTCTGATAGTGCTCAAATGCATTCAAAACTATTTGCCCTCATTCTTGCCAATATCTGGGTTCCGCCACTTTAGGCTGCAGGTGGATACTCAAAATATTTATCACTTCCTACAACATAATGCCCTGCACATTCTTCTACATTTACCTTCAGATGTGTATTTGGAAAGGTCAATTGCAAAAATTCTGTCAGCTTTTCTATACTGTCGGAATTATTATTCAAATGCATCTTCACGGTGAAACCTTTTCCAAATCTGGGGGGATAAAAGGAAATAAATATTTTATGGAATGTAAAAGAGGTTTAAAAACTAGAATCAAGCAGTCCTTCTAGGACACCAAACAAAAACTATTTTAAATTCTTACAATAACTGCAAGGACATTAAGGGTAAATCTGGCCACTGTCAATGTGCAGAAACTCCCATGTCAGGGATAGTCAACATGTAGGGTCTGGAAGAAGTAAGGCGCAAGCAAACTATCTGTGCAAGAGGAATTAATATTTGCTTCAGCAGAGCTCCTTTCCTCCACCCAGCTTGCATGCACCTCACAAAATCTAGGTCACCATCCGGCGGAATAGGCTAGTGGTCAAGAATTTTACACCCAGGACTGGATGGGGATACAGAAGGTGCACACAGGTTTTAATCATTGCCTAAATGCTGCAATGTGAGTGCACTGAATGAGAAGCAGTGGGACTTTAATGAGCCTTATGCTCATCCTTCAGCGTATGGGTGTTGCACCTAAAACAAAACATGCCCCAAGTGTCCACACCAGGGATGGGTAATGTGTGACCCTCCAAATGAGAGCTGTATTGCATATAATTTAGAGTTTATTTTCGGGCTGACCAGAAGATGATTTACAAAACAGAGTTTGAAGTCCTGTTTCACCTCAGTCCCTTGTGTGATGAGGGCAGTTTCATTCCCATGTTGGGGCCTGAATTCCAAGTGGAAGGGATCCAAATGTTCCACATCCTCCAGATGTGCCCGGAGTTGTTCCACAACCACCTGCTCAATGACCACTCCCCACATTAACTGGGAGGCAGCTTTTGTGTGGTTGAGCGCAGCCCCCCCCCGGACTATGAGGCTCCCGGCAAGGTAGCCTGGCTTCGCCTCCCCCCCCCCCCAGCCTAGCCTCAACAATTAACCAATCCTGGCTGGGGGGGGGGCGTTGCCAAGGGAATTGGCCAGGTAGAGTTAGGACTGCCCACACTCACAATAGAGGGTGTAACTTACCTGTTTGTCCTCAGTTGGCTCCTGAACTCCCCCCCCCCCGCCCTCCCTCAATTTATGCCTTCTTTTGCAGTTTAAACTTGGTTGCCGTTGAGAGACCAGGAAGGAATTTCCCTGCATTGGCAGGTTTCGCCTTCCCCGTAGCAAAATGTCACAACTTTGGTGGTTTGTAGGCCTTGGGCGGAATCCTGTAGTCTCTCTTCCCCCAATGGGGGGGGCGTGAAGCAGTGACCCACGCCCCCCCGAGGCGGCGATCCCAGGGTTCCCCATTAAAGGGATTATTTTGAGGGGAGGCACTGGCCATACGCCAATGGGTTGACAGTGCTCTCCCCTTCAATGCGGCGAAATTGGGGGTGGGCTCTCTGTTTGAACAGATGTTCTCCAGAGTCAGCCCAATCCTCACACACTTTGGATAACCCTGATGTTCCCCAGATCCCAGGACGGGGACTGGGAGGGATAAATGCCCAATGCCTAAGCCAAGGTCTTCATACATCTGAAAGTTTAATAAAGTTGTGGCCAATTTTAATCCCATAACACGTTGTCAGACGTCATTATTCATTCTGGGGGTCGCCTGGGGCTTGGGGGTTTCCGTCTGTCCGTGCAATCACCTTGCCCAGGAATGGAAGATTTGAGACTGGGCGATAATTGACCATAATGGCTGGGTCCAAAGATACCGCTTCTTCAAGGGAGTCCAGGAAGACTCCCTCACTACCTCATGGAGCCCCCTGGCCAGCCCAGCCTGGCTGCTATAACGAGGCAGGATGGGCAAGAATCAAGGAGAATCAGCTCATCCAACCAGCCTGTCCAAATCCTCAGAGATAGCAGGTGCAGACTAACAGTGGTGTCCTGTATATGTCTACTCAGAAGAAAGCTCCTTTGAGTTCAACGAAACTTACTTCTAGGGAAGAGTGCACAGGACTGCAACCTGCAATTTCCATTCTCCCTTTTTTCTTTGGCTTTGTAACAAAAGCAAGTCTTCATTTCACCATTTCCTGCTCAGTTGGGTCTCACAGTAAACCTACGGGAACTCTTGTGAGAGACATTTTACCAACCTGCTCTTTATATGCTGCAGTGAACCCAGGCACCGGAAACGTCCATTTACCATGATAGCCAGTCTTGTGCAGAGAGCCTCACATTCTTCCATGCTGAAAAACGGAGAAAGTAGAGTAATGAAGTCCCCAAGAAGCACGAGAAGAATCTATGATGGTGAGAATGTGTGTGGAGTGGATCTCCAGTGTATTTGGAAAATGCACACAATCTGCCCATCAGTCAATATTAAGCAGCATGGGATTCAGCTGTTTGACCTCCCAGGGCTTATACATAAAGGGCTTTCCCTGGACTGTCATCCACTCTGGGCAGTGCCAAGCGGCAGCCCTGCTGCATTCACAGAATCATAGAACTGTACAGTTAGAAGGGACCATGGGGTCCATCATCTCCAACATTCCCTGCAGAATTTCCTCTCAGAGGAAAGCAGAAGCCTTCTTTGGGTGTACTGCCTGGACAAGTGAGGGCAAAAGTGTGCAGTGGGGTGGAAGTGCACATATTGGTCCCACTGCCCAAATCACTGGACATGCCCCCTCCCCAACTCTGTTTAGTGCAAAGGACTGAAGGGGGCTTGCTATCCCATTTGCCTGACTGTCTTCCATAATCAGGAACTGACCCCTTTCCCATCCCCACCATGGATCGTTCTTTTGTATAGCAAATCAGAACTAAGTCTGGCCTTTTTATTCCAAAAAAAAATAAATAAAGTTATTAATAGAAGTTTTCCATTTTCCAAGCACCTGCCCTAAAACACAAATAACAGCTTGGGGAGGAGTGCCATTTCTAAATCGCTGCAACGTTAAGCTTCTCTAGCTTTTCGTTTCATCGGGGCAGTTGGCTAGATCAAGCAACGCTTTCCCTCAGCTCTGTGATTCTGTCTGTTCTTGAATGAGAAAGGAAGGGAACACTCCCATCTTACCACTTTGATAATGTTCCAAGTCTGTAGCAAAATGTGCAATTATTGCTTAAATAATGGTAGCAGTTTCCACCACCAAGCGCGTAAGAGTTATGGAATATGCTATGTCCCCTCCACCTTGGGTTGTCAGAATAGTGGGGGAAGTACAGCACCCTGAGGACTGAGAAAGCACAGTCACAACCTTCTCCAAGATGGCAGCCAGGCCTGGCTCAATACATTCTGGCCCCTGAGGATCGACATCAGCAACGAGGGGGCGGGCGGGCGGGGAAAATAAAGGTCTCCATTGGGATCTGCTGCCCCTGTGGAGCTTGCCGCCCGAGGCAGTCGCCTCACCAGCCATGCTCTGGAATGCAATGCGCTGCTTCTGGAAGCCCATTCAGCCACTTCACTGTTGACATTTAATGACTAGCTGAGACATGGTTCCTCAGGAAAGCGTTTAGTGATGGCTCAGGTTGATACAATTTGGATTCTTTTTCCACTGCAACTATTATAAAAGCTTGTGTGGATTTGATAACTGGATTTAAATTGCTCTTCATTTTTAGAATGACTTTCATTTCATTTTATTGGTTAATGCAAAGGGCAGTGCTTTGGTAGCAAAGAATCCAGTACACAGATTTTAGAAACAAGCAACTAAATTAAATTAGTGGTTTAGCTTAACTTTGTGACCCTTCATTTAGTTGCTGACTAGAAGATCTTTGGGCAGCTGCCGAAGGGGCACCATCAAGGATGAGGGGCTTTTAGGAGGTGTCTTTCAGGGGAATCAGAGTCTCAGAAATTCTGCTCCACTAGAAACAGCAAGAGAAGCTGTAGTGGGAACATACTGTAAAATATGTAATTTAGTATGGGTGAAACCCAGCGGAGTGGGCAATGCAATATGACTTCTCCTCTCCCCCCCTTCCAGCCCTCTGTACACCTCCAAAATCTGCACCAGTGGGTTGTGGGAACTTGCAGTGCATATTTTTCGAGGGGTTTCGGGGGCTGGAGAGAGAAGAGAAACCAGAAGTCTTGTTGCGTAAGTGGATTTCTATGGTGCAAGTGGGCAGGCACCATGTTAGTCCATGGATATTGGTCTGTTCTTGTGTTGCATTCTGTGTTTCATTGTAAGCCACTTTAAAACATTATTTGATATTTCCTAGGCTAGTTCTATGGGCCAGTCCAGCATTTCAATTCCATTTTTCTTTTAGCTCAATGGAGCACATGGTAGTCTCTATTTGCGCTCACTCTACCCTGAGTGAACAAATACAGGTTTGAATGCAATTTTTTTGCCTAACGAGGAACTGGGCTCATCTCAATGTGGAAGGTGAGTCTGAATATTTTCATTAGAAGCCTGGGACTCTACCTGTGAGAAGTAAGTATCACTGAACATTGGTTCTGTACTTCCTCCGTGATGATTTTCCAGAGATGTCTCTTAGCGTTAGGATCCATGCCAGAGCTTGGCTCATCCTAAAATAAAAGAAGTCGACAGCAAATGTAAAAAGTAAAGAAGAGGAACTTGTGATTTGTTGCCACTGTTTCCTCTTTTTTCAGGGGGAACCCCACTAATATTTGGCCTTCACATTAATCACTCCTTCCTTTTTGTTGTAGTTGCTTCCAGAAAAGATTAACATTATTGTTAATAATAATAATAATAATAATAATAATAATAATAATAGCAATGCTGTAATAGTAAAGCTGCAACAGAAGCATGACTAAACAGATGCATAGAATGCTTCCTAGAATACACAAAAGTTATCATGAGTGGCAAAAGTCAATTGCTACTGTGTACAATGGAAATGGTTAATATTAGTGATAGATACACATTGTTAGATAACAGCACTGGGCAGATTTTATGATGTTGGGGGCAGATAATGTGCATGACTTCTATTCAAGTAGTACTTGGGCTGTGCACATTCTTACTACTCCATTTATAGATTAAAGCAAGGTTTCTGCTTTGAGCGTTACACAGACAATAGACCACAGATGAGCTCCCATATGCTATTATCCTTCAGCAGGCATAATCAGCAAAAATTGTCAGGCACTTCCGTGATTGTTTGAATTGTTATTGTTTGGTGATAACATGATATTAAAAACGGGAACATCACAGCTTGATAGTCAGAAACCAGGCTGAGTTTGCAGTTGTTCTGCTGAGGAAATCCCTCCCAACTATTATAAGTTCCGTCATTAACACAATATCCTTGTTCTTTATTCATTTCTTTCACACACACACACACACACACACACACACACACACACACACTTCTAGTGCAAATGCATCACTTGGGGTGCCTCCTTGGAAGATAAAGGAGGTGTATAAATGTAATACATAAATGAGTGAATGAAGGACTGGATGAAATGGAGGAGCAGCTCGAGTGGCCAGTGGACCAGCTGCAAAGGCAGGAGACCCCACAGCAAGTGGTGCAGCTTCAAAGGAGTCTTGAGGACATGCTGGATGCTACATTCCAGGATGCGCAGAAGTTAATTGGGCAAGAAGCAGAGACAGTGACAAGCAGGGGAGACTCCATGCAAGGAGGCAATGGCTCTGCCTGATCAGATGCTACAAGGGGTTGAACTTTACTGTCAACAACCCTCAGCTGAGTTTGATATTAGAGGAAGTGATGGGCTGCCCTGTCCTCGGTGCACAATCCAGAATTTAACATAAGAACCTTAATGCCCCTTAATGGGTGAGAGAGTGTTTTTCAGAGCTAGAAGATTGGAGCAGGTTTGCAAATTAAACAAGAAAGAGAGGGAGAAGGAAGGAAGGAAGGAGGGAGGGAGATGGGTGAAGATGAAGCATTCTTGGGTGCAGCTATTTTCCGTACAAGATCTGAGCCAGAATTAATGGCTGTGCTGTCTGCTTTACAGGAGCGTATTTGTCTCCATTAGGTTTTGCCCATATATTCGTAAATAAGGTAAATGCTGCAAAGATTATACAAGTCTCCTATGTTCTCTCACCCAAAATAAACTATATTCTGTAGCCTACCCCTTGAACTCAGCACTTGAAGTGAGATGTGTTACCGGTATATGTTAATTGGAGGGGAAAAGAGTATTTATTTATTTAAAACTTTTATATTCCACTCCAATTTGGAGCCCAAAAAATGATTTTATAAAAAGTGAATGTAGAGTGTTTCTGATTTCCTTGAGAAGAGATCGTTTATTGTGAAACATTAACAAGCCTTCCCTATTGTTTAGTTTCTATTCAGAGCATTAATCTCATGCCTAAATGTTCTGAGTACACCTTCTCACTCTAACAATTAATGTGGTGCCCCTTCTTGTTGCTGCTGTTTCTGTAACAGTTTAGAGAAAATGGTGAATCAAAGTCTCTCTCTCTCTCTCTCTCTCTCTCTCTCTCTCTCTCTCTCACACACACACACACACACACACACAAATGGTGTTGATTTCTTACCAGGAGTAAAATTGAGGGTTTTCCGAGAAGGGCCAGAGCAGTTGATAACTTTCTGTTGGTACCATAGCTACACATAGAAGTGATTCTGTGTTGGTAAGACATCAGGTTAAGTCGATAAAGAAGCTGAAGTACAATCTGTGGAAACATATTTTGTTTTTAAGATTGGGCACTGATGTGTTGTCATTGTTGCAACTCACTGAGCAACTCGCACAATGACAGCAAGACAACAAAACCACTAGCACCTGACATTCAGGTAAATGAGTTACTTCGCCAGCCTCAAGACTGCCCAACATTTATTTTGCCTCTCAGATGCCCTTTTTTTCAATAGCTCAGCCTGAGTGCTAGCTAATCAGCAATTTGAAATTTGCATACATTTAAATAAAACTTTGCTTAATTTATAATGAATGGAAATAACAACCCTCTTATTTTTGTTCATCCTGTTTTGTCAAATTAAGCAATAAGTATTGAACTCTAAAAACTGCTGTCATATTATAGCCTCTTTTGCTAAACAAAAGCAGTGCATGCCTGGCTGCTCTGCCAGCTTGGAGTTAGCAAAGAAGGAAGGTGAATAAAACAGGGTCAGCATTCACAAGACCTTCATGTTAAACTCTGCTGTTTTGTAAGGCTGTGTTTTGTGTGTGTTTTTCTGTCGTGTCTTGAACTTGGCTCCTACCTTCCACCTCCTAGGCCACATTTGCCATTGATTTGACAGACGTACCGCCCAGTGAGGAGAATGCTGATTTGGTTGTCTCTCCTCCTTTCTCTGCCATGATTCAAGCAGGCTCTCGGCTCTTTTGTTTTTAAAGCCCCGTATCTACATTTATGCAATCGCAATGCATATCCAGCTCTTCCTTCCTTCTGTCTTTCCTCTTTCTTTGTCAGAGGCTTTTTTCAGTTTTGAAAATTACTTCTGGGAGGAAGCGGATTAATAACCTCACCAGTTCCCAGCCAGTCAGCAGCACCCTGTGCAGAAGCTTCTGCCACAAATCAGAATAAAAGGCCTCCCATGGTTTCAGTCCAGGGGAGAAGACTGGACCTTTGGCAGCTGCTATACTGTATGGCTCCCCAAGATGACGTGGCAAAGCAGAAGATAAAGAACTCAAATTTAGCTGAAACCAGGGCTGAGTGCAAAGCCTTCATCTTTAAATTCAAGTGGAACGTCAATTATTAAAGGTCTAATTGGCACGATGCTTATTTGTCTCCCTAGAAATGCCATAGAGCTTGCATGTGTCCAGATTATAGTGGACAATGAAGCGGAAAACCTGCTATATAAGGCATTATATTTTATACATTATTATGTGATGAGTAAAATTATGCAGGTTTGTTGAAGACCATGGTTATCTCAGCCATGATATGCAAGGGAATTGAAAAGAGTCGTCCTTTCTCTTATTGTGGACGAATCTGAATTATGTGACAACACTCTGTATATTAGCCATTGAAGAAGACACTGAAAAGGTCAAAATGCACCAGGCAACTTGACTTTCAATTCACAATCTTCACACTTGGATAGTGAAATCCTATACACGCTAGCTCAGAAGTAAGCCTTGTTCAGTTCAGCAGAGCAAAGTCCCCCAAGTTTTTTAACTCTAGGCTAAGTCCCCACGACTGGGTGGCTTCATTGTGCTTTGTAAGGCAGTAACTTGTGATCTGCTAGCAACCTCTTTAGGAAACTAGTTGTTTAAAATTCCAGCTACTGAATGAAAATTTAAGACAATTGATATTATTTATTTAGTGTTAATCAAAATACTTTAGTAATTTGGACAGATATATGAAGAGTACATATCTGACCAAAACACGGTGTCTCTTCAGGAGTTATCCCTATAAAGCCGAAGTATGAGTAGAACAGGATTACAGAGGGCAGTCTTTATATCATCACACAACTTCTATGTGCTCTCATGTTTGGCTGCTGCTTTTGAAGCTGGGGACCTTCTGTACTCACGGAGGTTCACCTCCTGTTTCCAGGGTTTTAAAATGCAAGGGGTCTCTCTACAACTACAGGAGGCTCCCGCTTCTGAAGTAGAAGCTGGACATCAGAGTACCCAGATGATGATGTGATGATGGAGGCAGGGTCAATGGTTTCCCCTACTATTGTTTCTCTCCTTGGAAGTAATACCCAAAGAGAACTACGGTGAGCAGAGTTTCACAACAGACTCACTGCTAACTTTATGTACACCTACTGACCCCTTTAATATGTTTCTCTGGGATGCCATGTAGTCGGGCATAGTAATACATATGTTCTTCCACTGTCAGCAAATCATCCAGGGCATCCTCTTGAGGACAGTATCCAAACAGTGACCAGTGGGCATCATCAACATCATTCAAGGACCTGAATTGATGCAATTAAGTTATGTGAAAGGTTTCAGTCAATAAAGGTTAGGGTTAACAGAAAACAAACACCTAAGCCCCGTGTAGTAGTAGCAGCAGCAGCAGGCAGAAATAAATAAATAAATAAATACTTGTGGCCCCCCCCCATCTGACTGGGTTGCCCCAGCCACTCTGGCTTGCTTCCACCATTAATAGAACACAACAAAACATCAGACATTAAAAGCTTCCTGGCTGACTTCAGATATCTATCTGGCCGTATAAATAATAATAATAATAATAATAATAATAATAATAATAATAATAATAATAAATTTATACCCCACCCATCTGGCTGGGTGGCTTCCAACTCTGGGTGGCTTCCAACAAAATATTAAAATACAGTGGTATGTTAAACATTAAAAGCTTCCCTAAACAGGACTGCCTTCAGATGTCTTCTAAAAGTCTGGTAGTTCTCTTTGACATCTGGTGGGAGGGTGTTCCACAGGGTGGGTGCCACTACCAAGAAGGCCCTCTGCCTGGTTCCCTGGAACTTGGCTTCTCACAGCAAGGGAACTGCCAGAAGGCCCTCGGTGCTGGATCTCTGTGTATAATTGTCATATAATTGTTTATCTGTTTGACATCTGATGGGAGGGCGTTCCATATGGCGGGCGCAGCTACCAAGAAGGCCTTCTCCCTGTAACATTACTTCTCACAGTGAGGGAACCTCCAGCAGGCCCTTGGAACTGGACCTCAGTGTCCATGCTGAACAATGGGGGTGGAGATGCTCCTTCAGGGATACAGTGCTAAGGCCATGTCTTTGCAAACACTTTGTAGACACAATGTGTGAAAGTGCATGCAAGCAGGGGAGGAAGATCTCACCGACTGGTCTTGTTTCCTCACCCTAACCCTCCACAGAAATTCCACACTGCTTCTTTTATATGGATATGTCAAACTTCGCTGGATGTCTGGCCCTTTGGAATCACTGGGAGATGTAGTTGAGTAACCATGTAAGTGTTCATGGAGTAAGGAGAACCGACTATTGATTGGGGCAGAAACGACTTGATGCAGCCTTCAGACTGATCATACATTTGTTTCACCAGAAACAAGTTCAACTCAGTTCTGTGGGAATGCCTCCCCACTAAGTTTGCATTAAGACTGCCACATTGCTTCTATCTCCCATTAATAAAATGGAGAGCACAGTAAAATTGGGCATATGTCATACACCTAAGGAACTGCAAAATCATTATATTTATATTGTTTGCACTTCCTTTATGACCAGCCTTCATGGTTAAATTTGTAACCCAAGCAAATGTCACATTAGACTTGTTTCCTCAGCTAACTTGCTTGTCTTTCATTGCCCAAAATGAATTAGTCTGCCATACCCAGTTTCATCTCGCACCAGTAGCCTTCCAAAAGATGGTTCAATGTCTCCTGTCAGCATTTTGAAGATGGTGGTTTTCCCAGCCCCATTCACACCAAGCAAGCCAAAACACTGGGTTGTTAGGGGGAAAGACCAGAATTTAGTTATAGTGCATTAATAAAGATCAACACATTCATAATTTTTTTCACAAAACCCAATAGCTGGAGCTAAATCAGATTTGAAAATGCAAAATCTGAAATCTTATTTGCATAGTTGTTAATTCATATGAGAAAACCGAAACAACAAAAGAAACCTAGGAAGTGATTTATGGGCTTCAGCAAACGGACCTGAGTGTGTTTGGATGAGTTCATTTTCAGACAAAATTAATCAAAATCACAGTTCCAAGGTGGAGAAGTCAAATGCCTCAGCTGAATACTCCTGCAAACACGTTCACTTTTTATACACAGGATGTTTTTGATATGAGGAACAAACCCTTTCATCTTGCTTGTAATGCGGTACAGTATCGTGAGGATCGTATCATCTGTTTTTCCAGAATATTGGAGTTGTTTCTCCTTGAAGTTCCAATGTAATATTATGGCTACTTAGGGGAGAAATCCCACACTCACTCCCTTGCATCCCTGCTTACTGTAGCCTGGATGAGCTGTTGGTTATAGACAATAAAACTGTGTAGCAGCAGAGAGCTCTGCGTAAATGGTTCCCCAACTGCTCAGTGTTGGGTGCCAGCCAGCCAACCAGCCAGTCTGTGAATGTATTCCAAGGCAGTAGCAGTGTTTTTAATTGTACCGACTTACCTCTCCTGCTGGGATTCCAATACTGACATTTTTTACTGCCACAATTCTTCGGTGAGGAAGATGGTAGATTTTGGTGAGATTCTGGAGCTGCAGCATGTCGCAATCTGCTAAGCCTAATGTGATTCTCTCTCTTTCTGCTTGTACATCCTTGTCTTCCTCCTCATCAATGGCTTCCAGGTGGAATTGTGGCTTGCCATGTACTTTGTTATACATGAATCTAGCATGGTGGAAGACAACTCCTGTTAGCACTATCTTATTGTTTTTCAGAAAGGTGAACTCAAAGTGGCTGACAACACACACATTAAAAGCAAGTGTAATAACAAGAACCACCCATATAAAAAATAGATCCAACTCAGCCCTGCCCCACTAAAAGACAAATGGAAAATTAAGGGATGAAGGAGAATGTTCCATAACAACAGATTGCGATGGCACAAATTGTAGTCGTGTTTGATTGACAAGAAATACATTTAAGTAATGCATTTATTTAAAATATTTCTTGCCTGCTCTTCATTACTAAAAGCAATCCCAGAATGGGATACAAAAAAATTACATTAACAAACAAACCATCCCATTCAGAAGGAGCACAGCTGCTTGTTGGAGACACCTACTCTTGAGCCCTCAAAGCAGCATTTAGAAACAAGAGATTCTTATGTTCCTGACTCTGATCCTCAAAGCAGTTTTGATACTACCAAAAGTTGCTATGATGACCACCAGCTTAGACAGCTTCTGAAGGGGATTGGACAGATGCAGAGGCAAGCAGGGGTAGCTAACTTGCAGCCCTCAAGATATTCTTGGACTGCAACTCCTATTAAGCCTGACCATTGGTCATGCTGGCTTGGGACAACAATGGATGACAACACATTGGCAACTTTTGACAAAGAGAAGTCAGTCTATAGCTGTCACCTTTGAGAATAAATGGAGCATTCGTTATCGGAGGCAGGAGTATCTCTCAGGATGAGATGACGGGCACAAAAACCCAAAGCAAAACCAGGAGAGGGTTATGGCCTTCATGCCCTGCTTCCTGGTAGAATCTCATGCTCTACTGACTGAGCTATCCCAGGGGCACATACTAGATACCATCTTGAGAGAGGAATATTCCACCCCATTGAAGTCAGTGAGACTAACAGTGCAATCCTATACATGTTTACCCAGAAATAAGTCCTATTCAGTTAAATCAGGTTTAGTCCCAGGTAGGTGAACATAGGGTTGCAGCCTTAGTTGAGCTTAGTGCAACAACTTCCTGCTTAAAATGGTGTGCTAAAAGAGACCAGCTCCCATAGATACGTCGGGCAAAAGATTTCTGCATTGCAGAGGGTTGGAATAGATCAGGCTTCCTCTATCTCAGCCCTCCAGATGTTTTGAGACTACAATTCCCATCATTCCTGACCACTGGTCCTGCTAGCTAGGGATCATGGGAGTTGTATGCCAAAAAACATCTGGAGGGCTGAGTTTGAGGAAGCCTGGACTAGATGATCCTTGCGGTCCCTTCCAACTCTACTATTTTTTGATTCTGTGGTTCTGTGTAGGTCAGGTATAGTTTCATGTGTAAAAGTTCTGTAGAAGGTAGCGCCATGCCTTTGCATATACCATCTTCTTCCACAGTTGGAAAATTTGAGAATGGAAATGGTAGCTATTGTATACATGTCTACTCAGAAATAAAAACCACTGAGTTGAAATTGGAATGCAACCCAATTTAGCATAAGAACTACCTGCTTATACTGGTTTGTGGATCAAGCTGAGGGACCATTCTCCTGTCTCAAGGATAAATACCTTCTTGTTTTTGGATTTCTCTAATTTTGGGGCTGTGTGCCTGTTATGTAGTAAGGCAATAGTGCGACAAGACAATTTTCTAATTCCTGTATCCAATGCACAGAAGGCAGATTGCAATGCGCGGGTGGAGGAAGAGAGATTGGGGCAAACTGCGCTTGGCTGTTATCATAATCATAATCTAATCAGAAACCCATGTTTGTTGCTGAAGCATTTTACAAATCCCTGGTGTAAATGTAAAACAATAAATCACGAGTCTATATGCCACATCTTGTTCCTTGTCAATCCATCACCCTGTTTCTGATTTTGGAGAACCCTTTCCCCGCAGGTCACTTACTCTAATGTATTATACCAGACTTTCTGAATTGTCCCATCATCGACCAAGAGGCGGATTGAAAACAATATAGTTCCCTGGATAAACAACCCAAGCAGCTTGGAACTTATCCTGTCCAACTCAAAGGTTCTGTCAGGGTAATCCACTCCATATGCTTTTAGGAAACCCATCAAGGCTTGATACTGTGACAGTTCGATCAATCCATATCCAAAACAGAATTGTGGAAATATCAGATAAATATGCCTCAGTGTTTCAGCAAGGTCATGCAAGCTCTGGAAGGAAGAAAAAAATACCTTAATGTGCATTTACTTTCTAGTTTCATATATCATAAAAATTAGGAATAATGTATTGAGTTTTATAGCAAAATGTCCCTCCTGGTGGTGGTGGTGGTGCAGAGGTATTGTACACATCTTGCTACTAAGTATGTGTGCATCACATAGAAATTTATTGTGACCCCTTCTTCATCAACAGGCTATTCTTGGTGGAGGTCCAGTCAGCCAGTTTCACCAGAATGGGGAAGGCTTTCTCTACCTCTCACTTATATGAGAAAAAGGGACTTGCTGGCTTAACCTGCTCCCATCTCAAGAAAAGGTAATTTCCCCCCTTTCCTGCCATACTTTCCAATATGCTTGCCTTTCCCCATTGTGTATGCTTTATTTTCACATCTTGTTTACAGGTATGTAGTCCAGGCCAATATGATTCAGGTTGACTTCTGGAGATCTGGGTTGTAGCATATTCAGCACAGTGGAACGCTTCACCTCTGGTACTACATTGCTAGTACTACTGTTGCCACAGCCCATAAATGACCTTCTATTTCAGCTAGTCTTTAACACAGAGATACACTGAAGACATTAGTTTCAGGTCAACTAGCAGACAACAAAAACTGGTGCTGCAGATGGTTTCAGGCTATAATCTGGCCCACACTATGTACAGCTGTTCCAAGAAGGGTGTGTGTGAAAATACCATCTGACAAGCAGTGAAAAGTTGGTCTTTGTGTCTGATCCCTGTCATGGAGTGAGAAATGCTGTTGACACTTGTGCTGGGCATCAGATATGCAATAAATCATCACAGGGAGCCTTAGCCAGGCACCTGAAAGGGACATATCAATGTCAATCAACAACTCTTGTCTGCCTTTGGGCACAAATATATTGTAAATCCTTTGCGTGCACTTTCCTGATCAAACGCCTTCAAGGAAAATGCTGAATGCATGTTCAGGAAAGACCTATGTCCATAATGAAAGTTGACAAGCTGGTCCATTATAAAACAATGCTTATCTTTTAGAGAAGGGAGCTGGCTTCTACACTTTCTTACTACAGTGGAAGTACTTTGCTTTTATGTTTAGATTTAGGAATTTAGTCTACCCATCGTTACATTTTTAAATTGGACAGCATTTTTCCTAATTTGGTAAATATCTATAGTTAGGGTTCAAAAACTGTTAGGTAATCTCCCAGGCATGATGTTATCTAAACAAGATATGACAAGGGCAGTCACAGTTTTTATTCACCTATCATCCTTCTTCACAATGTGTGTTTTTGTGGTTGTTTTCTTTTTTTATAAAAGAGAAAAAGAGATACGGTGCAGTAGCTTGGGCAAAAAAATTGTAACTAGAAATAAGGACTGCGTCTTTAAGAATAAAAGCACCAGGTGCTAGCCTGCATTGTGCCAGTGGATGCAATGGACCTGATTCCACTAGATGTCACCAATTTATACGAACAGCTAAAAAAAAACCTTGCTGTTTGTGTACATGAGTACACAGTCCCAGAAAACCATCTGAAGCATACTGATGTCAATTTGTCCCCGTGTACAATTTCAAACACTGTGACTACCCTTGCTGCAGCTGTTGGTATTGAAGGCAATTCCCAAATATGGGCCAAGACATTTTTTGCAGCATCCAAAAGATTCATATAAAAAGTCCACCCAGTGAAGGGCAGGTGAGAAATACACGGAACAACAACAGCCGGCCACCTCACTTCTTATGCTGCCCACATCCAGTGAGGGAAGGAAACTCAGGCTGCAGAAAAAAGTGCCTGAAGCTATAGATCATGAGATTCCCAGGCAGAGGAAGAGAAGCTCTGCTCCTCTTTGACATTTCCCCCCCACTCCTGCTTTATGCAGGGATGGTCCCACTGCAACCAGTTTGGCCAAGGAGGTTCATTTTTGGAGGGAAGGTATGAATTCATTCTGTTTCCTTGAAATATCTTCCTTTGTTCTAAAGGTCCCAGGCACCGTCCATTGTGATGCACTAATGAGACTTCAGAATGGTGATGCAGTTTGGCACTTGAGAACTCCAGAGTGGAGAAACCTACATGAAGGAAACCCCATCACTGAGATATATACCCACAGAACTGATCTATTGCCCTTAGATATTTTTATGGATGGTATTCATTGTAATCTGAAAGAGAAAGCCATCCTTACATAAACAGAAGGCAATATCAAGAGGTTGGCTGATTGTATTTAGACGTTTTAGGTACAGGCTGATTTAAAGTACTCAGTTTAAGCAATTATATTACATCTCTATTTAACCAGCCTCCAAGATATGTGGTACTATCAAGTCAAAACTTCCTTGAAGTAAGAGCATTGTTGTCTGTCCCCCCCATGAAATAGAATGAATTTTGCACAACTTCTATACATGAGAGTTAAAGGTGTGTTTGCAAGGCTCATACCTGATCAGTGGCCTTTTCTTGGGAAAGCAGAAACATAATCGAATGAGTCATGATCGTATTGATGCCAAAGAACAAGTTGATGCAGACATAAACTATAAAGGCCATTCCTGTTTCCTTGAACATTCCAGCCAGCAAGTACATCCATGGAAATGTTGCATATCTGCAGAGCATCAACAACAAGAATAAAAAATACAATAAAGTAAGAGACCAACAAAAGCAGCAAAGTATGTCCTTTATTGATTGACACTACTAGTCCAGTCAGCCTGTGAGCTGATTATTGTCTCTGGTAAAGAAAACAACAAGGCTGTACTATTCATCTTTTTTTGGGCAAAGTCAAAAAGAACAGCAAAGCTGGTGTTGGCCATCGGCTTCCTTGAACTATCTATCAAGAGCAAAAAAGATGAGGAAAGGATCATGTTGTTTCTGGGATGACCTTTGTTCGAGTGATTACTAAATTAATCAAGCTGTTAATTGAGGTTAGCCTGACCATTCATAGTTTGTACTTTATTTAGTTATGCCTGACTTTATATCCAAATGGGCCAGCAAGGCAACACAGAATCATAATATCCAAAAATCAAAAAGGGGGTTCTTAAATATGTTTGGTTTTTTTAAAAGCACCAAGTGAAAGGAAAACAACCTTTCTTACTGTGATTGTATCCAGCGGGTGCAGTTCAGCTGATGGCAAGGCTTCCATTAGCAGAACGGGTGAGGCGGCAGGAGCTAGAGAGTTCTGCTCACGATTGGAGCCAGGATGGGGTGTTAAATTCAGGTTAGGCTAAACTAAACCAAATCCTTACCCAAAAAGGAGAAGAAGTAGGAATACAGCCAACAGGTTGCTGTCATTGAAGAAAGCTGGTATCCGAAAAGCTGAAATTACTCCCACCGAGAGTGTAACAGGTATCAGAAAGTAAACCTGAAAATTGCACATGGAACTGAATTAGCTTCTATTGCATGAAAAATATGAAGCATCCTTAGGACAGATACATATAATCACATCTTTTCTTCCCTCCCCTTTGTTTGATCAGAGTCACTGACATGGATTCAAATCACCACTCCACATAGGGCTAAGGTTGTGTTTCTGGTGAGGCTTTTTTATTTCAATAAAAGAAATTTTCATATTTTTTTTTAAAGCAGCATGAGTAGTCTTTTGCTAGAGACATACAGTAGTCTTTACGACATTTGAAAATAGTTTGAGAGAGGCATTGTTACCTGTGGTTTCTGAAAACTCTGCAAACTCTGATAACAAGAACAAAAGTGGGCTAAGCAAAGTACATCATGAACAGCAACTCTCTCTTTCAAATTGTTTTCAACTCTCTGCAAGAACTACACATCCTGTGCATCTTTCCACTAGGACCAGGGAGGAGGGTCCTCACTGAGCAGGAAGCTCACCGGATGACCACAAGGTGTTGCTGTTTTTTAATATTGCTGATAGTTTCTTGTTGGGGGAAAGTGTAATCACTTGAGTCCAACCCAAATTCTAATTAGCAGCAGCTTCAAGACATTCCAGTCTCTCCCCTTAATTTGAAATGAGAATTGTTTGCCAGTGGGAATTCACCGAGAAGTATCAGGTTGCAGAGTATCACTGCATTAGTTTCAGTCTGGTGAATATTGATTTCAGTTAGATCACTGTGACGTTTTCGACTGGATGATTTATAAATACGCCATTTCACGGCAAGCATATGGAGCATGATAGAGGCAGGCCTATTACATGAAGGATAGAGCCAGAAGAGTATGCTTGGCAAGTTCTTCAGATCTAACCAACTTTGAGTGGCTTGTATGATTCTTGCAGGTGCACAGGCCAGTTAGAGGTGACTTCGGACAACCCACTGGAGAAAACAACCCAGATCTAATGAATAATTTGGCAAGAGGTGGCTAAGTGTTGAAAAGAGAGAACAAGAGTGTAGCCCACATAAATGCTCTCATACCCCCCCCTTCTCCTCTCCCATTGCATTAGTGCAGGCTCCTTTGTCCCTGCAGGCTGAGAGACTACGAATTTCTGGGTGGTCATGCAGCCCTTGAACACTAGCACACAATATCAGAAGTAGCTTCTGTTTAAAGCACATTTATACTTCTTCCCCCCAAGAATCCTGGGAACTGTAGTTTACCCCTCAAGGAGCTGCAATTTTCAACACCTTTGACAAATTAAAGTTCCTAAGATTTTGGGGGGGGGTGAGTCATGTACTTTGAATGTTGAGTGTGTATGAAGCCTCAGCCTGACTGAGGAACCAGTGTAGTGAAGTTTTCAGCATGCCACTGAGATGTATAGAGAGAGAGGTTGTCAAAAAATAACTGCGACTAGATAACAATTTGACACATCCTGATTAATGGGAAGAGGAATTGAATAATTCAGCAAGCTAGCCTACTTGTTTTGTTATCTTGAACCCCTTTCTATCATTTTCCTGAACCAAGTTGTATTATGCTCTGGGGTAACTATCCCTCCAGTTAATTGTAATAATTCAACCTCTTACTTTTGTAACTTTTATAACATTCTACAGCATAATACAACAAATGTCTACTCAGAAGTCAATCCAATTGATTCTATTCCGGTTATATTTTCATTCTGCTGCAATCAAAAATATTCTTTTTTCCCCTGAGAAGCTAGTGCAATGCCGTTTTGTGAAACCATGAAATTTTTAATACAATTTTTTATGTTTTGAGGTTGAACAACTCTGAAAAAAGTAACCAAGCCCAGAAAAGAGGGAAAGCTTCCAACATATTTGTTTCAAAATAATTTAATAAGAATAAGAATAAAATGTTTCTTGGAAAAATATGGTTCAGAGTATTTTTGAGCAAATTTTCTGCCTAGATGTGACAGAGTTTAGAAGGTCACAGGAAACAGTCTTCCATGAGCAGCCATTACTCATAGTTCGTAACAAAATACATACCACTGGATGACTTTTAGACCTGCCTTTTTGCCTTTGCCTCTTTGCAATTTAACCTAAAGCAATTTTTATGCCTACAAGTTAAAAATAAAATGAAGTCTTGACCTTAATAGCACACTGATCTTTTTATAAATGTGCTGAGCTTTATGCATATGCTACAGCCAGGAAAAAAAGGGGGGTCCATGTTCTTAGCATATGCGTACTGTAATAGCCCTAGTTCTAAATATGTTTAAATGTCCTCGCACAAAGTTAGTTTGCTCCTATGTGGGTCAGAATCACCACGATCATTGCAGCTATTCAACTGTTCCACACGCACAGGAGAGAAAGGACAAGAACACTGAGCCCACCTCTCATTCCCGTTCTTGCACAAGTTGAAGGGATAACTTTTGTAGCAGAGAGCCTGTACTACTTATGGAGGCTACCTGGGTGATTTAGAAACCTGGAAAGTCCAGGTTCTAACCACACGGGGAACCTGTACAAGTATAGCAGATGGCTCGCTGCAAAAGTTAAGGGTGATGGGATACAACCAGCAGGCTCATCTTTGGTCTTCTCTCCCTCCTCCAGCCCCAGGTGTTGATTTAACTCTGACACAGAACACCTGAAAGGAGCTTAATATGTACTTAATTGCTCCTTTCAGGTGTTCTGTGTCAGAGTTCAAGGTAAATCTCAATGCTGCAATCTCCACGCTGCTCTTCATCGTACACCATTTTGCAAACTGATATGTAATAGGTAAGATACTTACAAGGTCATAAATGAAGTTAGTTACCCAGTAGCTTGTCACACCCATGCCTGAGATATGCTGCAGCTGTTTTGCCTTGGTTTGATGCTCCTTGACCACATAAAGCACAAAGCTGGCTGTCGTGATGGAGTAGCCAATCAGGACGGACATGGAGACTATGATATCCAGTAAACTACTAAGCCTGAGTAAACAAAAGTATATTCAAAATAAGTATGCAGACAGATCCAGCTCTAGACTTGATAGGTGTCCTGGTAAAGTGTCTTGTCACAAACCCCTCTTCTTTCTGTCACCCTGGCTGGGCTTTCTGGTACCAGAGCTTTAACCAGCCACCCCTTTAATTCCCCACATTGCCTCTAACCTATCACCCCTCTGGGCCACTGTGGGTAATTAAAAGGGTGGCTGGGTCCAGTTGGCTGGTGCCACTCAGCAGCCCAGCCTCCCCCAACCCTCAAGGGGGACTTACAATTTAAATTCCATAAAAATAAATAATAAAATCAACTTCTTACATTGCTTGTTCTTGACTCTCTCCACCAGGATACGGATGAGCAACGACTGAGATGCCTACACAAAGAACAATAATTAGGGTTTTCTTTAACTGATCATTGAACACAAGTGCTAGCTGAGGAGCAGGAAGGTTAACAGCAGTCTATTTATGTTCTGAATGCCATGGTATTTCATCTCGGGCAAGCCATTTGGTATGACCATTAGGCATTTTTAATAGTATTTGTTACCATCATTTATCCAAGGAATGATCTGGCAATCCTGTATCACCAGTGAAGTTAAGGGTCAAACCAGGTGTTACGATGACAGACCTATCTTGAGTCCTACCAAACCTCTATAAAGTAGGAGATGCAATTGAAAGTAAAGCTCAAGTGGGCAGGAGGAGGGAACTGAAATCTCCTTCCAGCCACGTTTTTCACCCTGACACTACTGCACACTGCAGCACTTTCTTTCATGGCAGGAACAGCTTCTGGTTTTGGAGCCCCGCTTTGGCCAGGGGTGGGTGGGAATGCAGCTAGGATGCAGCAGCTACAGAGTAAAAGGAGCTGACTGAGTGCAGGATTCAGTTCCCCTTTCCTGCTCACCCATCCTGCACTTCCACCTGAATTTACAAGAATTTGGAGGCACTGCAAAACCAATTTTAGCAATGGGTTTCCAATGTCATGTGCTGTTTTATTCTGGGGAGCTGTAGCTTTTAGTAGTGATTAGATGGAAGTCCCCTGGAAGTTGCATATAAATCACTCTTTCCAAATGAAAAGCAGGATACAAGGATAATAACCAAGGTTTACTTGAGGCATCTGAAGACTGGTGCTCACAATTCTGTTCTTGGAGCGAAAGCCACAAGAACAACCTTAGCTGTGTCTCTTTTTAAAGCATTCCATTCTTAGATCTAAAGGGATCAATGTGGTGGTAGGAATAGAAGTTAGGATGGTGAGGGCACTTGGAGCTAGAACTCAGTGGACTGGAATAGTGAAGCCTTTGGAGACAATGAATGGTGCAAGATGGGGATAGGTGCAGGAGCCAGAGAATATTACAGGAGCCAGCCAGGTGTGGTCTAGAATGGGCTAGGGAAAACATGTAATTATGGCAGGTGTCAAAAGGATGGGGCCATGTTCAGAATGGGTGGAATGGGTGATCCACCTGTTTTTGCACCAGGTGAAGGTGCCATCATTATGCATGATCTGACTCCACTCAGAAAAAGAAGATGATCCTTTACTACTTGTCAGAATTAAACTGACCAGATGAAAGGTACCAGATTGGAAGAAAACCATCAGCTGCATTTTGCAAAAATCCATAAAATCAAAAATATCCAAAGTGATGAAGCATGATAAGGGGAGAGACTGCCACCTTTAACTCTTAGACTTTGCATGGGTTTGGAGATTCCAACTAAACATCAGGAAGAAATTTCTATCAGAAAGAGCTATTTGACAGTGGAACAGACTCCTACAAAAGGGAGCGAACTCTCCTTCCTTGGAGGTTTTTAAGCAGAGGCTGGATGGCCATCTGTCATGGATGCTTTAGCTGAGATTCCTACATTGCTGGGGTTGGACTAGGGTCCCACTCTACAATTTTATGATTATATGGGCTAATTGTATTGTTTTATGTAACTACATTAAAAAAAAACACCTTTAAATGGGAAGTATGGTGCAGTAATTAAGAGTTCCACAAAAAGGAATGGGGAGACTTAAATGAAATCCCCACTTAGGTATGAAGTTCCTTGGATGACCTTCAAACAGTCAAGTACTTCTAAGAATAGCTGTGAGGATAGAATTGGACTGGAGAAGAGAACATTTTACATAGCCCTAAACTTCTTGAAAGGAAGGTGAGATATAAATCTAATTATAGCATTTTCAAATTCTAAGTATTGCAAAAAAAAAAATATTTTTTTAAAAATGTAGATTTCTTTCCTTTACATTTATACAAGAGCTGAAATGAGGCCTGAAGGCGGGGGCGGGCAAGGAGGTTGATCTCTTAACATATTTCGAAATCACTGCAGTGCTTATGTGTCATTCATTCTTACAAGGGTCCTGGCTGACATTTGCTCTTTTAGAGGGGGGGAAACCTGTTTTGTTTTCTGCAGTTGGGGTAGGCTTTTTAAAATAGGTTGCCAATATGGAATAGCAGGATATTTCTTGCAGTTCATTGCAAAAACCAAAAACCCACCAACCCCAAAATTTCCCCTTCAGTGCAGTGTTTCATGCCTCAATCAAGGAATGAAAGCAATTTCTAGTTCAGAACAAGATCTACTAACAACTAGAAAGCAATGCCCCCCCAACCAGCAATCAAAAATAAAGAAGATACAGTTTGACTAAGCTGTTAATGCTCCTTCACTATAAAGCCATTTTCCCTTTACTGCAGCTTAGGCTAGAAGTCAAAATTTCCATTTCAATACATATTTTTTAGGCTTGGAAGGCAAAGAAGCACAATATACATAAGTCGAAAGCCATTATGATTTGCTTAGTGTCAGTGTAAAAAGCTCTTTTTATGTGTTTTTTTTAAATACATGAAGCCTAAGTCAAACCTCAAAAGCAGGATTGCCACCTATTTCAAATTGCTAAAATGACAGTCAACTTTTATCTGGCCATTTCAACGGTTCTTAAGCTGTCATTTATTTGTCAAAGCAACAAACGACTTTGGCTGTTTGAAAGGTGCCATGAAGAAAATACCATCAATTCTGTCTCCAACTAGGTTTCAATAAGCCTGACCTATCTAAAGTTACAAGTTCACAGCACACTTACCAGTTCCAAGTGCTTGAATGAGCTTAAATGAAAAGACTGAAAATAATTCCTGCATGACCATGGGATGTGAGTCTTAAGACAATGTTTACTAATTAGTTTTGTCTCCAGCAGCACATATTAAGAACATAAAGGAAAGTGTAATTGATGCCCTGAGAAGCCTAAAAATTGGACAAGCCATTTTGCTGTTTTACGCCAATCATTCTTAATGGGCATGAATAAAAGTGTTATGCTTTACAATGTCACAATTCATTAGGCAATAGGCAGAAAAGAAAGCCTCTCAACCTGAAGAGGCAAAGGATGCTGCCAAAGACTGTTGAGCACCTACCATATTCGGAGGAGTTTTCTTTTGGCAAGTTAGCACGGAGAATGAAGTTATTCAAGCTGTTAAGGTAGGCTGGGAGGCTGTGATAACCTTCAGGATTATACCAGACCTATATTTAAATTTGAGAGGCAAGAGCAACAGGGAAGAGTCATTTTTTAATTTTAATTTTTGCTTTTAATAAGAAATGGTTCTTCACCCACTATGCATATGGCCTGTGTGTCTTCTTCTCCCTGCCCGATGCCACCCAAACAAGGTGCACTTGTGAATGGTAGTTTCCAGTAACACGTATATCAGCATCGCTGTCAACTTTTCCCTTTTCTTGCGAGGAATCCTATTCGGAATAAGGGAATTTCCCTTTAAAAAAGGGAAACATTGAAAGCTATGTATTTCAGTGCCAGGATGCCACCAAACCAGCTTCTCAGGTGTGTGTCTCTCTTTGTGTGTCTTTTGTTGTTGTTGAGGGATTTATGATATTTCTCTCACAGGCTGTACCCCTGAATTCAATTCATGAACTCTAATCTCTTCCATGAGCTGCTTTCTGCACTTTCCTGTATTATCCTCACAGTCGCTACTCAGAAGTGCCTCAAAGATTGACCTTGAGTGATATTCTGAACTGTGGGTAATTTTTTTAACATGGTAGTACAGAAAGCAGCCTAGATATTTTCCTAGTCCCTCCAGTAACTGAACAACAGCAGAGCTAGGAGGCCCACTAGGTGGTCTTGAGCAAGGCACTCAGTCTCAGTCTAAACTTTCTCTTAGGCTTGCTGTAAAAATAAAATTAATATTGGTGCTTTGAGTTCCTTGGAGGAGAGAAAATGAGCTATAAATGTGTCTGGGCCTGTAATTTTACAACACTTTCTTAGGAATGAATGCCACTGACGTCAGTGCGACTCAGTTCTGACTGAGTAACATTCATGGGATTAGACTGAAAAAGACCTCCAATTTAGCAGAGTCCTGATACTTATTCCAGTCACATTCCCTCCTTCAATATACGGTGCTAACAAGGGGCAGACATAGCTATAAGCCCACTGGACTGTGCTCTCAGACTTTTCAGATTCCTGCCTCAGGAAACCCAGGTCTCAAGTCCTGAAGATGTCAAATGATCTAGAATCAGTCAGGAGGAGCCATAACCCAGGACTGCTATAAGATGGGGGTCTGGGGAGGCTCTTTCAAAGATTCACTCAAGAGCACAAAAAGACAATAAACATGAAATGTCTTTTTTATGGAACTATTTCAAGTATCTTGACAGGCTTCGCCCCTCCTATGTTTCTTTTGCTACAGGCTGCAGCTATGTATCCCTTTACACAATGATTTTTATTTGTTATAATAAAAATGTTATTGATACAAGAAAAAATGACTGATACAAGAGACTGTTCCACCAGAACAAGCCAACTGGGTGAACGAGTCCTATGCAGCAGTGGCACAGACTTCCACCACAGCCAGTCCCATGGCACCAGCACCCCTGCGCATTTGTAAGCCATCCAGAAAAGATCTTATATATAATAAATATTTTATTTTATTTTATTAATTAACAAATATAATAAATAATATTTGTTGTGTGCACACATTATGGTTGAGAGGGCACAGGTAAGACATTTTAATTAAACACCTCAAATATGTAACAGATGAAATCCCTGCTGAACCTAATAATAATCTGTCATAAACACTGTAATCCCTGTTATTTCGGTGGTGGCAGACCACTGAACTTTACTCAGAGTAGACTTATTGAAACTAATGGACCTAACTTTGTTATGTTCAATAATTTCAAAGAATCGACTCTGACCATCACTTAGTTGAATATAGCCCAATGTTCCAATTTTGTCATATAATTATTTTAGCCAGTTTTAACCAGGTTAGTTTTTATGTACCTATTTTAAACTGAATGCAATAAACTGCTTTTCTAGATTTTCATTCCATATTTCATTCCACAACTGCAGTTTACCTTAGTTATTGTCCTGTTAGCAGGCACTGGAGTTATATCAAACTTCAGGTCATTAGTCAAAGGCAGTCCAAAACTCCAACCACCATACCTAGAGGGGAAAATAAATACGCCTCAGGAAATACACAGTGTTAAGTTGTGGGTGAACATATCAGACGACACAGCGATTCTTCAAACAGCTCTTGTTTATTCACAGGCCAGAACAGAACTGAACTGAAGGGTTCAGCCAGCCTGCTTATATAGAGCTCCACTAGAACGCAACAGTAACCATTTTCTGTAACTATCCAATCACTGAACGTCACTTTCGATCCCTTATTTGCATATGTGGACCTGAGTGAAAACTATCTACAGTATCCCCCTGCTGGCCCAGGGTGAGAACTTCAGTACATAACACACAGAACAGTCATAAGTTACATGCCAGACAGGATTGCCTCATTCCTTAAAGGTGGGTGAAACTCTGAGGCTCAGCAGCCCAGCCATGCCATGTACAGCAATGGTTGCATAAGTACTTACATTAAGGCAATGCCAAGCCAGCACATTAAAATCTTAATGAAGAATAACAATTTCAAATGGTTGTTAGTGATGTTCTTTTATTTTTAGATCTGCAGGATTTTAGCCATCTCTTACAGTGAAAGCAGAGCCACAATATTTACAATTCTACATTTACAAAACCCAGTATCTGCAAACGTTATAATAAATTACTGAATAAAATAAAAATTATTTATGCATTTTCCTGTTTTTTAAAAAATGTAGTTGTACAATTTTTTCCTTTTCAAAATAGGAATGTTGAGATTCCTAAAATATTCTAGAGCAAGCCTGATCCCCCTCAACCCTGTGTGGCATTACGTCACTCATACGTTCTGGCTTGCCAGAACTTTAAGAAATGTGACCTGGATTTGCTCAGGGATGTAGAGTCAGGTGAACAGGGCACCATAGAGAGAAACTCCACACAGCAATTTCCCAAATGTTGGTGACTTCAGCTGTCATCGTCATAATCTCTTGACATTGGTTACTTTGGCCAGGGTTGATGGAAGTTGTAGTCAAAAACACATTGCGCACACCTCCCCTATCTACTGGGAGAATGCCTCAAAATTAATCAAAATTAAATACACAGCACACTTATAAATTAACTCCAATGACCTGACAACTGGAAACAGAATAATAAAAAGGGTTTACTGAAAGAATAAAATGTGGAAGAAATAAAGAGGGGTTAATAGAATAAACAATGTACCTCTTCTGCACAAAGTCTTTGGTAGTCACTAGAAGGTATGTCTCAACATCATGGCCAGTAAGGTTGTAAATAGTCCGGGAGAAGAAAGTCCTCTTGTGAGGTGGAGAAAAGTCAACTTTTGGACATTTCTAGGAAGCAACCAGAAATTTTAACTTTTTTAGCCAAAAATCATATAGTTTTAGCAAATAAATCTTATGCACAACTCACTTTACTGTTCCTATATCATTTGTCATTCATAGTACACATCATAAAATTTAGCTTAAAATATGTTTCTTGTTTTAATGTTAACTAAATTTAAATATGGATACATAAAATGTGTACAAAAAACCATTTTTTCAGCTAGGCATATTTTTTTCAGCTGCTTCAAGTACACTGGGCCAGCACCAACACTATGAATTGTGCTCAGAAGCATACTGAGAGCCAGTGAAGATCCTTTAGGACCAATGTTATATGGTTTCGGTGGCCACTCCCAGTCACCAATCTGCCTGTGCATCCTGGATTAGTTGTAGTTTCTGAGTCACCTTCAAAGGTAGCCCCACATAGAGTGCCTTGCAGTAGTCCAAGCGGGAGATAACTAGAGCATGCACCACTCTGGCAAGACAGTCTGCAGGCAGGTAGGTTCTCAGCCTGTGTAGCAGGTGGAGCTGGTAGACAGCTGCCCTGGACACAGAATTGACCTGCATCTCCATGGACAGTTGGGAGTCCAAAGTGATTCCCAGGCTATGCACCTGGTCCTTCAGGGGCACAGTTACCCCATCCAGGACCAGAAAATCCCCTACACCCTCCTGCCCCCTGTCCCCCAGAAACAATACTTCTGTCTTGTTAGGATTCAACCTCAATCTGTTAGCTGCCATCCATCCTCCAACCGCCTCCAGGCACTCACACAGGACCTTCACTGCCTTCAATGGTTCCGATTTAAAAGAGAGGTAGAGCTGGGTATCATCAGCATACTTGCATACAAATCCCCTGATGATCTCTACCAGAGGCTTCATATAGATGTTGAAAAGCATGGGGGAGAGGATGGAGCCCTGAGGCACCCCACAAGTGAGACCCCAGGGGTCCAAACACTCATCCCCCAACACTACTTTCTGGACACTGTCCAGGAGGGAGGAGCAGAACCACTGCAAACAGTGCCCCCCGCTCCCAAACCCAGAAGGATACCATGGTCAATGGTATCAAAAGCCATTAACATACTGAATTTAAGGCCCTTAAACTTAGACTATATGCACACCATGGCATTGCTACAGCCCCTGTTAAGCCCAGGCTTAAGGACAACACAAGACAATATTCTTGGTTTATATGGCACCCTCTCAATCACAGGAAGTACGGTCTATTTGGAGCACATAATTCATTTCTTCCTTACACCCTTCCTTTCACTCAGTGACACACATACAAAGGCACACATGCACAGTGCAGGCCAGAAGTGGCATTAATTGTGTAGTGATTAATTGTGGGGTGAGTGAGGGACAGGGAAGTTTGCATTTTTCATTCCCTGCCATGGTTCCATTAAGCAGAGTCAGGCAGCTGCTATGGGTGGGAAGTGGTGGCAAAATGCTGAAGGGTGGAGCAGTGTGTGTCACATGACCTGCCGTACACCTCCTAAGCTAACCAGCTGCACTCCGGGGGGGGGGGGTGTACTGTTCAAGTCACCACTGTTGTACTAAAGTTCATCTGCAGGCCCACTGAGCTTCTGAATATGGCATGACATGTACGGCACGGTGGGCGGGGGCACCTTGTATTTTGCCTCAGGCAGCAAAATGTCTTGGGACAGGTCTGTACGCTGTCAACAAAAATGCATTTTTGCCAACGGGCGCTTCCTTTGAAATGCAAGTAGCAGCTTCTGAGATAGGATTCTTTTCTCCGTTTTTTTTGTCAGGACTATGGCAACTCCACCCTTATCAGCATTCAAAAAAATGTGCACAGTGATTGCACACACAAAATTTTGCACACAATAGGATTTAAGTATACCCAGGGATAGCCAAAAGGTTGGAGAGAGAGGACAGGTGAGATGAATGCCCAAATAATATCACTATATACTGCCAAGTGTAGTGTTAGGTCTAGGAGAAGCACTTGGAAGTCAAATTATATCTTTCCTCTTTTGGTTGAAGCCTTGAAAGCACTAGAGTCCAACCCTCAGCTTTAATATGTTCTACAGGCAAATGCAATTCCCTTATTTACAAAAGGGCTTCCAATGAGATTAAGATCACAGTCCATAGTATTATGGAGCAATTCCCACTGAGACCAGTGGGATCGGGCTGTGATACTTTGCCTAAGTGGGATTTAAGCAGCCTAACTGTGCATAGAATTGCAACCCAAGGTTCTAAACCCACACAGCATTATTTTGAAATAAGTTCAACTGAATTTAATGGAATTCATTCTGAATACATGTGCATAGGATTAGACCATGAAGCAGTTTAAATCCACGAACTCTGTTTTAGCTTGTTTGTGAGTGAACCAGCTCTGTGTTTGTCCAGCATTCAACACATCAAGCCACCTTGGAGTCTGCAGCCTTCCCCAACTTGGTGCCCTCCAGATGTTTTGGGCTACAACTCTGCTGCCTGGGACTGATGGGAGCTGAAGTTTAAAATATCTGGAAGGTACCAGGTTGAGGAAAGTTGAAGGAATATAATAAAAAGAAGTATATCTGTTTATACCATAATTGGTTCCTGACTAAAAAAAGGCTGAAAGCACAGCCTTATTTTCAATTCCAGGTAGTGACAGACAGTGGACAGTAACTCCTGTCACCAATTTATCCAACGTATGTAGCCCATGTTCAAATATGCAACCTTTGGAGTCAGCCACTTGCTCCTGAACAAGTTCCACAAGTCCCTGATGTTTATTTCATATTTATCTCCTCTCATTGAGTTTTAATTTAACGTTACCTGTCTGGTGTCTGTGCAGTTGCAGGCAGAATACTGAGCACTCTGGTTCCCACTGAACACCCACTCTCCAGGCACGTCTTCCTTGAAACACGCTCTGAAAATAAGCAGATTTAACACTGACATTTCCTGTTGGCAGGTGTGCAGATGACACATGGTAAGAAGGTAGCAGATTCCTATTTAATGCAGGGCACTTGGCTGGAGATCGCCTTTATTTATTGATTCTCCTGAGAGCCCCCAGCAAATCCCACTCGCTTCAAGGGGAGCGAAGTTCACTCAGCCTGTCTAGTTCTTAATGGTTCTGCCTATTGCTCTGTCAATCTCTTTTCAGTCATTGAATTGTGATATTGATTGCAAAGGTCTAATGAGACTTGTTTTAAATTCCTTAGCAAGAAACTTTAGAAATTAACATTAAAATAACAACATTTTCTTGAAAACATAAGGGAGCGCCTGCCCTGAGGCATTGCATGGGTAAAGCATTAATTGGATAATCCTGTGATACTTGCTTAATCATGTGCAGTCTGCACAAATACTTCCCTAAGCAACAGAATTGTGCTAAGTTGGTTCAGGGATAATCAGAAGCTACTGCCAAGGCCCAAGATGAAAATCCATCATGCTTTCCTACACACAGATCAGTCAGCACAGATGAGACATGTGCTTCAATAGGTGTTGTCAGGGGACTGCCATTGGAACAGGGGGGAGTCAGGGGGGCCTTTGGGATACAGGGAGCCGCAGAAACTTCTGAGGAGCAGTTCCTCGTCCACCTCCAGTGGAGAAGAGAGGAAAGGGGGCAGCCAAGCGAGGAGAGGGCTCGAAGATGCTGCTTACTTCTGGGTAAATATGTGGGCTTACTTCTGGGTAAATATGAATAGCATTGTGAGGAAGGTTTAAATTTAGTTGAAGTCATTTGTCTTGCATCTAGGCACTGAACACAGAATGGATACCAACAGAACCTTTCAAGTAAGTATGCTTTAAATATCAGCCTTAGTAAATGCAAAACATTTTAAAAACTACATTCTTTAACAATCTGACGGTTGCTGGAGACCTGTTTCTAAGAGCATCATAGCTTGGCAGATGGTGAAAGGGTGTCTTTAATGAATGACTCTTAATTTTTGGCCACTTCCCTTCCCTGATTAGGAATTTAAAAGAAGAAAACAGCTACTTACAAATGACTTTTGTTCACGCAGGTGCTATCTGCTCCAGGAAAAGAAAGCAGCGAAGCAACCAGAGCATCTGTAGTCTCATTATAATTTCTAGGGTTTTAAAAAAGTACAAAAATTGTTAATTGAACTTTCATTAGAGTCAGAACTGATACATAGCATATAAACTGAATAAAATAAGCATTGTCAAAGTCAAACACTATTTTATATCCCACTGCATAAAACATGAAATAGATATGAAGTTTTGGCACAAACATTTGTTTGCTAGGTTCAAAGTTGCACATATAAAAGTAATGGTTTGCCATATAAAATTTACGCTGTGACCCTATAACCAGTTTGTGAGCAATTCTTCAATTATCTACCCTAAAGAAATTTTCCTGTATCACTCATAAGTCCCGTTTCAAATAAGAACCAACAGCTTTTATCTCAGAAGCAAATTTCCCAGCTCCCACGTGTCTTTTTCAGGAGGTGACGTTTTCTGACATGAGAGAGCACTCCAAAAAGTTTCTGCACAGTACACAGGAGTCATTCTTCTGAAGTGTTTCCCTGTAAACAGTCCCTGAAGGTGAATCCACAAACTGCTGCTTAGAATTCAATTCATCTTGAACTGAAGAAACAGTTCAGCACAAGGAATGTGTTGATATAGAAATTCATTTTAAGGTGGGGGGGGCAGGAAGGTGTATGCACAGTGATAGCAGTTTTCCTATCTGCCGGCCTTGTGCCAAAACTTTTGAAATCCAGAAGAATATAAAGTAGCAATTGAAAGTTTACTAAAGAGCTGCTGATATGAAAAGGTTTAAAAATAATTGTGATGCTCCGCATTTGTGCACTACTGAATTAAACTTTTAATGTTTCGAGGCTTCAAATCTGTGGAATTTGTCAGTCAAGAGATTTCTGGGTAATCTCTTTGATAGGTAAAAAAATTCAGACATAATTTCTTAGTAGACCTAATCATATTGTTGAAGTGTGTGTGTATGTATACATGTGCACACATGCAGGTTGTCAGACTGGCAACCTAGAGCCTCTTTTGCCTTTAAGCTGCCTCTGACAATTCATGAGCTGAAAGGCAACACCTGGCTGTGGAAACCAAAGGGAGCTCATGTTCCTGACCAACAGGTGTGAGAGGAAGTGGGACTACTGGGTCTGCAGAGTTCTGTTGTGTTGTTGAAGGGCCCTGATACACACTCAAAACCCTACCGACCAGCCAACAGCTGTGCTCCTGCACTTTGCTGACCCAGCCTCTTAGGCCATCACTTGGTAAGCTGAGGATTTGTCCCACAAGAGGATCCCAGAGGCTTTCCCAACTCTAGAAAACACTGGATTACAGAATTTAATAAAATGTCTTCCTTTTGTCGACCCCCTCTTCCAACTGTCATGAGCCAGGAGTCAGTTTTGCCTGAAGGGGCAGAAGGTAGAATGACTCCATCAGCAGCTGATCAGCCTTCAAGGACACAGAGGAGAAGGCGCTGATGAAAACCAGCTGGCTTCAGCCTTCTTAAGCAGAGCTTCCAGCAGCAGTCAGGTGCTGCTAACAACGCTTTTAGTTCGTGGCCCCACCATGCTGCTGCCTTCTCACCTTGACCTTTGACCCCCAAGATCAACATATTCCCTTGGACCATCTGAACACGTGGATTGCTGTTCGCCCGACCCTAGGATTGGACCTGACTAAGAGACTTCTGGTTGGCTGGGCTCCCATTCCACTGAGCTCTGCACGTTGTTGCTCAGCAACAAGACAACACCAACCATATTCCTAGTACACCTCATTATGATACTGTTTTTTGCCCCCAGACTAAGTCATTTAACCATATGGCAGATCTTGGCCATTATACCTGGTCCAATGCTAGCTTTAATAACATAAAAAGGGATATTCACCCAAAGAAGTCCATCTGCTTGGAGGAACCATACAAGGCTGGGGAGAGGTGGAGCGCTGGATATTCCGCCACCTTACTTCTCAAGGTGCCGAGGCCCATGGCAGCAGTCACAAAGAGCACAGGAAGGATGACCTGGGCAATAAAGCCTTTCACATTGCGGCGTGTGTGATGGAACCTCTTAATGAGCAAAGCTGTGGCCTTCCTCAGCAAGAGAGGAAAGCTGTTGGACTTCATCGGCTTAACCAGCGCTTGGTCTATTGAGCAAAAAAGGGATGAATGAGATATATAAGTACCGAGCGTTGCTCCCTCCCCACACTTGCATTCATCCAGCTTACCCAACCAAAACACGTGGGTTGGTTTAAAATGATGCTACTTCTCTTTTACTAATTTACATCATAAATCCTTGATTTGGGGTAGCTTCTGCACCAGTGCTGCTTTCCTAGGAGAAATCTGTGCTGGAACCACAAGCTTGATGGCCAGCCAAGAGCCCGAGCTCATTGTCTAAAGCAGAGTGTTGCGACAAAGTGTGTCAGTTGCAGTGTGTAGGCGTGAATGCTCCCGGCGCTCCTCCTGAGGCTGGAAAGGGGTTAGCTTAACCTCCTGCTTGCTAGTAAAACTGAATTACTGTGTCGCAAAATGATGCATGTCTAAAAAGTGTGTCACCAACATGAAAAGTTTGGAAAGCTCTGCTCTAAAGGATTTTTTAAAAAGTGTCTCAAATGCACTCACTTGGCACTCTGACACCTGCAGCACAAATTGCCACCTCATAGAATTATGTGCTGCACGTGGATGGTGCACTCAACACAGGGCAAAGAGTTCTGCTGGCATGTAGAAGCCTCACATGAACTTTTTCTAAGTGCTGCTTACCATACTAGTAGTTTTGTACTAAAGCACCACACTAGAGGGTGTGAAATGTCCAGTGCAGATAGCACCAAATCAGACAATGCAGCTTTGTGTTAATTCCTGCTGTTCATTAATTAGCTAGCCTGAACATCAAGTTTTTACAAACTTCTGAGCTCCAAATAGTAAGGGCCAGTGGCGTAGCGTGGGTTGTCAGCACCTGGGGCAAGGCAAGTAATTTGCGCCCCCTAACCCTGAGTGAGCCAGGTAGGGGCAGAGAGCTGCAAGTGCGAGCGCCCCCCAGATGTTGCACCCGGTGCGGCCGGCCCCCCCTGCACCCCCACACTACGCCACTGGTAAGGGCTCACCTCTGTAAGGTGTTGTGCTAGCTAGAGTTTTGGAGACAGGCTGGGGTGGATGGGTACATGTGTTCAAATTCCTGTTCAACCATAAAGCTTACTGTATTGCCTTGGGCACATCACTCTTTCTCAGCCTAATCGACTTCACACTGTTTCTGTCAAGGTTAAGGAAGGGGAGCATATACACTATCCTCAGTTCCATGGATAAAGAGTCATCTTTAAAAAAAGGTCTAAGATCCTTATGCAGTCTCTATGCTTGATGTCCTCCAGCTGTGGTTAAAGCAGGAGGAATGGAATAGTACAAAAAATTACCATTTAAACAAAGCAAACAAAATTAAACGAAAAGTGACTTAATAACGCTGCTGCTCCAGTGCTCCAAACTGTACAAACCCTCTGCTCAACCTCCTCCACATGTGTGAAGTTGGCCCTAGAACAGGGGCGCCATCTTCTTAAAGGGATTGAAGGGGCAACATCACGACATTGTGCATCTGAAGCTAGGGGGCAGAGCCAAATGACCCCTGAATATTGAGGGGCCTCAGCTCCTTCAAAAAATACTTGGGAGGGAGGGGCCAAAACTGCCTCGGCCCCTAGGAGTTGGTGCGCTCACCCTAGACCCACAGCCAAGACTGGAGGAAACCTACCAATTGTGGAAAGGTGCTGCAGTGCGTGTCAACTGACCCATCAGTATCACAAAAGAGGTGCAACCTGGCCATTCCCAAGAATGACATGAGAGGCAATAGAGACATGTTGGTGCTGTTTTTTTCATTTAGTTCAATATTGCCTACTCTGACAGACAGTCAGGATCTTCAGGATCTCTGGTATGCACATCATTTGCTACTGGAGATTTTGCCTTTTTAACTGGAGGTGCCAGGGAGGGAGGTGCTCTGCCACTGATCTATGGTCTCTAAACTCATGAGATATGGCCGTCACAAAGTTATATGGGAAGGAAGCACGAAGAGGGCATTAGCTGGGAGGTAAAATTTAAAGGCTAGAAACAGCTCAGGCAAGGAAGATTCGCCTGGAGTTTGGCTCAACGCCTAACTCCAGAAAGGAGAAGCAAAGGTCAGTGCTGCTTAATTCGTTTTCCTTGGCCTGAGGAAGAGCCTCAAGCCAAAAGCTCTGCGCTCCCTCCCAGATCATCCTGTAGCTGTTCAAAACATGATACTGGGGGTTGCAACCCAAATACATATTGCAGTCTGTATTGTGCAATTGTAGCACTCATTGGACCCACTAATATTCCCAAATGCAATGAGAAGGGGGTTGGGGTCATTGCAAAGTAACGGCTGAAGGATTATGAAAACACAGAAGCAAAGTTTCAGATTCCAATCTACAAAGAGACTTTACAACAACGGCAGGCATATTTACTTTTTCTAGGTAAAATGTTCAGCCTTTATGAACTACATCCATCGGCAATAAGCCATACTTTAAATTTGTACAAAGCAAGCGGCAACTACAAGATAATACATGGGACTCCAAAAAAAGACAAGAACATTGTCTCTTAGTATGTAAAGATATAAAATTTGCCATAGTAGAAAGGGTGTGTCAGAAGGAAAATAAATGTATATTGTAATGTTTTTATTAATGCAACATTTTTGTATGTAACTGTGTATTTTTGAAATATTTTCTTACAGTTGCCTGTTGTTGCTTCAGTTTTTTGTACACCACTTAGGGACATTTGAAATCTATTAAGCGGAATAGAAATTAAAGCAGTCAAATCAAATTCTCAAATCTTAATTGAGGTGATATGCTGCTATCCACATTAGATTATCTACACTGACACATAGAAAGTGCATTTCAGCTCTCAACCAGCCTGATAAACAGCCATGATGCTGCATATATGTCACTGCATCATGATTTTCATACCTTAAAATGCTCATTTCATGTAGTCATAGGGCCAGTTCAGAACATGGAGCTCCTCCATAGATACAATTGGGTGAAAAAAGTGATGTCTGATCTGGCACAACCATGTGGATAGCAGTAATTCATGTGAACAATTTGAGCCTTATTTTCTTTTACCCGACATATTTACCCATTTTTAATGCAACAAGATTAATCACTGGAAAGCAGTGTCAGTTATCAGTGTGGCCATGATGAGTCACAAGTTACTTTCTCCTCACAGCTGTATTTGTATTATTTGCTTGAAACTCTTGAGAAACTTTAGGGTACCGAACTAGCCAACAGAAAATAGGGTTTACCTAGTCAATTATGATACTCAGCCGCCTAAGGTATTTAAGCCCTAGTTCTTTTCATGGAGGTAATTGTCCGAATGTGGGAGCTCACATGATTTGCCCATTTTTAGATTTCTCTGAAATCTAACGTTTTTATGGAGGAATATTCAGTCATGTGAGCATCCACCTACGTTGAAGTAGTACACTCCAGGCAGGGGTTTACCTCCTCAGTTGGAACTAGGCCTATAATTCAAGCTGCTTTTTCAGACAAGCAAAATATTATTTAAGCAACTTGCAGCTTCAGAGCTCTGATTTTCTTTGGATGATGCTCTCTGGTCCTAGCAAAGCTGGTTGCCAGTTGGGACTTGAATTGCTAGGTTTACAAACGAAGCAAAAGTTACACTTTAACTCTCACCCCTTCCCCAAATGGTTGGCTGTGAAAGTGCCTGTTGTGTCCTTTAAGACTGAATCCATATAAAGCTTATTTACTTGGAAAACCCCACCAAAATAAATGAGATTGAGTCCTCAATAAATGTGGTTACAATTGAGCTGTATGGCAGATCTGTGACCCACCCAGTCAGCTTGTCTAAACAGAGTAGCGGTCAAGGATCTAGGAGGCTGATGAGCTGCATTAATTTGTGGGAGGTGGTTCCTGAGTTTTGCAGGCCTGCATTACATCGTAGTTAGTGCAACTGCTCTTTCTTGCATGCTAGAAGCCTGAAACTTTTTTGGGCAAAACTGCACACTGGGGTAAGATTTCATAGTCTTTTTTTAGCCTCTCCTCATTGAAAGTTTTTCATAACAGCATAGGAAGCTGCCTTATACTATGCCAGAGCATTGGACCATGTATCACAGCACTGTCTACATTGACTGCCAGTGGCTGCCCGGGGTTGCAGACAGGGTCTTTCCAAGTCCTTACTGCAGATGCTGGGCTTTGAACCTGGAACCGTCCACATGCAAAGCAGGTGCTCTGCCGCTGAGAGAGAGCCTAAGCATGGAAAAGTGGGGAAATGAGGCAAATGATTTGACAAATGCATCCACTATTCTTGGTTGGCAGGGGGAGCAAGTGTTCTAAGGTGTATTCCCGAGAATCCTCATATTTGTAGCACAAACACCACCCCCAGAGGGGCCTGCCCTAGGAAACAGGAGTCCTTCCTTAGCCAATGCAAGTTGACAATGTAGACAACTATTTAGCTGCCAGGGACCTAATCATGGATAAATACCATCTCTCTCAGTGAAGTTATCGGCGTTCATGGAGAGATCGTCTGTCTCCAGATTGCAACTGGCCGCCTCTTGGGACAACTCCACATCAGCTTGCTCATCTTCTGCCAGGTCTTTGGTCAAATTGAGAAATACCTGCATAACGGCAAAACAAAAATGCTTTTATTTCACTTCCGTGAAGCCCTCTTACAGATGTAGAAGGGGGAAGAAGCCCAGGCAAAATATTAAAACCAGGTAGAGGTGGGGGGAAGGAGCACATAGAAGGGAAGGAAAAGGACTTTGAGTTTTGTTGAGTTTTTTGGACAAAGGGTTTGGTGTACACTCTGTTAAAAGAGAACAGTGCCCGTTCAGAGTCTTCCGACAACTGATAATTCTGTGAATTCAAAACTATTTCTGTGAATTCAATATGTACATAAACAAACTTCTAGCACTAAATCACCACTGAAACTAAACAGATGGGGAAACAGGAAGACCTGAGTTGGCATCTTCCTCATCATCCGCATCTTCTTTTATTCCTCCCTGGAGTAAAGAGCCTTGGACGTAAGTAAATAACCCTCTGCCAGGGATCAGAAAACCCTGCTGACCAATGGAGATGCTGCTTGTAGATGCTGGCATCTTTGCCACTGGCCAGCCATTGAGTCAATTTGCACCATCTTTTGCTCCATCTCTGGAAAGTAGAGCATGGAGATGGCTATAAATAGTCCTATGCACCTGACTGTAATTCTCCCTTTATGTAGATTGATGTATGCATTAATAAATAAATTGAAAGCATGTTCATATATTTAAGGGGAAATCAGGGCAAAATGTTCAATACCTTGGCTTCACCTTTGTAGCTCCCAGTAGATTTATTTCTTTAATAAATGTGTATCCAACCTTTTGGTAAAATTATTATCAGGTGGTTCACAAGATTTAAACTGCCCCCGCCCAACAAAATTGAAACAAAACAACAATCAATAAAACTTCAGCATAAAATAGCAATAAAACAACCAGATACTTAAAACTTATCAGATGTTTAAAAGTGTTTAGATGCTCACTTCTTCCACGGTGCTGTCTGAAATTCCAAAGCAGCCAATATGGAGGTCACTCAAGCCACTGTCCAGACCTCTCAGGAGAGACTGGTAGGATGAGGAAACTTTACTGTTAAATGGGGGGAGTGCATATACAAGCTCGCCCCCAATGTCTTCCTTGAGATAGGCTTCTGGAAGATGAGACTGGATCATGGCTGTCACTGCAGAAGTATCACATTCTTCTGTGAAGTTTAGAGTTGGACTCTAGGGGAAGAGGGGAGGAGAACACAGCGCACTAAAGCAATTGCATGTGAGGATTTGGTTCTCCAGACATATTTCTTTATTAATACCGAAGATATTACAACCCAGGGGCATTTAGTGAAGCTGAAAGCTGGCACATTCCGGCCAGGCAGACAACAGAAAGTTCTGCTTGACACAGTAGACTGTTATAGAATTCATTCCCATAAGATATAGTGTCAGCCACCAACTTGGATGGCTTTAAGTGGGGATTAGACAGAGAAATGGAGGAGAAGGCTAGTAATGGCTCCTAGCCACAATGGAGGCAGGATGCCTCTGAATACCAGTTAATGGGGATCCCACGAAGGGGGAGAGCTGCTGGGTGCAAGTCCTGCTTCCAGGCTCCTCATAAGTACAGGATGCTGGGTGACAAGGCCTCTTTGGCCTAATCCAGCAGTTGCTTGGTGCTTTTCTTTATATAAAAAAGTTTTGTTTTGGGCAGTCAAAATGCGACACAGTAGCGCATACCTACTTTATTTCTTTTCCATTCCAGCACATCCCTAACTACAAGAAATCTGCAAATATGTTAAAACAGAATTGCTCCACTACCTCCCACTTCACTCCCTGGATCAATCTCAGAATGAAATTACAGGTTAGGCAAAGTTTAAAATTATTTTCTCCACATGTTTAAAATCCAGGGTAGTCCAGGGTAAAGGTAAAGGGACCCCTGACCATTAGGTCCAGTCGTGACCGACTCTGGGGTTGCGGCGCTCATCTCGCTTTATTGGCCGAGGAAGCCAGCATACAGCTTCCGGGTCATGTGGCCAGCATGACTAAGCCGCTTCTGGCGAAGCAGAGCAGCGCACGGAAACGCTGTTTACCTTCCCGCCGGAGCGGTACCTATTTATCTACTTGCACTTTGACTTGCTTTCGAACTGCTAGGTTGGCAGGAGCAGGGACCGAACGACGGGAGCTCACTCCGTCGCTGGGATTCGAACCGCCAACCTCCTAATCGGCAAGTCCTAGGCTCTGTGGTTTAACCCACAGCGCCACCCGCATCCAGGGTAGAGGTTACTTAATGCTTTCAGAAAGAGAGGATACACTGTGAAAAAGCAACTCAGGAATGGTGATTCTGACATGGATTTATATCCACTTGCACTTTCTTTTTTAAAAAAGCAATGTAGGCAAGATGCACAAAACCCCATCCAACTATAGCCATGGTCAAATCTGCCTATTTCCAGGTGATGCCACTTTTGCAGATTTTTACTCAGTTTTGTTCTTCTTCCAAATCAGAAACCATTACAAAATGCATATTTAAATACATATTTTAAAATCAATTATTTCTCTTAAAACATATTTAAAAGCACCACTTGGTAACCCTAAATTTCTGTGAACTGTGCTGCAACATTTGGAGGAGTGCAAAATCTGGTGGACAGAATTATGGATCAGGCAAGTTCATATCAGGACTTGCAAAAAATGCAATTCCTCAAGCATCCCTGATTTTGAGTTTAAATCAACCATCATACACTGGCTGAAGTGGAATGGGGTGGTTTGGCACTATATTTCCTGCCCTGCTCAAAACATGCATGAAAATGTACTTCCTCCAGCAACTCAGGAAGAGACATTTTCATAGAATCATAGAATCATAGAGTTGGAAGAGACCACAAGGGCCATCAAGTCCAACCCCCTGCCAAGCAGGAAACACCATCAGAGCACTCCTGACATATGGTTGTCAAGCCTCTGCTTAAAGACCTCCAAAGAAGGAGACTCCACCACACTCCTTGGCAGCAAATTCCACTGTCGAACAGCTCTTACTGTCAGGAAGTTCTTCCTAATGTTTAGGTGGAATCTTCTTTCTTGTAGTTTGGATCCATTGCTCCATGTCCGCTTCTCTGGAGCAGCAGAAAACAACCTTTCTCCCTCCTCCATGTGACATCCTTTTATATATTTGAACATGGCTATCATATCACCCCTTAACCTCCTCTTCTCCAGGCTAAACATGCCCAGCTCCCTTAGCCGTTCCTCATAAGGCATCGTTTCCAGGCCTTTGACCATTTTGGTTGCCCTCCTCTGGACACGTTCCAGTTTGTCAGTGTCCTTCTTGAACTGTGGTGCCCAGAACTGGACACAGTACTCCAGGTGAGGTCTGACCAGAGCAGAATACAGTGGCACTATTACTTCCCTTGATCTAGATGCTATACTCCTATTGATGCAGCCCAGAATTGCATTGGCTTTTTTAGCTGCCGCGTCACACTGTTGGCTCATGTCAAGTTTGTGGTCAACCAAGACTCCTAGATCCTTTTCACATGTACTGCTCTCAAGCCAGGTGTCACCCATCTTGTATTTGTGCCTCTCATTTTTTTTGCCCAAGTGCAATACTTTACATTTCTCCCTGTTAAAATTCATCTTGTTTGTTTTGGCCCAGTTCTCTAATCTGTCAAGGTCGTTTTGAAGTGTGATCCTGTCCTCTGGGGTGTTAGCCACCCCTCCCAGTTTGGTGTCATCTGCAAATTTGATCAGGATGCCCTTGAGTCCATCATCCAAGTCGTTGATAAAGATGTTGAATAAGACCGGGCCCAAGACAGAACCCTGTGGCACCCCACTAGTCACTCTTCTCCAGGATGAAGAGGAACCATTGATGAGCACCCTTTGGGTTCGGTCAGTCAGCCAGTTACAAATCCACTGAGTGGTAACATAGTCAAGACCGCATTTTACCAGCTTCTTTACAAGAATATCATGGGGCACCTTGTCAAATGCCTTGCTGAAATTTTATTATTCTAAACAGCCAAATGAAACTATAAAAGCTAAATTTTCAAAGGGAGTGTAACTGGACAAGCACTTGGCCATTTCTATGCAAATAGCTAATCAAAATGTAAAGACACCATGGGGAGAAGCTGTTATGCCATCTGATCTCTCGATTTTACCATTTCCTGTAGATTCATAACATCCACTGGATACCTTTTAAAAAAATCATTTTCATTGGATGCCATTTCTTCACTTTCCTCCTTAACTCAGGGCAACATCAGGTTTGAAAAATATTAGATATTTTCACACCCCATAACAACATTCAAGTGTTTTCCAAACCTTTCTTTTAGTCAGGGTCAGGTGGTATCCACTGCCAAAAGTTTCCTTCAGGTAGAATGGGGACCCACAGCACTTGAGCCCACCGTGTTCCAAGAATGCAATCCTGTCACTCAATACCTCTGCCTCATCCAAGTGATGGGTAGACAGAATGATTGTTCTGCCTGAAAAAAGCATACAGAAAAGGCAGCATATATCTATCAATATGTTGCAGAGGTGTTGCAGACAGCAGGAAATGCGACAGGGAAATGGGAAACAGGGACTCATGTGATAGTGTCTGCTCTCTAGGAGATGAATTGCTCAGACTGAAAAGCAGGCCCTCGTCTGAGGCTCTATAGGGCTGTGTGGGGCTCAGACGATTGTAAATGGCGTCCTCTGGGCAATCCATTTTGGCCTGCAAGTCACTGATTATGAATACTAAATTAGCGCTTTTGTCACTTGAGAGTAACTCTAACTCTGAGGTTCCATCTCAAACTCTTGTCTCTCTCCTCTTAGTTGCTGCCTGGACGGAGAGAGCTGTCAGGTGGGAAACAGGAGAAAATCCTGGCATGCATGTGTATGGGGAACAGCACTTTCTCAATGCTTGACCCAACACAGCAGAGTTAATAATGGTCAGGCAAAGAAAGACACATTTTTAGGCACGTGTTCTTTGTTGATTGATGACATTGGTAAGTCAGCAGTTATTGTAAACCCCCTTATAACACATGTATCTCTGTGCAGAGGACTAATTAATCAGATATTATGTATGTACCTTACTGTTATTTTTTGTAGCTAACAATCCAATAATATGCACTCTCTGTGTTTTTCTGTAATGTTTATAATGTTATTGCTGAAAACCAATACAATACATATTTTTAAAAAGAATACCTTTTTCATAAGATTACCTAACACTCCAGACATGAGTTTCAACAATGATGCAAGCTCACCCTGACCCCCCCCCACCCAATTTTTTATTGTGTGTATGACAGTATTAACTTCTACTTTTGCTTTAAACAGCCAGGTTGTCAACTTTTCTGCCCACATTACCTTTTCTGTTTTTTGAAATAATCTCCCAAATGCCTCTCCTTGAACATGGATCAACCCCAGTAGTTGGCTCATCCAAAATCACCACTTTCGACCCCCCAAGGAGAGCAATGGATATTGATAGCTTTCTTTTCATTCCTCCTGACAAAGAGCCGGTCAGCTTGTGACGATGGTTGTATAATCCAGTTTCCTTCAAAGTCCTTCAAAATAGCGCCCAGGAAAAGGTAATAATAAAATATGTTTCGTTGTGTGTAACTAAAACAAAGGAACCTATATATATCAAAGCGCCAACAATACAAATGAAAAACTGCTGTCTTAGAATTGGCATAATCCAAAACTGTGATTTAACATGCTCCTTGGACTTGATTTCATTTATCGTTCTTTTTAAGATGTTTCAGAATTTCTAGCCAATGTGTCAAGGTTAAGGGCTCAGAATCACAATGTATTCTGGCCCGCTTCCAAGCCCCCCAGTGACGCAAAGAAACTACAAACTCATTTTGATTGGATGGCAAAGGTTGATTAATATCTCTAAAGTGGCATGAAATAGCCTTAGAAAAACTGGTCGGTAAAACCAAACAAAAAGGACAATAATAATGAGGAAAAGCTACTATGCAAAAGCTACTGTTTTTGGCAACAGGGATTAGCTTGTCTTGGATTAATGTCATGAAACCCTGATTTCACCACCAATATTTCAGTATTATTCTGACTCAGCCAAAGGAAAGAAGCACATTTTTTATCCAAAGTATACCCTGCTCAGAAAACTTCCTAGTAATTTAGGAAACATCATTTCCTCCATGCAGTCTTTTTATGCCACTTTGGATACAGAAGTCAGCTAAGTCTTGACACAGAAAATCGGTGTGGAGATAAATGTTGTGATAACAAAGCAGCAAAACCAAGAAAGAACATTATTGGATTTGGTTGTCTGCAGCTAGGAATGTGGGGGAGAAATTTTATTTGGATCTCATTTTAATGTGAACCCACCAAATTCACACTTGTTCTCCATATAATTACTTTGATGTACCTTTCTACTTCCTCGCGTAACTCCTCTTTACTCCAGTGGGGCACCTTGATGTAGCCATATAAAAGCAGGTGTTCCTTTGTGGTTAGGTAACTAAATAAGACATTGTGTTGCATGCAGATTCCCATGTTTTTCCTGATTGTATCCTGGTCTGTTCTGATATCTTTACCATAAACAAATATAGTGCCAGATGAAGCAGGGAACAAGCCGGTCAGAATAGATCTAGAAATAGGGGAGATACGGAACAGTTGAGACAAATATCCAGCGTTTCATCCCACAAGTTATAAGAGCTAGAATAGTGTAGTCACTACACTCTGGGGTGGCCATGAGGCTGAGCTATGAATGAGGAAATCCCTTTAAATCTTCCCTCTGCCATGAACTCCCTAGGTAACCTTAGGAAAACCTGCCTCTTTCAGTTTCAGCCCTGAATCTGTAATATGGAGCTAATAATAACAACATGTCCTACGGGACTGTTATAAGGATTTCAACAAGACAATGTATGTAAAGCATATGCGCTAAAGCAGAACTATGTTTGCAAACACTGCTAGATGATGAAATGTCACTGCAAAGGAAGTCACATCCTCACTCTGCCACGATCCTTTTAAGACCAGTTTACATGTACACTGTGAGTCAGGAGGATGGATGCCTGTCTCCCTTTGATCAGCACAATGCAGGCTATTATTGATGATTGTCCAAACCAAGATCCATAGTTTTTCATTGACTTTGGTTTTCCTTTGATAACTAAAACATTTTGCAGTCTGCATCCCTCTCAAATTGATTATTTTTAAAAAATCAGAATTTAAATATTTCAGAATTGTCAATATGTTAAGCTATTGTGACAAAATTTCATTTCAGCTCTCTGTCATAATGCTCCACTTTGCTGACAGAAGGCAATCACAATACACTGATCTGTAACCTATAGTTCAGATCCTGAAATATATTTAAGTTGTTTGATCAGAGATATGCTTATGCAAAACTGGAGCTCCACACTGAGATATCATGCACAGAACAGGATGTTCCTAGAGACTAGCAAAGCTGAAAAGCTGCTGGATTTACCCCAAAGGACTTTTGCACCCTGCAAATTCAGACGGTCTTAGTTTGATGGGAAATGACAGCCACTGAGTTAGTGTGGAGGATGACTAGTACAAGCTGTTGCTGCACGTCATTCTCCCGCTATGAGCATGAAAAGAAACACCAAGCCCAGCAGCAGCAGCAGCAGCAGCACACAGTTCTACAATAATTCAACAAAATGGGAACCTTTAGCATCCACAAGTGTTACTGCTGATACTTCTGTTGGCCTAGGAGCAGAAAAGCCAGCAGAAAAATCAGTAAAAATAAGAAATATGCTTTCATTTGTGAAGGAAGGGGAGACAGAAACCTGCTGAGATAAATAAAGAACATTGAAAGTATATGGCATAAACTTCAAAAAAGCAGATCTCAAAGACAACAACTGATCTGGTCTTGAAACATAAAAAGATGTTACTGATTCTGGCATTTATCTTCACTAGCTTCAAAGTGGTATTTCTTGCAGTTCGAAGCAATTCCTCTTCAAAGAGAACCTACATTGTGGTAGTTTTTCCAGCTCCATTGTGTCCCAGCAAAGAAGTTATGTTTCCTTCATAAAAGTTCAGGTTGAGATTCTGGACAGCCGCTTTGGATCCATAGACCTTTGTTATTCCATACAGAGAAACTCCCACTTTTAGGTCGGTCGGCTCAGGTTCAAGGTTAGAAGGCAGAGCACCTTGAACAACTATAAAGCAACAAGAACGGAGAAACCTTTTACTCTGTGCTTCAGATGGTGGGAATTTGCATATGGAATACCTATATGGACAGCTATCAGTAAAACACAAAAAATGGTAAGTGTGCTAAATGGCATGAAAATGTACCACACAGGCAGGTATGCTGGCGGAATGGCCTCTGGGGCTGGGAGTTCAAAATTGCGTTTCGTTTTAGGGAGAGGAAAGGGGCGTATGTTGTGGATATCTGCTACTGCCCAGGTTTGACATGTCAAAAGGAGAAATGGAAAACACAGCTGTTTGGGTGGATACTAAGACTTCTTTCTATGAAAATTAGATGTACATGACCGTACAGCCACAACATTTTGTAACAAGCTATAATGCATCAACGTGGGTTTTAAAGAAACAGCAGATTTAGCAGCAAATTTAAGAGCAGTGAGTTGTGGTTGTCTTCCCCCGTCAAAGAAATATATAGTTCAAGATGGGTAGTCTCTAAATAGGTGGAAGATTAATATGGAAGTTATACTGTGTGTATACATCTAACGACAAACAATCCCTGGTTCACCTACCTGTCAGTCATCACACACACACCCTGCACAATCAGCTTGAGAGGGTAATTTTTGCTTTGGGATTTTACAATACAGAGTATCCAAATAACCTACCCATATTTAAGTTTGCAAAACATGACAGCATACATATTTCCAAATATAGTCAGGGTCAGGTGAGGAATCTAAATTGTGCTGCCTTTTGTCATGACCCTTGACTCTAGTGGTGCTCTGGAGAGGGAGTCAGAGGTTGTGGGGCAGCGGAGCCAGATTCAGGGCACAGAGCTGACTGCTGAAGATAGGGAGACCCTTGGGCCTGAGACAGTTGGACAGGGCTTGACCCCCAGGGCTTGTAGGGCCAGAGCCTGGTCACTCACGGGCATCTGAGCCTGAAGAGCCAGGTGCTTCCCATGCAGAGAAGCACCAGAAAGGAGACTATGAAACAGCAAGGGAGTGTCCATCTTCAGGCCAGAGGGCTGGCCATTTAAGCTTCTAAGGTTTTCTACAAGGAGGTGGAACCTGGAGGAGGTAGTTTGCAGAGAGAGCCTTGAAAGGCTGCAGTTTGCTCTCAGCCTTTGTTGAGCAAGTTGCCCACTTGCAGCTGTTCATGGCCCAGCCTCACCACCTTCTATGTGCATCAGGTCAAAATGCAACAACATTAAACTTTACATTAAACTCTGGCAAATATCTATGTTACATTTCAGTACAAGACTAATGGTTTGATTAAAGCGATATCAGGCAAAGTGGCACCCTCCAGATATTGTTGGACTACAGCTCCCATCATCCTTGACCATGCTGGCAGAGCTGATGGGAGTTGTAGTCCAAAAACATCTCAAGGGCACCTTGTTGGGTGCCCTGGTTTAAAGTAAGCGAATCTATGAAATAAATATTCACCACATCTAAAAACTTGGAGTACGTACATATCTTTTCAGGGAATGCTGGCTCTTTTCTCAAGAAGAAATTGGTGAAAAGAAAGTTTTTCCTCTTCTCACTCCACAAGGGGAAATAGCCATAGCGCTCTGCCCAGTAAGATGGAAGGAGTGGAAAATACCACGGGGCTGCAATACCATACTTGCCTGTTAAAAAAATGAGAGAAAGAGAGGCTGAGAAATTGGGAAAAGTTACTCTACAGCATGTGACGGTCTGAATTAGGTTTACATGGTCTATAAGACTACAAGCCCAAAGAATGTGGTAGTGTGAGTTCAATGTGATTTCATCATTTCCCCAGAGTATATTGCACTTGTGTGCTGTGCAACCTCTGATCAAGTGAATGTGTTGTTTTCTTCCCTAATTTCCCAGGATTATGTTAGGGTACCCAGACCACATGAGGGCCACAGGGCTCTACAAGGACAGTGTTTGCTGCTGCCCAGCGAGGGACTCGCCTGCTGCTGAGGGCCTGAAGGGCCTCGCCTGCCTCCTTCCATCTGGGCACAGAGGGCTCCGTTTTTGTTTTTTAAATTGCTTTTTTTATCTATGTCATTTTAAATTGTAACTGATATTAATGCTGTATTCTCAGTTTTAGATTTTATGATTTACGTGGAAGTTGTTTTCTATTTTGTTGTGTACTTTTTGATGTGTTTTATTTATTGCTTATGACTTTTGTTACGTTGGTTATTATGTAAATCTTGTCATGCTGTAAGCCGCCTAGAGCATGGTTTTAACTATGGAAAGGCGGCGAACAAATAAAATGATGATAATGATGCCACTATGCTGTCAAAATAATTACATTAAAACACACACATACATTCCTGAATTCATCTGCCTCTAGAAATAGAGTGGGAGAGCAAACCATAATTTACATATGGAAAATTATGAGTGATACCTATTCTGGTTATGACATTTGTAAGTACTTTGTATGGCCATTCGTCATGCAAATACATCCTTCTGCATAGTCCCTAGAAGCAAAGAATGGTAGCATGTGCAATCATATAGGGCACATGTCATTTGTTCAGCACTTGCAAATGTGCAAGGGAGAGGATGCCCTCATTAGGAATTATTATTATTATTATTAACAACAACAACACCCCCCCCCACATATCTTGCTGGGTTGCCCCAACCAAAGAATGTCTTTGGTGGCTTCTCTGTGGTTAACAACACAGTGGGCTGCAGTCCACAATCTGTCCCATCTAACACAAACTTAATAGACAAATAATGCCCTTATGAGCACCCTAGTAATTGTGTGTGTTTGAGTGTGTGTGTGAAAATTCTTGCATGCACTACTTACCTGGAAAAACATTCCTAATGTACCAGCCCAGAATGAAATAAATAAAAGAATCGATCAGAATTAACCAGCACATCCAGCCAAAATTAGTCTCATCTCCGGACATAGGTGATTTATACATATTATCCCACTGCAGGCCTACAAAAGAGAAAAGGTAGAGACAATTTCTCCATTAGCCAATGAAGCAGACTGCACCAGGGCTACCCAGAGAAGTCTCCACAAAAGAAGAACCCTTACCAATGCCCTGTTCTTCATAGCGGGCAATGTACTGGCTTGCATAGCTGAACGCAGTTGGAGACAGCAGGCTCTGGAAAAAGCAGGGGAGAAACAAACACACAAAAACCCTACTGAAATATTTGCATACAATATCCAGGTAAACATATGAAGACGATGCAGATTTCAGAGACATATAAAATGTAAGTATAGATGTAAAATTATACCCCATGATTCAGCTGAAAATGAAAGTATTTTTTTAAAACAAAAGAAGGGAGAAAGTGGGGAGATGAGAAAGAAGGTATTCCTGAGAGAATGAGCACAAAGAAGCCTTGGGAATCATTCTTATTATCACCGCAGACTCTTCTTCCTACAAGGAGAGTAAGGCAACATCCATGCAGTTCACCCTATAAACTGGCGCTCTCTCTCTCTCTCTCTCTCTCTCTCTCTCTCACACACACACACACACACAGAGAGAGAGTTCTAGGGACCACTGACTGAGCATCATGACATCAGTGTGCTTTTTTGAATCCAGCATTGCACATCCAAACCAAATATTCTTGACATTTTGCCAATTCTCGTCTATTTTACCCTGTATTGGATAAGAGGAGACATAGAAGTGTTAACTAGGGCCGACATTTTGGCACCTGAGGCAGACCCCAAAATGGCGCCCCCCCTTCCCACCAGGGAAGTAGAGATGAAGGAAGATCTATGTCAGGGATAAGAAGGAAGGAAGATCAGCATTGGAATCTGCTGGCCCCGTGAACCCTGCTGCCTGAAGCAATTGGGCCTAATATTACACCACTGCTATTGTGTGGTTGAGAGACATGTGTATTTAAGTTGACCCACCCCCCACAAATTCTTTGGTAAATGACCCTTCCCCCAGCCTTCAGACGTCTTGAACTACAATTCCCACCAGCCCCACCTAGCACTGCCCTGCTGGAGTGGATGGGAGTTGTAGTCCAAAACTTCTGTGGGCTCCAGGTTGACTAAGGCTGCCCCAGAACCTTCACGCATCTTAACACAGCTGAGAGGTTTACCAGCAGGCTCTTCACGGAAAAGCTCACATGATTCTCAACGACAAGCAGGACGATGAATGGGAAAAAGGTCAGGATGTAGATGAGACAGCCCACCAAGGCAGCAATGTTGGTGTTGTTGAAGAAGACGCTGATGAGGTAGCACATGGCGATGATGGAGAAGCTGTAGTCCAGGAGGTACAGGAACAGTATCACAACGTTTATATGGGAAAGGACGTTCCCAACTTTGAGCATAACAATGAGAAATGTGGTAGTAATTAGGAGAAAGGTGGCACACTCAATGAACCAGGCGATGAAGTGACTGCTGGAATTGACACCCATCATCTTCATATACTATGGAGGGAGAAATAATAAAAGGATAGCCACTTAATTGAATTCAAACATGTATATTAGTTATTACTATTATTTATTATGAAAACAAATTTAGAAACCAGTTTCAAAGAGGTGCACAGGGTAAAAACAGACTAAAACGCAGAAACACAAGCTCAAAGAAAAATAAAATCAATTTAGCCAACTCAATTTAGCCAACAATTTTTAAAGCAATTTAAATTTAAAGCAATTTTTAAAGTAATAAAACCATTTAGACAAACACCAAAGTATTACGTACTGTCGTCTTCTAAAACAGGTAAAGGACCCCTGACAGTTAAGTCCAGTCATGAACGACTCTGGGGTTGCAGTGCTCATCTCACTTTATTGGCCGAGGGAAAATGCCGTTTATCTTCCTGCTGGAGCGGTACCTATTTATCTACTTGCACTTTGACATGCTTTCGAACTGCTAGGTTGGCAGGAGCTGGGACTGAGCAATGGGAGCTCACCCAGGTAAAAAAGGTAAAGGACCCCTGGATGGTTAAGTCCAGTCAAAGGCAACTATGGGGTTGTAGCGCTCATCTTGCTTTCAGGCTGAGAGAGCCGGTGTTTGTCCACAGACAGTTTTCCAGGTCATGTGGCCAGCATGACTAAACCACTACTGGTGCACGGAGGACCGTGATGAGTGCCACAGCACATGGAAATGCCATTTACCTTCCCGTCACAGTGGTACCTATTTATCTTCTTGCACCAGTGTGCTTTCAAACTGCTAGGTTGGCAGGAGCTGGGACTGAGAAACGGGAGCTCACCTCATCGCAGGGATTTGAACCGCGGACCTTCCAATCGGCAAGCCCAAGAGGCTCAGTGGTTTAGACCACAGCGCCACCCGGATATTCTAATTATGTACTGTAGGCATAGTAAGATGGCCGTTGTCTCTTCTTTTAAAATAGAAGGCGTGACTGCTGGTCTGTAGCATTAATTTCAGTTTTACAGTCTCTGAGAGGGACATGTCAGTCCTTACCAGGAATGCCCAAATTGTGCCCCACTAAGCTGAATGTGCACACCCTAATGAATTGTGAGAAATCAGATGCTTGAGGCCACTGTTACCTCTCCAGTTCGTATTTCTGCAAACTCTGACTAACAGCAACGTAGATGGTTTTTTTCTTTTGTGTGTGTGTGTGTGTGTTTAAAATTGGGTGTTGTAGAGGTTGCCTTTCAAGGCCAGTGGGCTATGTGTGCATTGATAGGTTTACAAGTGGCAATGGCCCAACCTATCAAGTGTGCTCCCAGTAGGGACTATTGACTGGTGCCAGGTCAGCAATAGCTCTGCCAGCTTCTTCCAACAAGTGTTGTTTCCTGCACCAAAATCTTTAACGTATTATGATCAAAAAGTTGGAATCTCTAACTGGCTAAGCTATGAAAAAAAACGAAATAAATAAACTAACACCATGGTGGAGTTCAAACGGAGTGGCACTTACCATACCTCCCAAATAGATAAGTTTCTCAAAAATACCAGCTATTCTAATATTTTAAATTGCCAATCTGCTGAACAAATCATGCACCCCACCCTAAAATTCACTCCATTTAACATTTCCAGGCTGTTTCTTTGGAGTGAACATTTATAACTCAAGGATTAGGAGGTAGACTTCCTTGTACGACATCCTTGAATGCTACTGGTGCATGTGTGAAATATTTTGCTCCATTTACCCCAAATATTTTGCTTGGTTATTTTTTTAACTCAGCATAAACAAGAATGTGTGGACCACTTCTTATGTTACATTGCTGAGCCGCTTTAACACAGCTTCTTCCCTGGCAGAAACGTAATACCAGAGGTGTGAGAAGATCACTCTATAACTCCTCCTCATGCCTGCATTACCACATTTTGCAAGAGAGAGTTATTCTGGCATGGCCAAGACTCTCTGAAGCTAACCTCCGACACAACTACTCTGCCCTTTCCCTACAAATACTTTGAGGATTAGATACACAGATATAACTCTACAAAAGTTAAGACTCTCCACACTTGCTGCTCATCTAATATTACACAAATGACATCAGAGCTGTTTCACAGTGGAACAATCTCCCTCAGAAGGTGGTGCCCTCTGCCTCATGCGAGGTTTTTAAGCAGAGGTTGGAGGCCATCTGTCATGGATGCTTTAGCTGAGATTCCTGCATTGCAGGGGGTTTGACTAGATGACCCGAGATGATTCTGTGAAATAGTATCTCTGTGGGGATCTGTTTGCTCAAAAACAATAATTTTCTTTGTTTAACCTGTGGAATCGATTGAATCGCTAATGAAAGTGCTAAAAGTCCCACTGAGTGTTAGGACAGCACACAGGACCATTTTGAGCAGAAATAGCCTCGTATTTTAAATAAGTGTACACTAAATTGAGAGTAGTTGGGCTAAGGCAATAATTGATTCTGTGGAAGTGGATGCTGTACTTCATTGACTACCAAGACAAAGAATTACAAAGCCCTTTTGCTCCTCTGGTGGAAGTTCAGTTTGAAAACTAAATCAAGTTAAGAAGGGGAAAGATTTTCACATTGATCGCTATGTTGTCTCACAGGAAATCTAATCTTGCCTCACTTGAGATAATAACACAAAAAACACCATGGTATGTAAGAGGTCAGGGAAGTAGAATCATGTCAGAAGAACCAATTATGAAAGAAATAATTTCTTAACAACTCGCTGATGTATCTAAACAAAATAGCGAACAGCTTCCAATCACTGGTCTTACTAATGACCTTTCTTCTATAATCTATGGCTTTCTTTTAGAGGCCCATAATCCAAAGAACCCCTTTGCTGTGTGCAAAAGTTTTTAAGAGCTCAGGAAGCTGCCTTACGAAAGGTCAGACCGTTCGCACATCGAGTTAAGCATGGTTGACATTGATTGGCAGGGGGTCTCCAGAGTTTCAGACAGGAGTCTTTCCCAGTCAGGACTGGAAATGCCAGGGATCAGAGGGGCTCAGAGTGTGACCTGTGTGGCTGTACTGGGCGCAAAATGTCTGGGGTGCCAAAGCAGGGTCTGCCACCAGTACTCCACTGCACGGCGAGAGGTGGGGGGAGAGGTGTGCCAGATTTTGGCGGTGCCCAGGGGGCCACTGAAATCTGAGGTGCCAAGGTCCGTCACTGCAGGGATCAACCCTGAGACCTTCAGCATGCAAAGCAGGTGCTCTTCCATTGAGCAACAGACCCTACCCACCTACATCCCAGTTTTCCTCTTGATGTTTGTTCCCAGTGGAACTTTTCCAGACAAATATTCCCTGCTGGAGTGCCAGGAAAGTGAGAATTATACTCCTGCACATATTTTGTCACACTGCACATTGATGAAATGGGGGGGGCTAATAATGTGCATGATGCATAACTTGCACGCAGGACACATGGTTTTGACAGGGAAAGCTTCAAGTGCAGGTAACGAGAGAGCTGGACCATAAAGAAGGCTGATTGCCGAAGAATTGATGCTTTTGAATTATGGTGCTGGAGGAGACTCTTGAGAGTCCCATGGACTGCAAGAAGATCCAACCTCTCCATTCTGAAGGAAATCAGCCCTGAGTGCTCACTGGAAGGACAGATCCCGAAGCTGAGGCTCCAAGACTTTGGCCACCTCATGAGAAGAGAAGACTCCCTGGAAAAGACCCTGATGTTGGGAAAGGAGAAGGGGACGACAGAGGACGAGATGGTTGGACAGTGTTCTCAAAGCTACCAGCATGAGTTTGACCAAACTGCAGGAGGCAGTGGAAGACAGGAGTGCCTGGCGTGCTCTGGTCCAGGGGGTCACGAAGAGTCGGACACGACTAAACGACTAAACAGCCTTAAGAATGGACTGCTGAAACGTGCACTGAAAGCTGTTTTGGAAGCTGCAGTTAGTGCTGAATGAGGTAGCTGAGCTCTTATTGGGGACTGCCTATTGCCAACAATTTACACCAATCTTGACAGAACAACACTGGGTGTCTATATGCCAACAAGCCCATTTCAGGGTGCTTGCATTGACTTATAAAGCCCTACATAACTTAGAGAGAGTGCCTCCTCCCACATAGATCTGCCTGGCTGTTGAGATCTACCAAGGAGGTTTGTCAGGGCGGGCCCCGGCTTTGGAGCACCTCCCCTCTGTGCTGCAGCTCCTGCTCGCCCTTCTGATGTTGCCTATTTGCCTAGGCCTTTGCTGGACACCAGTGCCTGGATTCCTGCCATTTATTATTTGTCAAGTGGTCATTTATCTGTTTTAATTGTATCCTACCCTAGAATTGCGTTGTGGTGAAAGAAGGGTAAGCAATATTTCAAAGAACAAAGAATGTTAAATATGCATAATTAGGAGTAGGAACAGAAGGATCTGCTTCTGCTTTCTTGGTTTCTCATTTTTCCAATCTTACATTGAGTTCTCCACATTTTGCATCAATTTATAAATGAAATTGTAAAAATCTATCAACATTCGAATGCAAACTCATTTTATATGCAGTTTTGAATAATGTACACAATTTTGCAAGCAATGTCCCCCAATGCAAGGAGTTTTCACTAATATATTCATTTTTATGGATACTTTTCCTGAATATATGCATATTTTCAAACATTAGTTGAAGAACTGCACCGCAAAATGTAGATGTGCTTCAGTTCACATACTGTTTCAGAAAGTGCAAATTCAATAGCTTCAGCTTTCACTGGAAAAAGGAACTGAATTTCTCCTGCATCCCTACATAGGAGTGATAAACAACATAGGAGCACCACAAAGAAGACTGGAATGTCTTCAAGATCAACTGCTAGGCCCCTCTACATTCTTGGAGAACTAACTCTGTTAGCTTTTAAAGGTGCAAGTCTTGTTGGTAGTCTATCTCTCATTCTGAAAAATGAACTCTGAGACCTGCATTCTCAGGTCTTATCCAGGAGCAATTTCCACTGAATTTGCTTGTATGAATTGTTTTGGAGAGGAGCTCAGGGCATAGCTTTCATAAGTGGTTTCTCTGTCAGTCTCTGTGAATTAGTTAACAGGGAACCCTATAGACTGGATTCCTTCCACCCAGGTACTCAGACTGTCAGATACAGCCGCAGGGTGTGGTGAATACTCAAAACTTCAGACTACCTCATAAAGCCTCAGGTCTTTTTCTTCAACGAGTTTCTTCACAAAGGCTGCAATGTAAAGTATCCAAGCAGCCATCAACATGAATGGAAGGGAGTAAGTCACACTGGTTAGGAACCTGTAAAAAGAAAAGCAATTATTTAGCTGCAAAGGCAAAGTATGTTGAATTAGGGAGGGATAACTAACATGACTTTCAACATAAAAGCCTTGGTTTTTTCTCTGAAACTTGGACTATAGTTAAAAAACATTTGGCTCATTCTAGGAACTGGTAACTACATTCAATGAAAGGATTTTTGCTTTTACTATAGCTACTGGTTTGTGGCTCTCAGAGTCCGTACATTGAGCCATGTTTTGTGTCCCACCCTTCCTAGACTGATACTTAATATTCCTCTGCATAAACCTATGTAGGGATAAAGGTATACGGGCTCTTATACCTTTGCAAAACTCTATGAAGTTAGAGACTGGAAGTAGTTTCAATTTTCCGCCTCAAAACAAAGCATACTATGTTTTGCCATGTTTTGCAGAAATATCACTTGCCGTTGTGATCTTCTCAGGAGATGAATATGAAAGCAGCAATAACATCTGTGCCAGACAAGTCCTGTCCTAGTCATGTTCACTCAGACTTATATCCTACTGTATTCAACATGGCTTATTCCCTGGCAATTTCCTGTGCATACAGGACTGCAAACTTAGATTTACTTCTGAGTAAACATGCATAGGTTTAATTTGTAAACTGAATCATATTTACGTGGAACTAAGTCCCACTGAAAATGATTATTTTTGCAATCATTTATTGACAGAGCATACATAGTATGAATTTGGTATGGATCCACTTGCATTCTGAGTTTACTTACACAAAACACTTGGATCAAACACAATTTACCATTAGCAATGCCTAAAACAGTGATAGTGAGAAATCAAACCTTACCATGGCTATCGTTAAATAATTTAAAAAGGGGAGATTCCTATCTGAGAAGTAAAAATTACTTAATTCTTAAAGTTAAGATACAGGCAACCAGATGTTGCAGGATTCCACTACAATGGGTGGGTGGGTAAGGGTGGGGAGGGAGGTGGGTAGAGGTTGGCATAAAAGAAAAGGAACATAGTTTTTCAGGGTTTCGCATATTGTTAAGGCAGCCTATGAGGGGATAAATGAAGCTTGGGTACATTCAGATGTCACACTCTCCATGAGTTGGATCAAAGCACAGACAGACATTATATCCAAACTATCAAACTGTGATTTGAATGAGCCATCCAAATCAGGATTGCTGTTTGGTTTGGAGATCTTACTTGATCCCTTTGCCAGTTGTCACATTATGGTGGTTTTATCTGACCAGGAAGTGTTTTAGCAAAGAAGCCTGATACAACTGGTGAGGTTGTGAGTGACCATATTTATGTCCCATTATAATGTTTATTTATTTATAAAAATATTTATATAACACTATATCATAATACCATATCTATGTACCATTAAAAAACCCTCATAAAAATGTATACTCAGAGATCATCTGCTATTGAGGAAAGATGTTTTCCTTATTGTCTGCATCAACTTGGTGGCACAGAACAGTTTTCAGCAGGTTTTTGAAGGTTAAAACAGAAAGCACCTCCCAAATCTCTGTTGCATAACATTCCATGGGCTGATGATACCAAAGACTCAATTTATTGTTGCCAATGATGTGCCTGCAGATGATCTCAGTGACTGAGCTAGGAGATAACAGTTCAGGCAGTCCCTCGGGTACCTGGACCTAAGTTGTTGAGGGCTTTGTAAATTGGTGCAAGGTCCTTGAAGGTGGCCCAGTAGTAGGTGGGAAGCCTGTGCAGATGTTTTAACAGTGGTGTCACATGTTGGTGGCTTTGTGCCCCCACCCAGGAGCCCCATTCTGCACCAGGTGGAGCTTCCAAGGGCAGCCCCACAGAGAGCATACTGCTATAAACGCTCTACCATTTATTAAACACTCTGCTTATCGTGGTTTAGTCAGCAGACTTACATGTCTTTGTTGTAGCAGGGGTAGGGGATAGCCTGAACTTGTACTGCGATTTCTTCTGCGGTTTTCCCGGTCTGCAATTCAATGATTGCTCTGTCAATGCTATCCTGGATGTAGATAAATGCTCGGCTGTAGATCTGACTTTGCGAGGCTGAGTTATGTGGACCCACCGTCCAGATTTTCTCTCGTATTCTTCTGGTTGTTTGGGAAATCTTGCTGCTCATTCGGATGGTGTAGTTGACTAGCGGTGGAAAGGAAAGGTTGCCAGGAATTTCTGTCTCCTCCCTCTTTCTGTCTGAGAATGGCTTGAAAATGATACCTTTTAAAAGAGAAAGAGAGAGAAATGCATTTCACTGCAGCAGGGCTAAGGGGGGTTCGTGTCAGTAGGTTCCTTACTGGGGTGGGGGCCATCAGCAAGTTGACCCTTGACACTAGCCTTGAACTCTGGGATTCAAACTCAGAGGCCTATAGACAGGGATCAGAAGTTGTGTCTGTTGTTGGTCCTCCCCACCAAAATGTCCTCCTCAAATTACACGTCTACTTGCCTCTGAAGCAAACACACATTTACTTTTCTCTCCCCAGCCCTGCAACCATGATTCAGACAAACTGGTCACCTTTTATGTTGTTTTTCAGATATCTTGCAACTTCCTTAATTAAACATTTGTTCAGTAACCACTAAAGAAGAAAACCCAGTAATTTGGAATCGAACTCATGCATTGCTTCATTTTAATAGGGAAACATCCACAACATTTCCCAGGGTCCCTGTATCACATGCATCACCATACAGACATCCTGGAAATAAGTAAACTAATCTGTCAGTCATTAAAACCAAACCAATCCTGTTAAATATGTTTCTCAGTTCCTTATCACCTTGTTTCTATATGTGCTACAAGACAAAAGAAAGAACTCCAACTGAAGAGAGAGAAAATGTTTTGTCATATAGAAAATTGATAATGGAATTTGGAGATTACATTTAATGAAAGAATTGATGCAACAGATTTGTGTAGTCATAAGTAATTCTTGTAGCTCGATAGTTTCATTTCATTTCTTATGGTAATAATGATCCCTCAATACTCAACACAACATTATTCAACACAACATAAATTGTTCTGGCATGATCTTATCAGTATGTAATACTGATATTCTATCTCTTTTTATCTGGTAAATGCCACTAATGTATCAGATGCTATATTGATTCTGTAGTACTTAATTGACAATGCAAACTTCTTTTGTTTTCTGCGTTCAACTTCAACTGTTTTGCTTTGTTTAACTTGTAACACTACAAAATTATCAAAGAATAAATAGCTAAGAAATAAAAAGCAGTTACTGCAAACTTTAAAAATTGCTCTGGTCTAGGGAAAGGTGGGTGAATTGGCAGAAGAGGCTTCCCCTGGGTTTGATGCTCAAAAGAAGTCTGTGCATTTGCCAAAAACAGGTTGAGTACAATTGCCTGGCCTTCTCACTGTTCCAGCTGTGTATACCCTTTATTTTGCTTGTGATCTTAAGCATGCTTTAATAAAATGAACAGGCATTAATATAATGTCTATTGCTATGATTCTCAATTTGCAAAGCAGAGTATCTTAAGGATGTTAAGTTAGTATACAATAAAAACACAGGTATATCATCAGATTTGGGGACAGCAGAATTGAGAATTGATATGGCACGGCTGCCCATGTGCCCATTGGAGGGAAAAGGTGGGAAGAGAAATAAACTAAAAATTGAAGTGAGCTATACAACCGATTCACACCTGGCCATTGCAATCCCTGCTGATTCTCGCAACAGATCTTGCTTACAGATAACCTCAGTGCGTTGCGCACTTTATTCCTAGGCTGCTTGTTTGTTTTAAAAGTTATTCCTGAATGATGCTGGAACACATGCAACTGGGGATCAGCTTTGATTTGTCAAGTAATGTATTTCAAAACAACGATGTAACAGATCAGAATGAATCATCTCAGCCCAAAGATCCACATTTTAACACCTCATCTTGAATTTTGGTTGAAAACTATTTCATTTCAGTAAAGAAATCCAAATTCAGATGACAATACTCACTTGCAAGAAGTTCATTCTTCAAAAAGAAATCTTTTGCCACCATTTCCAGCTCCTCTACAGTCTTGAATGGACGGATACGATCAAACAACACACATGAGGAGATATTTACTGAAAGTCCTGCTAAGACGCTAAGCTGGTTTATGATGTCAGCATTATTCTGTAGTTCCCAACGTATATCATCTGGGGGTGGGGTGGGGAAATGAAGCAAGAGAACCATAATCAGTGGTGGACTTTGAGCTCTCAAATTTCAGCAGCGCCCTGTGCGAGACAAAAATCCGCCCCCCCAGCCTCTCACAATGTATTCTACAGCATTGTTTTGGCAAGCCCTGCAGGATGGCACCCAGGATGACCACACCAGTTGCACCAACCTAAAACCACCTCTGCCATAATCTATTCTCCTGTGGAAGACACAAGAAAACCTAAAAATTAGCAGAAGTTACTTTTAGTAGTTTCTGTTCACAGATTCATAAAGCTGAAAAAGATCTAATGATTGCCTAGTTCTCTCTGAAAGGGGTAAACTTGTATCTGGCCTAGACCACTTTAGACTATAGATGAGGGCTGAATGACCAAATACTCTTCCATACAAAAAGCAAATCCCTTCACAAATAAAACCACACATTAGGGTTCTTCCCATTTTGGGTGTCTCCAGACAGTTAATATTGTGTGGAAGTGAAGGGATTCAAGTGCATACCAGAACTTTAGATTTGCATGATTAAAGTGGGTTACAGGGCTCTGTTACCCCTGAGCAACAATCCCACTTCACACAAGAACCTGATGTTTTGCAGTTTGGGAAGCAACAGGGAAGCGTGGGGTGTTCTGTCCACCCCACAAAATGTAGTCCCTTTCAGTGGGTACTGTGTCAACTAGTATGCAGCCCAAAAAATAGGTGTCTCCACAGGGTAGTGCATTAATACACACTTATGTTTTCCTATAGAAATCAGCGGCAACCACCCATTTATGTGATACAAGTAAAGGTGTATAATCAGGAACATCTCTAGTACTGTTAGCATGCATGGCTGTGTGCAACAACTTACCCAGCTCATCAATTTGGTTTAGAAGGTCATTAGCATCTAGTTTCACCATGAGTTTGATGAACACTTGCACAAAGGGATTCTGCAGTGCATTCTACGAAATAATGGAATGAGAGCTTGGTTAAACAAAGTACATTCAACCACTTTTCAAAATTAGAACCACAGTTGTCAAAATGAGGAAATGAGTCCCCTGTGAAGAAGGTATGGTCAGTTCCCAGAGAAGACACAAGCTTTTCCTCTTTCAGTGGCTGGCTTCTTGTGTCATGTAGGCCAGGCCCAGGAACTGAACCTCAAGCTTTCCATTTGTAGAAGAAAAAGGGCTGGACTGGAACCAAGCCATGGAACACACCAGGATTAGCACAATTTTGCCATGATAATTATATACCAAGGCTGAGCATGTAGTGGGTTTTAGCAAACTGTTCCCCAATATCCAAAGATGACTGTCAAACCCAAAACTCCCTATATCTATGTTATGTACTGAGTTGAATAGGATCCAAACTGCAGCAGTCTGATTGGTCCTAGAACAATAGGATCCAAAAGGCAGCAGTCTGATTGGTCCTAGAACAATAGGATTCAGAATGCAGCAGTCTGATTGGTCCTAGAACAATGCAGCAGTATGATTGGTTGGCAGGAACCACCCAATCATGCTCCAGATAGAAGTGAATCCACAACCTGATTGGCTTACAGTAGAATTCCGGAATTAGCCAATCATGTGCAGCCCATTGTGTAAATAATGTATATAAAGCAGATACCTTGAGGGGACTTTCATTCATTCCTCCTCACCACTATGAGCTGAATAAAGAGCATGAAATCACTTTGCGACTCTGAGTATATTTCACTGGCGACGAAGGTGGGATCCCGCTGAGCTGACTGCCACACACAGCACCGCAGCACCGCCACCTGCCGCACCGCTGCCTCGCACCGTGTATCCAGGCTTCAGCTCCGGGACACAAGGAACTCAGAATGGCAACCGACAGCAGCTTCTCGCCGTTCAACCCAGCATCTGGAGACTGGGAAGCGTACGCCTCCCGTTTCACCTTCCTCCTAGAAGCCAAAGGGGTCACCGATGAAGAAGACGCCAAGAAGAGGGCAATATTCTTCAGCATCTGCGGAGAGGAGACGTTTGAAATCGCCCGGGCTCTCCTTGCACCCGAAGACGTCGCTACTGTTCCATACAAAACAATAATGGAACAGCTGAAGGGGCACTTTTCGCCACAGCCCTCTGTGGTGGCTCGTCGAAATGCCTTCTATGCAAAGCGGCAAGCCCCTGGGGAAACCATAACTGGGTTTGTGACCTCTCTCCGCCAAGCTGCCCGGTTCTGCAACTTCTCAGAGCTGGAGAACATGCTTCGTGACCGCCTCGTCGGTGGCCTGAAGGATGAGAAGCTGCAACGACGCCTCTACGCTAAGAAGGACCTAACGTTCCAGGTCGCTCTGGAGGAGGCCCTGGCAACGGAAGCTGCCGAGAGGTCGACGCAAGAGGCATGGCCGAGCCAGCCGTCCCAACCGAGGGTCCACCACGAAGACCTCACCGACGACTCAGGATCCAACAGGGAGGAGGTGCACCGAGTACAGCAGCGCACTCAAGCAGCCCACATACCACAGCTGCCTCGACGAGAAGCAGGGAACTGCGCAAGCTGTGGAGACAGTCACGAGAGGAGGACCTGCCGTTTCCGCAACGCAGAGTGCAGGCAGTGCAGAAAATTGGGACACATCGCCCGGGTGTGTCGAGCTCGGCCCACCCGACGCCAGGCATCAGATGACCAATCCAAGAGCCCCAGGTCCCGGGGCCCAACACACCAAGGCAACTCGACGGAGCTCACGGACTTCCAGGTATACCAGTTGCCCCACCCCAACGTAGAGAAAATTTATGTAGAGGTACAGATAGAGGGGGCCCCATGCCGCATGGAGCTTGACACGGGTTCAACTCTATCCATAATCTCGGCAAGGACCTTAAGGAAACTGTGTCCTACTGGGGGTCCCAAACTCAGGCCGGCCCCATTCACCCTCCGGGACTTCCAGAAACGTAAGGTCCCCACAATGGGGGTGGGGACCTTCAGGGTGCAATACCGAGGGCGGACGCGGCAACTGGACTTGCTTGTGGTCAAGGGCCCCTACATTAGCTTACTGGGATTGGCATGGTTTGGACCACTGGGGCTAGCCGTCACCGGGGTGAACCACACTACCTTACAAGTGGACGTGGACGCCATATGCAAGGAATTTCCGGGGGTTTTTGATGGGAAATTGGGACAGTATACGGGCCCCCCCATTGCTCTACAGCTTGACCCCGCAGTACGACCAGTCAGGCTCAAGGCCCGCCGGGTCCCGTTCGCCCTGAAACCCCGTATAGACGAGGAATTGGACCGACTCGTGGAGCAAGGAGTGCTGGAGCCGGTGCCTAATGCCCCCTGGGAAACCCCAATCGTCACACCCGTCAAGCCGAATGGTTCGGTCCGCATCTGCGCAGACTACAAATGTACCATAAACAAGGCCCTCACGGCCCATGCATACCCAGTGCCAGTGGTCAGCCATGTCCTTGCCACCCTGGCTGGGTCGAAAATTTTTGGCAAGCTGGACTTGGCCCAAGCATATCAACAACTGCCAGTAGATGAGGCCACAGCAGAGGCACAGACGATTGTGACGCACAGAGGAGCGTTCAGGGTAAAGCGGCTGCAATTCGGTGTCAGCGTGGCACCAGGCATATTCCAGAATCTAATGGACTCTCTCCTTAAAGGGATTCCTGGCGTCACCCCCTTCTTCGATGATGTGTTGATTGCCGGGCCCACACCAGAGGAGTTTGAGGACCGCCTCCGCACCGTTCTGCACCGTTTCCAGACAGCGGGTCTCAAGGTGAAGCGGGAAAAATGTCTACTAGGAGTGCCTCAGGTGGACTTTCTGGGATTTATGGTGGACGCAGAAGGGGTCCACCCGACTGGGGACAAGGTACGGGCCATTTGTGATGCCCCAGCGCCCAAGAACAAGACTGAACTTCAGGCCTTCTTGGGACTATTGAACTTTTACCATTCCTTCCTTCCCCACAAGGCGGCGGTAGCGGAGCCCCTACACAGACTCCTGGACAAGCGGGCCCCTTGGGTGTGGGGCCAGCGCCAGGAGGCCGCATTCCAGGCAGTCAAGGACTTGCTTGTCTCAAACTCGGTCTTGGCACACTTCGACGAGAGGCTGCCGGTGGTGCTAGCATGCGACGCCTCACCCTATGGCATTGGCGCTGTCCTGGGACACCAACTCCCGGATGGAAGAGAGGTACCGGTGGCATACTTTTCCCAGACACTCAACGCAACCGAGCGGAACTACTCGCAAATCGACAAGGAGGGTCTGGCAATCGTGAAGGGAGTAAAAAAATTCCATGATTTCTTGTACGGGCGGCCCTTCACCGTGGTGACTGACCACAAGCCCTTGCTTGGCTTGTTTGCCTCCGAAAAGCAGACCCCCCAAGTGCTGTCTCCTCGTGTCCTCAGGTGGTCAATTTTCCTTGCCAGCTACCAGTATGCACTGATTCACCGCCCTGGGAAGGCGATGGGCCATGCGGACGCCCTCAGCAGGCTACCACTACCGGAAACAGGCCCCGACCCAGCACCTGCACAAGAGGTTATGAGCCTGGAGCTGCTTCCCGACCGCCCCATTCAGGCACAAGAAGTTGCACACCATTCCAAGAAAGATAGGGTCATCTCCCGGGTCCTGGACTGGGTGTGGAGGGGATGGCCCAGCAGCAGCCCCGGGCCAGAATTCGCCGGCTACACAACCCGCAAACATGAACTGTCGGCCCACAAGGGGTGCCTGTTATGGGGAAGCAGGGTCGTTGTTCCCCAGCCCCTCCGCAAAAGGGTCCTCACAGCCCTACACGAGACACACCCAGGGGTAGTAAGAATGAAGGCCCTTGCCAGGAGTTATGTGTGGTGGCCGGGGATCGACGGAGAGATAGAGGCCTGGGTCAAACACTGCCAGGCCTGCCAAGAATCCCGCCCAGATCCCCCAAGGGCCCCAGTCCAGTCCTGGGAGTCCGCCCGAGCACCATGGTCACGCCTGCATGTGGACTTCGCTGGCCCCTTTCAGGGGAAAACATTCTTCATAGTGGTGGACTCCTACACCAAATGGCTGGAAGTCGCACTGGTACCGTCCACTTCTACGTCCGCAGCCATCCGGGTACTACGCAGGCTGTTTGCAACCCACGGGCTCCCTGACACTCTCGTCTCAGACAACGGGACTGCATTTACGTCAGGAGAATTCCAAACCTTCACAGCGCAGAACGCCATCCGCCACATCCGTTCGGCGCCATTCCACCCTGCCACCAATGGCCAAGCAGAACGCATGGTGCGGACCACCAAGGACACCCTTCGCCGCATGACGCAAGGGGATTGGGAGTACCGCCTTGCCACATTCCTCCTAGCACAACACAGCACCCCCAGCTCAACGACTGGCCGGAGCCCCGCTGAACTACTAATGGGTCGGCGCCTTGCAATCAGATTGGACCGCCTTCACCCCGATAGAGCTCAGGATGAGGTAGTGGTGGGGGAAGGCAGGAACCCCCGGACCTTCGAGGCCCAGGACCCAGTGTACGCAAAGAATTTTGGGGCAGGCCCAGCATGGGTACCCGCCACAGTCACCAGGGTCACTGGTCCCGTGTCGTACGAGGTGCTAACGGATGGGGGGCAATGCTGGCGCCGCCACTGCGACCAGATACGGCGACGATTCCCGGGAGAAAACCAGGAAAGGTCAGAGGAGTCCCAAGGGAACAGAGGGGCAGTGAAGCCCATAGAGCAGGAGGGGCCAGCAGGAGAGGCAGAATCAGTAAATACAGAGAGGACCCGCGAGGCCGAAAGGACACCGGAACCAGAACCACGACTGAGCGAACCGGTTGCACCAGACCAAACAGGCCCATCACAGCCAGCATCCTTGGAACATGAGCCAGAACCTGAACCCCGGACCAGGGAACACCCCAGGCCGGAACGCACACGTAGGCCACCGGCGTACCTCAAGGACTATGAATGCGACCTCCCGGGCAGGACTGGAACTTAGAGGGGAGGGGTGTTATGTACTGAGTTGAATAGGATCCAAACTGCAGCAGTCTGATTGGTCCTAGAACAATAGGATCCAAAAGGCAGCAGTCTGATTGGTCCTAGAACAATAGGATTCAGAATGCAGCAGTCTGATTGGTCCTAGAACAATGCAGCAATATGATTGGTTGGCAGGAACCACCCAATCATGCTCCAGATAGAAGTGAATCCACAACCTGATTGGCTTACAGTAGAATTCCGGAATTAGCCAATCATGTGCAGCCCATTGTGTAAATAATGTATATAAAGCAGATACCTTGAGGGGACTTTCATTCATTCCTCCTCACCACTATGAGCTGAATAAAGAGCATGAAATCACTTTGCGACTCTGAGTATATTTCAATCTACATTTCTGGCATGCCCTTCCCTTCGCTCCTATTAATCTACCCATCCCAAAACTATGCATCCAGTTTCTGTATGTCATGTAACTGTTGCTAACTCAATTTAAAGGAAGGGAGGAATACTTCTGAACTTATGTGCCTCACATTGTCTGAATGATGGCCTGTTTTTGTTAATCAAAGTTCTCCAGGTGAGCTTATCAGTCTTCCTAGTTTCATTCAAAACAATACAGAGGAGGGTGAGGTAATCCATATGGGAGAAAAGAGTCACAGTGGAAGAAATATGTAACACTACAGCTCAATCCTCTTTTTTTAATCTTTTTTTTTAACTGTAAATCTAAACTTGGTCTGAGTACTAAGCAAATTTGGCCTCAGAGTAATGGCAAAAATTATCCTTCTGCAAGAGAGCAGTTTTATTAATAGCTAGGGATGTCAGAGAGTTTTGCTATGGGCAGATGCAGATATGGAAAGTTCTTGTTCCCAATATTCAGGGATGAAATTCCTTGAAGTGAATGCAACCCACATTCACATTGGCATCTATTTTATTTTTTTCAGTACGCAGGTTTGACATAATTAATGTAATTTTTTTACATGTCACTTCACCTGATGTTCCACAATGCTGTTATCATGAAGCTCAATAAATGTTTAGAACCCTGTGGGGAGATGGCGAATTCATGGGCCATTACCTGCTTTATTTACTTTGAAAGAGAATTAACAGGAAAGTGGGGCTGATGGAGGCACTGCCAAGGTGTAAGAAAGTCACCGATGTACACAGGTGTTCATAGAATCATAGAATCATAGAATCACAGAGTTGGACGAGACCACAAGGGCCATCGAGTCCAACCCCCTGCCAAGCACGAAACACCATCAGAGAGCACTCCTGACATATGGTTGTCAAGCCTCTGCTTAAAGACCTCCAAAGAAGGAGACTCCACCACACTCCTTGGCAGCAAATTCCACTGTCGAACAGCTCTTACTGTCAGGAAGTTCTTCCTAATGTTTAGGTGGAATCTTCTTTCTTGTAGTTTGGATCCATTGCTCCGTGTCCACTTCTCTGGAGCAGCAGAAAACAACCTTTCTCTGTTGCTTTTCTTTTTTTATTTCTGAAGTGCTGTTTGTTGCCTAAGGCAGCCCATATGCACTAAGACTGCAAACCTGAGAAGTAAATCCCATTGAATTCAGTGAGGCTTACTCTCAGGTAAATAGAGTTAGGGATTCAGCCTTGATCTGCTTCATATTGTAAATTTTAGAAGTCAATGGAATGCAAAATTGTTTTTTTCCCATATGTAAATAAGTGATCTCTCTTATTACCTGCGGATTTTATATTTCTTCCTCTGTTAAAGTCCTAGCCTCTTTGTCAAAGTGGGGAGAACCATCTGGATTTTTGACCACTATAAAAATGCCCTTAAAAGTAAACTTCAATTAGGTTTCTGGCTACATCACAAACTCAATAGCAGTAGCTCCTCGCTGCCCTCCACAGTCAAAGGGGAGGTTCAGGCAGGGGATAGTCGGGATTTTTGAGGCAAAAAAACCTGGCAATGTTCCCCAGTGGAGTCTAGGGAGCTCCCTGCATCCCGCTGTGCCTCTCAAGCCCATGTCTGCCAACTTGAAAGGCAGAGCGGGTGCGACCCGGGAGTGTGTCCTTGCCATGGAGGAGCCTCCATCTCTGGCATGATTTGTAGTTGGTTCTTCCACAATTCGGTTAATTGGCATTAATCAACATATGCTAATGGGCTGCAATCAGCCGCCGAAAGGACTGTGCTTGGCTCTTTGAAGGTGTCTGAATGTTTTCTTTGAAGCTCAAGAATCCTTATAACAGCCAGGAAAGGAAGGGGGAGGACAAGGTGCTTGGTGCTTTCTTATGGTTTTCAAATGATCTCATTTTTTCTTGCCCCCTCCCACATAATGAAAAGGATGTGTGTAGCTACTGCTATGTTATTCTGTTTGTTACTTCAGAAAAGAGGGGGGAGGCTTTTGATTTATTGGAGGAATGCAGCAGGGGGAGAATGAAATGCTGCTGAACAGATCTGACAAAGAGACTGAATTTGAAAAAAGATATTGTTTTTAACTGTGTGCCGAGGAAGAACTCCAGAGCAGAATTTTAATGGCAGAGTTTGGATATGTATTCTGTGAGTTATTTATGGCTGCAGCTCATACGCTAGTTGGTAAACAGCGGGAAAAATGAAATATGACCTTGTACCATCCAGATAAACATTGCAAAGAACTGAACAATGGAAGATAGTAATTAACTCTTCCAGCACACCAGGTCTGGAACAACAATGTATATGAAGGACTACACACGTGAAATGGATTACTTATTTACAAGACGTAACGGAGGTGCTGGTTGTAAGGTGAGCTGGAAGAATGGTTTAACGGCAAGTGAAGGATGTCAACTGGACTCTAAGTAAGAAATGATGTGGCAATGTGAGGAAATGATGATCATGATCATATGTTTGGAACAGGAGTGGAAGACCTGATTTTAAGAAATTGTATTAATTTAATTTGGTTTGATTTGTAATAATTTGGAAAATTAATAAAGTAATTTGGAAAAAAGGAAATTTAAATTAAAGTTCCTTTACTTTTTTCCCCTTGAAATTTTCTTGACTTGTAACTCAACTGCCTACCTCTGGTAACTGAGTGAGGGAAGCAATATAGGATGGCAAGTTTACACTGAGTTGTGAAATCAAGGCAGTGAGAGAGGCTACAATCTTAACCTCACTTACCAGAAAGTAAGCCCCACTAAATTCAGTATGACTAACTTCTAAGTAGGCATGGTTAGGTTTGCATTCATAGATGGTTTTGTAATGGTCCATTAGCCAGTTCACTAACATTGACTTTAAGGTGGCGCAAGGATATTTGTTGTTTATCAAACTTTGAAAGGGAACATGCAGGAGAGACAATGGATTTGTAAATATAGCACAGCACAGCAGCATAGATCATGACAGATTGAAAACAAAACCATAGCACACAGTGGAGCAGATAGTACTGTATCAGGCATAAGCGGAAGGGCAGCAAAACAAAACCAGCTCACTTTATAGCACTTTATGAGCGTTACTAATTTTGTTTATCCCTATTTATAGCCTTGATATGCATGTTTCATATGAAGCTTTCAAATGGGCTTGAGAGAGAAAAAACAAGCCACCATTAAGACATCATGAGATGCATGAATTTTTCTAGCATCCAGATTTTATTTCCATGTTACAAAAAATAAAATACCCCTAAGGTTTCCCTCAAGCCTTGCTATACTGACTGTGTTATACTGAATTTGACTGCTTACATGAGTTAATAAGTTCCTGTGTTATAGCTAGCTCTGTCAGATACATTGTCTTGAATTTCACATGCTACCATGAGTTAATAAAGACATCATTTGACAGAAGACAGCTGCAACTTCATAGTAAAAAGAAAATGATTGTTGCCATAGGACTCAGCGCCAGAGGGGAGTTTTAGCACTGATTTATGAAGAAGGTCTGAATTTTGTAGCTTGAATTCAAATATTTCAACTCATTATGCTACAGAGCCATTTTGATCCTCCTGACTCAAACAGGTTTTCTTAGATAATAGAGCAGGTACCAGCCTGTCAGCACACAGGTATCTCTACAATTTAGGGAAAGGCTCAAAGATATTAATTTAATTATGGAAAAAAAAGTATTTTAAACTTTTCAGACCGCATACTTTCCCATAAAACAAAGTTGCTCCAAGGGGGCATACAAGACCTCAAAACAATCACACATTGCAACAACGATATAACTTTTTAAAAAAATTAAGCAGCTTAATTAAAACACCATAAAGGTACAGACAGGTGAATTTGCACTTTAAAATTAGACAGGGAACTAGCTCTCTCAGCCGTTTGACCAGTTAACCTTCCCTTGCAAAAGGCCCAAAAGCTATGCCTACCTTCCCCATTAGAGAACCCCATGTGATGGGCCAGATGGTCAAAAGTACCGCAGCCTCAGCACCACTGCAGAGAAAGCTCCACCAACTCCTGCCCCCAAGCAGAGAGAGAGCAAGCGCTCCCTACCCCCAAATTGCAAGAAGGTCCATGTGAGAGGAGACAGTTAATAGGAAGTATGCAACTATAGCTGAGCCAAAATGCCTTTGGCATTTTGTTGAGAAATTAACAGTGGTTGGCCCATAAAGCCTGGGTTTGGGGGAGAGAACTTGAGATAGCTGGATGACAGGAAATGGAGACTCCATTGTGAAATCATCATGATGTCTCTGGTTTCTTGCTTCTGATTAAAACCTTACACACACCCATTCATTCACTTGCTGCAAGGCCCTTTCCCCATTCATGATACATGTGAAAATGGTTGCAATGCTGACAGCAAGGCTGACACATCATTCATCATGGACAGAAGACTGGCACATGAAAGCTTTTCAGGCCTGGGCATGTAGGCAATGCTCCCCTTTCTACGAGAGAAGGAAACACTTCTCATCTTCCACACACATTTTAAAGTAAGCAGCAGCTGAGGGGACCTTATTTTATGAATCAGGGACATCCGAGGTAAGGTCAGCTTTGCTGGAATCCTATGCTATGAGATGTTAAGCATAATTATTAATCCAGATGTACAAATCAACTAGCACAAAAACCATAACAAGACAAAATCAACACTTGATCAGTTAAGGAGATAGGGAGTAAACGTTTCATACCTTTGCTATTGGAATAGTTTTCTTTAACATATTCAGTGAGCTCATCAGCAATGGTGAATTGTCCAGCCACTCCTGGGATTTTTGTGTTAATTCAGCCATCAGTTTCAATGTTGCATTAGACTAAGAGAATTTAGGTGAGAGAACAAAAAATATATGGGCAAAGAAAAATGCATATCTAGTCAATCAAGTGAATTACAGTGCTTTGATGCCTTGGTTTGCTCCCTGATTATGAGAGCAGTCTCACACTGGTTAATAGTAATTTCTTGCTATTTTTACAAAACTTCTTCCCAACTAAGTCACATATTCTGAAGGCAAATTAACATTAGGAATTCCATATGTTCCTAAGTCACTGGAGAAGCAACCTCCTAATTGGTATCTACTGCAAGTACCAAGTGTTTTCTAATCACCAAGAACTATTGATTTTATTGAGCGTGGTGTTACCTTCTCCATGATTGCTCTTGTTTCAGGGGTGTCTGGTGTATACAGAATCCTCCCAAACAGCATGGGCTTTAAGAAAGTCCAAATTAAAGCCCCTGTAGGTGTTTTCACCAAGTCCAAAAAGATTGATGTGCAGAATGAAGCTAGAAAAAGACAGAGTCGGGGTGAGAATTAGCACATATAACACAGATGCACAGTCTGGATGCAGATATTGATGCTTGCCAGATGATAGCAGATGCTTGAAGAATCCCTTGAAAGCCCTGTCTTCACATCCTGATGTGATGCCTTTTGACAAAGCTAATCCTCCCCAAAGATCTCCCATAGCTGAACTCAGCTAACAAGGTTCTTATTGTTCTAGCAAAAACCTCTTCTGTTTAAGGTTAAATGGAGCTTTTGGAGCTCAGAGGAGCGAGTGTCAGTACAGATGGAAAAACAACTCCTCAAAATAAAAGCAGTGACCTTTCTGAATACTAAAGCCAAACTCATTGGGGACTTTAGATTTGGCAATGTATTAAAGCCACTTCAACTGCTGTCTGCATTGCTTCACTTTTCAGATAGAAACTTTTCTTGCACCAAGAAAATGCAAACCTTGCATTTCTTTGTAAAGTGTCTGCTGAAAGCTCAGCAATTCCAGCAGCAAAGTCAGTTTTTCCATTTTTGAAATAGGTCACCACAACTACATACAAACATGTATTGCAGAATTTGATCTCATTGAGACCGGAGCGCCCTTATGAACATATGGTGCTGTCATACTGAGTCCATTCTGACTCGTATTGTCATTGGACCAATGGCCTGACTGGCACCAGGTCTCAAGGTTAGGTCTTTCCTGCCACCTGAAATCCTTTATAACTGGATTGAATCTGGTCCTTATGCAAAATACACCCTTGGCCACTCTGCCCTCCCCTCTTGTGATCATCCTCCTACTCAGTTGATATAAAAGCACAGAATCCTGCTCATATAAGTGCTTTTCTAACTCTAGAAATATGACTTTTAATTACCCTTACTAATAAGCCATAAAGTTAGAATGAAAGCTGATCTTTAAGGTCCCAGATTTCTATTCTACCTGAGACAGGTGGGAGGACAAAAGAAAGCTATTCTTAGACCAGTTCCTATGCAACTTCAATAGTGTTCACAGAGAGTATCTTATTGGATTATGATTGTGTGTGTGTTTAGATTTCATTGACCTCTAACTAATTTATAAGGGAATAAGGTTGATCAGTGGTTGAAAGAGTGAAAGGGGAAAAGTCTAAAATATTTAGGACATCTTTATTTGCCTGTTTCCTCGTATCAAGATATGTAAATGGCATAAATACGCACATAAACATGACCATGATCTTGCAGAGGTTCGTGGGATTTTGATAAGCAGACTATTAGTGGACTTTTAAAAAACATATTGGACAATTCTGAAGAAATAAACAAATGCAGTTTTGCACATTCCTAATTGTGCTTATGTTCTCCTGAAAGCAATGAGTTGAAATCTTAATTCCCAATTAAGACTTGTTACAACTTGCTCCCACCCAATAATTTTGTTGGGTTGTACCCAGTAGGTTTTACAAGAGGCTTCAGATACCAATAGTATTAACAACTCACTGGTGTTCTGTGGGATGCCATATTTATTCATAATATGTTGTATTTGCTCATCTTGTACTGAAGAATGGTGAACATTCTGCTCTTCAAAATCTGGAAGCAGAGACTCAAAGAACAAAGGAGTAATTTCCTCATTGCAGAGAGCTTTCGAAATGATGTTAAATGTCCCTCTGTTCATTGTTAAGTTGCTCGCCTGAGACAATGCCTGTGGAAGCAAACAGAAGGCATATTGATGGACAGAATAAATTTTGGCAAATGAGATAATGGTAACATTCAAATTTATATATGGCATAACATTTATGTGGCAACATATAACATTGGCAGCCAAAATGGGACTAGGATGGTTAGTGTTGTGTCTGGGTGTTGCGCAGAGCCAGCCCAAGACTTGTTGGCACCTGAGATGAACCACAAAGTGGTACCCATGTCCCGCTATCCCACCAGGGAACAAGGAGTGAGTGGACAGGAGAAATTGTCCACCACATTTCTTGGGACTAAATCTCTTTCTTTTTTCCTACAGTAGTTGTAATTTGTTGCAGGAAGCAGATAGCTGCTGTGATGGCAGCTGTCCACCATTCTGTGTCTACCACAGTGCCCTGGACATGACATCATTGTGAGAGTGAAATGGCAGTCACAATTTTTTAAAATGGCCTTCCTTTGGGGATGGGCAGGAAAAAGAAAAATCTCAGAATTTTATAGGAAAAGAAATTTCTACTTTCTATACCACTTTTCATTAAGAAAAATCTCAAGGTGGCTCACAATAAAACATCATTTAGAATTCATTAAAATATAGTGCAAATCAGTGGAAACCATGTTAAGTTGGTGGAAATAGCCAGTGAAAGCTTGGCAAAATAGCTAAGTTTTGACCAGCCCTGAAAGCAAAGCACAGTTGGCACCTGCTCTATCTCACAGGGGAGATGGGGACACAAGAGAAAAACCCTCCCTCCTAGTCACAGCAAGATGGATATCAGTACTGCCTTCAGATGTCTTCTAAAAGTCGGGTAGTTGTCTATTTCCTTGACATTTGGTGGGAGGGCGTTCCACAGGACGGGCGCCACTACCGAGAAGGCCCTCTGCCTAGTTCCCTGTAACATCACTTCTTGCAGTGAGGGAACCGCCAGAAGGCCCTCAGAGCTGGACCTCAGTGTTCAGGCTGAATGATGGGGGTACAGATGCTCCTTCAGGTATACTGGGCCTTTGAGGCCGTTTAGGGCTTTTAAGGTCAGCACCAACACTTTGAATTGTTCTGAGAAACGTACTGGCAGCCAACATAGGTCTTTCAAGACCGGTGTTATGTGGTCTCAGTGGCCACGCCCAGTCACCAGTCTAGCTGCCACATTCTGGTGGCAGAATGGTTATGTATTTAAATACATAAATAGTTATGTATTTTTATTTGATTCATGTTAAAGCCAGTTCCAAAAAAATTATTATTGCCAGGGGCGGGTAAATCTATTTTAAATAACTACCTAAACAAATCAATATAATGAATAAAATAACAACAACAGTAAAATCTTGCACATACTTTAGTGCTAAATACAGTCCAGAAAGACCTGATATACAACTGTCCACCTTCATTACGGCTCCTACTGTCCTACCTGGAATTCTTCCCCCAAAATAGACCATAAAACAACAAAAAGAGTTTTGTGGCACCTTAAAGACCAGTAAATTTATTATGGCATAAGCTTTTGTGGACTACAGTAACTGCATCAGATGCATAAAATGTATTCAGGGTAAAACACTGTTATGCATCTAAAGAAGTATGCTGTAGCAGAAATCAAACCTTATGCTGTTATAAATCCTTATGTCTTTAAGGTGCCACAAGGCTATTGTTTCGGCTGCAGCAAACTAACATGGTTTCCCTTTCTGGAAAACTTATGATTTGCTATTTATACACATAATATATGTTTTGTTGATCTTTAGTTATGTTTGCTAACATTCCTGGAAACTCTACCAGTAACTAGTTTTCACAACAGTATTTATTATTTAGAAGGAATTTTTGTCTTTTGCCTATTGAAGAAGAAAACCAACCTTGGACAGTGGTACATTTCTTGACTGACGTAGTTTTTTAAGTGAATGAATTGCATCTAAGAGTGGACGGACGTCTGATGCAACCTGTTCCTTGATGTGATCCAAATCCTTGAGAAGAGCCAGCACTTTATCCAAAGAAGTTTGAAGTTCCATTGGGAAAAGCACCTAGAATAGCAAAGAGAAAGGAACATCATAACCAAAACTAAGCACGTGAGGTACAAAATCAAAACAGAGAACTTCTAGATCCTAATGATCCCAATGGGAGCATTGAGCACATGCTTTTAAACCTCTCCTGCTGAAATAAATAGGACTTAAAACTGCTTAACTTTGGCTGAATTGCGATTGTATTCATTAGTAAAAAAAAAAATGCTTTGAATGCATTATAAACATGCAACACCTGACGGCGCCAGAGAACAAATAAATTTTCCATGTGATTTTTACATAGTGTTTTTTTCTTTTGTTATAACTGTTTAATTTCTGACTTATTTTTTCCTGTGTGTGGATCCACCCCAAATATGTTAGCATTTCCTAGGTCTGTAAAATAATCAACACTGGCTCAGTGTTGAACTTGTATAATTCAGTACGAAGGAAAGTATTCAAAACAGGCATGATTTGCCAAGATCCTGCCCCAAACATCTTTTCATTCTTTATGGATAAAGCATATTGATTGAACAACATATACCTGCAAGTAAAACACAGTTCCTACAGTGCTACATTCTTGAGGAAAACCACACCAGCCCTACTTGGTGCCTTTTTACCATGCATGGACCACCAAATAGATTATCAACACTGGCAAGGAGAATATGAAGAAGAAGAAGACACCAAAGTCCAGATACAGCATGCAATTTGTTCCGCTGCATTTGAAAATCACTTTATTTCTTTTTGTTAGTCATGGGATGGGGGGAGGGGGCAATAAGGCAAGCCTGCTCTTCAGCTCTTCAGATCTTTGTGGGATTACAGTAAAAGCATCTAGAGGGCTGGTTAAGTATGTTAAACTGAACATGCATAGAAAATTTCCTGCAATGAGAAACCCTGATAAGACAATCAAACAGGTTCCATCAAATACTCTTCAAAACCCTCTTCAGAGCTTAACAGAAAGATCTGAAGAGCAGCCTGCACATCTGGGGACATGGGAATTGGGGCGTGGGTGCCTGCCCCTGCTTCCACTTACTGCAAGTTCAGGCAAATGACTGAACATGGCTGTTTTATCGTTTAGATTTTGCCTAGAATGGCTTTTAGGCAACTTAAGACAAAAGGGAGTGGCCTTTTTTATTATCCCAGTTGAAAAGAAGTTTTTTAAAAATCAGAATTTTTTTAGGTTTAAGAGAGGCAGTGCAATTTTGAAGATGTATTGTTTAAATGTGTTTTTGTAAAACAAGAGAGAAGGGAAAAGTTGCTGCATGCTAAGAGCTTTGGACAGCGAAATACATTTTTCAAAGCCATATTTGCTGTAGGCTGCTGTGGATTTTAACCTACCCCAACTGCGACTTATTGTTCCTATTAATAATTTCAAGGCCATTCAAGTCTTGCAAGACGACCATTTGCACTTTTCTGCAGAATATAATAGCATACACAATAGGGGGAGAGTCAAAATAACAGGAGCCTCTTGCCAGAAACCTGATCTTCTCCCCGTCATCCTAAATGCTGTCTCTTTGCTACTCCAAAATAAACCACTGGTATAACTTGAAAAAGAAACTGTGGGTGCTTGCATTGATGTGGCCCTGCACCCTATGTACATCTTGTGGTTACAAGCACAGCAAGGCTCTGAGACATCAGGTGCCATCCTCTGTTCCCACCAGGCAAAACTAAGATCTCTCCCCTCACCTGCCATTAGATCCCAGGATGTGAGTCTTTGGCAACCTGGTAACCTCTCATCACATTATTGCAGTGATAGAGAAAAACTGGCTTTGGCTTCTGGTTCGGAGCTCTTATTGGCATATAAAAATGTCCCTTTTGGAGTGCAGTCAATAGACATGTGGAACAAAATGGATATGGAATTTTTGATAGGCCTGAGATTTTGCAGGTCTGACTAGGGAAGCAGAGAGCAAAGGAAAGAGTGGTTTATTGGGCCAAGGAAGAGGGGAAGAGGGAATATTATACAATTGCTAAACATAGTTTAGCAATTACGTTTTCAAGTAGGTAATAACTCTTGAGTGCTTCAATGCAATTTGGAGTTGGACTCAGGTTAATCATTGCTTTATTAAATTCTACAAAATCATCTGTTAAAAAAATATTCTTCAATGGGCTACATTTTGAAATACATTGTTATGAGTGCTAGACCAGTTTGCAAGGGGCTGGGGTGGGAGGAAGTATGGAGACCCTTCTAATACCTGGATTCAATTGCTAGAATAGCCAGGCCAGCCTGGGTGATGGGCCATTAAGAGAACAAAAGGAAAGAGGATTCTATGCTAGATAGCAAATGGGTAGAGCTCCTCCACCCTTTCTTTGAGGGTGGATTTTGAGGGCAGAATTTGCTATGATGTGACCTAGAGGACAAAGCTGCAACTGAACAGGCAGGGAGAATTTCTGCTTGAATCCAAGGCTGCGATTATGAGAGGAACAAGTCCTTTTGGGGTGCTAAGGCTGTGAAGCCCTCCATCATAGGCTCAGGTTGTATATATCTATAAAGAAGCTATATATCCTAAAGACACCACAATCTCCACTGTGCCTCTTTTCCAAAAGGGAACCCGAATCCTGGCTAAGTGCCTGGAACCTCACACCGCTCAGAGATTGGGGTGGACTGTGACAATATACGACATGGGAGCACAGCAACAGATTAGTATTCGTAATAGCAATATGAAAGCTTTGAACAATGCATGATTAGAAGACAGGTTCCTTTAGGGTATTGCTTGAGGTTATCGTGCATGGGTGGGACCCCGTAAAGAACTGCATGCAGAAGGAAGATGGGACAATGGCTTGGTTGTATTTGTCTTCCTTTACCCTTTGCACTGCTAGATATTTCCACTGGTAGGTGAACTAGGCTCAGAAAAAGCTTGCCCTGAACCTCATCACAGCTACAACCATGATTATTTTTATAATGGTGGGAGAGCCCAGGCTCACGTCATTCCTGAAACAATCATTAATGAGAGGGAATTAAGCTTGGAGTCAGCTGTCAGCAGCACACCATGACCCAGGAAAACTGTCTGCGGAAGCAGGCAAACGCTGACTCCCTTGGCCTGTAAAGTGAGATGAGCGCCGCAACCCCAGAGACATTCGCAGCTGGACTTAATTGTCAGGGGTCCCTTTACCTTTACCTTATGCCAACTAAGGCTATGGCCATTTAAAGCCTACGTCATTTCATGAGTATCCATTGCTCACAGACATGACACCATTGCTGCACATGGGCACACAAACCAGGTTGATTGATTTCCTGAACTTCCTTCCTATTATGTTCAAAGCAACAAAAGAAGCAGAAGACTTGTACCGATACAAACAAGCTTGGAAAATTTAGGGAGATATTTTTAAGATTCAAATGCAACACAAACCTTGTACATGAAACTGTAGACATCCAGGTAATGCAGTAGTGTGACCCCTAAAACATAAGACTTGTGGACCCTTTCTGTGAGTGGCAGGTTGCAGAACTGCTTTGCTACGACTCCCAGCTCAGCACCAGCTGCATTAGCATCACAGGACTCCAGCTCGAGTATCCAGAAAATCAGCTATATTGGCACAGAGGAAAAGCAAGTTTGTAAATAGTGAGCTCTCTCTAATGAGGATGAATTAAGCCTCTCTCTCTTTTCGGCCCTCACCAGCGCCATCTAGCACAGAAGAGGATGGAGCAACATACAATTCTTCACACAACAAATTGGGAGTTTCCTTAACCTCTTGAATGCAAGAACACAAGTTAAAAGATTCAGGATCTTTAGACTATTAATATTCATGACTTGTTTTGCATCTTAAGCCCACGAAAGGACTCCTGCATTGATTCCTGCATTGCAGGGGGATGGACTAGATGACCCCGGGGTCCTTTCCAACTCTACAGTTGTAGGATTCTATGACTCTAGCCAATGTGACTGAATCCATCACAACTCTCTGGCCAGCAATGCTCAGGGCTGGAGACAAATATTAGTTTTTGACTTGAAAGTGTTTTGGGAGAGGTTTTGTTTCCTGAGGTGTACTTACATATTTATTTTGCCCCAATGTCAAACAGGTTTACACATTTTTAACAACTCAAAAAGCTGCCCAACCTGATTAACAGAGGCAAAAGAGAGCAGTTGTATATACGCCACGAGCGGTTTTTGTTGCCCAAACTCCTAAAGGATAGGATAGGCTTTTATTAACTTAGGTTATATGGAGAAACAGGAGGGGGCCACCTTGCTTTCTACTGGCAGTTGTGAATAACGCACATGTTCTGTCATGCTCTTAACAAGCCTTCCCCTCAGCAACCACCTCTAAATTAGTAGCAGCTAGCATCTGAAGAACTTTTTATATATGCCTCAGCATCATATTTTCTCCCACTGGAGGGGCTGTCACACTATTAAGTCCACCCAGAATCTGTAACAAGATGCACTACAAGCTAAACTGTTGACAAAGAATTATGAAGGAACATACATTATGAATGGGCAGATCAGTAAGAAACATGAGCTGCTGGCTGATGTGGATCATGTAACCACATCCCATAATGCATAAGTACACACGAGCTGCATGCAAGTGTTACCACTTATCCCCCGCATGTGGAAAGCCAGCTAAGTAGACAGCATCATTCATAATAAACTTGCCTGTGTTCTGTTTTCTGGAAGAGGCATTTCCATCAAAGCATTGATACTTTCTGCCGACATTCCTACCACATTTCTGAGATCATTTTTGAGGAGGTCAACGTTTCTGAAAAGGTCTATTAGCATGTCTTTAAAACATCAGAAAACAAAACGAAATGAAATATTTCAGTCTTCAGGAAACATTGCTTATGCAGAGCACTGAAAGTAGCTTCAGGGAGACGTGGGGGGAACGCCTCAAGAGTGTCACCATGTGGTACATTTAAATGCAAAGGTATCATTCCCATTTTCTACTATTTTGCATTCCTGTGCCCAGAGAGATCTGAGGCCAAATCATTTCAAGGCCATTCAGTATTCAAATAGCTCCTCTTTTCTCTTTTATGCATTTAAACATTTTCCATACACATTGAAATAATAAACCTAAAACAACACTGTCTTAATAAAGCATAGCCCCTGATAAAAATCAATACAGTAATCTCACCTGCTACATTTTGTCCAAATCTTGTATTTCAAAAGCCTAACAATAAACCCCAATTGCCCATAAATGTTTCTAATTTCACTTCCTTCTCTGAATCATATAAAATGAGTTTATTTTACCATCAACAATGTATTCCATTTGCTTCTTTACCAATCCTCACTAGATGAAACACCACTTTTCTATTTAAACGCTATTTCAGTCCTAGCTGATAGCAATAAGTTAATCACTAATGCTATATTTTCCTTCCTTACTTCATTTCGCCCCTGGATGGTGTGGCTTATATTATTAGAACGAGCAAGTAAATGAGACCCTAAAGGTATGGCTGATGTTATTAGTCCATAATAGTATAGGATAGCCACTCAAGCAACACTATTACAGAAATGAATAAAATTAGCTGTGTCATCAGGGGCTCATTCACCTATCCATCCTCCAACATGATAATATATCCATCACTTGCCATGAATGCCCTTCTGTTGTCTACAAAGGACAAACAGAGACTAAATGGACACAAATTTGATATAAAATCTGCACCTTTCAGAAACTAGTGGGGGAGCATTTAATTCTCCAGGATGCTCTGTTGCTGATCTGAATGTCACCATCATCCCAGAAGCCAGACTCCAGGAGGAAATTTATGAGCAAGTTTGATTCTGTTTGTTCAGGACTGAACAGAGACCAAGCTTCTTATTCCACTAAAGACAATAAATCAGCATAGCAAAGATAGGAAGGTCATATTATCACCAATTACAGCTTTTGTAACTAGTCACTGTTCCTTTGTTGAATATAATTAAGTTTTATACAAATATGTATAAATTCTAAGCCTTGTCCACAATTTCACAATGAAAATGGTTTGATCCATACTGACAACTAAATTTAATAAGCAATTCAATCTAAGAAACAAACAAGTGAATGTAAAACTTACCTTGCTTCCTGGAGTGTATTGTATTCTGAGTGATATTCATTATAGAATCCAAAGATGCCATATACTGTGGGATATCACGGATATATTTAAGTTGTGGCACATTTTCTTGTAACCTTAAAAAAAACACCAAATACTTTGTTACTTCAAACTAATATACACTGCTACAGATAATACACTGCAATATACACTGCTAATATTCTGCTACAAATTACCTTGAAGAAGGCCTTACCTGTTTATTTGCTGCTGGAGTTTCTCGGGATCCCCTATGATTATGTCTCGAAATTCTCTAGACACCCTGCTATGGTTCATAAAACTGGTCACAATCCGATCACTTAGTTCTATACCACGAAGAAGCTTCTTGTGGAACTCACTTTGATCACACAACTCTGCAAAGCTAACACCAGGGAGTTGGCAGGTTTGCTGCAATGACCTGATGCTCTCGTGGTCACAAAGGAGGGATGTCAAGTTTTGGAGGTGAGTTAGCTTCAAATACAATCAAGAGAGAAAAATTATTCAGAAATGAGTGATTTAAAAACAAAAACCAATGAGGAAAATCCGGCCAACTTGGTGAAGAAACAATGTTTCACTGGTGAGGTGATGATGGCAGTGCAAGTTATATGCACTTGTGAGTGGATGTGACAGAGGCCCAATAGGTGCTTTTCCCTAGTTTTGGAATGGGAATCTGGAGCAGAGAAGCCAAGGGAGAGGTGATGAACCCTTATCCACCTGCCGCTTTGTTGCTCTAAACCGCCACTGCCAAAACCACTTCCCACCTTCCCAAGTTCGGCTTTAAGGGGGACCTCAGACCTGGGGAGGGAGTCAAATGTGCCCCTCCAGCCTCTCTACTGAGCCCCTAGAAGTGTCCTCATGCCACGCCCCTTCACCAACTACACCTCCACTCCACAGACAACATGGCTCATAAGCCCTGCTTTGCACCCTCCTTGAGTGGTCTTCGTTTTTGTTGTGTTGCCAGAATATGTCCTTGAACCCAGATAATGCCTTCTGCGTGTCTGGCAGGAGGATAAAGAGGGGTGTGTGAGGGTGTAGAAACAAAGGTAAAATTTACATTTGCTGCTCCATCCATTTTTGCCTCCGACCGGGGGGTCCTCAAAGGGGGCTGGAAAAGTTTCTCCATTTGCATTTTATATGTATGTTTGCAATGGGGAAAAGAGAGATTTGGAAAAGAGAAGCAGCAGGTGAGGAAACAGTGAGATGCATTCCTGCTCCATTTCTGTGCTAGGTTTCCCCTCCCAAAGCTGCTTTTCTCTAGGGAATGTAGTCTTCTGGTTTTTAATACACTTGCGCGTTGGGCGGACCTAGGCCTTAATAACAGTTCTTACAAGCACACACAATCATACTGTACCAGCCAACATCATGAGCCTACTTACTCTTAGCATCAGGATCTCTGGAACTGATAAATCCTTCTGGTCGGTATCACGGGGAGTGAGAATAACCCTTTTCAGCTGGGCTATGCCTGGAGGAAGGGCAGCATTTCCTGTACAGAAAACCAAACAATTACTTGTTTGTCTATTTATTTCAAGCATTCTTAGTACTTTTTTTGCCCTAGAGGCTACCAAGATGACTATGAAGATGCAACTATCATCATCATCTTCACCACCACCGTTTCCCTGCATGTAGAAATGCAGGTAGGGGAGGGCGATACTGAGCAGCCACCCCCAAAATCAAGACTGCGGCTTCTGCAGCTCCTCTTGGTAAAAACAAAAATGGAAATCCTATCACTCCCCTCCCTCCCTCTCTGCACATATACATAAATGCATACATGAATGAACATATATTGAGTTCATCTTATGGATAACAGCTAGCCCAAGGCTGCTTACACACCATACATTTAAAGCACATTCCTTCCCCCCAAAGAATCCTGGGAACTGTAGCTTATTAAAGGTACTGGGAATTCTAGTTCTATGGGGGTAAACTACAGTTTCCAGAATCCTTACAGAGGATAACCAGCTTTGAATGTATGGTGTGTACACAGCCAGCCATGGCACATTCATACATAAAAGTGTTCAGCCATCGATAAAGGGAAGTTTCAAAAATGAGTACAGTGGTACCTCAGGTTAAGTACTTAATTCGTTCTGGAGGTCTGTTCTTAACCTGAAACTGTTCTTAACCTGAAGCACCCCATTAGCTAATGGGGCCTCCTGCTGCTGCTGCGCCGCCGGAGCACAATTTCTGTTCTCATCCTGAAGCAAAGTTCTTAACCCGAGGTACTATTTCTGGGTTAGCGGAGTCTGTAACCTGAAGCGTATGTAACCTGAAGTGTATGTAACCCGAGGTATCACTGTAAATTGTATGCCACTATCAACATATACATTACCTGAAAATTCACTTGCCAGCCTTTCAGAGACATTCAATACACAAATCAAGTACGATCTGAAGACATTATTGGGGGACATGTGTAAGAAGACATTTTCAAATTCCGAAAACAGAAACCTAGAACAAAAAAACAAAACGAGAAAGGAATGCTCCGACTTCTTAAGTATGCCGCAGCAAACATTACATAATGGTGTGAAATAGAAATCCTTAAAAAAAAAATGTATCTGTAGCCCACTTATATTTGATTCAGTGAGACCAAATTAGCTTAAGCCAGACAGCTCAGCTGAATTTTACATGAGGGTGGTAAATTTTTTAAACAACACTGCACACAGTAGCTTTCCTAGTTTCCAAATGAGATAGCAGAGTTCAACTTTCTTGAGTAAAACAAATTTAGAGATACACCATCTGGGATAGTAGCCATAATTAAACAGATTTCTCTGTATGACACGTCACTTATTACGTTACTTACAGTCTGTCTAAACTTCATAGATTTAAGAAATCTCACCAGCTTCAGTAAGATCCTCCCTGGCCCCTCCAAGTGCAAGTCGTAGGCTAGGAGGCTGGGAGCAGGAGGCAGGCTAACTAAAAACCCACTGATCCAACCCAAATGCAATCCAAAGCAAGTTTGCTCATGTATGAGCCTCATTCAATTCAATAGGACTTTCCCTCTAGTAAGTGTGTTTAGGACTGCAGCTTTAAGTACACAATTAGGGCATCAGGCAACAATTCTAAACTTGCTTACTGAGAAGGAAGTCCCACAGTTAAAAAACAACAGTCAAGCTTGTGTCTTAATATGCAAGCTTAAGATTGGGCTGCAACAATTATTTCAATCACTTACACATACACAGATTCCTCTAGTTTACATATTTTTCCTGTCTTGGTAACTGCTATTATCCTGGATCTCGCAGCCTCTTTTTTTAAAAAAAGATGCTGTGCATTCATTTTACCGCCCCCCCCCCCGTCCAGCGGAGGAGGAAGCCGCTCAGGCGTCTGGGCCGGCGCACCCAGGGGCAAAGCAAGCCACCCATGGAGGCAGGGCGAGGGGGGGACGAGCCACCCATGGGTTGGGGCGCACTGCGGGGCTCCAGAGTCTGCCTGTCTCTTCCCACTCAGCCACCCTACAGCGGGGGGGGGGGGGGCATTGGCCAGCCTTCACTTAAAATGACATAAGAGAATCCAAGGTCCAACTAGACCAGGCATAGGCAAACTCGGCCCTCCAGACGTTTTGCGACTACAATTCCCATCATCCCACCTGTCCCGTTAGCGAGGAATGATGGGAGTTGTAGTCCCAAAACATCGGGAGGGCCGAGTTTGCCTATGGCTAACTTAGACCAACATTCTGTTCTCAAAGTGGCCAGTTGGATGCCTATGGGGAGCTCGCAAGCAGGACCTGAGTGGAACAGCGCTCTCCCTATTTGGCAACTCTCTGATATTTAGAGGCACCCCAACTCTATTTGAGAACAAGGTTGAATTATCTCTGAACTGTTGAATTCAACAACAAATTGTTACAATTATGAAACTGACCACTTACCGTCCAATCAAACTGCTTGGAGGCAGTGTTTGCACCAGTTCATTCTGAAGCAGTATTCTATTTAGAAGCATTTCAGTGGTCATGACAGAAGGGTGTGCAACATGGTCAAGTTGATATTCCAGATTGGTTCTGTCTTGAAGAAAATGTAGATTCACATCTGCTTTTAGCTCCTTCAGTAAATTCAAAAATGTAACATTTTTAAAAACCCTGGCATCAGGTACTTCACTGTCAACTAGAACTCTTTCCAGTAGTTTCAAGCCACGCTTCACAGACTCAACTTCCGTAATGTTCCACTTGAGAAACATGTTCCAGATATGAGAAAAAGTCCTCCATCCAGATTGGCTGTGGATAGCTTCTCTGGCAATCTGTAGCACTTCATTTATGGCAGCATTTGAAGGAAGGCTATCCTGCAATAGCTTGAAAAACACTGACAAATTATTCCCATCAGCTAAGCTGTCTGTGAGATTTTGTGAATAAAATTCTGCTTCATTGGCAAAGAAAAGCGGGACAAGATTCAAAGGATCGTAGTTGACTGTATTATTTGTATCACTAAGAACAGGGATTGGGCAAGTTGAATCACTTGGGGGCAACTCGTTAGAGATTATTGCTAGAGTTTTATGAATGTCCCTTATCCATGGATGTTTAAAATGGAAGAGGGTGTCCATTTTTGAAAGCAGGCTTGAAGAAAACTGTAGTGATTTGATGATGCATAACAATGCACTTGACAAATATTCACTATTGTTTTGGTAAAGTCTTGCTAATTCTGGAGTCTGCTTTAAGTTGCTTATTGAGTCCTGGAACAATTCAGTAAATGTTTGATTGGGCATTGTTCTGTTTTCAAAGTCCCTGGAAGTAAAAGGTAGTTCGCAATGACTTTGCTTCAAGGACTCAGGGATAGTGGCATTCTTGAACAACATCTGAAGTATTACGTGAATTACATCTTGGACACTGCAGTTATGTGGCCTTCCAGCTCTAGGGTTCCCAATATCTAAGAAAGGACTCAGAGATGAATGCAAGACATCTATTATCTTTGCTTCTGCTAAAGTACTAAGCCCTAACAAAGACTCATTAAATTCTTTTTGAAAGATAAAGTGTGAGAAACCATACACTGCAGCAATTTTTTCTTTAGCAGTTTCTTCTTCCAATCTGCTGTCAGAAAGCATTATTGTCCCTTGCCTCAGTATGTCATATACCCTTTGGAGGGCTTTATTGCTATCATAGACCAACTGAGGGGTTGCTTCTAATTGGCTGGTGTTAAATTGGTGTTCAAAAGTTTTCTGTAACAACAGATTCCTGAGAACCACATTGATTACTTCTGAGATGTTGCTGCTTTGTGAGTCTTCCTCAGTATACTTCTGTGTAATGTGGGATAAGCGTCTAGTCAGTTCCTCCAGTTCTGCACTGAAAAGAGTATCAGAACCATTATCCTGTGTGTAAAAATTTGTGGTGTTTTGGATTTTTTGCATTATTCCTGAAAGGTACGCCGTTAAGGGGGCATTGTGGCTCATGCTCATGTTTGCTGTAAAACGATACTTATTCAAAAGTGCTAAGAAGTACTCCAAAATGTTTTTTGTGCTTTTAGATCTAAGCAGAACATCTGAAAACTGCAACGGAGCTTCCTGTGTTGCATCAAAGTCCTGTTTCACACCCTCAGGAAACAGTGGATTTGCCATAGACATCACCTTTTTGATATCTTCCCATATTGTTGCTAATTTAAAATTGGTCTCATTTAAAAACAGCTGATTCCATATCATTCTACTTAAGTTTGATGCCTTCTTGGTTTCTTTCCAGCGAGGGTTCATATAAAAAAGGCTTTGAGCAAGAACATCAACAGGTGGAGACGAATTACTAAAAAGTATTTCTAAATGAGCTTTGAAATCTATGTCAGAGGTTTCACTCAGGAATAATTTTAATGAAGCAAGCATGTCTTCTAAATAGGAAGCTTTCATCTGCCAACTTAAGGTCTCAAGGGGCAGATGAGTTTCTGTTTTATTAGGCGCTACTCCTGCGCCAACGAGAAGTAGAGCTTTCCTGGTCATGTCCAAGAGTCGAACATACTGGTTTGCATTCGTCACATTCTGATTGGAGCTCAACATATTTGCAACTTCACTCAATACCTTTGATAAGTTCTTCCATTTTGATTGACTTGCATCATTTTTGCTCACTTTTAACATCTTTGATACAGCGGCATTCTTATAGGGCTCATTTTGTAACAAAATAAAAGATGCAAGGGCTTGTGGTACACTGCCAGATAAATTTTGTGCATGAGGTTCTGTTTCATTCAGAATAAAAGAGCTTAAAATGTGCAAAGCAGAAGGTCCATTTATAATGTCCATAAGCCCAAGCCATGGTGCTTGGCAGGTCAGATTACTTTGGTGGAATTCATTAGAGATGGCTGTTAGACGTCTATGCATCTTTTGTATCCAGGGATTCTTGTAGCTATGGAAATAGTTCAGTCTGGAGAGAAACTCTGACGAAACTTGTAATGAGTTGATGAAGCACTGAAATTCATCTGAAAAGTATTTCCATTTGTCTTTGTGGAGAGTTTGAAAAGTTGGCATCAATTTTAAATTTCTTATCACAAGCTGAAACCACTCAGTAAATGTATGATGGTGGGCTGTTTGGTTTTCCAAGTCTGTGGAGGTAAAGAGGAAATGGCAGCTGCTTCCTCTTAAGGCATCCAGTAGGGTGGCATTATTCAACAGTACTTCAAGAACAATGTGATGAACATCCTTGACAGTACAGTTTTGCAGTCTTTCATTAACCTGATTATCTTCCCTTAGAAAAGGGGTCAATGTTAAATACAAAAGATCCTGTACTTTTGCTTCTCCTGAAGAATCATGCTGTGCTGAAGTCCTATACAACTTCTGCAAAAGTAACATGCGTGAAAAACTGTAGAGGGTATCCAATTTTTTTATACTAGATGATTCTGTCAGGCTAGGATCAGAAAGTATATCTACCCCTTCCTTAAATATTTGGAACAATCTCTGAACAGTTTCATTGCTGGCATCCTTTAGCGGATTAACAGGAATTAATTCATGGATGTACCTTTCCTCCAAGTCTTCTAGCACATCTAGAGTTTTCAGAGCAGCATCTAAAAACATTGAGACATTTGCCCCACTGATGTTCTCCTCACTGTATTCTTTCATTAAATGGTTCACAAATTTGGTCAGCTGCCCAAGCTCCTTTTTCAAAGGAAGGCCAGAGCCATTGTGGTGAACATGAAGATTGTTGTGCAATATGTCTAAAACCTGCCCATAGGCAATGATATCTGTATCATTCCATTTTGCAGACCTCAGTTTTTCTGTAATACGCCAATAATGATTGAATTCATTCCAATGAGATTCACCAACGAAATTTTGAATGTCCTGCATCTTGTCAATAACGAAGGATAGCAATAAGTAATTATGACTTTTCTCAACATTTGCTACCATATTTAAGATTTTCTGGAGTGTCAAGAACTTCTCAGGAAAGTTGTAAATAGTAGTAGGTTTAAACAGAAAATCTGAAAACAATGATGGCACATCTTGGACTGATGCTAAGTACCTTCTAAGGTTTTCAGGCATATAAGATAATTTGTGAGAATTTATTGTTTTAATCGTTTGCCATATCTTTGTGACCATAATATTAGTCTTATTTAAAAATGTTTGATTCCAAATGTTTCTAAACTTGGGAACATTTTTACTTTCTTTCAAGTGAGCCATTATATCAAGCAAGTGCAGCCTATTAAAGTCATTTTGAAGCAGGAGAGATGTGAAGTTGTTGATTTGGTTGATTTCTCTCCTATTAAGTGCACCTCTTAATTTACTGTCTCTGTCAGCCTCCATTTGCCACTGAAGGATATCAGTCAAGTTCACTCTACTGTTATTCTCATATTGCTTGAACAGGTTGTTCAGTTCAGCAATGCTAAATTTCTCTGGTAAAAGATGTAGAGACTTCTTAATGGTTTCTAAATCCTTTGAGAGATTACGCGTTTTGAAGTCTTCACCAGCAAAATCTGGAGGTAATAATTTTCTGAAATGAGAACAAAAATACAGAAATACAAATTCAAATGAAATCAAACATTTATTTATCAAGTTTATATATCTCCCTTCATCCAAAGATCACAGGGCAGTTTACAACATAAAACACACAAAACCCCCACAAAATACATAGCATAATAACAAAAAGACAATAATGCCCCCTCAAGCTAGAACATGGCAGAATAAACGTGTCAGTCTTTATGCCATGACAAATGTGTAATTCTTTAAAATTCAGTAAACAATATGTTGCTTCTGCTTGAAGAATGAAGTCTACTCCCATCAGTTTCTGAATGGTGCTGCATTTCTAGGCTTGCATATAAGTACAAATTATCATTCATAAAAAGCAGAAGCAAAGGGTTCTGATTCCCACCTCATTGCTGCATTGAAGGAAGAGAGGAAGGAAGTACATGTGCCCAATACTTGCGCATATAAACCTTAAGCCATAGTTTTGTGCTACATTTGAGAACAACCAATGCGTCATGGATTCTGTCACTGTGGCTGAAATCCTATACACAGTTAGTTGGGAGTAAGCCCGCTAAACACTGTGGGTAGAATTCAACATCAAGCTCTTTCAATTGTTCCCTCTACACAAGCATTTCAGTTTGCTAGATGGAACAAGCCCCTCTCCTCCCTTTGTGTGCTATTCTGGGAATTCTCACACATACACACGAAAGCCAATTTTGAGGGACAGGGCCTGCCAAAAGAGGAGAGGAAGGAAAGCCCTATTGCACAAACAGAAATCCTTGTTCGAGGCTTCCATTTATGGAGCTGGTTAGTTAAATCCCGGCCAAGGTGACTTACTTCTGAGGAATCATGCATGTTACACAAATACTAACTCTCAGGGATACATTTTCCCCTAAAATCCACAGTGTGTTATGAGTTTAATCGACCAGCTTTGCCTCAACAACACAGCAGATGCTGGTTAAATGTTCATATGATCTAGTGAAAGCTATGCAGTTTTGCAAAGCACCCTTCCCACTGCCCCCTAGAATAAAATTTCACATTAGCAAAAACCTAACTTTCACCCCATAAATAATTTATTACTCTAATCTCACCTCACAATGTCTTTCATTTGAGTCATTAAAGTTGGGTTGTTTTTCCAGTAAAGAGAGAGCCGACAAATGTCATTCATTGCTGAGCTGCTATTATCTACAAAATAAAAATAAACAAGATAAATCCACAATTTGAGTTACTGCCTTTCAACTTTAATTGTGATGATAGTCAAACATAGCATTTGAAGGATAAATGTGAATTTTGAAGTATGGCTGTGTTTTGGAAAGTGCAAATTTGATCAATTAGGATTTACATGGAAACTGAAACAAATTTCTCCCCATCCCAAAACTATATTCAGCACTTCAGTCCTGGTTTGCTTAAAACAGTGTGTCATATGGGGAACACTGGGGTGATGATGGCTTACTAACTAGGATCTTAACAAGATCCAAGAATAAACCATGTTTAAAGATCCTGGTTAGTAAACTGACATGAAACCAGAGTTACCTGTTTCAGAGAAAATGAACTCTGGGTTAAATAACGTGCCAGAGATGGCATGTGTCAGGAGGAGATGAGAAGAGACCCTTTTCCTAGCTCTCTTAAGCTATAAACATTACATACAAACCACCCCAGTATCTCTAATGACTATTAATCTTTTCTATTTATCAGAACAACACTTCAACAAGGCCTTGAATAACTTATGAAAAAGTTGCTTCTATTTTCTGTTGGCAGTAAGCATTTCATTATTTTGTGCATCTTAGTGTATGTTATAAACTGAAGTAAAAAACCATTTTTTTGTATGATGTAACAAGTATGGATTTGCAAGAGCTTAAACTTGTCCATCAATATTACTTAGATGCCTGATAAAGAGATAAGCAAGCAGCCTCACCTTGCTCTGAACAGTTCAAGGCATGCAGCAGACCACTAATCATGTTCTGTATGGCTTGCAGTCCATTGTCACTTGCAACTAGTGGAGAATCCTTTTCCACAGCCATAATAATTCTTTGTAAACAGGGGAAATAAAGCAATAGTAACACAGAATGAGCATATTATAATATCAAACAGCTTTGGTTCCTGTAAATAGCTAGGTAGTGTAAGGGAAGAAATTGCACAATGTCTAGGGCATTTTAGTAAAACAAAATGGCAAGCATCAGGAGGCGGGCAGCCTATTCCCAAAGTAGTAAGAAATGGAGACAAAGGGGAGGATGAAAATGAATGCCATGAAGTCTATGAATTCTGAATAGTCAGGGTTTCCCTCCCTAAGACACTTCTACGTGGCAATCATCACTGCCCCATTTGTTTGTTTGTTTGTTTTGCTTTAATTTTTTGCATTTTCTGTTATAAACATTCATTTCTTTCACTATGTTATTCTATTAGCTCCTTTGATACAACAATTGATAATACAATGTTATATTAGATGCTGTTGTATCATCACTGCCCCATTTGAACACTATTTATTTTTATTTCCTTGCAAAAATTTCTGTACCACCAAGAACAATAAAATCACTTTAATGAAACAAGCACTACAGATGAAGTCCATGTACACAGCCTAGACCTTCAAATAAACCAGTCTACTACTGAGCCACTGAAATCTCATGCTCTCCTTTCATAACACCTCCCTTTATAACTGTCAGTGGAAGCTACCACTTCATCACTGTCAGCGAAATACCAGGAATAGCTATTATGTTTTTGGTGTATAGCTTGCCTTTTCTTTTACCTGCTTGTGTTCTGAAGGGCAGCAATCATATCCTTCATAGCACTGACACCTTGAGTGATATCTGGGGCCATCAGGAGGATGGGCCATAGAGAAGTTTCATTCTGCACTTGGGAGATGAGCGATAAGAACGAAACTGTTTCCTTGACAAAAGCCACCTGGTACTGAGAATCTTGCTGCAACTTAAAACAATAATGAAACTTTAAAAAGGAATAGAGAGAGAGAGAGAGCAGTTCACAGGACCCCAGTTCTCTTTTAATCATAGCTTGCTCACAATGGAGGGAGGGAAACAACTTCAAACTGCAGCTCTGTGGGGAAAGTATGTGTGTGTGATACCATACTTGGGCAGGCATCCTGGCTACTAGTCACTTCTTTGACTTCAGCGCTTGTCATTCTAGATATCTTTTTAGCACTAGGCAGGAGAGAAGAAGCCAGCAAAATTAAGAATTAATCTTGAAATGAATGGATGAAAAATGTCCTACAGAGCATCTGCTGCTGCAATAAAACAGTAGATTAAGGGTAGCAGCCCGGCCACAAAAGTGCACCTCGTTGCCCCATAGATTTAGAATCATAGAATCATAGAATCATAGAGTTGGAAGAGACCACAAGGGCCATTGAGTCCAACCCCCTGCCAAGCAGGAAACACCATCAGAGCACTCCTGACATATGGTTGTCAAGCCTCTGCTTAAAGACCTCCAAAGAAGGAGACTCCACCACACTCCTTGGCAGCAAATTCCACTGTCGAACAGCTCTTACTGTCAGGAAGTTCTTCCTAATGTTTAGGTGGAATCTTCTTTCTTGTAGTTTGGATTTCAGCAACTGTGGGCAAGACTGTGGCCTAAGATAAGTAAAACGGGTCACAGCATGGCCTAAATGGATTTAGAAATTTCTCCTTTGCTATGTCATGCCTACAAAGCATGTGAAGTGTGCATTAACCAAAGAAAGGTGCTTCAGGTTCATCACCAAACTACTGTACTCTTTAAACTTCCCCTTTTCCTGATTGCTGTTCCTCGTGCCCAGAACTTACTCCCAGATCACCTACGTAATGCTGACCCACTTCCATACTTTCCTGAGTCGCTTTTGGCTTAACCCCTTCGTTCTCATCCCATACTGAAAGTAAAGACATGTGATGAACTGAATACACATTCTTCCTTTTTGCCTATATCTTTTCTCCCTCCTTTTGCATATAAATTTTGAATTGTAAATTCCTCAGCTCAGGGGAAACCTTTCTGGGGTTTTTTGATTACTGTTCTGTAAAAGTATTGTTTCAAAAGTATTGAAACACATGTTTCAAACCATACTACTACTAGTAGTAAAAATATTAATTTGGCCTGGTTGAAAATTTAAATGTTTCCATGCTAAACCTCAAGAAAGCCCAGCTATATACGGGGTGTGGAGGTTTGCTTCATTTGCTGATGCTGCTGTGAGTTGAGAACTACAGACCTGCATGAACCTGTTCCATGACTAGGAGATCTTGTGATCTTGCCCTACCAGTTGCAAAACCTCCCAGATAGGAAGGGGAAACTGTGATACAGGCTTGGGCTCCCAAATAGTATTGAAGTATGCCAAAGGCTTGTACTGTACTAGCCCTAGAGCATCAGATCGAATAAGAGTTGCTGGGTGATGCCCTTATAAAACATGATGAAGACACAACAGGAGAAAGCAGACACTTGTGGAAAATCAAATTTTAAAAACCTAATCTGATGATTCCAATAAGAGGTTCTTTTGAACTCAGTTCAAGGGAGGGAACATATAGCTGACCGCTGCATGCACTGCAGCAGGAATTCACTATTGTCTGCAGCTTCTTAATGACTTGTATATTAAATATACAAGCAGTGAAACAGATGCCATCTCCAGCCTTTGCCCTTGACCAAGGAGAGATCAGCCTGCCTATTTTCCAACAATCAAAGATAAAGTCTGATATTCCATCCCTGCTTCTTCCTGCCATTCATTTCCAGCTATTGCAGCTCACGAAGCACAAAGAAACTGAAATGCCTCTTTCACAAAACTGCCAACTCTTATGCTGAGGGTACAGGGTGAGTGAATGGGCACAATGTGAAAAGCTACTCTGATAAGGGAAGAGGGGGAACTTTTCCTCTAAGCAATTTGATTGAGGTTATTATTTAGCAGACCAAAAAAATGAGTTGGATACTCACTTTAGGAATCTGACTTCTGAATTCCTGAAAGAAGGACTCTACAAGGGACAAGTTGGTGAAGCAAAATGTTCGATAGATGTTTGTTCCAAAGACTTCCCAAAGGAGATTCTGTGATGATGCATCGGCCGCCATGACTTCACAAATACCAGCTTTAAGGTTTCCTGCAGAAGACTTGTGCATCTGCATCTATAAAATAAATTTCCGTACAAGAAGAACTGAAAATGAGGTGGTTGTTTCAATGTGTGAATGATCAATGGTTTCATCAAATTTTTTGAACAGCTACAGTTGTTGGTGCAAAGGTTAGAATTGTTACACCCACGAGGCTAGCAAAAGGGCGCAGGGCAGCAGAACTTGTAAGACATCTAAATTGGGACTGTGAACACCACTACCCCACCCCATACTTCCCAGTAAAGGCATATGGAGCATTGCCGGTCCCACTGCCATGCCTAGAAGTGACTATAGCTTGTTTGCACATGCACACACTCAGGGATGCACACGTCTCTCTTAGACTTCATGTTCTATTGGAAATCAGGAAGTATGAAAAGTATGAAGTTGCTACTAGCCCAAAACCCAGGCTCTTCTCAGAATGGACACTGAGATCCAGCACTGAAGGCCTTCTGGCAGTTCCCACTTCTGGCAGTGAGGCTACAGGAACCAGGGCCTTCTTGGAAGGGGCACCCACCCTGTGGAATACCTCCCATCAGATGTCAAGGAGAAGAGTAACCCTTAGGAGACATCTGAAGGCAGCCCTGTATAGGAAAGCTTTCTAAGGTTTAGTGTTTTACTATGTTTTTATATATGCTGGAAGCCACCCAGAGTGGCTGGGGCAACTCAGTCAGGTGGACAGGGTACAAATAAATTATTATTATTATATTAGATTGACTGTGGCTTGTTTTTTCCTGGTGTGGCGGCGGCAGCAGCAACAATGGAGAAACGGAGCATATTTTAACTATGGATTCATATGAAAGGTGAACCAGGCATAGTCAAATCACATTCAATTGCACATCTATTTGTACCAGATCTCCGTGGAACAATCTAAAATAAGATCTGTTGCTATTTGAACACACCGAGATAGCAATTTTGGAAACTAGAAACATGCTTGCATTTTCTTATTATAATAAACCCATGCACTAATATTACGTAACAAAATGGTATTCCAAAGGTGATCTCATTAAAGTGAATATAGAAATTACCTCTCCCAGACTGAGAATCTTGTTGAGCAAGTTAATTCTGGCATGGCTGGCTGATGAGGAAATATTTTCAGCAATGCTGCTCAGATTGACTGTTGAATCAATTGGCCCTGCAATGATTTTAAAAAACATACAAATTTCAAATGCTGAATTTGCCAAAGAATGTGAGCTCATGACACCCCCTACGTAAGGTAAACAGTGCCTCTGTTTGGCCTAGATAAATGTAGCCGTCATAGTCCATTACTCCAAGCAGCAATAACTGGTAAGGCAGTTTGTGGTGCGAAACCAGTAGTAAACAGTTTGTTTTGGGAGAATCATGTTCTTGCCTTTGAATAAGGGAGCTGATGGTCACCACTGTCTGCACCGTGCAATCATACAATTGCTAGCTAGCTGAACAGTCATCCCCTGCTGATTTCAGAAGCCTGAATCCAGGTTATTATCCAGCCAACAGCCACACACTTGCACTTCATTCCCAATGCTTCAAAGTAAAGATAGGATTTCCCCTCCCATCGCAGACACCCTGACTTGCAGTTTTCCCCAGGGAACAGCCTCATGTCACGAGCCTTCCAAGGTGTTCCCACAAAGATTCTAAAACAACTCCCATTCACTTAAGGGGGTTTCTTCTTCAGCAGAACTTCCTTTCTCCCTTAGTGCCATTTTAAGCAAGCCTGTTATCTATCTGATTTCAAACTGGACTATGGGAGCCACAAATTTTTATGGCTTAAAAAACCAATTTCCTGACTTTGCCATAGTCCTGAACAAATTTTTATAGCTCAGAAAATTGATTTTCTGCCTTTGTCTGAGTCCTGAGAAATTTCACTTTCACTTTCACTTTGGCTCCCTAACCAGCCAATGAGGATACATGAAGAGAAGGAAGGGCACTTTAGTTTTGTGTGTCGAGGTCCCCAAGACACCCCAATAAAAACACAATTGATACAAATTTTTTGTTTCAGGTTTTTGGCATAATTTTGGCCACAACTTTATTAAAACACAGAAAATGTGAGTGGTTGCTTAGGCAGCGCTAGCAGCAGAAGCTGCTGCCTCTTCCCCCTTCTCTCTCTTTCTCTCCCCCCCCCCCACCCCGGTTGCAGACATGGAAGGAGCAAGCAGGGCCAAAGTTGTTTGAGCTATTTCTAAGCAAATTTGCTGAAATCTACACTTCCGACATGGGTTGCCATACATCTGGACATTGTTTCGAACGGCCGAATCCCAACAATGCCTGGGAAATTCCAGATGTTTGGCAACCCTAATATAAAGGCACATACCTGTAACTATTCTCAATAGTTTTAACTAATAAAGCACAATCATATCAATGACCTCCTGGGAATCAAGTCCTACTGAGCTTTTTGGAGCTTGCAGGACATGAGACTGCACACATATCTGGGAATAAGTCCCAGTGAATTTCTGAATATACATGCATATAGGCTTCTGCTAAGATATCCTCAGCTGCTTAAAATAATTGCTTACTCACTCAAGTACCCATAGAAAACAAAGCAATTGTTTTAATAGAACTCGCCTGGGCCTTGTTCAAATACTTCTCCATGGTTATAACATTTATCTGCAGCTAAGAGAGGAAGTTTGCTAAACTCTTAATAGAATCAAATAACCTACCCAATGAACCATTCTTGCTTTGGGGAACATCAGCACTCTGGGATGATGGATGGCTGTCCTTCTCCGGCTTAGCTGACCTTCTCCGTTTTCTGATAAGGAAAAAGGAGTGAGAAGAATCCTGCATCATCACTTATAGCTACCCCTTCACTGAAGCTCCTGGCATTCAACCATTCAGGCCAAGTTCTTCCCACCAAAATGTGAATTTCTTTATAAAGCACTGCCTTTATTTCAAGAAATGGGTTGTTGTTTTGTTTAGAACCATTCTGGAACCAATCTTGATGTTATTTCCATTACGGACAAGCTATTTGCTTTCCCCCCTGGTGGTCTTTCTCATAGGGTAAGGCAAAAAGAGGATCGGGCCAGATCCAAGACTGCAGCTCCATCACAAGGTAATGCTGCAACAGTATAGCAGAAGCACCCAGCATGTTGCAGGTGCAACAGTTCAAGCCAGCGCACATGGCAGCTCTTAACTGAGACAAATGCTGGTAGAAGTGAGCATGATGAAAGGAAGACTGGGAACAACAGCAAGTCTAACCACACCTTAATGACAAGATGCAGAGCCCCTGCAACCACAAGGAATCTGCAGAAGCCCCAGAATGTGCTAACCAAGACTCACCATGAGCATGCAGCCTCTAGACAGCAGTTCTCAACCTGTGGGTCCCCAGCTGTTGTAGGACTACAACTCCCATCATCCCTGAGCTCTGACCTTGCTGGCTAGGGGTGATGGGAGTTGTAGTTCAACAACATCTGGGGACCCACAGGTTGAGAAGGGCTGCTCTAGAAGGTTGCCATGAGAGAATCCGGCTCTCCAACTCTAAAGGTTTTGCCACTTCTGGGCTAAAACCTCGAGTGATTTGTTCATAAAAGCCAGGTGTGGGGAGGGCAGTTTGGGAAATTTTTAATTCACAATTAACTCTCCTATCATATTTCCTCACCTTTCTCTTTCAAGACCTTATAAGAATTTCTCATGAATCCTATCTAAGTTAATTGACCAACACCACCAAATCAGGGTCAACCATGTGATGGTCCGCCACTCTCTTTGGTGTACACATTCTGTGTGACCTTAGGCAGGGATGCAGGGTTAGAGTATTGTATAGGAGATTCTGGGTGCAGAATAGATGTGGCTCAGTGACAGAGCACCTGGTTTGCATGCAGAAGGCCTCAAGTTCCACCCCCAACATCTCTAGGTAGGGCTGGGAATGTCTCCTGTCTGAAACCTAGGAGAGCTACTGCAAATCAGTGCAGACAATAGAGCCAGGTGGTCGGACTTGGGGTAAGGTAAACTTCCTGTGCGTGGTCTACATCAAAATATCTCAAATCTTAAGAGAGAGTCTCAGAGGAGCAAGGAATGTGCTTGACAGGAGCAAGGAATGTGCTTGATAAAATTGATCACTTAGTTTTGCTGCAAGCTGATACTATTGTTATGCGTTTGTATGTGCCAGATCCCTCCAATCCCTGGATGCAGCAAGTGTTAAAAGCTAATCAAGCCCGGCTAGCTTCCTACAGTTGAGAGAGTTGTGGCGATTCAGAGAGCTATCTGCTAGCTCTGTGGTGATTGTTAATAGCCAGACAGATAGTCTGGGTCTATTATTCACTCTGGAGACAGAGTAATCTAGGATTTATCCTCAAGACACTTGGATCAAAGCCATTTTCCTGTTGTCTGCACCTTGCACCTTGGACAGGAGCAAGGAAGAGCTGGCAAGCTAAGGAGCAATGCCAATAAAAGAATCTCACCCTCTCTTTTAAAAGCCCTTTAAAACATATTTGGTACAATGAAACTGTAATGAGAATCACACATCCCCTTTCCATCTGCTTGGGGAAATTTATAATTTGAAAATCTGTGAGTACTACCTTTTGTGGCTGAAAAAACAGAGAGGAAACTAATTGTTAAAGAGTTATAGCAAAGCAGACAGCCTGATTTCTGGTAGACAACAAAAATTAAATCAGATGATAGGAAATCCTCAATCCTTTTACTTTGTTTCTTGCCACTAAAGAACCGGGGAAATCGAAAGTGATGCAGCCATAACTAGCCATGAGAAAGGAGGCAGATAAGAATCTGCTTTTGAAATAACACAGTTACAGCTGCAGAAGTCCAGGACTTTTAAGGGGGAATATTAACGTGGATTTAATGTCTAATAAGATCTAGAACATTAAAAGCACCCAATATGGTACCTTTGGATGACCCAGTGACTGTTGGTATTGTTCAGCAGTTGATGGATGAATAATTTAAAATGATCAGATCAATGTTTGATGAAGATGAAGGGAATGATGGGGGGAAATGAGCCAGAGTAATATGAGGTCAAAAATGGAAATGGAGAGGAAGAATGCACAGAGGCTTCAGACCAAATTGATGAAATGTTGGCAGGACTGGATTAATAAATAATTAAACAGAAAGAAGCAGACGGTGATGCAGAAATGGAAATGATTCCCACACAAGGATTTGGAGAAGTAAAAGATAAAATCACAAATGGTGAATTTGAGAATTATTTTAACTTGGTGCTGATAGAGTTGAGAAGGGGGGAAAGATCTGGGACTTCAGTGCTGGCCTGTCTTTAGTTCTGGCAGAGAAAAAGTACTCTGCCTATGATCTGAATTCAGAGAATGATGGTATTAAAGTTATGGTACTCTCTCTGGAAAAAGACTGGAAAAAACAAAAATGAAAAGTGCTAGAGCAGGAGAGCAGGATGTCACCATAAACATAAACAAAACTGGAAATAGAATATAATAGGAAATAGAACTGAACATACAGAACTGGGCATGAACAAGCAGATTATAACGGGAAGTAAAAATGGAATGTTGATCTAATATGTGATCAAAATGGCGAGACTTTAACATGGATATGGACGTAAGAATTTAGTCTTATGCAATATGGAGTTCATGGTGGTCAGAATTAACAGAGGTAAAAAAAAATTAAAAATGGTTAACATAATTACAGAACCTAACTTGGAAAAAGAAATGTAGGGAAAAGAAATGAATGATTCTGAGACACCCTGATTTAAAAGAAATATTGTTCAACAGAGAGTGGAGAAGATGGATGTTTGTATGGACTGAAGGTTTAAAATAATTACTATATAAGGAACATGGAAGTTCTCTTACACCTTTTGCTAATGTTTTACTTTTGTTTTCTACATCTTACTCTTCTCTCTTTCTCTTTTTCCTTTTTTATTTCTATTGTCTTTTTCACTTCTTTGTTTATTTCTAATTTTATTGTATTATGGAAAAATAATACTTTCTGTTGTTCATCAGGCAAGGGGTTTTCCCAGCTGCCTTGCCCTCACCCTCCATTAGAAGAGAACTTGGCCCCCTTCTTACGTAACAAGAGGACTTACTCCCTTACCTGTTTATGGGTGATACACCATTCAATTTTGGTAGCAGGTCTTCAGGTGTATATGGAGTGCTTTTGCACCTGGCATCTGAACTACAAAGCACAGTTTGAAGAAATGGAAAGAAACCTGCACTGGGAAGGTTCCGGGGGGCGAGATAACCTGGAAAGTAGGCAAGAAATAGGTATAAATCAGTATGGCTTGGTGGTATGCATGAGAATCAGTGAAAAATTACGCTCCATTTTTTTATTATTAAAAGTTTCTGATAATGAAGAGAAGTAAAACAGAAACATGCATAGATTAGAAATGAAGGTTTTGACAGCAAATCTAAGTGCAAAGAAGAGTGATATTTATCTCCAGCGGCCACCTCGAAGGGCAGAATTAAACAAAGCCTTGTGTAGATGGCCAACCAGATCAAGGGGGTCAGACTTCCCAGCCCTGTTCTCCGTGCATTTAAGGCTCCATCTGGAGAGGGTCCTGCAGCTTAGGACCCCCTGTGCATGATCTAGAGCCTGTCTTATACAGAGTACAGGAGAAGTGCGCAGGTCCAGGATGAACAAAATAAATCAAGGAAGACTAGAAGAGGCAAGAGTGGATAAAGCCACTCAGATCGTTCTAGAAACCTTTATAACATATCATATACTATTCTTTGCTCCTAGTCCTGCCAGACCTGCTCCTTGCCTTGCTGGCCTCTTTGCACCTGGCCTCGAAGGGCCAGGCCCTGATTGACTCCACTTGGCTGCTGAAAAGGCCAGAGGCCACCTTCGCTGTGAGTCCAGCAGGACCTGCTTCTCAGGATACCTAGAGACACTTGGTGTGGGGTATTGTTTGGGTTTTTTTGTTGAGGTCAAGATTTAATTTTGGAGATGCTTAATTTTGTTGTTTTGGGTATTTTTAAGATTCATTATTGTTAGCCCTTATTATGACTTATGTGGGAATCGCTTAATTTTATTGCATACCTAATGATATGTAATTTATTGGCTATTAAAACTTTTGATATATTTTTGTGATTATGTAAATCTTTTCATGTTGTAAGCCGTCCAGAGCTTGGTTTAACTGTGGAAAGCCAGCATACAAATAAACAATGATGATGATGAAGAAGTTTAATGGACTGATGAGCATTTGGCATTCCGTTTCCCAGGTTACTTTATCCTTGCCTGGTTTCCTGGATGCAATGCACCAAGGTTTCCCCCCACTATGAACTCTATTACACCCCAGTGTAAAAGCTGACTAAATGGTGCACAGAAAAAGTATTCATCCAAAGTCATTAAAATTTATGTCTTTATTATTTCAATAATATTTATTGAAATTTCAAAAAATTACAAAAATAAAGAAAAATAAAACAAAAAATACAAAATACAAAAAATAAAAACAATTATAAACAAGTCAATCTTTCCATATCTTATCTTTCATTTGCTTATTTCCTTGACCTCCTCACACCTCCCTTTTTTGTATTCTAGTTCAATTAGTTAATTCAGCAAATCCTTTCCATCTTTGTTTTTATCTTAGTAATTTATCTTAATATATTGTAACTTTACATTCTCACCTGTTAACAATCCATTTTTACTTACTCCTTTGTAACATTGCTGCTAAAACCACATAACTTCATTCCAGCATCCTTCTAACATTCCTTAATTTTACAATGTTTCTGTAGATAGTCTTTAAATTTCTTCCAACCTTCTTCTACCGACTCTTCTCCCTGGTTTCGGATTCTGCCAGTCATTTCCGCCAGTTCCATGTAATCCATCACCTTCATCTGCCATTCTTCCCAGGTGGGTAGATTTGTGTCTTCCAATACTTTGCGATAAGTATTCTTGCTGCTGCTGTAGCATACATTAAAAAAATTCTATCCTTCTTTAACACCGATTGGCCGACCATGCCCAGGAGAAAGGCCTCTGGTTTCTTCAGAAAGGTATATTTAAATACCTTTTTCATTTCATTATAGATCATCTCCCAGAAAACCTTAATCCTTGGGTACGTCCACCAAAGGTGAAAGAATGTACCTTCAGTCTCTTTACATTTCCAGCATTTATTATCAGGCAAATGATATATTTTTGCAAGCTTGACTGGTGTCATGTACCACCTGTATATCATTTTCATAATATTCTCTCTTAAGGCATTACATGCCGTGAACTTCATACCTGTGGTCCATAACTGTTCCCAGTCAGCCAACATAATGTTGTGTCCAACATCTTGTGCCCATTTAATCATAGCAGATTTCACCATTTCATCCCGAGTATTCCATTTCAGCAGCAAGTTATACATCCTTGACAGAGTCTTAGTTTTGGGATCTAACAGTTCTGTTTCCAATTTTGATTTTTCCACCTGGAAGCCAATTTTCTTGTCCAAATTGTATGCCTCCATTATTTGATAATAATGAAGCCAATCTCGCACTTTGTTTTTTAGTTCAACAATAAAGACATAATATCAACAATAAAGACATAAATTTTTTTTATTAGAAAAACTAAAAAAAATTATGTCTTTATTGTTGATATTTTAAATATGAGTTAATCCCAATCACACGTGTGGTGGTATGGTTTAAAGTGCATATCAGGTATGTGCTGAACCGACCTCCTCTTATTCCCCTCTCTTTCTCCTGCAGTCTACCCTCAGCCAGCTCACTTTTGGTACTGGAATCTGGCTGGGAGCAACGGCAGATTTAGGGCAGTGCAAGTGGTTCCCCCACAAAGGACACCAAGACGAGGAGGGAGGCACACAATAATATATTTCTATGGGGTACCTACTGAGAAGATCCATTAAAAAGCAACTGTACCAAAATGAATTATTGTGAATATAAGACATCTTTTTGAGAGTTGCCAAAATTTGTCTTCACTCAGGATGTCATATTACCCAAGTCTGTCCCTGCTGGGGGGAAAGTAAGGAAGGGGTGAGTTCACACTTAGATCATACTCTCAACTGAGGAAAGTTCATGTGTAAATATTCAGGTCTGCTAAGAGCTCATTTAGTTTAGCCTAATTGGCACGGTGTGGAGAAAAGCTTTTCTCCCTTGTCATACTAGAACTCATGAACATCCAACGAAGCTGAATCTTGGAAGGTTCAGGGCAGACCAAAAAAACTCCACCTTTGTTGCATGTAGTTAAACTGTTGAATTTGAGTCCACAAGAGGAAGCGATGGCCACCAGTTAGATGGCTTTGAAAGCATCTGGCCCAGCTACAACATAAATCTCTCCCATATCAGTCTCTACAGCCACAACAGGCGCTGTAACTCTCCAACAGTTTGACTTCACCCCTGAAGGCACACTCCTCCATTATTTCCCAAGACAGGTGCCAACAAGAGCACCTTTCATGGAGCAAAAGGCTATCAATGTCCACCAGCCACAATGACCATGTTCTGCCTCCACTATCCCAGGCTATAGGCCTCTGAATGCCAGGTGAAGGGAATCCCAAATGGAGAGTTTCTGCTTGCATGTTTCTCATAGACATCTGGCCGGCTACCGTGAGAACAGGATGATGGCCTCTTCCAGCAGGATTCTTCTTATGACCCTTGAGAATTCAGCCAGAAACGACTTGTTTACTCCTCCATAGTCCTTTATATTAATAAAGGAGAGGACTGTGGGGTGTTAACTCTGCTGTAGAGTTGAAAATTACAAATGAAGTCTACCTATTAATTAATGACTGTTGGAAAGCAAAGCAACAATGATTGCACAGTTGCCTTCCTGTTCTAGAAGTGGATTCTGATGTAATTAAAGTAACATAACATTAAAATGACAAAGCAGTTAATTAGTGCCTTCTTAGGGCAGAACATCAGTCGTGGACAAAGGGGTTCAGAGACTGGAGAGAAAGATAGATAGATGATAGATAGATAGATAGATAGATAGATGATAGATGATAGATAGATGATAGATAGATGATAGATAGATAGATAGATAGATAGATAGATAGATAGATTATTTGCAGGTTTTCCTGATGGTGGTTGCAACATGAAACCATGGGTGTTTGCTATTTATATCATGTAAGGACAGGAGGTTTTGTTTATGCAAGCATTTCTACTCCATCTTTCTGTCCCATGACTGAAAAATCTATATATAGAATAAGAAAAATACAGGAAAAACCCTAATTGTAGCCAACAAATAAAAGCAAAGAGTGTCCAATATGCAATCCCTGAAACAACAAGGAGAGAGTATAAAACTGGGGGAATTAAAATATATATAAAACACTCAAATGGCTTTAAATACAAAAAATACAGGGAAATTAAAAATTAAATCAAGGTTAAATGCAAAATGTTATTCCACCAAAAGATAAGGAACAGAATAGCAAGTAAAAACATAGCAGATCATAGCAACATCAGTTTCAGATTCTCACAGCACAACACATGTTTATTCAGAAGTAAGTCCCTCTGAGTTCATTGAAACTTCATAGAAAGTTTTAAGTTTGCAGTCTAAGGCAGGAATTTCTAACTATTTTGACCACTGAGGAGATTCCTTAAGGGCTGTCAGACCTCTATTTGAAGGAGGCCTCCAAGGTGGGGCACATGGTTCTTCCTTTCTCCATTTTATCCTCATAACAAGCATCACTCCTGAGTTGGGATGAGAATCTGGTCTCCCAAGTCTCAATCCAGCACTCAAAACTACTATTTTAAGTACCCTTAAGTGGGCCTGGGCAATGTATTGAGGGGCAGACTGAGATGGCGGCTTCACTCAGCAGTATACTGCGAGTGAAACTGCTGCCACTCCTGAGTTCCTCTACCACCAGTGCCCAGTGCACCAAAAGAGAAACAAGCTGTAGCCGGGTGCTGGAAGCAGAGGGACTTAGGAGCGGCAGCAGTTAGTGATATATGTTGGAGTGAAGCCACCATCCTGCTCTGCCCTCATACCGACGCAGAGGAAGATACAAGCTGCATTGGCAAGGCTGAGGAGTGTGCGACTGCCCTTGCCTCAGCCAAGCAGTTTTATGGAGCCCCTGGCCCACCACTGGCTCACATGAGCCGGTGGTGGTGTGCAGGCTCCATGAAACTGCTCCATTGAGGGGCGCACGGTTGCCGCTCCCATCAGCCGAGCAGTTAATGGAACACCCAGCCTACCGCTGGCTTGTGTGAGCCAGTGGCGGGGTGGGGGCTCTGTTAAAGTGCTCCCTTCCCCCAGCTGAAGGAGCCTCAGTGCTTCTCTGGCTTGCTTACAAGCCAGAGAAGCATAAGGCTTCACGCCCCTAGCTGAGCAACCCTAATGCTTCTCCTGCTCGCGTGCAAGTTGGAGAAGGATTGCGGCTACTCAGGTGAGGAGCGGGAGGCTTTGTGCTCTCTAGCTGAGCAGCCCCAATCCTTCTCCTGCTCTTATGCAAGGTGGAGAAGGATGGGGTTAGATGGTGAGCATGAAGCTGCTTCCTCCCTGGCGCTTTGAGGCGCTGGGGTGAAACCACCTTGGCGATCTCACCCTGATGCCTCAGTGCTGTGGTAGGAAGCAGGGTTTTGAACACTGCAATGTACCGCTAGATCATGATGTTTGCCTAGCAATACATTGTGATGTAGAAAACCTGACATTGTCCAGCCCTAATCCCAAACACAAAAGGCTTTTGTAGATTAAAATCAGCACACTTAATTGCGCTTGTTCTAACTGTAGCTTCTTGTCCCACATAGAGATTTCTCAGGAGACAGATGAGGTGATCAGGCACTCCCATTTCTTTAAGAACTTGCCATAGTTTGCTGTGGTCGACACAGTCAAAGGCTTTTGCATAGTCAATGAAGCAGAAGTAGATGTCTTTCTGGAACTCTCTGGCTTTCTCCATAATCCAGCGCATGTTTGCAATTTGGTCTCTGGTTCCTCTGCCTCTTCTAAATCCAGCTTGCACTTCTGGGAGTTCTCGGTCCACATACTGCTTGAGCCTTCCTTGTAGAATTTTAAGCATAACCTTGCTAGCGTGTGAAATGAGTGCAATTGTGCGGTAGTTGGAGCATTCTTTAGCACTGCCCTTCTTTGGGATTGGGATGTAGACTGATCTTCTCCAATCCTCTGGCCACTGCTGAGTTTTCCAAACTTGCTGGCATACTGAGTGTAGCACCTTAACAGCATCATCTTTTAAAATTTTAAATAGCTCAGCTGGAATACCATCACTTCCACTGGCCTTGTTATTTGCAGTGCTTTCTAAGGCCCATTTGACTTCACTCTCCAGGATGTCTGGCTCAACTGATTGGTTCAAAATTGGCAAAGGAGTACGACAAGGCTGTATATTGTCTCCCTGGTTATTTAACTTATATGCAGAATTCATCATGCGAAAGGCTGGGCTGGATGAATCCCTAGCCGGAATTAAGATTGCTGGAAGAAATATCAACAACCTCAGATATGCAGATGACACAACCTTGATGGCAGAAAGTGAGGAGGAATTAAAGAACCTTTTATTGAGGGTGAAAGAGGAGAGCGCAAATTATGGTCTGAAGCTCAACATCAAAAAAACGAAGATCATGGCCACTGGTCCCATCACCTCCTGGCAAATAGAAGGAGAAGAAATGGAGGCAGTGAGAGATTTTACTTTCTTGGGCTCCATGATCACTGCAGATGGTGACAGCAGCCACGAAATTAAGAGACGCCTGCTTCTTGGGAGGAAAGCAATGACCAACCTAGACAGCATCTTAAAAAGTAGAGACATCACCTTGCCAACAAAGGTCCGTATAGTAAAAGCTATGGTTTTCCCAGTAGTGATGTATGGAAGTGAGAGCTGGACCATAAAGAAGGCTGATCGTCGAAGAATTGATGCTTTTGAATTATGGTGCTGGAGGAGACTCTTGAGAGTCCCATGGACTGCAAGAAGATCAAACCTCTCCATTCTGAAGGAAATCAGCCCTGAGTGCTCACTGGAAGGACAGATCGTGAAGCTGAGGCTCCAATACTTTGGCTACCTCATGAGAAGAGAAGACTCCCTGGAAAAGACCCTGATGTTGGGAAAGATGGAGGGTACAAGGAGAAGGGGACGACAGAGGACGAGATGGTTGGATAGTGTCTTCGAAGCTACAAACATGAGTCTGACTAAACTGCGGGAGGCAGTGGAAGACAGAAGTGCCTGGCGTGCTCTGGTCCATGGGGTCACGAAGAGTCGGACACGACTAAACGACTAAACAACAACAACAAAAATTGCGCTTGGAGATGCGCAAGCTTTAGGCGTCTGCTGTTTTGTAACTGCACAGCTATTCAGTGCCATAGCATGTGTTGCCAGAGTCTGGGACCTTGCAGGGGTGGGGAGGGAAAAGGATGGAATACGCATGCACATGCAACTGCCTAATTGCATCCACGTCACACAGGAGAGCATAGCCACAGTGATAAGAAAAGAGTAGTCAATCTGTTGTCTGTGGAGGTCACTTCCTGTAATGGCTTGGCTCTCCCACAGAAGCGAAGCGAGACACTGGTAGTAATTATCTCAGGCTTATTGCTCAAACACATAAATCACTCCGGAGCTCCTTCACTCCGTGTCTGACTCCAAGTTTGCAGTTGCCAAGTCTAAACTCTGCCCCTTCCTCTTCCTCCAACAAGGGAAAAAGCCCTTTCGCTTTCGCTCTTTCCCCCTCCTCTCACTGACCCTTTCACGCCTTTGAGTTTGGACGCTGGCTATTTCCGGCCTCCCTCCCTCAGTTTCTGAGCTGAAACTGTTAGTCTGTGTATCTCTGCTCTGGCGCCCCTTTCCTTGTCCACTATGCCCAGATGTCGCCATCTGCTGCCTGCTCTCTGTCCTCTGTCAGGCAGCCAGGCTGGCCCTCCTCCTTCCCACATTCCAGTCTTCTTATCTCTCTTTGTCTGGCCTCATTCCCAGCCTCTATCAGCTCCAGAACAAAGCTGACACTTGCTGGTTCTCATGGAGAAGCTGTTTTCAACGGACCCGGTGACAGAAGCACACGCCTGTATTAAGGCAGCACCGAGTGTTGAAGTTTTGCACCTAACAATTTTGCACCCGGGTCAATGACCGCTGCGCCCCCCTTTGCTACGCCACTGCAGCTATTCAAGCACACACCGAATCCCTCAGACAACCTGTTACTTTACAAATGTGGAGCTGAGATATCCCACCTCTATACTGTGAGGGTGAAACTCACCTTGGTCACTAGCAATGGAAAACATGGCAACAGACAATATGTTCTGGGTTCTGTCTAAGACTGAAAGCGCCATGTTTGGGGACAGCCTTCCTCTAGCTAGTGTCCTCCAGGCAATTTATATTAGCTTGCTCAGCATGGACAATGGTCAGGAATAATGGGAACTATAATCCAAACACCTGAGAGCATTTCTGCTGGACAACTCTGCTTTAGGAGGATAACACACTTAGGTAACACCAGCTATGGTTTTCTTCAGAGTTATTGATCACAAATGTTTGTTTTTAAAGGGTGTTTTTTATCATTATTAGAATTGATTTTGATTTTTTAAAGGAATCTTCATCTTTCCAACATTAATCAAGGGAGTATGTTCCTGATTAGATCTTTCTTTCCAGACACCAGAAATGCTTGCCCTCCTTGCCACCACAGCGCTTGAACTGCCTTTCTGCCCACACCACCCAGATCAATTCCGGTTCCAAGTCATACTCAAATTTCTTCACTGATATCTGGGATGCCGTGGAAGAAGCAGAGACCTACATTTTCCTCCCACTGCACCTCACACCCAGTGCTTCCTCCTGCGCAAGGTTTCTCATGTATTCCAGAAAGTCAGGTGCTGCTTAGAGGCTGAGAGAAACAATCCCTCAAAAATGCTGCTCCACTCCTCCATTCTGGTACTTCTAATAATTTCAGGATCTATTTTCTAGCATCTAGTAAAGTATGACGGATCTAAGAAATTAAAACTGGCTGTCAACTGAGGTTGAAAATAAAATTAGTGAACCTGAGACTTCAAACACATCCCATTCTTGGTCCTGAAAATCATAATCTTTAAACATGTTTCCCAAACCCTTATCTTCACAATGAGGCTTAGGGTCTAGTGCTCACTGAGACAGTAAATCTGCCTCTAGGCTGTACTATTTTAGAATGCAGATGGGCACAGGTGGACACAGAAAACTAAAATGTCAAGGAGAAGGGTTAACTTTCACTGTAAACTGTCCAGAGTCCAATACCATTTGTATCTCACTCTCATGACAAGATAAGTTCTCCTGTACATGCTGCCTTGCAAGTCGTCCTGACATACCCCATTCTACACACCACTATAGTACACTTGTTGACAAAAATTCAAAAACTGAGAATAATTCTGCAACACAAACTACATAAACTATGATAATTTTAAATTTGACAGCGAATTTGAGTTTCCTTGATACAGAGTTGGGGGTGGTGGAGGGCAGGGATTGGCACATAATAGGTAGGAGCTGATTATTCCAGTAGCAGAGTGCTTTAAAGTTCTGGAGGCATGTATCCTGAAAATAACTTACGGTACATAAGTTAGGTTTTGGAACTGCAGGGCTTTAGCCTTGATGAACACCTCAGGTAGCGGTTCAGGATAGGTAGTGGATTGTGCCCCCATCTGTGTCCCTTCCTGAGGGTGAGCCCCTTCCTGTGGGTGACATATTTTGGATCTGTGCCCCTTCCTGAGGGTGAGGCAGTGTAGGTGAGGAGACCCTGGAAGTTACCTGTGCCACTGCCCCTTGGCTATGACAGAGGCAAATCCTGTTAAAATTTAACTTCACAAGCTTTGCCACCATCGCAGCAAAATGATGATGGTACCCTCATAGGACCCCTTCCTCAGTGTGGCATGGATAGCCCTGGCACAACAGCAGATCAGGGAGAAAGGAGAAGGGAAAGTATTGGTGACAGTGGGGAGGAAGAGGAGAATGGAGGTGGGGGTATTTTGCCCCTGGAGACGCAAAGTGTTGAGGCAGCTCTGTGCCACTCTCCTTCTTATAAAGTATCTGGAATGATATTTTCCCACAGTGAAAATAGACATTACATCACCAGCTTGAGTTTTACATAAGTTTCAGTTCTGAGGAAATTATTTTCAAAGTGACATCTTTCACTGGGACAAAAACTGCATGTCTTCTTTCCTGTTTTTAACATACCTAAAATCTCTTCTGCCCTTGACGTTTCTGAGCTAGTGATGCACTATTGAGGACTGCGGTTGTGGCAGAGCTTACCAAATAGTGATATGCAGTTTGAAATGCCATTGTTGATTATATTATTTATTTTTTGCGAGAAGAGGCATCAGCTTAAGGAATTACATTATGCATTTTAACAGTTGTCCACTGGGATGTTACTGCTTTTGCCCACAGAAGTCGGGAGCAAAATACAATGTGCAAAGCAGCTCTAGATACCAAGGTTCAATATGGTGGAAATGTGTTGACAGGGTACTGTATAGTTAGGAGAATGAGATGGAAGTCCTAAGCGCAGCTACAACTCAAGTTTGATTTGAAGTTTGAGGAAGACGCTTTGATTCACAAGGCTATTTTATGTGTGAATGTTGCAAGGGAAGCACTACTCTGTCATTTGTAGAATGTATATAAAATACACATTGACTCCAAAATCTCCATTTAGATGGTGTGGGAGGGGAAGTACACCAAGCTGAGCCTTGGTTGCCTGGAGCAAGAAAACAGCAGGTGTAACCTGGCTATCTTCTGCAAGCCTAGACAACATGAATGACTCTGGCCCTCTAGGTAAGAGGTGTGGGATCTCCAAAATATGTAGATGCCTTCTTATTTCATAACACAACCCATTTCTGGTTTTTTGGGGAGGGCAGGGAGGCTGGAGATGCCTAAAAACATTAGGAATACTGCAGTTACAGTCTCCAAGGTAATCCCCTACTTTACTGTGTGGAGATCTTGAGAGACCAGCTCTTCTGAGCCGGGTTATTGGTATACGAACGTCTAGCAAACGGTGGAAATTGGGAGAGGAGTGTTATTGGGTGCTGCTGAGATAAAATGACTAAGTCACACTCAGGTGAGGAGCAAATGGAAGTAAGGGTACTGCATGAGAAGCCACCAACTGAAACACCAGCAGACACATGACAAACCACCACCCCCCTTCCAAAAATATTCTAATGAGCTTCCACACTAGTGGTTACCGAAGATATACAATGGCTATTTCTCCTGATTGGATTCCCCACAGTAAGGCATCATCTGAATTAAACATACCAAAAAGAAGAAGTGCAGAATGGCATTTTGGTGACAACATCATTTAGTCACTGCAAAAAAGCTTGTGTGCATGAGCGGCGCTGATTCCACAATAACCTCCTGCCTGGGAGCATCCCAAGTCTGCATTGGTTTTTTCTCCACCAGGGAGCAAAGCAGCTGGGTAGGGTTTTTAGCAGACAAATGTCCAATGTAAAAGGATTAAGTAGCTCCTCTCCCTGCCCCATCAAATTTAGACACCCGCCATGGTGCAGTTATACTACCCCCAGTTTATTATTTTAAGATTACTCAGCCCTCCATCTCTGGTAAACAAAGAAATGAAGTCCATGGTCCAATTCTTTCTAATAAGGAGATGGGAAAATTTGGTGATACCTTCCACTCTACATAACCATCTTCCTCTGTTCCGGAAGATGTCAAAACTGTCATGGCTGTGATTAGCTGGAAATTGCCAGACTAACGTGGGTTCTGAGCCCTTAAAGATGAACTGTAGCCATGCAGTTTATTTGTCCCTGTTAAACTCCCCAACTGCAGCTAATGCTGGAAGTGTCCAGCAGTGACCGTTGAGACTAAGTTCTACAATGTTAGTTTGGATTAAGTGTAGGATTAGTTAGAAAAATATTCTGGTATAGTGTTTTACTTCAACATTGAATTGCACAATTTCTAATTCTTTTCTCTTTTTTTTAATATCATGCAGAGACCAGAAACTATTAGCTAACAGGAGAAGGATCTTGTTCAACTAGTTTCATGCTGCTACAGGCACTGTTTCTTGTTCCTACAATTCTAGATGAGCCTGCAAAATAAATAGCTTGCTCTATGTGAGCGTAAATTGAAAGTGATGCTGAAGAAACTATTAAGAAACATTCCTGTAGCCCTTCTAGCACGTAGGACAATTGGTGCTCTGCTCAGCTTTTTTTATTCGAGGGGAGGGCAACTGGTGACCCCGGCACTAAAAACTTTTGTTGGAAAAGTGATTCCCCAGATGTTATACGGAGTAGAACTCTGGGGATGGAATCAGAAGCTGTTAGAACGGCTTGAAATCTTCCGAAATTTTTATCTCAGAAGAATTCTAGGCCTCCCTCAGAGCACCCCGGCAGCTTTCCTAAGAGTGGAAGTAGGATTACCCTCTGTGTCTGCCAGGGCCCACTTAAGATTCCTGCATTTTTTCACCAACCTCATAGATGCCCCGAACACCTTATTGGCTAAACAAGCCTTTGTATCATTACAAAATAATACCACTTGGCATAAAAATCTACTAGACATTTTATCTAGATACAACCTACCTGAGTTTAATACTCTCAAATTGTTGAGCCCTGATAAAGTTCGGGAATGGATCTTTGAAAAAGACGCCTTTTTGGACTCCACTAAGATAAAAAACTCTGGGTTTTCCTACTGGTTCCCTCGAGTAAAAGCAGTCAAAATCTGTGCCAACTACTTGGTGGAGATCACTGATCCCACCCTTCGGAGAGCTTTTACTATGGCACGGTTCCAAACATTGCCAACTGCTTATTTGACCGGTAGATACACAAAAACCCCAGTAGAACACCGTTTATGTCCTTGCCTTATGAAAATTAAAGAGGATCTTACACATTACCTCCTCTATTGCCCCATTTACTCGGGCTTTAGAGACGCATTGCTGCAAATTATACCCAATTCTATAACCAGTCCTGAAGATAGAGTAAAATTTTTGTTAGTTGATGCAAACCCACGCATTACCCATGTGGTAGCGGTTTTTGTGATGAAGGCCATGAAAGCCAGGGAAAGATTTATGGACGACAATGTAAAGACCCCTTCATCGCCTGTTTAACTCGTTGCTCGTTTTCCCTCCTTTTCTATTCTGTGGGAAGAAGGTTTTGTTGGCATAGTATGTAATGAATTTTAATATTTTTAACTATTGTAGTGTTGATGTTTGTGCACAGGCATGGTCCTCACAATAAATGGATTTGATTTGATTGATAAGAAACATTCCAGCAAACAGGTTATACCAACCTGACCTTGAATATAGTAAATTCAGATTATCTCTTAAGCGTTTTTGATTTCACACACATGCTGGTGTCATCCAAAAGGAGAGGGTGTGGCACCACTACACTTCCCAAATTATGCTTAGAATCAGTGCATAAAGTCCCCATTGACAAAACCATCACACAAAATTGGGCATCTACGGTAACTTTGCTGATAATAGGCAGATTGGGGAGAGGTTGCAGTAGACAGAAAACACCCTTCTGGGACAATGGTATCTAAGAAACTATTAAAAGCTTTTTCTTCCCAGAGTATGTTTAGCCGAGAAAAGAGGAGATTGAGAGGAGAAATGATAGTTATCTTCAAATAGCTAAAGCTTCTAGAAGTAAAGGACCTGAGCCTTTTCTACAACAATACAAATCCCATATCCATCTTTAAAGGGGGATCAAGTTACTCACAGTTTGGCTGGGCTTCTGGAGGAAATCTGGTTCGTATGATGGCCATAAGGATGAATAAAAACACAGGCCATGCAATTAATGTGAATGACCAAACCTGTGAGAGAGAAGCAGGGGCAGTATGAATCCTTGTTAAATGGTTAAAAGTGTATGTCAGTAACTTAAAAGGAAAATCTGTTCAACAAAGCAACACACACATATATAAAATATCAGCTTTCCCATTCTCCTACCAGAATCCAATGCAACATTTCACAAATAAGCACTAGAAACCATATTTGTTTGTGGTCCTACTTGTCCTAGCCTTCAGAGGTAGGGAATCTGCCTTGCAGAGAGAAATCCCAGGTTCAGGTAGAAAGCATCTCCGGGTAGAAAGAAAAAGTTCTGTCTGAAACATTGAGTGGCCGCTGCTCACCAGTGTAGATCATACTTGGCTAGGCCAATTGGACCGATAGTCTCAGGGCCAGCCCAAGCCATTTGGGCACCTGAGGCGAACCACAAAACGGTGCTACCACCACAAGGGAAGAAGGGGTGAGTGAAGATCTACATCAGGAACAAGAAGGGAATCGAAGCAACCTTCACCGATAGTTGAAATGGGAGTCAAAGGCTGTTGCAGGGCTGAAGGGGGCCTGTTCTGAGTCACACTGGGCAGGTGCAGAGCCCAGGAGACCCCAGACAGCAGCCCCATAGGGGTGGGGGGAGACAAGCTGAGCCTCCTATTCGCCAAGAGGCCACTGTTGAGGTGGCAAGCAGGGTGGGGAGGCGCTGCCAAGGAGGCGGCAGATGGGTCTCCAAGGAGCATGCAGCAGCGACAGCAGCAGGCACTGCATTTCTTGGAGGCTGCAGCCAGAGGAGCAGCTAGCTGCTCCGGCACCCAGGGCAGCGCCTGCGGCGAGCGTCCCGGGGGATGCCACCCATGGCGAGCGGTGGGAGTCCCAGAGGGGCGGGGCAGCGATGTCACCCCCCTCAGGGATGACACCCGGGTCAGACCGTCTCCACCGCACCCCCTTCCTCCGCCACTGACTGGAGCTATTGCTCCTGTGGATCCTGCTGCCTGAGGCCTCTTGGGTGGGCTGGCCCTGAATGGTCTGACTCAGTGAAACATAACTTCCTAAATTCCTAGTTCCTCTTCAACCAGCCTGATTAATATTCTACAGCCCTTTAAATGTGGTTGTAGGAGGGGGGCTATTGTTTGTTGGTTTTCTTTTAACTATTTACTTGTGTTTTTATCTTGTATTTTATTCTGTGAGCTTGTGATGAAAGGCAGTATATAAATCAAATAATAAAATAAGTAAGTGAACTAAGTTCATTCTAGGCTCAAATAAGCCTGGCTTCCATAGAAGGTTCCCCAGAGAGTCTCAATCCTTGAGAGCACTGGTAAATTTTAAACTAATTCTATAATAGTTTTTGAGATATTATCCTAATTGAACAGTTAGAGGATCAGTGAAAACCCCATATTTTCTTACATTGCTACACAGCCTGCAAGGAATTCTTATTTAATTTACACCAGCACACGGCAAATCAACTCCTGGGCCTCTTTTTTTAATCACAGGGACCTACAAGCAATGCAAACTGATTTTATATAGGCAGAAAAATGTCTCTGAAAATGATACAGAACTGTTAATGTCTCTGAAAATGAACTGTTAAGCAACATTCATAGAAAAAGAAGTGGAAGCTCCTGGAAATAGTAGCAGGAGCAGCCACTGAAGCAGCTTCAATTCACTTGCAATGGATCAAAAACACCCCTTTATTCCATACTTATCATGGCAACAACAATAACATTTAAACTGTGCATCTTCACAGTAAAAGAACTTTGTGCACATTTTCTCAGTTATTTTTACAACATCGGTGTAAAGTAGAAGAGCATTATTACTGCCCCATATTGCAAATGTAGGTGGCTGCTAGCTGGTACTCCTCATGCTTCACTTATGTGTTGAAGCAATAAACCATGAGTCTCCAGCTCAAAGCTCAAGCTCATATCACAGCTAATTACAGCTTGTATATTAGTTCCCAAATGTGTCTTTTTGGGGTGGCATAGCTGTCTCTTTCCTTTGGTTGGGTGCACTTTATTCCAATCCTTTGCTTCTCAGGTGGTTTTCTAAAATTTTACAAGATTTTAGTATCTGTAAAACTAGGTGTAACTGGAAACTGGGAGCTTGAAAATATCCTTGTTTCTAAAGCAGTTAAAACTTGAGCCATAGGCCAGGCATGCCACATAGGCGAACTCTGCCCCTCCAGGTTTTGGGACTACAATTCCCATCATCCCTGACCACTGGTCCTGTTAGCTAGGGATTATGGGAATTGTAGTCCCAAAACCTGGAGGGCCCAAGTTTGCCTATGCCTGCCATAGGACATATATTGAGGGAAGGCCAAGTGAATTATGGGAAATCATCCTAGTGATAGTTTTAGCTTTCTCCATGCAATGGGCTAACTGACTTGGGCGAACTGGAAACTCCTGGATCTCTGGCACCCTGTACAAACCAGAAGTTACTTTTTGTTTCTTTGGATACCAGATGAGTTTCCAATTAAGAGATAAATGAACTTCACCCATCAGGAAAGAAGGTAGTGAAATATATTGTACAATCTGGCCTTAATTTACAAAAACAACAAATCAGCCAAGAGATTTCTTTTGTTTCAAAGAATCCACCAGACTATGACACGACAGAACAGGTTATAGATTTGGAAGGGGAACCCCCCAAAAAACCTTAGAAATTAATAAATGACAGGATTTTGATTAGCTGGTATATGAAGGGGGGAAATATAAGCTGCAGAGGAATTCCTGGGTTAGTCTATGCAAAATGACTTGGCCAAGCTAGGGCCATTAAGAAACATTACAGGGACATTGGGAGCCATTGCCAATGCAATAAAACTGTCCTTCCTCTTGCCTGGAGGTGTGAACAGACACTGGGGCTTTGGAAGGTTGGCAGGGTAACAGGGTATGAGGTAAAAAGAGAGTTTTTAGCAGGGTGTTATGGGAAGAAGAAGGAAGAATAAAGACTGGGATTCATCTTGGGCAGGTTGGCTGAAGGCTGGCTGGGAAAGATACCAGACTCCATGGCTGCGCTGCTGTGGGGGACAAGCTCCTCATGCTGTAAGATCTGGACTCCCTTCATGCAGAATGAAGGTGTAAATAGGTGAATAAACCATATTTCTTAAAGCTATGACAGTCTCCACTGTGTCTCAATTCTCCAAAGGAATACAGACCCTGGGTGAGTGCCTGGAACCCCATAGAGTTTGGCAGGAGGTGGAGAGGCACCCAACTTTATACATAGCAACCCAGTCTAACTCAGGAATTCCACCCCAGTCCACCCCAGTCTTTCTGGTACTGAGTTAAACAAAGCAGGGTGGGAGGGAGGTTTATGTGGGAACACTTTTGTCCCCACTGAAAATGTGACAGCCTTTTGGGTACTTTTTTCATGCCAAAGGCAGGGAAGAGGGAATTTGACTCCCTGGCTAGAGCTTAAACAACTGGGCTGTTAACTTCCTTGACCATCCCAGTTGCCCTTTGTTGACCAGTTGCAGCAAAATGTGCCACTAGGGACTTGTCCACATTTCCGCTTGTCCATTGGCTAGAAAGCATGTTGTTTTACTTGAGGAGAAACCTCCCCATAGTTCAGATGTTGCTTTATGCTCAAGCAACTCTACAATTTACTCTTTTATCGGTTTATCTTGTCATACATGCTCAATGAAGGGGAAATCAACAAATTAAAAAACATGGGAAATGTTTTAAGGCACAGGTATTCTAAGGAAAATAATAAATGTCTTCATTATGGTCATAGGACCCATTTTGATTGAAACACACAGCACAAATGAATAACCAACCAATCACACAACAGGGACACTTTACAATTTATCCAGTATGACTAAGACAATCTAGCATTTGAGCTCTTATATGCATTTTTTTAAAGTCACTTGCTCAGTAATATATGGGACTTTGTTTCAGTGCCCCAGTAAACTATTCAGAAAGTGGTGAATTATATAAAAGTTGCAATATGTGGTTTGCCAGTGGGCAGAATGGCAGCGTAGTGCTGAGACTACCCATACAGAGAATTTTTCTGCTCTCAGTGATAGCTTAAATCATAGAAACAGCTCTAGATTCGCTTGATTGGGTAGATGATGCAATCAGGGTGGCTTGCAGGAAACTGCAGCCTTATAAAATCAATAACAACACTGCTACAGACCCACTTCCCCAGCCCCCACCCCACTGGATAGCAGAGCAGACATGGCATACAAAGGCCAACAATTGCTCTGGGGTGCGAAACAGCTGGCAGCCACGGCTGACGATTAGATTGGGCAGCGGCACTGCAGCTACTGGAGCATAGACTGTAATCTTTTTCCACCCAACTTACTGAGATCATGAAGACAGTAAGAGGAAGCATAGTGTTAAAATAAAAGTTGCCATATAAAAGTACATGTGCTGATGTTTCAGGGACTCTAGTATTAAATGTGACACAGCAGCCCTGTTCTGATGTTCACCTGAAGGCGCAAGGGCTTAAAACAGGGAAGGGGGCTGGGGAATGCACACAAATTCCATCCAGTGTCCCCAGGCATGCAACTCTTCTACAACTCCCACCATCCCCAGCCAGTAACTTTCTGAATGGCAGCAAGGAGAGTTAGAGTTCAGCAAGATCTAGAGAGCCACAGGTTCCTCATCCCTATACCAAGCAAATGATTTTCTGCTACAAATTTGAATGAGTATCAAATCTGAAAACAGGTACAGTGGCACCTCTGGTTACATACTTAATTCGTTCCAGAGGTCCATTCTTAACATGAAACTGTTCTTAACCTGAAGCACCACTTTAGCTAAGCACCACTTTTGCTGCTGCTGCGCTGCCACTGCACAATTTCTGTTCTCATCCTGAAGCAAAGTTCTTAACCCGAGGTAATATTTCTGGGTTAGCGGAGTCTGTAACCTGAAGCGTATGTAACCTGAAGCGTATGTAACCTGAAGCGTATGTAACCTGAAGTGTATGTAACCCGAGGTACCACTGTAGTAAGAATTAGTGGGCATAGCAATGAGTGATTTTATAAATCTTAAAAAGGATACTTATTTATGTAGTAACTGAAGATCTGGTGATTTTTACTTTATTACACCCCTAGCAGACTCGTACCTGACACTGCTCAGGAATTCAAAGCAACAAAAAGTTAAGTGCTGCTGTGAAATCAATGGTTGAAATCAGTACAGTTCTGAAAGGTTCAGTCTGCCATCTTGTTTCAAAATGGCACTCGATGGTATCCAAACATACCCAAATCTCTGCTTCTTGCACTGTGTTACATTTCGACCTCTGTGTCACAGGGTGTTTTCACATGAGGCTTAAAGCAGCTTCCTCATCAAATGGTTTTGTAACGGAAGCATAAAGCCTACACCAGCTAGAATGGTCATTACCATTACAAATGCCTCTCTTCTCCATCAGCAATTATTCCATATTTATATAAATAGTGGGAAGGCTCAAAGGCTAGCCAAGTCTCAAGTCTGAAATTGCTCAAAAATTGACTCAGATGGGCCTTGGGACGTTTTTATATAGACATTGAAACAAGCCTCTGATTCAAAAACCAAAATATTCCAATTGCCCAGGCAAGCGCATTATGTGACCCACGAGACCAGCAAAATAACTAGGATGAAATCAGGTCAAATATTTATTGACAGAAGCAGGCAGGGTAAGGGTTGGCATGGCATGGGGTCCCAGGATTAGTTCATCATTCCATAAGCCCCACATTGGAGGAACGGGTCCACCAGGTTTGGACCATCCCAAACCCGTTCCATGGGAGTTGGCCAGTGTTGAACCTTGCTGTGGTGCAAGCCAAGCAACAAGGTTTCACTGGGCAAACAGGGTGCAGATTCCAACCAGGCAGATACCCCAACCCAAACTTGGGGGTGCCATCCTCCCCTCAGACCCCTTATGGAGGGCCCCTATACTGTGTTGACCCTGTGCAATGCAATTGCTCAGTGAAGGCTCTAACCCAGGGGTGCATGGGAGTGAAGCTCCAGGGGAAGCAGTCTTACAGTATATAAGCTTTGCAAGGTCTCATGGGACATCGTTCAGAGAGGATACTAGGCAAAACCTTGCCCAGTATTTTGCTCAGTCTATGGGCCACAACAGCCAGGAAAGGGCACCCTGCACTTATTGGGCACAGAACAAGGCCTGTGTGTGTGCAAACTTGTATGCCCCTTACCCCAAAAAAGCTCAAAGTTGCTTAAAGCAATATAATCAAATCCACAAAATGCATGAAACAGCCATTAATTTTTATTTAAAAAAATCAACAAAAGCAGCAATTCATATAACCAAAAGCCAACAAAGCAACAAATGAAGGCAAAAAAACCCAAAGGAAACGTAATCACAACAGTAAAAATTCTTCAGCCGACAGCCTTCTGCACTGATTTGCTGCCAGGCCCTTAACAACTTGGGACCAGTTTACCTACAACATTGCCTTACCCCACATGTGCCCAGTCGACCTCCTCAGTCAATGGACATAGTACCCATTCTGCATCTGTAAGTATTCAATGGTTTCATGTGGCAGCATCAACACTTTGGAACCCCCTGCCTATTGATATCAGGCAGGCACTGTGTTCTTTTTGGTGCCTGATGAAGACATTCTTATTTGGACAAACCTACCCAGATGCTTAGAAAGTTTGTTTCCATCTATTCTATTGTGGTTTTAACTTCCTGTATGTTTTAAATTACAGCTTTAACTTTTTAAGTAATAATTTTATTGTGTTGTCTTTTTTATAAACCAGTTTGAGGTTTCTTTCTACAGTCATGTGGTATATGAATTTTATGCAATAAATATATTATTAAACAAGCCATAAACTATCATGTCTTCATGAATCTCAACCAGGAGGGCATTCCAAATGGCGTATTGTTACCAAGGTGGCAATAGTAAGTTTTATTCCTTGGACAGCCAAGGAATCTGGAGCTCACGTGATGGGCTGAGCATTCAGAAAGGAACATGTGGAAGAAGGTGGTCCATAGAGAACAGGGGTGGGGAGCCCTTTTGGTCCACCAGGCCAGAACACTGTTCAACAGTTCAACACTGTTTGACAGGTGGGCGGGACAATCCACCTGTTAATCCTGATGTCATTGTGATGTCAGATGTCTGAGAGATGGGCTGTCCTGCCCACCCGCCCAAAGGTGGTGGTGTAACTCAAACTCTGTTTTAAAGGCTTGCCTTCCCTCTGCCAGGCTGAGAGCGTCTCAGCCACCAGCAGCCCCACCCTTGAATGGAGTTTGGTGTAATTCACGTTGGCTTATCTTCCCAGAGGCATCTAGCCAGCTGAAGCCGGGGTGGGGTGGGGAAGAGGAAAAAGAAAAGGCAGCTCTCAGAATTCCTGCCTTGGCACACACCTCCACCTGCCTGCTCATTGTATCTGTCCCATTGAGTCAGAATCCCCAAAGGGTAGAGCTGATGCAGTCAAACCACAGCAGATGAAAGACTCTTCGATATAACCGACTGCCACATATTTAAGGGGCAACATTAGGACCAACAAATACCACAAGCAGTAGCTCTGTTGAGCAACAATCCAGTGGGGGGGGGGATTATAGAAGAGAGGGTTTTTTTTAAGCCTTCAGATGGCAGTGTGCTGAGGGGAAAGTTTTGTGAATGGACTGTGATGCACATTAACATTTGACAGGAGAGAAAGATACCCTGATTTTAAATAAAAATGGCACTGTTCATTGGATGAAAATCAGGGAATATGGAGCTGAAAGTCTCCTAGCCTTCTCCCAAAATAAAAAAAGCAGACACATACCTGCTGAAATGGTTTTAAATTTTAACATATCTCACTACATTAAACTACCACTCAGGAAGTAGATTTTAATGCTTAGTTGTCATCATGATACAAATGCTCACAAACTGCCAAGTTTCTTGAGGGAAATTACGGAGAAAGTTTTGCATAATCCTGACAGCCCAATTTGTATAGCTATGAAGTAATTTTCCTAAAATCAGTCCAGGGCAGCACCTGCTCAGAAAGTAGATGCACAGGTACAGTCCTAAATAAGTACAGCACTAAATAGGTATACCTATGAAACAGGTGCAGTGGAAACTAAAAAGTCATGAACCAATGAAAGGCAGACCACCTTGATTCCTCAGGATGTTTTTTTCTTCCTTTTGTAACTTTTCCTCCAGCTGAGGTTGTAGGTAAGCGCTGCTCCTTTTTCAGCCTCAACAAGCGTTTGGCTCATGCGTAAGGAGCATGGCAAGCCTGGTCGACTTCTGCACACATACAGCAGAAAGAGATGGGATATGATGGCATAATTCCCAGGAGGTAGAATGGTCGGTATCGCTTCTGACTGCAAGTAATCTTTGACTATTCTTCTACATTTTTTAAAGGGCAAGCAGTCGACTGAAGCGAGACTCCAGCCCAGACCTTTGACTGCTCTGCTAGTTTTCTCTTTGCAAAGGGTATTTTTAACAAACGTGAGCATTCATAAGCGTGACCCGCCACCTGCAGCCTACACTTGAGCAGCCCTTTCCAACACTTCAACTCATTGCCACTTCATTCTGCTACACATGTAGACCAGACCACTCAAGTATCACCGTTAAGGAACAACAAGTCAACAGCAATTTGAGCAGGCCAAATAAAGGCAACTGAGACTTTGCTTCTGTTCTGAGGCAACACACCTTTGAACATGATCTAAAATGTAACACCTCCACATTCCTGCTCAGGGCTCTTCCACCAGCAAATATCTTCCACCTTAATTTATTTTATTATTTTTTTGTCAGTGTCACAAGCCATTTCTCAGTCTGAACCTGCAAAGAATATAAGGTTTTCTCTCATTTTATTCTTATTTCTTAAATACTTACTTTTTGCCGTTTGACGCCTAGCCAATTCTTCCACAGCAGCACCCGCAGGTGCTGGAATAGTGAAGCCATCCGTGGAATTCCCCCCAAAAGCCAACTGGTTCAGTCTTCTCTCTCCCCTCCTTGAGGTGTCCAGATGCTTATGCTGCAGTGGCCCACCACTCTGAATGAGAACTTTCTCTGCGCAGCATAGCTCTCAGGAGCTTGCTCATCAACCTGTCTCTGCTCTGTGCACACAGCTGCCTTTCCTTCTGCAATAGCTCCTAGCAAATGCAACAGGTTATTCCTCCAATGAGGAAGGAATGGGAGCAGCACCAGCCAGTACAATCTTGAGTTAATTATAATATTGTCTCCCTCTCTTTGAGCTGCCTCCAGTACCTGTGTGATAAAAAATGGGTGGCATTCCAAGATGCTTCTGCTGGGATATAAGCAGCACACCTTTTCCCCAATTAGGAACTCCCTGCCACCTACACATATTGCCTGCAGAAGATAAGTCATAAAAGAAAAGGAGCCAGGAACCAGCTTGACAAGCCAGTGTGGCTGCTTTCCTATGCATATAAATTTGGCAGGGAGTGCTATAAAAGAGAACAGGGACTCTAACTTCTGTCTTAAAACAAAAACAACCGTGGTGGCCCTTCCTAGGGATGCATGTGAATAGATGCCAGGATAGTTTCAGCTCCTTCTTAATCATTAAGACAGAGGGTTTTCCCACCTTTCCCTTTCCTCCACACCTTCCAGGCACGGTCTGCACTTTAAAGCTCCATGCCCAAGTGTGTGCGCTCTTTTTCTCCAGAGCTTTTTCTGTGAAAACCTGCTCTTTACTGCAAAATCAGAGCACTCCGTGGGAAACCTGAGTTGCTGTTTTTTCAGGGAAAGCTCTGGGGTAAAAGAAAGAGCGCTCGGACATGGAGCTTTAAAGCGCGGATCTGAGCCTGGAAAGCACAGAGCATGGGCGTAGCCGGGGGGGGGAGAGGGGAATCAATCAAAAGCAATACAAATCAATACAAATCTGAGGTTCTGCCCCCCAACAACAACAAAAATCCTGGCTCCTCCTATGGCACAGAGCAAAGGTAAGTGTGGCTAAGCCATGAATGTGTGCCTTAGTCATAAGCTACTGTGGTAACACAGTTGCCAATCAATAATATTCATTTCACCAAGCCACGAATGTTCCAAGTGGAGAGAGCACGCAGGGGTGGAGGGTGGCGTGGTAACTTTGCAACACACTGTGGGAGTGTCGTGCTGGTGCAATTTCTCAGAGCTTCCTTTCAAAGGATATAGGCACTGCAATTTTTTCTTTTAATTCTTCAAGTCTTTGCACTCTTCATTCATACAACATATTTTGTCCTGAATGGAGTGTGGCAAGTAAATTTAATTTACTGTTTCTATAAGATGAATAGAATTGATTAATTTTGTTAAATTAATGTAGGTTGGCTATAAGAGTTTGACATTAGGTCAATAACACTACTTCAATATTAATTAATTTCCTCTCCACAGTTGAATTATGCTAATGATTAAACAGAGGTAGGTAGGTGATTGGTTGTAGGAAAAAGAAGAAACAAGCATGGATCTGAAAGTGTTCTCAGGGCCAAGTCTTAATACCAAAACATTGTCATTCTGGTTCAAGATCTACATGAACTTCAAAGAGGATTTCATCAATAAAGGGAAGATGACAGCTCGGCGTTTGAATCCCTTTGTAAGGTTGGAAGCTTTAGTTCAGTGTTTCCCAAACTTCGGTCTCCAGCTGTTTTTGGACTACAATTCCCATCATCCCTGACCTTGCTAGCTAGGAATGATGGGAGCTGTAGTTCAAAAACTGCTGGAGACCCAAGTTTGAGAAACACTGCTCTGTTTGAACATCCAAGTGCAATTTGCTGCTCCCCTTTCCTTAAATTTAAAAGGCCCAAGTTAGTCATGTTGGCTTTGAAAGTGGTTTTGAATCTGGCACCACTGCATCAACTCCTTATAAACTTATGAGATGCAAATAGCATGCAGAGGCTATTTATGTCCAAAGTATGCTTTAGCCCAAAAATGTTATCGGATGGTACTGTTGCCTTCCACATCAATCTCCAAGCAGTGTCAGCTTCCTGGGGTTATAGGCACTTACTCAGGGTTCATGTTTCCCTCAAAATGAGACACAACAGACTGTGGTGTCTTTATGATATATGGTTTATTTACACATATATACAACATGAGCCTACAATGGAGGGGTTCACAGCATGAACACCTCAAGAGAGCCGTGCTTCCCTCATAACCACAGCCTTGGATTTCAGCAGAAATCAAGCATGGCTCTCACTCACTGTCTTCTGCCTACTTCTAGCCCAGCTCACACAACTCAACTATACCTATTGTCCTTCTCCCTACCAGCCATGCCCACCCATTTGCCCTCTGGCACAAAGCTACTTCCTTTTGCTATACTAATGACACTGCTTAGGCTCCTTAACTCACCAAGAATGTGCCTTGGCTACTTCAACCACTGAATCTCCCAAATTCTAATATATTGGGCTAGGTAAAAACGTAAAGGACCCCTGGATGCATAAGTCCAGTCAAAGGTGATTATGGGGTTGCAGCACTCATCTCGCTTTCAGGCCAAGGGAGCTGGCATTTGTCCACAGACAGCATGTGGTCATGTGGCCAGCAGGACTAAACCGCTTCTGGTGCAACAGGATACCATAACAGAAACCAGAGTGTACAGAAACACTGTTTACCTCCCCACCACAGCGGTACCTATTTATCTACTTGCACTGGTGTGCTTTTGAACTGCTATGTTGGCAGGAGCTGGGACAGAGCAACGGGAGCTCACTCCGTTGCAGGGATTCAAACTGCCAACCTTCTGATCAGCAAGCCCAAGAGGCTCAGTGGTTTAGACCACAGCACCACCTGTGTCCCCAACTGCTTAAGATGCCAAATAAACTTCAAGCAAAACAGAGAAGACAAGAGAGCCAAAAAAAAAAAAAAAAGAGGAATCCAGTTACAAGGACTGGAAATCATGAAATGGCTTAGAAAGAGCAGGTGAAGAAGAAAGGAAATGATATCAAATGAGGTCAACAGAAAAAGTCTAGGCAACATTCAATAACATAAGAGAATAATGCAATAAAATAATGATTAACAGAATGAGGAGAAACAGAAAGAAAAAGAGCAAGAGCCCAACAGAAGAAAAGTGTTACAACTGGAAGTTTGATCAATATGTAAATGAAAACCACCAAGTAATAAATCAGTTGAAGAAGATGCCAAGAAAGTTGAATGACAAACCTCAAAATCAGAAAAGCAAACAAAGGGGCAGGATGTATAGAAGTAACAGTCAAATAAATATTTGCAGGGAACAGCAATTGTCCAGCATAGAACTAAAGAAGAAGAAGAGGCACAAGAAGGAGACACTGGGCTCATCCACACTTCCCCTTGTCCTGTATCTAGAAAGCAGGGCTCCAAGTGGTTCTCAGTTTGGTCTCACCCCACTCCTTTCTCGGGGAAAACCTGCTCTTTAGGGCTAAACCGGATCAAGTGTCAATCCGGCAGTAAAGAGTGATTTCCCCTGGGATGGGAAAAGCAGTGGAAGAAGAGAAAGTGTCGGTGACTCCAGAAGAAGAAGAAGAAGAAGAAGAAGAAGAAGAAGAAGAAGAAGAAGAAGAAAATGGCATTGTGATAGCAGAATAAAACTTGCTCGGCTCTTCCACTCCGCCAGGCAAAAGAAGAAAGTGAGAAAAGCATACTGTAAGCAACCAAAACAGCAAGAGAACAGGTGTAATCATATTAGGGGCAGAAACAGAACTCTCAGTTGTTGCAAGGCAAATAAAATGAAATACATCTTGAACAACAGAGACTTTATTCCATAATAAAACTAATAACTGTCTGAAATGTGCACAACTCAGTTTAATTGCAATATAAATGTGCCTCACATTTTCAGATTGGAAGTAAGCTGGTTTAAGGGGAAATGCATTAAACAACAGCATTCCTTGAGAAACTAGAGGAGATATGTGGATTGCTGTACTCCGGAGAGCTTGTACCTGTTGTATGGTACAGTTGCTGCCACTGGGCTTATGAAGCAGCCCATTGGATCTCTGCCATAAGACATAAGCAAAGTCTGCTCAGCTCCTGAGAAGTGCCCTGCACTTCTTTCATGTGAGCAGAGCAAGATGCAGGCAAGTTCTGCAGAATGCCAGCTCTTTCAACACAAGGTTGCCTGCTGAATGAAGTATATGAAATTACACAATGCTTTTCAGACACAGGCTGAGTGCCATACAGCTGTGTGATGCACATCCAAATTCTTTATATAAACGGCTAATAGACAAAACTTGCTGCTTTTCCATTCAACTTTAGCCACCTTCACAAGTCACCCAATTCCAGACTGAACAGCCAATCTTGGTGTCCATTGTGAAAACACCCTTAAAAGCTATTTACTCTATAAGAGTATAAACGATGAAAGAAAATGCAGAGGAGTATCTTTTGAAATTAGATGCAAAGTAGCAGACATGGAAAGCGCTTGGCTGCCATTTGGTCTCACCTGGAGAAGAAATGAAACCAGTCTCAGCATGCAAAGCATTCAGCCAGCAGCAAAAGGAGCAGTTGCCTTCAACTTACTTTTGGAAAAATTGTACTGACTCTGCAAACTGCAGCTAATTCAAATGATATTAGAAAATAGATGAAAGGGAAGTAAAGGCAGGTGAGATGGGAAATGTTACCCAAGGGCAAGCACTGAAATAAGAAAGCCTTTTGGCCAGCCGTCACACCACTTTTGGTATTGGTGCATGCCATCCCAATCTCTGAGCAGTGTGAAATACCAAGGGGTCCAGGCACCCACCCAGGATTCGGGTTTCCTTTGGGAATGAGGCACAGCAGAGACTGTGGTGTCTTTATGATATATGGCTTATTTACACATCTATACAACTTTCTTTCTCTCTCACTTGGGAATGTGTATGTATAGATAGATACCAATGAAAGCATCAAACAGAATGCAGTTAATCACTAAAACCATATTTTTATTGAAGTGACTAACAAAGCAGAAATTTTGAATTCTTATAGCAAATGTCTCCTATTTGTAAAAGTTGTCCTTAAGCCAGAGTTGGGTATGTTTAGCCCGGGTAAAAGGAGACTGTGAGGAGATATCTCAATGGCTACCAAATGGAAGATGAACCCAGCTTGCTTTCTTCTGCTCCAAAGGGCAGGACACTTGAACCAAGGAGCAGATTGCAGGTAAATATCAGGGAGAACAGTAAGAGCTGTTCAACAGTGGAAAGGACTCCCTTGGGAGGTGGTGGACTCTCCTTCATTGGATGGATGGCCATCTGTCATGTATGATCTAGTTGAGATGCCTGAATTGCAGGGGCTGGACTAGATGACCCTCAGGGTCCCTTCCAACTCTACAATGCTATGATTCTATCAGCCTACAATGGAGGGCTTCACAGCATTAACACCCCTCAAAGGGTCTTGTTTCTCCCATAGCCATAGCTTTGGATCCAAACAGAGATCCAGCATGGCTCTCTCCCCTGCTTGCTTCTTTGCTTTTTGTTCACATCACTGTCAACTCTGCTCTCAGCACTGGCTTAATCTGTTGAGGGAGGGGGCCCCACCCATTTGCCACCCCACAGTGAGCCCCTTAATCCCCCATCACCTCACCAGGAAGCTAGATTGGCCACCTTCCAGAACTAGAAGGCTTGACTCGCTTTTAACACTTTCTGGATCCAGAGATTAGAGGAGTCCGGCGCACACGCACACACACACCTTCAAACTCACAACAGTATATTTGGCAATATCCAATGTTATGCCTTTTGATACAACAGAACTTTCCCTTCATCTCCTCCTTGCTGCGTCCACCTCTGCATCAGACTGAGGGTGGGGGACTGTAGGGGGAGAAAAGGAAATGAAAATGTCACTGAGCAAATGAAAAGCCATTCTGCAAATGGGGTGCACTGCTGGTTTGTCATCCTTTATAGACAACCCCCAGAAAAAGAAGGTGCGCAAATAGTGGACTAATTCAGGAAGAATCAGTCCTCCTAAATTATATGACAATAGCTTGGCTGTTACCAACACAAAGAACCTGCCTGTATCTATTTAGAAACTTTAAAGTAATCTATCCTTGAAGAACAGAACACATGATAGCAATACTACAAGATTATAGACTGAGTATATATGCTTTTCAAAGCAGTAATTGGGATCTAGATAAATTTTAGCACCAGGAACAAATTATTATCTCACAAGAACAACAACAACAACAACTATCAAATACAGTGATCAGAAGAATTAGTCCAGAATACAGCATGGCACGTGGTTCAGAGAAGGATTAAACTTAGTTTTTTTATCACATACAGTATACTAGTTCTGGGTTTGTTATGTGGCTCTGCCATTCTGTCCTCATTTTCATGTGCATAAGCTAGTTTGAGCAATAAACATTGACTTTTCTTTTGTGGCTGTTGAGAAGTTATGGGGAAAATCTAGATGCTTGGAATGTCACTTGTGAGCCGTCTTAAGAACCTTTCATTGAGTAATGCTTGTACACACCTTCGCTAACCACAAAAACAGTGATGCCTTGCTCTTCCCTATCATTATCTCGAGCCAATGATGATCCAGGCATGTGTCATTGTCAGGGACCCTTATCAGAGACAATGTAAACAGGGTGGTTTGTCAGAAGGCCCATGTCTAGTGCCTTATTTTTAATCAAAGGTTAGAAGAAAATGGGTTACTCAGAATTCTGAAAAAGTGTGGTCATGATGCCCATGAGTGGTTTACCTATGGGGAACTTTAAAACAAAAGCAATCTGGAAGACACAAGATTTACCCACTTTGGAAGAATGGCAGATGAAGGTGATGGACTATATGGGATTGGCAGAAATGACTGGCAGAATCCGGGACCAGGGAGAAGAGGCGGTGGAAGAAGATTGGAAGAATTTTAAAGACTATCTACAGAAATATTGCAAAATGAATGAATGTTAGAATGATGTTGGATAGAAATTAAGTGGTTTCCAGCTGTAATGCTTTAAGAATATGGAAAAAGGGTATAAATAGGTTAAAACATAATTAAAATGATGTTGGATTGGAAGTAAGTGGTATTTCTAACAAAGTTAATAAGAATAAGCAAAAATGAATTGATAATGGATGAAAATACTGAGCTATAAAATGTTAAGTTATAGAGCTAAGATAAACAAAAGAGGGTAAGGATTTGCTGATTTGATTATTTAAATGGGAATACAAGAAGGGGAGGTGTGAGGAAGTCAAAGAAACAAGCAAATGAGTTTTAAATTATGAAAAAGAATTGTTTTTAATTTTTTGTATTTTTTATGTGTGTGTTTACTCTTATTTTTTTGCTTTTTTATTATGTGTTTTTGTATATCTGTTTTTGTAAAATCTTAATAAATATTTCTTTAAAAAAAAAGCAATCTGATAGTATTGTTTTAAGTTTAGTTGGGTAAGGACCCTCTCAATTCCTGGCTGCCTGATCCTCCTTATAATTCCTAGAATTAGTAAATGTTAGAATTTAACCAGAACTTGGAGTATTAAGAGAAGGTGCCAGTGTTGGATTTAACAGCCTCAGGCTACACTAGTTTTTCCTGATTGGGAGATCACCTGGCAGAAGAGCCATTATGTAGAACAAAAGAAAGATAATGGGTGGTTAACAAAGTGCGCAAACACTCTGCCAGACAAAGAGGGATGGATCCCCACTTCAGCTGTGTGTTAGTGGGCAGAGACAAAAAAAAAGGCTTTAGGATTTCAGTTTGGATTATGTAGGCTGTGTGGAAGACTCTATTCTTGCACTCAAGCCGGCTGCATCTACGGGAGAAGCAAGGGACCCTCTTGCAATGTGCAAGTTCTGACCTTTCTCCATCCAGACTTATGTTGTATATATATGTACAAGTTTTAAAACAGTGCAACACCTGTGGCAGAAACCTATTCATTCAGCTGCAAAGGTTGGCAGAATGAAAATGCCTTCAGTTGTTTCTGGAAAGTACCTGTCATATTATCATGAAACAATTCCCAGACCCCAACCTCTAGCCAATTCTGGATAACACAGACCCAGATAAACAACAGGGAAGATAAAAATGTATGTGGAACCTTCAGCCAAACCTCCTTGAAAGATTCGTATGCAGAGCAAATTTTGCACATGCAGTACATCTGGAGGAGGTTAAGAGGATTGTATGTGTTCAGACTAAAGGTGGAGCTTACCTTTTCATTGTTACAGGAAGCACATCAATTTTATTTTTTATTATTGCATTATAAATATTTCCATATCAAAGAAAAGATAATTAAAATGATTGATCATAACAAGAGTAAGCAAAGAAGCTATAGTGCTTCATCCATGAGCAGAAATTTTCATGGTAGCCTAACATAAGGCTATACTACCTGTACATACTCATAATCTCAAATGATGAACACATGAAGAACACGATTTCACCAATTTCACTAATCCTTTTCAAGATAAAGAAAGGATATCTATTGCTATTTACCATAATGCTTCTTCATAAATATCAGTACATTGTAAACTCATAACTCTGCTTTGGTTCTAAACCATATCTCCAAATCCAAATCTTTATTATGGTCCTAAGGACAGCATAAGATAAAAGCACCTCCATACATAAATAAAACATGCTTGATAGGCAGTAGGGCAGCTGCAGAAGAGAGGGTGCACTTCTCTACTTCTCTAGCATTGGAGAGATAGCCCTGGGGGTTACATCACACTTTTAGCGAGGTCCCTTCATGTAACATGCGTATTAAATATAACAAGCACCTGTCAAGTGGGGAGGCCTCCAATTTTTTCCATAGTTTGGATATGGAGTCAAAGGCTGCTTTAAAGTCAATAAAGACAGCATAAAGGGAGGCTGTGCTGCGAGAGCAACATTCAATGTTGGAGTACTAAACACTGGTCAGTGGTGGAGCGGCCTTCCCTAAATCCGACTTTTCCTCTGCAAGGATGTTTTCTTGTTCCAGCCAGTCCTGAAATTTCCATTGCAGGTGCCTTGCATACAATTTACTGATTATGCTGAGGAGGCTGATTGGCCTATAATTAGCAGGATCATCTTTTAATATATTGGGATAATGATTGAAAGTCCCAAATCTTGGGGGGGGGGTCCATAGGTATCGATGCAGGTGACACCCCAAATTTACAGAAGCTGCCCCGGCTCCTGAAAGCAACCCAGGATGCCCCAATTTTCCTGCACCAGGACACACCGCAACCTCCCAGAAACCCCTCTAGGCCGCCACCGGCTGGAGAGACCTCCTGGAGGCCACTCAAGGCTGCGTAGTGTCAGGAGATGAAGCTTCCTGTGGAGGCCACTTTCGGAGGCTGAAGACAACAAAGGGGGGGGGGCAAGCAGGCAAATGAGGAAGGGGTCAGAGGCAGGAAGGGGGCAAGTGACAGGGAGTGGGAGGTGGCCCGAATTTTTCTCAGAAAATGTTGGGGTGGTATAGGATAGGGGCCCCAAAATCCAAATTGTTTTTGATGGCCTCAGCAGGAATGAAGTCTTCTCCCAGGGCTTTCCCCTGATTTGGTTGAGCTATAAGATTGCCAGTCTTTGTTCTTGTCACAGGATCCCACTTTGGAAGACTTTCTATGTTTTGGATATTTTGGCCACTTCCACTGTGGGGGGACCCCAAGGGCCCGCCCCCCCAAAAAAAATATGCTTTGTGTGAGAAACCTATAAATAGCCACCTTTGAATGAGACATCTGGGTTCTGTTAAAATCCTTGGTTCATAAAAGACACAAAGTCCAGTTGCTGCTTGTCTGCTGGAAATACCAAAGATAAGGCATTTGGGGAGTGAACTTCTGAAGAAGTAAATTCATGGGAGTCTGGGCATTGGGAGTCCGGCTGTCCCAGCTTACCAAGGACGACTTGCCCTTATGTAGGCTTGTTATCTATGTAAACATAAATCTCAGACTACAATTCTCCCTTTTAGTATGTAGGCTTGTATTTATGAAGACTTCAGAACTTTAGTAAGAAGCGAGGGGCCCTTGAAGAGATGCCATGTCAGGGTGCAAACCGGACTTCACAGAGAGTTGTATCCAATAAGTATTTTGCCAACTACCCTCTGCAGATGTCTGGAGCTTTTTGATTGGGTTTTAAATGAATCCTTTGTCTGTAAACCCTATAAAAGTCCAGGTGGACAACACCCCCCACATTCAGCCTTTGTGGAGCAATCCTGCTAAAACAAAAATTTACTGCAGTAAATAAATTTTGGACTTCTTCTTCAACCCACTAGTTCACTAGTAGTTAATGGTACAAGTGAGACAGCAGATTTGCTCTGCTACACCACCATCAGTGTCCCTATAGGGCTCCTGAAAATACACCTCCCAAATCCTTGGGGAGATATGGCAGTCTGCCATGGGTGGTCTTTTGGTTTGGGAGAGCACCATGGGGTTCCAAAACAGAGCAAAGTTATTGGATTTAGCAGCTTGGATAACCCTTGTCCAGTTATTTTTTATAGATTCCTTTTTTTTCATGCTACCAGTGGTTTATAAACCATGTCTTTTATTATAAACTGGCACACACTATTTTTTAATGACCTAATGTTTTTTTAAAAAAATGCTGCAGGAAAATGCACCTGAGGGAGAACTGTTCAAGGTCAGCCCATTCCCTGTTGCTCTAGTTTTCTAATTGCAAGGACATTTAAAAGCGGGGTGGGTGGGGCTTCCAAGCAGTCAGGACTGATATGCAGATGTGTGCCGCACCCCATAGTCGCCTTTGACTGGACTTAACCATCCAGAGGTCCTTTACCTTTTTCTTTTTAGAGCATTCTACAACGTCATGTGGAGAAGGAACTGGCAAACCACTCCAGTATTTTGCCAAGAAAACTCCATGGGCATAAAAAGGAGAAGCTTTGAGAAGAAAGTGAGAGTTTCCAAGGCATGCTCTGCTTCATGGGGTCACAGAGAGTCAAACACGACTAAGACGACTAAACAAACAACAACACAACGTCATAACTCCATTTCATTCTCATCACCGTTTGTTGGATTTGAAGGCCAGGCCAGAGAGTGAGAAACAAAAGTTCTGTCCTTACAAAGTGTCTCTTGTATTTTGTCACCTTTTTGTTTGTCCCTTCTTGTCTCACTGTTAGTCTTCATCAGCGGCGTAGCGTGGGTTGTCAGCACCCGGGGCAAGGCAAGTAATTTGCGCCCCCTAACCCGGGGCAAGGCAAGTAATTTGCGCCCCCTAACCCTACAAATCTATGCCTATGAATGATGGTCCCTCTCTCTCTTTCTCATATTCCAATTGATTCCCATTTCCGCCGATCGATCCCCGAAGCTCTCACCCAGCGAAATTCGTGCGTAATTACGCTTCGCCATCCCTAATTCTGCCGCTTCCACCAGGAAATCATGACGGTGCGTTTCTCCTCTCCAAACTTTCCCCGGCCCTTTGCCGGCCGGCGCAGCCCTTTTGGCTACGAGCTCCCCTCCTTCTCTGCCCGCTTCCGACCCCACCTCCCCGTCCAGCCTCCCTACCTCCTGAAAAAAGGCGCCGGCGCCGAGCAGGACACCCCCGCGGCCATCGGAGAGAGGCGGGGCCGAGGGAGGCAAGCCAATGGGCGAGGCGGGGGTAGGTGGCCACGGGGGCGGGCGCTGCCGCAGTCCTCGGGTGGGCAAGGTAGGAGCAGGCGGAGGCTGGCCGGCCGCTCTGACAATAGGGGCGGGCCGAGGGCACGACGCGGCTGGGCCCTCTGGACTCGCGCCCCCCCCCAGATGTTGCGCCCGGTGCGGCCGGCACCCCTGGCACCCCCCACGCTACGCCACTGGTCTTCATTTGCTACCTGTAGCTTATAAAGGTCACTTTTCCTTTTGCTAAATAAAAAGGGAAACTAAATATGCCCTGTTACAGCCAGGTGCTAGAAAGATGCCAATAGCTTTGATGTGATGAGTGCCTAATGCTTAATCTGTGTCTGTGTGAAAGTTGACACAATTAGAGCAGTATGTGTCATCAATGGCATCACACTTGATTGCCCAAATTGGCCGCTTACGCATCCTGGGCTAATAGCTGTTGGTGCACTGTTTCTTTTGTAATACTACTAGACTGGAAGGTTTCTTTAGCTTTTCCGTTTCCCTGCTAGCTTGCTTTGTTGCAAAATAAATGAGATTGTTCGGTAACAGGAGAAGTGAAATGTAATCCTCACTTTTCAAGCAATGGTGAGGTGGCCGGAAGCATTGTATAATCAATAGCTATTATGCAATCTAATCTACATCCTTAAAGCTCTTCCCAAGCCTCTCTCTTTTGCAATTTTAAAGATATATTTTAGCTTCCTTTTAAGCACAGAAGATATAACGGTATATATTTGTTATAAAAGAGCAGAATCAGTGGTGGGTTTATGGTCTGCAGAGCCCTGAGCACAGCCCTGCTTGGGAGCCATTTTGGTTCACTTTTACTATTTTATTATTCACTAGCTGCTACACTTTAATTGGGGACTAGGAGCAATGTGGTATCTTAAAGACTAACCAATTTAATATGACATAAACTTTTGTAGACTACATATATATATATATATATATATATATACACACACACACACACACACACACACACACACACACACTGAGCCTGCGGGGTTTCACAGTTCCCAGAGAAACACAAAAACCACAAACATTTCCCTAGATTGCTAAGCAAAAATGGAAATATTATGGAAATGGAAATCTAAACTTTCACGTTTTGGAGCTGACCTCAGGTGTTCCAACCTGTGTAGATTGACTTTGGACCTTGCTTGTTGTATTGGACCTGCACTGGTATTTGACCATTTGCACTGTCTGACTTCTCTCTTGTGTTGCCCTTGGGACTGTGTGCACTATCAGGACTTACCTGGTTCAGGACACTGTAAGATGTGAAAGCTCTGCAAGCCCTTCATCCAGGTGCAGGATGTATATATGTGTAAGTAAAACCATATATCATAAAGACACAACAGTCTCCACTGTGCCTCATTGACCCCAAAGGGAACACAGACCCTGGTCAGTGCACCTGGAACCCCTGGAATCTTGCACTGTTCCTGGAGATTGGGATGGCATGTAAAAACGCCACACTTTCTTTACAAAGAAGCCCAATGTGGTTTGACCTATATAAAATTTAAGCCTTCATCAGGGACTGTATTGCGGGGGGAGGCTAAATACATCACACAAGTTCCAAAAACAAGCATTTAAGCTTTCAACCATTAAATATATATATAATGTATATTGCTTCAAAGCTTAAAAACATTGACATAATTTTGTATCATTATATACTTAAGTGAAAATGAAAAGCTGAAACAAGCTGCAGCAATCTTCTTTTTACTAATGACTGAAATCATTAACTAAAAATGCCCAACTTAATAAACTATACAGGGACAAGGGCAGGTGTTAATTACTGATATAACCATAAGAACTTCCATTACAGTGCATGACTCTAAGGAAAGGAACACGGGATCTTCTCTAAACCACCTGGCCTATAAAAGAGGAAGCAACTCCAGTTCCTTATTAGCCCACCAGGGATGGGATATTGAGACTGAAAACTTTGACACCTAGCAACAATAGATAATTAGCAAGGACATTTGCACTTTCCTGTACAGGTAGACTACACCTTACACTGATTTCACTTATGGGTGTGATTGGAGAGGAGGTGGAGTGTAGAGAGAGATCAGAGGAGGCAGGAGAAACTTGTGGAGGACATTGGAGAGTCCTCTGAAGAGGTTGGAATGATTTAATGGGTTTCTTCCCGTTTTATAGAGGGCATTCTGGCTTTACAAAATTTTGCTTAATCGTGTCCTCCATCATGGAGGGCACGTATTGCGGTGAGATCACCTAAACTGCCTCCCTGTTGTGGGGTGGGACCGTTTGGATAGCCACAACACCCCCTTGGTTGCTTCTTGGTTGCTGGGGCAGAAATTTGGCCTGTTGGGTTGTCTATTGGCCACCGAGGGGCTATTTAAGCTGCTGCACGTTTCTGGGAGCTCTCTCTTTCCTGCGACGTGCATCGGATCACCCACCCTCCCACCCTTTATTTGGGGCTGTTCTTTGGCCTTGCTATGCCTGTCTAGAGGTCGTCTGTTTTGGAGCAGGGACCCAGTAGGAATTTTGCCATTTGGCTGATTGGCTGATGCCATTTGGTTTTTGCCTACCGTGTAGCAAATCGTCACAACTTTGTAAGGTTGGCGGTTAGGCATTGGTTCAATGTTTTGTGGAGGGGAAGTGGTTGGCTGTGCCAATACTTTCTGTGAGTCATACACTTTTAATTATATTTAAGTAATGACTGTTCATCACATTAATTTGAAGTGAGAGATGAGCTGCCATGCCCCAAATGACTGAATCCCAAAAGAATAACTTCTCAGCAACTAGTTAGCATTTGAATTCAATGAATTTGATTCTTGTGCCCACCGTCTTTTCTACCTTCAATGTGACTTTCATGTAGATTGCATATTTTTCCCTAATTGCTGCAAGCTTGTTTGCACCTTGACCAAATTTCAGAACATTTGACAAATTACTATAGGATATTGTGCACTTGCATATGTAAATACTAATGAGATCTCAGTTTAAATAAACAAAATCCAGACTGACAAGAGTTGCAGTGCAGGCGGTCATGATGGTGTGAGCCATTCCTAATCAATAATACGTCACATTGTATTAACTTTTGATCCAAAACCTGCATCGCCAAAGCACTGGGGCTAGACTGTGACTAAACAATGGTGTAAACTATTTTTAAAAAATACTCACAGAAACAACAAATGGGGAACACAATTGGTAATTCCTATTCCAAATTCTACCCTAAGTTGCTGAACAGAGAAAACAAAACAAGATCCAATCTAGGATTATTATGGCACATTATGAAATGGATTCTAGACTGCTCTGATTTCATGATGTGGAAAATGAATGAGCGCATGAGAAAGATGCTGGAGCAGCACAACGTCAAAAAAAATCACCCTCAAAAAATGAAGGTGTAAGTTTGTGAATAAATGTAAAGAAGGATTCAAAAATGCAGTTTACATTTGAGGTCACAGATCAAACTTCAATTCTAAAACTTATATTAAATCTTGACACCCAAATCATTTCCACCTGTAGTAAATTTGGAGATATTTTTAACAGGCATATTGTCAATTCTGTAAGCTGCTGTATTTTTACCAAGATAAGGGGTGGTGTTTGACTTTTCAAAAAACATCTCTACAAAAAAAACCCCACAAAAATTCCTGCTGGATTCTATTTAAAAATTAATTGGGACTTGAAATTCAACAAGATTAAACAATATTTGTATTCTCTTCCATACATATTTGTATGGTTTAATTTGATCCCAACATAACAAAAGACCCCCGTTTTCGTTTTCTCCAACCACTATTTTATTTGTACAGTTGCCTATAAGTGCGGGTTTTCTGTTGTCTCAGAGTATTTTGAAGGGTGTGATGTTTATCATTATTGACGTATGCCTGGCACTTGAAAGCCATTCATCTGTTGTAGATAAGCTTGATTTCTTCCAGTGTTTTGCAATCTGTATCCAAGGTGTCACAATCAAATGTATAATCATGTAATAGTTGTTGTTTTTTTATAGGTTGCTGCAACAGTCCTAATAATGAGACAAGAAGATTTATGGGTTCATTTTTACCTGCTGTTTCATTTAATAACTTTAATAATGTTTCCAAAAAGTCGTTGTAGATTTACATGAAGACATTTTTTGACGTTAGAATACTGTTATTTATACCTCCAGAACTAAGAATTGCCTAGAACTGGCTGTGAATCCTTTTTATAGTTACTATGGTGTACAATGCTATGTGTACACCACCTGGATGCAGTTTTCATTCGATTTTACATCCAGCTATTGCTTTGAAGCTAATAGGTATGCAAACCTTTGCCCACTTTTAACAAGTTATATAGAATTCTTCCACTTTCTTTTGAGTCTATCATCAGAAATGTTTAACAATATAGTGATTGTATATAATTTATATATATATTTGATAGTAAATTCCTTGTGTACCAATATTGGTGGTCTTAACTATACCGGGGATATTTGTAATACTGTGATATTGATATTAGGCAAGCACCCTTGCTAAACTGTTTTAGATGCCTGCTGAAGCAAATCTGCCCAGAGATATTTCCCCAATAGCCTTATTTGTGTTTAAAGTTTCTGATGATTTTTATATGCGTGTTTTATTCATACTTTTATGACAATTTTGTGGTTGTAAATCAGAAATCTTTATAAATAAATAGCATAAATAAATATCCATTGTGTCCATCTGCTAGTGGAACAGACTTCTGCTTACACAATGGGATTTCCATGGACTGCCTATTCCAGAACCAAAACTACTGCTTGTTAGTGTGGACAATACAAGGCTCAACAGACCAAAGGTATAAGGTATATACCTTATAAGGTTGGGTATCATCCATTACCATCTTTTCTTTCAACCAATATTTGCTATCATACAATGAATAAAAGAAATTTGAGATTCATTAGGCACATAAGATGCACCCCAGTGGGAGCTGTCAGCAGATCAGCTTTGGGTCTACAACAGGTATGCAGAGTTCTCTCCTGCTCTGGGCATTCCCCTCTTAAAGACAGCCAAGAATTACTGAAGTGGAAATGTTTATGGAGCAGGAGTTAGGCTCTGATAACCAGTGGATATGGGATGCTGAGTTGCAATGCCACGTGAATGAAATGACCAGGTATCCAGAAATTAAAGATAATGAGAGGGGGGTTACTGCAGCGAGGTGTTTAGCCAAAATAGAAATACCTAAATTTAGAAGAGATTTTTACTCTTGCCAGATTCAATGTCCTTCCATCTGCTTTACTGCTGGTGAAATTTGAAGGCAAGCCATATTCAGAGCAAATATGCTTATGGGGTTTGAAGGAAGTCGAAACTGCTACGCATGCCCTGTCACACTGTCACATGCGGGTGGCGCAGTGGTCTAAACCATTCTTGGGTTTGCTGATCAGAAGGTCGGTGGTTCGAATCCCTGCGATGGGGTGAGCTCCCATTGCTCTGTCCCAGCTCCTGCCAACCTAGCAGTTCGAAAGCACTCCAGTACAAGTAAATAGGTCCTCTGCAGTGGGAAGGTAAATGGCATTTCTGTGCGCTCTGGTTTCCATCATGGTGTTCCGTTGCACCAAAAGCAGTTTAGTTCTGCTGGCCACATGACCTGGAAAGCTGTCTGTGGACAAACGCCGGCTCCCTCGGCCTGAAAGCAAGATGAGCACCACAACCCCAGAGTCACCTTGGACTGGACTTGGACTGGACGGTTGTCCAGGCATCCATTACCTTTACACTGTTATTATTACAAGGCTATACATTATATATTTATCACTCCAATCATGCAGCAAACCCCAAGAAGAACTGATGATTACTACTTAAAATACTTACGTAATAGAGGACAGGGAGATTACCTTAAAAGTGGCTAAATTCTGTGCTGCTGCTATAAAATTAAGGAGACAAGCTTTGAATGAATCTAATGGCCAATGTCTTAAAATGTTTTAGTGATTAAGGTTTTAATTTATATATATTTATATGTGAAATATTTATCGTGTATCAGCTCATAGAGTTTAATTTTAATCTATTTATAGCTGTATGCTCACTGTTGTTGTATATGTTTGCACTCTGGTCAGCAACTGAAATAAATCAATTCATTAATTGATGGGGCAGGAGGGAGGGGGTGTTGTTATGCCCCATTTCCCACCTTGACCACCTCAAACTGACAACGCATAGGAAGTGGCCACAGGGTCACAGATTCCCCATCCCTGCAGCAAATCATACAGACAACATGTCGTGCCTGCAAGTCATTTCAAACATTGGATCAGAGGTTTATTTCTATCTCTTTTAGACATAGTATGAGGAAAAACTAGGTAATTGTGAGATGAGTCAAGGCAGCGAGCAGAACTGTTCTATGCAACAGGTTTATTAACATTTCAAAGCCCTGGACACACAAAGGGAATTAGTTATAATACAGTAAGTTGTAGCTCTTTCTGCTCCGGGTTTTAATCTTCTTAAGTTACATGTTTATGGAATTTACACAGTCAGATATCAAATGCTAATGAACTTGCCACTTACCAAAGCTCCTTTGTCCTGCCTCCTTTTTCCTCTTCTTAAAGTTGCCTGATCTCAAACATCAGCCTGATACTAGGAGAACTGCAGAACCTGAGCATGAGACCTAGGTGTATTGGCATATTACAAAAAGAGGGAAATGATCAGAACTTTAGAAATTTGCTAAATCCCTGTTCCAGAAAAAATATCTGCCTTTACAGGGCTTTTTTAAAAGGCAATAAGACAGTTGCCTTATTTGCCAAGCATGTAAAGCTGAACACACGCAAGATAAACGTAGGTAAGTTGCAAGTTACCTGTACTATGCATCTCAGAGGTGTATCATCCAATATGTATCATCTATATGGGACTTAATTGCAGACTTCTATGGATGTGATTTTCAAACCGTGATATATTTTCAAAAGGTCCAAAGGTGAAAAACCATATTTAATTAATTCCCCTGGTATCTTTTCTTGTGATTTTCAGGCAACGTCTTATAGAACAGTTTGGGAAACAAACTAGAAAGGGTGGGGTGAGCATCTACCTGTTGGCTAAGAGTCTGTAGGTGGAAACACATGACAGCTAAGCATATGGTGGCTACATAAAAGTCTTTCGAAATTACAGCTATTTGTAAAAAGCAGTCCTCAGTTTCCCCATCTTAGCTCAGCTCAGCTTGTCGTCTGGGCAGTGCAGGACCTCCAGACACACTGCCCAGGCTTGTGGTCCAAGGAGGTTACTTCAGTTCTGCTAAAGCAGCAGAAACAATGTGGGAGGCAGCAGTTGCAAGTTACCGGTTTCTGCAGTCACAATGGGTGCTGTGATTCTCCAACACTTGGACTTCATCCCTGGAGGCACACTCCATTGTCTCTCAAGACAGACGGGTGCCAGGTGTCAACAATAATGGGTGACAGCTTTTATGATCGCCTTGCACTTGCTGCTATGCTGTGAGCATGGAGGCCTGGCTGATCGCCTTGAGATGCTCACTCACCTGTTCCATCAACAAGAAAAAAAAGAATTACAACCATCCCTCTTCCTCTCCAATGAAAGGATTTAGAGCTCATTTACATGCATGAGGGTCATACAGGTGACTAAGAACAATGACCAAGAGCCTTAGGTTCTGGTTCCCCAGTTGCCTTTTTCTATAGGAAGCCTTTCAACCATTCTTAGGAGCTACTTCCTTGCCTTCCTACACTTTCTCTTCCCTCAGTCCAGATTTTCTAATACTGTACCAGGGATACTGAAAAAGGAGTGAGTGTGAGGAAATCCATATGGAGGGAGGGATAAGTGTGAGAAGGCAGTGATTTAGAGTACATGGTATGAACAATGGAGAATTAATGCAGATATGCTGTATCCAGAGTCTCTAGAATTATTTTCTCTTTCCCTTCCTCCCTTCCTTGTGTCTAGAGCACATGCATTTAGATGCAGGCACATCACACAAAGCACCATGCAGCATACAGTCTGCCATTTCACATACAAAGGCATATTTTCTAATTGTCAAAAAGTCATTGCAAGCCAATTATGTTTTTCTGGTATGTCTTTAGCAAAAGGAACTGCTGTATTACCCTCTTGGCTTTTAAGTCAGAAGAGGACAGGCTACTGCAGAGGCAATGGCCACGAAAGAGTAGAAAAGCCTTCAGCAATGTGTCCTAATAGGAGGGTTCACAGGGATCCTCCTTATGAAGAGGGAGGTGTTGCAAGATTGCCAATGCATTTTCATCTGTGATACATTGCTGGGCTGGGCAGGCATCCCAGCTGCTTTGATGTTGCTTGGATTTGTAGGTGAAACCTGAAAATGAAAATCAGTTCAGCTTTCAAATGCACGGGCACACTCTTGTGTTGAAGCTCTATTATTACAGTTTTAAAAATGAAACTACCTGCTTCTTTTAGGAAATGAATGTGACAAGCAGCCTTAAACACTCACCACTTGCAAGCATTTCACGTTGATTTAAGTAAGACCTCCCTCTAAGGGATTGACCGTCAGCTTTTCCATTTGCTTGATTTAAAAAAAAAAATACAAAATGAGCTTTAAAAAAGGGAAGCGTCTCCAGTGGAGTGGAATGTTTCATTTCCTTGGACACAAATAAAGGAATCCTGTATCCTGCACCTTCACTGCAAACAGCAGCTCAGTCTGAATTTTCCTGTTTTAAAATATGAATAAAAAGAAAAAAGGAAATAAGACATTTTAGGCTGCCTTCCTTTTTTATAAACCACTTTGAGGTTTTTCCTCAGTCAGGAGTTATATAAAGTCTAACTCTAACCCATAACCCTCTAACCTCCAAACCTTAACCCTAACCTTTACCACTAACCTTAATCCTAACCACTAACCCTATAACCTCTAACCCAGACCCTTAACCCTAAACCACAACCCCTAAGCCCCATCCCCTAGCCCTAACCCAAACTGCTAACCCTAAACCCCAATCCCTAAATCTAACACTAATCCCAACCCTAATCCTATCAAAATTTCTGAACCAGGTTAACCAGTGAACCAGAGTCAAATTCATTGGATCCATGCCATCAAACATGGCTTGAACACAGGTCGTGCTACACATCCTCAAAAAGAGCAAATTGTTGGCCTAGATAAACACAGCTCACACAACTCTGTATGCAATTATATAGAACTTCCCAATGACCAAATATAAAAATAAGACATTTATATTCCTCCAAGTGTATGTTTCTTTAAATATAGCTGTGTCCCAGCTGTGTGAAAACCTCAGCAAGATTGCTGGATGCAAATCTCTGTTTCAAATGTCTTCCTCTGGTCAGTCTGCAATGGGATGATATGACAGCAAAACACACGCTAAAACAGAAAAGTCAGCTCCATAAAAGTGAAAAGGCACTCTACTCATTTTGTAAGGAAATTTGCTTAGGATTCCACACAGCCGGGGCACTGCCACTGTGGTTTGAGTGATGGAGAGCAAAGCTACAACACTCCCAGAGATGCGGACAGTTTTTCCCAGTCTGTGGATTATCCTTTAACAATAAGGAGATTCTTTATTGAACAAATGAATATTTGGATGGAACTTTGGCTTTGAGACATCTTGTTATGCACTTAAATGATTTTGGTATTGCATGCATAATGTAAAAGCTGTATTTAAAGAAACGGGACACTTGGAATATAAATGTCTTATTTTTATTTTTGGTCTTTGGGAAGTTTAATATAATTGCATACAGTTGTGTGAGCTGTTTCTCTTTATTTCTCTGAATTTCTTTGTGTTGTGTTTGGCCTAGAGGAAGAAGCAAATTCCTCAACTGATGTTAATCATTTGCCAGAATCAGTCCATGTATTCCATCAACTATGTGTTCATCTACTCTTTAAAGCAGGAATGGGAACACCTTTGTACTTCTGTCAAGGGTCACATTCCATCAGTGGTACTCTGTTGGAGACTGTCCTGGCAGTGGGTATTCCAGTGGAAATGGAAATTGTTAATGTTGTCTTACTCATCCTAGGTCCAGAATGGAAACCACTCCAGCATCCTGCGGTGTTCTTGTCAATCTGCAAACAATATATATGACTTCCCCATCTCCATTGTTTTTCCTTAGTATTAAAATTAATTGTTGTGGCTCCCACTCAATGGAGAACTTGAACTTATGTTGCATTTTCTACCAAAATCTTTAATGCCCAAGTCATTGCAGTACATAATCAAATTGCTGACCCAACAGTGCCACGCCCCCTGCAACCTCGTTATAAGGAAAAGGAGCACACACAACTTAGCACCAGAACTTTGACATACCCATTCTGTGCTCTGGCACAACACTTTGGTCCTTCCCAAAGTCGCTTGCTAATAAGTCAAATGTATTGATTGATTTAGGGACGTGTGCATGGAGCAGTGGAGACCAAAAACAGGAGCCATGTTGCAGGCCACAAAGGGTGTTCTATGCATACATTATTGGCTTGCTGTCATGTGCGTAGATATGATGGTGTTCTCTAAATAGTACCAGGTGCTGGGATATTTAGCTTGGGACCAGGACACTTAAATGATTGTCTCATTTCTTATATACTTAATCCATCACTACAGGAGAGGACCTCCTCCAGATGCATCTTAACAGGAGGTGCACTCTTCATGATAGAGGATTCAGCTTTTTCATGTGGTGGAATTCCCTCCCATTACATGGCACACAGGTTCTGTCCCTCTTGTCTCTTTGGTGCCTGCTGAGAGTTTTTCTTTCAATGAAAATTTTAAATGGAGATCTTTATCCCAGTCTGATTCTGTACCGGAACTATTTTAACTGTTTTTATGTCAGGTTTGTTGTTGTTGTAAAAAATGTGTTATTTTTTGCAGGTGGAATGGTTTTTAATTGTTAAACATATTGAATTGAAAATTGAAATTGAACTTAAATACTTTATTGTCACTTGTACAACTTGTATACAGTGAGATATGGACCTGGTTTAACTATCTGTTCATTTGTTTCATGAATGTACCCGTTTTGTTTGTTTTAGAACTGTGCATTTTATTGTTGCAACCAGCTCTGGAGCCTTGTGTTGAAATGTGGGTAAGAAATCTAATAAAATAAAGGTTTGGGTTATAATCCTATTGTCTCATGGATGACTGATTTCTCCAATTGCCTCTGACCTTTTTCTTTCTAATCTATCCTGTTATTTGGAGAGGGCAATGTCCATAAATTGTATGCTTTCGCTTGACTCAAACACAAGGATAGCAGCCAGGTTTAAAGCTGAGATAGTAAGGGGTTAGCATCTCCCAATTATTTAAATCTGCTTCTCAAAGAAACAAAAAACATCATGGCACCTGGGCAAGGTCTCAGGCTACAGGCCTTTGCAGCTCGAGAAGTGAAGCGGACTGTGGGGCTGAGATTAAGGGACTGGGCAGACTGAAGTCCAGATCTGGCCACTCAAACAAATATAATTTAAAAGAGAACAGTATCACAAGTAGTGATGGCTTTAAATCAGGATTAGACCAGAAAGGTAAGGCTATAATGGCTGCTAACCCCAATGGCTGTGTTTTGCCTCTGCAGGCCAGTTGCTGGGAATTGCAAATGGGAAGTGCGTTGCTGCACTTGTGTCCCGATTTGGGGTTTCTCACTGCGAGAAAAGAATGTGGAATTAGATGGACCTTTGGCCTGATCCAGCAGGGCTCGTCTAATGCAGCAAATGCAAAAGCAAAAAAACCATCCCTGGCAACAGAAAAACATTAAATGAGCAAAGAGGAGGCAGGTCACAAGCTGTTTTTGCTGTATCAAAAAGAAAAAATACATTAGTATCCTCCTGAGTTTATGTGAAGTCAGGGTCAAAATGCATCAGGCATTCCTCATAAAATCAAGGCCTGCCTCGTCCTTCCCCAGATGAACTGGGACAGCAATACTGTACTAAACATGCAATCCTCAAACATTTCCATTTATTTCAGGGAAGATTACAGTGAAGGCCAATTAGGAGGATAGCTGAAGTAATCAAATGCAGTTGTGAATAAGCTTTTGTTTTTAGAGCTCTAATTCACTGGCAGAAGCACGTGATCACCCCACAGTTCAGCCTGTGTACTTCTGAGCACATAACAAGATGCACGGGCTCTGACCCTTCAGGTTCCAGGCCTCTTCAGGCTCAAAAGTCACACGAAACAGGGCTGCACTGGGCTTCTATGGATGCCTCTAACCAGGACTGCCCGTCCATGAGGCAAGGTGAGGCGACCGTCTCAGGCAGCAAGAGCCACAAGGGCAGCAGATCTGTCCTCCCAGGGATGCTCTACTTGCTGCTGCCGCCATGGTGGTTTATCAGTTGCGGTGCGCTCCTTGAAGGCCGGATGTGCCTCGTCCTCAGCACCCCCACCCCCTGGCCACCTCTACTGTGGCTTCTGGGCAAACAGGAGGTGCTGCTGGTCTCCTCCCACCCTTGTTCCTGATGTAGATCTTCCCTCACCCCCCTCCCCTAGCAGGAGCAGTGCCATTTTTACGGTTCATCTCAGTGCCGAAGTATCTTGGGCCAGCCCTGCCTCCAGAGTGGTTACTCAGCTGCACATCCTGTATCTTGCTCCAGGGTCAGTAACTTGGGCAGCTCAGTTTAAATTTGTAAAAGCAACTCCACTTCCTTGCTGAGGATGGATTAGTTTTCCACTTAAATTTCTATTGTGGTTTAGTCATAGTAATATAGTGACAGAGCAGTGCCACTGCAACTGCAAATGTAAGCTGCTTAGTGGCTTTCTGCGCCTTGACACAGGGAAACCTTCAATGCTCCAGATTATATTACACTACACATCTATCCACTTTTCTTCCATGGAGCTCAAGATGACATACAACTCCAACATCCCTGAGCACCAGTCCTGCTGGCTGGGGCTGGTGTAAGTTGGGAGTCCATGAATACCTGGAGGGCCCCACAGGTTCCCCATCTGTGCCCCACAGACCTGTGGCCAGAGAGTCATTCCTCTTTCCAGGACCAGAAGAACCACAACCTGATCATCAAACTGTGATTGGTTCTGAGGCAACAAGAACTGGGCCTTCTTGGTGGCTGCTCCCTTCTTGGAGAAGCCAGACTGGCCTTCCGCCAGCAGGTGAGGACTTCCTTGGAACAGGATTTTGGGAACTGACTGCTTATTTTACCTGTAAGCCACCTTCAGTCTCTGTCAGGAGAAAAGGTGCCGTGTAAATATATTCTTATATTAACTGGACTCTTACGGTTTTTTAAATGGCATACTGAGTGTGGCATTCAGTCAATATTCTCTTAGGTGAAGAGAGGATTATGATGGGTGGGCTGAAGCCAAATGAGGCAGTTGACAGAAATTTAGATGCAGCCCCTATAACTGCACCTTCTTTAATTAGGGTTAGCAAAGCAATGTTGGAAGATTTAGGACAGATTTTTAAAAAACCTCCCTCTTCACGCAACACACAAACTACAGAGCTCCCTCCCCCAGAGCCCTGCTGGTTTTGCCCCCACTCCGCTGCGAGCTCAGGGCGCCTCTGGCATCCGGGGGGGCTCCAGCCCCGCCCCCTTGTTGAAGCTTGCCTTTAGCTCTACGTTCCTTAGGCGCCTCCCCAGGAGGAAAAGGAAGCCGCCTCGCGGCAGAAAGTGCCCGCGCGCCTTCTGGAGAGCAAGCCGGAGTGCGCCTGGCGCCCCGCTGCCCCCCCCCCCCACTCGCTGTTCACGCGCAAAGCTCCCCCCCCCCCCCGCAACAGGGCAGGCACTTCGGCCGCGCGCTCGCGGGGGTCGCCTGAGCCGCGAGGATCCCCGCCGCGGGCGCGGTTGTGAACTCGGGGGGGGGGGGTTTGCCTGCTTCTTGCCCGCCCTTTTAAGTTTGGCTACGCGCTTCACTTCTATCTAGATACGGAGGGTTGTGCCCAATGCAACCCGCGGAGAAGGAGCTCAGGCACCCCGCGCCCCCCCTTCCTTGGCGCTTGCAGGACCGGCCCTTCCTCGGCAGGAGGCGAGCCCGCCCGGCCCCGCTTCCCGGCATGCACCCCTTGAGCCCTCCCCCCTTTGGGCCCACCCCCCTCCAGCCCCATTTACGCTTCCCCCCAGGTGGGGCCGAGCCTTCTCCCGCGGCGCCTCGGAGGGCAGCGAACATGGCTTCAAGGCAGCAGCTGGGTAAGGGGCGAAGGGGGCGAAGGGGCCTTTGCGCTGCGCTCTCTCGGGCTGCGGGACGGGGAGCCCCGGGCGCTTCTGCAAGTTGGGCGGCAGCTGCGGGCGAGGCGGGGAGGGAAGCCCGCGAGGGGCGCCTGGCTCCTTCGGCGGAGGGCGGCTCGGGGTTGCACATCCTAACCTCGTCCGGGTCGGAGGGAGCCAGATTTAGGGCAGAGCCCCGGCAGCCGTGTTTTTAAGAAATATATATCTAAAGGTGGCGTGGCTGGAAGAGTTAAAGTTTTCGTCTCTGCTGCAGAATCCAGGGTTAGGGTAAGAGTTGCCAAAGGCTCAGGACCAAAGTATCAGGGAGATGGAGCAACTTCACCCCCTATGAAAAAAGATTGCAGCATTTGGGCCGTTTTAGCAGGGCCAGCCCACCCAGGAGGCAAGGTGAGACACTGCCTCGGGCAGCAGATCCCAGGGTCAGTCCTTCTCCCAGTCCCACCCCCCTCCTCACCCCTTCTTCCCTGCCATTTGGGGGTCAGGTGACCAGCCCTGCTGATAGAAGCTTGTAAAAATACTCTTAGGGTGGAGAAAGTGGATAGGGCATGGGGAAGCAAACTAAGGCCCAGGGGCCAGATCCGGCCCAATCGCCTTCTCAATCCGGCCCACAGACAGTCCGGGAATCAGCGTGTTTCTACATGAGTAGAATGCGTCCTTTTATTTAAAACGCATCTCTGGCTTATTTGTGGGGCATAGGAATTCGTTCATTCCCTCCCCCCAAAGTATAGTCTGGCCCCCCACAAGGTCTGAGGGACAGTGGGCTGGCCACCTGCTGAAAAAGTTTGCTGATTCCTGGGATAGGGGGAAAATGTTGCCCCCTCTCTCATAGCAGTAGAAGTTGCTGACAAAGGAGAATGTTGGACGATTTATGACAGATAAAAGGCGGTCCTCCTTCGCACAGTGCGCAATCTATGGAACTCACTCCTGCAAGAGACGGCGACTGTCACCAGTTTGGGTGGTTTTAAAAGACCATTAGACAAATTCATGGAGAAGAGGGCACCTCTGGTTGGCCCCGTGGGACAGGATGCCGGACTAGATGGGCTCCTGGCCTGATCCAGCAGGATCCTCCTTTGTTCTTGTGTGGTAAAACTGTTTCTGGACTGTGCCACCAAGCTGTAGGCAAAAAGTTGGGGAGGGGGGAATTGCCTAGAAAGTGCAACGCTTTGGAGCCTAAGTTGCAAATGTGCAAAATAACGAAGGAGTCATCACTGAAGAAACTTCTTGTGTAGGGATGGCATAAATAAAATAAAATAATTAAATAAAACAAATCAGTGTTTCCCATCGTTTTGCTTCTGAAAACTTGTGCCAGTTACGTTTCTGGACAGACAATACAAGACATTGTAAGAAAATGGTAAGAAAGAAATAGTGTGTTGCTGATAATGCCAAGATTGCAGGTTTGATCCCTGTGTGGAACAGGTGCCTAGTCCTGCATTCAAGGGGTTGGACTAGATCAGCGCTTTCCAAACTCGGCACATTAGTGTGTCGGCTGCAGTGCGTAGGTGTGTTGCACCAACGCTCTCCGTGCTCCTCCGAGGGCTGGAAAGGGGTTAGTTTCACCTCCAGTTTGCGAGTAAAACTGAATTCCTGTGTCGTGAAATGATGCATGTCTAAAGAATGTGTCACCAACATGAAAAGTTTGGAGAGCTCTGGACTAGATGATCTTCAGGGTGCCTTCCAGCTACAATTCCATGATTCTGTGACAGGGCGGCTCCAGTGCGCTGTGCTTGCATGCGCTCTCTGTGCCTTGACCTTGAAGAGGTGCTTTGTGTATGTGTGAACCTTTGATAAGGAGTGTGAAAATGGGCTTCAGCATCCTGCCTTCTTCCTTGGGGCTGAGCCACACATGATATGTGAGATCTGTGATCAGATTCCCCACCTTTTGTTGTTTAATTTTAAAATGGAAACAGAAGACTCAAACTTTCTAGGAGCCGTGCTTCTGAGTGAGGGCTGTCTTTTGCCCCCTGGAGGTTCTTCAGCAGCTTAAAAAGGCCTTGCACCATGAACCTAAAGGCATTTAGTCGGAAGGCAAGTCCATTTATGTGACTGCAGCTTACATTTATATCCTATCTTTCCTCCAAGGAGCTCAAGGCGGCCTGCCTGGTTTTTCCTCTCCCCATTTTTATCTTCGCAGCAACCCTGGCGCAAGGGAGCCCAGTGAGCATCATGGCTGAATGCCAGCTGGAACCCTGATTTCTCAGGCCTCCCACCACCAACCACACTGGCTGGCTATAAATTATTCCATATAAATGTGTTTAGGATTGCAACCTTGCACTTTGAATCCTAAACATACCTATTTAGAAAATTTCTGCTGTCTGCTTCCCAAGTTAAGAGTGCACACGACTGCAGCCTTATTATGCATGCTTGACTCCCCGAGCTGCGTACAAGGAAATACAAGTGACTCATTGTGTATTTGGGGGTTCTGCTACATGCTAGCAGTCTTTTTAAAAATGTTGATTATCTTTTGCTTTCCTTCTAGCTTTATTCAGTGTCTCAGACAAGACCGGCCTAGTGGAATTTGCAAAATGTCTCAGTTCCTTGGGTTTGGGTTTGGTCGCTTCTGGAGGAACCGCAAAAACCCTTCGGGATGCAGGCCTGAACGTCAGGTAAAAGCTGTTTGAAGGTTCACAGATTCATGCCCCAGATGAAGTGTTTCAGAGTAATTGGCATTGCCTGCTTCTGCATTGCAAACTTGAGATTGGGTTTGCCACTTCACTTCTTAATGTCAAACCATGGATTTGTTTCATAGAAACGAGCTCTGTGATTCTGTGTTTCTTGTGCAATCCCTTCATCCACTCCTTTCTTAGTTACGTGCTAGTTTGCATAAATCCATCATTTTCTGTTAGTTTGCCAGCTTGGGTGAAGTGGCAGACTGTAGTCAGTTCAAACCAGAGAGTAAGCAAATTTAAGTAAATCTCTGCATATTGAGCTGACAGATCCTAGATGATAACTTAATTTCCTTTGCTGTGTGCTGTCCCTGTTCTCTGGGATTTTTCTCACATTGGACTTCTGTCACAGCTTGAACAGAAATCCTTAGCTCAGCATCACAACACCCGCTTTGCATAAAGAAGATCCCAGGTTCCAGCCCCAGGATCTCCAGCCAGGGCAGGGAATGTTCCCTGCCTGAAACCCTGGCGACGGTGCTGCCACTCAGAGTAGACTATATTGATTCAAAGGACCTGCAAATTAGTGTTGTGCGCACATTTTTGCCTAGGTTTCTTGTATCCTGCAAGTATTCATGTGGGGGAATGTGAAAAAGGAGGCCAGTACAAGACTTTGAAGAAATGTTCATGGGGGAGGGATGAGAGGTTCCATGTTTACATTTATTTACATATGATGGCATGTATGTTCTGCCTTTCCTTCATGGTGGTGTATGTCATTCTCTCCCTTCCCATTTTGTCCTCATAACCATCTTCTCTGGGCAAAACATGGACTATACCACTGAGCTCTCCACCCAAATTTCTAAAGGTGTGGTTTGTCTCTACATAAAAATGGCTTCTTTGAAATCCGTTCCGGAAGTCTGTTTTTTTTTTTTTAATTAATTTTTATTAACTGGCCAATCACATCAAATTAAATCACATCACATAAATTCCAAATTACAAAGCCAAATTTTTAAATTTTGTTGGGGGAACCCATACTTCAAGATCCAAAGGGGGATTCAGATCATCATCTTATTACTGCGTTAATGTCCAAATCAGTCCCAATCAGTCCAAACAAAATTCATAATTTTATCCAGTCTTATCTTGGTGTTTCCACATCATATCTTGTTCATATAATTTCTATTTTTCCTTTACGATCTCTTCTGTTAGTCTCCTTAAGCCGATAAGCAAAATAATAATCCTGTGTGGATTTCCCGTTCCTCCACTAAGTCCAGATGGTTTCCATATATCTCCTTCGTAGATAACATCGCTCTTTCCATCATAAATTTGGCATTTGTCGCTCTTAAGTCCCACCGAGAAGTTGATCCACGATATGTAAACAACTCTATTTCTGTCTTTCTCCTCCCAGACCCAAGAGCTCCAACAATGCCTCCCAAAATAGCGACGGCATTTTTAACTGCGTCATTCCAAAACTCTTAGCTTTCCAGCTTCATCTTGAAACATTGCTTTGGTTCGAAAGTTTATCTCCACACAGCCTTAAATCCACAGCTTAAGTCCTTAGTTTCTGACTAATTAGGGGAGGGGATTCTTGTTAAATCACATAAAAAAAAAGGAAGGCAGGTTTTTCCCCCCTCCCCCCTGAGTCATACCGTATCTTGACGTATCTTCTCATATTTTATTCTTGTCTTGTTATCAGAGATCTCTTCTGTCAGCAGTCTTTACTCCCCTTTTTCCTTGAAGCATGTGCAATTTATCTCGTCCAAATTGTTTCTTTTGAAGATGCTTGCAACTAGCGGCGCAAATCAGGGACGGCGTCCAGGAGTGCCGGAATCCCACAGGAGGGCTTTGTGCCTAGTGCCCCCACCTCCACAAATTCGGGGGGTGGTATAGGGCACAGCAGGCAAGGGCCGTCCCCCCCACAATCCTGGGGGGGTTAAGGAGGCTAATTACCCCCATCATGGCCTCCAAATTACCTCGTGTGGGTCGGAGAGATGTTATTGTCAGCCATCTTCCGATGCGCCGCCTAGTTCCGGAAGTCTGTTCAACTTCCAAAAAGCTCAAAAACCAAAGCATGACTTCTGATTGGCTGCAGGAAGCCAATCAGAAGACACGGAAGCCCTGTTGGACATTCGGCTTCCAAAAATAGTTTGCAAACCGGAATAGTCATTTCCCGGTTTGCGGCGTTCGGGAAGGAAAATGTTCAGGAACTAAGCTGTTTGACTTCCAAGGTACAAGACAAGGTTGCTTTTCTTTCTGAAGATGGACTTTAAAGTGGGGGGAGAGAGTGTAATGTTGTCTTGAGTTTAGAATCCTTTAAATTCTTTGCTCAGTAGCCTTTCCCGGTGAAATTTACTTTAATTAGAGGAAAGGGAATGCATTATTTGGCTGTGGTCATGTGAAAGGGAACTAATGCTTTTTCGATGTCTAGAAAGGCTTTCTGAAATGAGCAGTTGAAAGCCTTTCTGTCCCCTTTCATGTAATCTGTCATCTGTTTGAGGCTGTGTGCCATTAAGAGAAGGAAATCCATTAAGATAGGCAAGCATTAAACAAAATACCCATTCAAGACCATGATAAAGGATTAGTCCAAGAGGAGGCAACACGTGCCTCCCATGGACATTTCCCTGGGCAAAAAATTCATATTTTCCAACTCCAGTCTTTACTGATTTTTGGTCATCCTGTTGTACCATGCAAAGTATGTAGTATTTCTTAAAAAGAAAGGTGAACAGTGGTGTAACCGTAGTCTGCTGAAGAGTGTGGAGCTGTGCAGCATGGGCTCAACTCCTTATCAATTTGCCCCTTGATGCATTTTTGTTCTCCTAAATTTCCAGTAAATTTCAATTTATCTTCCCACCAACCTTGTGGTGTCGGCCAGTATTTCACAGAGGGGTGAGGAAGCTGTCAAGTTGCTATGGGTAGCTGATGTATCTAGCTCTAAATGCAGACTTGGGTTTGGGGGTTTTCATGACTGGCTGCAAAGAAGTTGGGTAAAAAAATACTAAATTTTGCCTTTACCTTGGAAAATCATACATTGTTTAGATTAAGAGGAGCTCTATTTCTAGGAGCTCAGAGATTTTACTACAAGAACTCTTTTTATTTTATACCCAAGACATTATCATGACTGTACAGAGAACCTGTGGCTAAGGAGGTACTTTGCTTATATTCAGAAGAGTTTGTTCAAATTCTAGCTTGGAAACGTTGGGTGACACTGAGTAAATAATCCTCTTTCAGCTTCCATATTCCCACCTGTACATTTAAAGTAGTGATTTATCACAGCATCATTGTCAGGCCAAACAAGGCTGGCCAAGCCAATTTATATATACGCTACAGTGACTGCCCAGAATTCAGTGGGTATCCACATGGTCAGTGCTAGCAATCCCTGTTGCATTTTGTGAAAATAAGCATGTGCTTCTTGACTTTTTGACATTCATTTAGGCAATGGTTGCTGCTAAATTTTCAGACATAGACAGAATAGACTTTCTTATTGGATTGTCAACATTCATGAAATAATTTTTTACATTCACCAATTTTTGAATGTTCATTAGAACAGATACATTAAAAGTGTTATTTAATGGAGAGAAGAAGAGATGAAAAGAATCTTCTACCATGTGTTTCATATTAACCAAATACCTATTATACCATCTCTATTGGCAGATTGGTCTTTTAGTCAAACAGTTTATTGCACCGAAGGAGTACTATAGAAATCAAGTAACTGACTTCTGACTTTCTTCTCTTTCTCTATTGCTCTCCTCCCCTCCCCCTTTGCACAGAGATGTTTCTGATCTCACTGGCTTTCCAGAAATGTTGGGCGGGCGTGTGAAGACCCTTCATCCTGCTGTCCACGCAGGTAGCTTGGTCCTAACGTGCTTCTGTTGGCTGTATTTTATGGAATTTGTGTGGCATCTGGGGAAAGGTGGATCTGCTGAAGTTGCACATCGTCCAAATCATGGCGGGGGGGTGGGGGGTGGGAGTGATTTGTGGCCTCTGATCTTACTTTATGCCATCCCTGAGAACACTTATTCCAGATTAGTCAAGGCTTTTGCTTCTGGCTCCTCCCATCATTGGCTCTGGCCACTTCAGCATGCAATCTCAATAGATTACTCATTGCCAGAAAAGAGGCTGCTTACCCCATTATCAAGCTTTCCTCTCACAGAAGTGATGCGCTTGGTCTGGCCTGTTTTGCTCCAAGCTCTGTATGAGGACCTGCATCCCTGAATGCGTCTTCACAGAATAATTCCTTCCCCGTAGAAATATAGGGTGCTGCCCCTCTCCCTGAGATCCAGTATTGTGTGTGTGTGTGTGTGTGTGTGTGTGTGTGTGTGTAGAAACTGGAATTGGTCCTAAATACTGTGCATCTTCCTGGAGGATAATCTGTGAGCCTTATTACGGCCCATGATTCTGACTACAGTGGTACCTCAGTTTACGAACTTAATCCGTTCCAGAAGTCCACTCTTAAACCAAAACCGTTCTTGAACCAAGGTGCGCTTTCCCTAATGAGGCCTCCCGCCGCCGGTGCCCTTCCACAGTTCGGCTTCCGTTCGAAGACCGAGGTAAAGTTCGCAAACCAGGACACTACTTCCAGTTTTGTGGAGTTCGTAAACCAAATAGTTTGTTAACAGGGCTGTTCTTAATCCGAGGTACCACTGTAGCCTATGTAAGTTTTCCACAGTGATTATATGTTTGTGGTTCCTTGTTTACAACTCCTTAAAAAGACTGAGTGTTCATTTTAGAAGCATAAAGTCAAAAGTTTTGTGGCTCCTTACAGCTGAATTAAGAGTTGGAAGGGGTCATGTAGTACAGTTCTCTCAGAATAGTGGTGTCGCACCAAAATGCATTTAAGAAACTACATATTTAAGTCTCCCTTCCCAGTCATAAACTGCCTTCTTCTGCAAAGGTAGAATGTTGGGAATTGGCATATTAGGGAAAGGCTAGGCTGAGTTTTCTGGGTGTCAGGTTTTTGTTTTTTGTTTTAAGCATATGTGAGCTTTCATTTATGTGATTCTCACCTGCGTTCTGAAGTTATATAGTCCCCACAGGGCAGTACTATGTCATTTGTCTTTATACATAGCTCAGCCACTTTCCTATAACATGAGCTTGATGACATGAGGGATTCCCTTCCCCCTCCTTTTGAAAAACTTGGCGTTGTGAAAATATGTTGGTTTAGAAATCCAAAAAACAATGGCATGTCAAATACTGCTAGAAACGTAGGCCAGTATTCTGTCATAATTTGGAAGCCTTAAAAAATGCAGAGGGAACTTTTTCTAAAGCTCCATTCCTGTGCACAGTTACTGGGGAGTATTCCATTGAACCTGCTGGGTCTGAGTAGGCTTGAATAGGCTTGTGCTGTAAGAGCAATTCAAAGTCTGAGTCAAGTAGGTGCCTTTGAGACTTAAGGCTTCAACACTTTATAGACCTGGGTAGGAATAAGCCCAGTACACATAGTGGGTCTCACTTAGATTTAAAAATACTTTGGCTCATGCTGTCTCAACTTCGATAGCTATATGCTAAGACTTAACTGGGATGTTCATGAGTAATATTTGAGTAACTAGGAAAGTAGTTGGCACTTATCTCAGTTATGAAATCTCTACAGGAGAATCTGGCATTCTCAGCCTTAGCTAATCATACATTGGTTTTCCTACTCCTTTCTCTAATTCTTTTATCCCCCCTCCCTCCATTAGGTATTCTGGCTCGGGACATCCCACAAGATAAAGCTGACATGGATAAATTGGATTTCAGTCTTGTAAGGTAAAATGTTTAAAGGGTCACTGTGAGTTAATGAATAATCATGACATAAACCTGCAACCAATCAAATGTTCATTTGCCGTAGACACCAGGGCTTCTGCTCCATAAACAAGCCTTTATCTGTGTGTTAGAGTAAAAAATAGATCAGATGCATAAATTTTGTGAGATGGTGTCATTGTCATCATTTTTGGAGCGAAGGAAAAGGGAGGAAAAAAATAGTGTAAGAGACTTAAAGGCTCTATACTTCTATTCATTGTTTTAATTTTGAAACACTGGCAAACATGCCCTTTTGAGATTTACACAGTACTGTTTAGATTTCAACATGTAAGTCAACTTCAGACGTAAGAGTGCATAAATTCAGGGCCAGAGGCTGAGGACCCTGGGGCTGAAGACTTGGTTTGTGCACGCCCCCCCGCCCCCTTTCAGTTTTGCGCCTCTTGCCCCATCCCTTAACTTAGAGGCAGCGCAATAATTCTTCAGCTTCATTTGATTGGCCAACTTGATGTGGGAGTGGTGCAAAGTGTGACTTTGGATGCCAAACAGAAGTTATTCATTAAATGGAAATCAGAAAGTTAAGCATCAAAGTTAAATAAAAGTGGTTCTTAACTGGCCAGTTTTGCGTAAAGAACAGTGAAAGCGTAACATGGGTCACTGTCTGGCAACTGGTCACCGGATTCTGTACCATCAGCACCCAGTGACCTGGACAGATGACTTTTAGTGTTTTATATTTCTGGACCACCTTAATGATACTGGGTTTTTTAACCTAATAAAGGACAATATGGGCACAATCCAACCAAAATATTTGGTCCCTCTTACTGATTTCAGAGGAGAATTAAGCATATGTGTAATGCTCTTTCCCCCATCTCCTGTGGGAACTAGTGGGTGGATTGTGTCCATAATTCTCATTCTGTCACAATCTCAGCAGTGTAGATCCTCTGCTGTTTGCCCACTGCTTCCTTTCAACTGGGTTCCGTATGGATGAAATGCACGCTCCTCTTATTTGGTGGGCTACCTGAAAACAACTTTAAGGTGATGACCTGACTCTGGATTGCCAGATTGAGCCAGGTAGTGTTGCAAAGGCTGCTCCCGTCCTGCCTTTTGAACCTGCCCTTTGGAAGAGCAGCTGCTGGGGTGTGGCTGTCCTGAGTGCCCCATGCCAGGGTCTTGTTTCTGTTTTGCTTCAGCAGGGATCCGATAAATGATCGCTTTGCATTAGGGCAGGGATGGGGAACTGCACCCCCTACAGATGTTGCTGCATTATAGCTGCCATCCTTCCTGGAGTCAAGGACCACATTTTCCCTCAGAAGGATATGTCTGGGGTACTGCATACCAGTGTTGCAGGCGGTGGAGGCAGAGCCACAAGTCAGCAGAGCCAGAGCTTGTAGTTGCTCCCTTGTTTATTTCTGCCACCCTCTTATCCCCTCTTTTCATTCCTTCCTGCCTGTTGACAATTCCCCCTTTCCACAAGAAAGCTTGGCATGGGTGGGTTCAGGGGAGGAGTCTGATTCTCAGGGATCATGTGTGGAGGGGAGGGGTAGCCCTTCCTTAAGCTGCCATCCCCTATGAATCACACGCACACATATCACACAGCAGTTCGGCTTAGCAGAGCGGGGCTCCCACTTGCATGAACAGGATGTCCCGCACTTTTAAAGTGGGCGGCTGTGGCCAATTTGGGGAGGTGTGGGCTGGCTTCAAGGTGCCGTGGGCTGCATCAGCCCCATAGCTCTGCAGTTGCCTGTCTGAAATGAACAATTTAAAGCCATTTAATCTTCTTCCTTCCAGAGTTGTAGTTTGCAACCTCTACCCCTTTGTCAAGACAGTCTCATCTCCAGGTGTAACTATCCCAGAAGCAGTTGAACAGATTGACATAGGTAAGTCAAAGGAACATTGGTTTGAATGGATTGTGCCTTGCAACTTTGTGCCAGCAACTTTGGGGCTGTCACTGCTTCATCTTTTCCTTGAAAACAGACTTCAGGGAGGGGTGTGGAAAGGGATGCATGTGTGCAAGCCCACCACCGCTGGGTATCCCAATGTTTGTCTTGCAACGCTGCATTTCTGGCCACGTGGTGGCTTTTCTGTGACCTGGACAAGCAGAAACGGAATTGGAAATGGTTCCTTGGACAAAAAGGGTCCTTAAAATCTATTTTGTATGTAGTAATTAGCTGAATTTTTCTAAAGGTTCTCTTTCCGCCAGAGAAATTTTCATAAATGATGAATTTACTTTGAGAAGCCAGTGCAGAAACCGCTGCATTATCCACCTTACCCAACGATGAAGCTTTGCTGACTCAATGGACTTCCATGCACACAGTGTGGCTTCGGCTCCTGTCCTGTCCCCTCCAGTCCCCCCCCATCAAAGTTGACTCCAGGGGGTTGAAGGACCCTCTGCAGCAGATTTTGCGGGGAGGGAGCATGGAGGGGAGGGAAATAAAAAGAAATCCCATCATAGTGGAACTGCATCTATATGGTGCATCGGATACAACCCAGTGGTTGTCATACAATCTGTTGAGTGGTTGGAAGGCTGGCTGTAAAACATGCTATAAATCCTGCAAACCCTGTGTGCGAGAGGAAATGAGTTGTATGTGAGATGACTAGATTTGGTGTGTCTGAGATATTGTATAGCAAGGTTAGGGAGCCTGAGGGCCTTCAGACTTCATTGGACTCTAGTACCCATGATCCCCAGCCAGCATGGCTGCTGGTCAGGAATGGTGGAATTTGCAGTCTGGCAACATCCAGAGGACCAGGGCTTTTTTTCAACTTCGTTCCGGCACCTCCCCTGAGGGTTCTGGCAGACCCTGGATGGATCAGCGCGTTGCGTGTTTTTGGTGTTTTTGAAGGTAGGACCTTAAGCTTCCAATCTGTGAATGGTGAATGGTGATGGTTTTCCTGGCTTCCTTTTAATTGCAGGAGGTGTTGCTTTGCTGAGGGCTGCTGCAAAGAACCATGCTCGCGTGTCTGTTGTGTGTGATCCTGGGGACTATCCCACCATAGCAAAGGAAATGCAGGCGTCCAGCGCTAAGGATACGACTTTGGAAACTCGGCAGCAACTGGCTCTGAAGGTCAGCTTTCTGGCTGTGCATGGTGCTTTCCCACAACTTTTCAAGTATGCTGGTGACTGACTAGTCTCAATGCTCTTTCTGCAGGCTTTCACTCATACGGCTCAGTATGATATGGCCATCTCTGATTACTTCAGGAAACAGTACAGCAAAGGGGTGTCTCAACTTCCCCTGAGGTATGGCATGAATCCACACCAGACTCCTGCTCAGCTCTACACATTGAGGTCTAAGCTTCCTCTTTCAGGTAGGATGCCTTGTAAGTCTGTTCTGAATAACCTTATAATGGTACTGTAACAATGCACGCAGATCCTCCTTTCTGAACACAGTGCGTTCCCAGGGAATCGTTCATTAAGTGAATGTTTGCATAGCAAACTGATGATTTCCTATGGGAAATTTTCTATAACCTGTGATTTGTCATCCCTTCCTCCATGATTTCTGCCTGAAACTGCTGCAGCCAATCAGCAAAAGTCATACAAAGGAAAAACTGAACTGCCCGATTTCTACTGCTCCTTGATTTCTCTGATCTCTCTCCCTCCCACCACGGTTTCTGCCCCAATGGCTGCCGCCAACCAGCAAAAAACAAACAAACAAGGAAGTGGGCAAACTTTGGCTGTTCGGATATCTGAATCAGTGTAGTGAGGTTTGGGCATAATCCTTTGTGTTCAGATAACAGATTTTTTTTATAACAAGAGTTCTGACAGTGGGACCTGTGTACTAGGAAACAGTTCTTTTGAATATACAGAACACATTTCTACTGTAATCTTTACAAGAACTACTATCAGGTAGGTCAGAATTGATATTTCCACATCACAGACTGTAGAGAACAACACTTATTCAGTACATTCAAAACAGGTAAAAGAGGTGAGATTAGGAGCTATACCTCCTAATCTTAGGCATACCTAAGATATACCTCCTAATCTTAGGCACTACATTTCACCCGGCTCTCAGTAATGCTACTGATGGAGGCAGTGTGCTTTAGTGGTTGGAGTGCTGTCAAGTTCTTCAAGCCCTCAGATGTTTCGTTCGTTGCTCTTGTTAATGTAAAAGTGGAGGGGGACCTACCTTCCTTCCTTCCTTCCTTCCTTCCTTCCTTCCTTCCTTCCTTCCTTTCTTTTCCCTTGTGTTTACCATTGGTAGGATTAAAAGCAAAGAGAAATGGTTCATAACACTTTGTTCCTAAACTGAATGGCACCTTCCGCTTTGGCTGTTGGTGCCCCTACATAAGAATGGCCTTTATGACTGAATTTACTTTTATGTTCTGCCTGCAGTTCTGAATGGCTCTCCTGGGTTTATAAACCTGTGTGATGCTCTGAATGCCTGGCAGCTGGTCAAGGAGCTCAAACAGGCTTTGGGCATTCCAGCCGCAGCCTCCTTCAAACATGTCAGTCCAGCAGGTAAGACTCTGACTTCCAAGGATGCGTCCCAGTTAACTTGCTTGGCTTTCTCCAGCTGTGCTCTGTGTTAAAGGAGACTGTATTTCTTGTGTTACATCTGCAGAGATGCACTAATGTCCTATCTAGAAGAGCTGAGGCGCTTAACAGAAAGGTGAACTAGAGCTCTGTTGTGCACTTCTCTTTCTCGGAGTAGCGCGTATGCGCAGAGTTGGCAGGGGGCTTCAAAGGTCCCTCAGCCCCTTACCAATGCAGGAAATCTACTGCTATAGCTTCTCCAAAAAGTCACCATCCAACACCTGCTTGAAAACCTCTATGAGAGGATAATCCACCACCTTCCAAGGCAGTCTTTTCCAGTTTCAAATAGCTTAGTCCAAGTCTTTTTGTTCTTTCTTGTAGTTTGAATAATGGAATTGCGATTTGAAGCTCAGGTTCTGATATTTGCAGGTGGGGAGTGCCATACACAAATGGTACTGCATCTGTAGGCCTGTGGCCCTTCCAGATGTTGGGCTGCAAAGCCCCCATTGGCCACAGCCACTGTAGAGAAACAAATAATAATTTATAATAATTTATTATTTATACCCTGCCCATCTGGCTGAGTCTCCCCAGCCACTCTGGGCGGCTCCCAATCAAGTATTAAAAACAATACAGCGTTAAATATTAAAAAATTCCCTGAACAGGGCTGCCTTCAGATGTAATAATAATAATTTATTATTTTTTTACAAAGCTCTTCTTCCTGCCTTTACTTCTTTTGCCTACCAGGTGCAGCTGTTGGCATACCTCTCAGTGAACAGGAAGCTCAAGTCTGTATGGTGCACGACATACACCACACCCTGACACCCTTGGCATCTGCATACGCGCGAGCAAGAGGTGAGTGGGGACTCAGGGCAAGTTACCGTATTTTTTGCTCCATAAGGCACACCTAGTTTTTAGAGGGGGAAAACAAATATTATTTAAGAAAAAAAATATTATTTAAGAAAAAAAATATTATTTAAAGGGAGTGCTGAGCAGAGCCTGGGATGCATACAGGCTCTGCTCAGCACTCCCTTTCACAAGCCGCGTGGAGCGTGTGTGCGGCACTTGCAGGCTTTTCCCCGAGGAGCAGCTCTTTAAAGGGAGCGCGGCTCTTCGGGGCTTTTCCGGGAGGTGGGGGAAGGGATAGAGCCGCGCTTTGTCCCATCCCCCACCTCCCGCAAAAGCCAGGGATAGCCGCACAAAGCCTCACAGGGCAGCGGAGGCTTTGCACCACTAAGGCAGAAACTAAAACAGCTAGAGGGAGCACTGTGCAGCACTTGCTCTAGCTGTTCTGGCTTCTGGGGTAGCCCACGAAGCCTCCTCAGGGCAGCGGGGAGCCTTTATCCTGCTGCCCTATGGAGGCTTCGTGGGCTACCCCAGAGCTGCTCAGGAGCGTGGGGCATCTGCGCGAGCCTGTCCGTTTCTCCCCCCCAGCCCTAGGGACCACACATTCGCTCCATAAGACACACAGACATTTCCCCTTAGTTTTTAAGAGGAAAAAAGTGTGTCTTATGGAGCGAAAAGTACGGTATAACATTAAAATGTGTTATAAAAATGTGACACCAGATGGCGTTGTAGAGCAGAATCCAAAGTCAATGGCAGATTGCCTTGGGAGCGTTTTCCCCCTATAGCTTTTGATAATAGTGTTTTTAATATCTGTATAGATCCAGCCTGGGTTTTCATATCAGGGTTGCATCCGTGCCTTTGATCTTACTGCCCTGTGTAGAATTATTGTTTTCCCTGTTTATAGCATGACATTGTGGGGCAGTGGTGCCCCATCTGTTGGAAATGGCCCCGGGCTGGTTAGACATTCCCCCCACATTGTGGCTCCTGGCAACAGACAGAAGAACTCCCGGGCTGGTTAGACATTCCCCCCACATTGTGGCTCCTGGCAACAGACAGAAGAACTCCATGGAGAAGGGATTCTTCTGCTAGTTAAGCAATTTTGTTAACTTGTGGTGCTTGGCAAGTACCACACAGGTTTGGCAACTTGGTTATTCATGCTGCAGCGAACCACCTACATCAATACTGTGATGTTGAAAATGTTCAGTTGCTACACTGAGCTTGCTTGCCCCCTGGGTAACTTGGGCTGCAGTTAAGAAGAAACCTGCCAGAAGTCCCAAGGGAGTAAGGAGCACTGAACGCATTGGGACTTACTCAAAAGTAAATGCACCTGGGATTGAGCTGTACACTTAAGAAGCTAAATTCTGGGATCCCTGACTCTGGTAGGTGACCTTTCTGGTGCAAAATTCTACTTTTCTCCCCCAGGTGCTGATAGGATGTCGTCTTTTGGTGACTTCATTGCTCTCTCTGACATCTGTGACGTCCCCACAGCGAAGATTATTTCCAGAGAGGTCAGTCCCCGTGGCATTCTGCACCTCTCTGGTCACTATGGCTGGAGTTGGCCTGACCACTGCATGACCATAGAGTAGATGGTGGGTAGGGATAAGGTGGCTGGTAGTGATTTTGTTGCATATAATTTACTTGTAATGGGTGTTGTTCTCCCCCTGTCCTCCTCACTAATCCCTGTGCTGCCCTGGGAACCTGCCCTGGTCTTGAAACCCTCAAGCCTAGTAGTGCGTGGAAGGCCAGGCCTTTAGGCCTGGGTTTTGCCATGTTGCAATGAAGGGCAGAAGTGAGTCCAAGGGAATGGCTGGGAGGAAGGAGTTTCTAAAGTACACAGAGGCACAGGGAAGCTTTGTTGATCAGAACGCAGGCATGCTGAGCACTGAACGCTGCTCCTTTGTAGCCAGAGCAATACCTGACTAAACCCCTGCCATTCGCCATTAAAATGCAAAAAAAGAAATCCCCTCTTCTCTTCACAGTTCTGAAATATGGATCCAGAATAACTGGTCACAGCTGCCAGTTTCCCCCAAGAGCATAATTGTACCCTTCACCTAAAACTTTTGGATTCAGTTTCAGCCTGTGACCCCTTGATTTTTATAAAGCAGCAGATGAGATGGAACAACAGGGAGTCCGTACTAATCATTTCCCCTAACTATGTGCACTTCTTGGAGAATAAAGAACATATTCTTGAACTGATCTTTTCTCCCCCACCCCCACCCCCGCCCTTTGTTAAATTGATATTCCTAAGCCTTTGGACATAGGGTTATACCTAACTTTTATTCCTTTTTTCCTGATCAATTTCTGTTTTATATTTCATGGGAGATACCTAAGGCTGTTTGACAGGTTGTTATACAAGCTGGAAATCCCAATTGAGATTTCTCCCCCCCCCCCCCAGCTGAGCTTTTGCTTTAAGTTGTGTTTTTGTGTTTGGTTTGGTTTTAAAGGCAGGCCGTCTAACAAGTCCATGGACGGTCTCTCTGCCCCCCAAAAAGGTTCAGTTAGAACGAGGCTCCAGCCCTTCCTGCAGGGCAGAGTTAGCCTGCTTGGATTTAGGCTTCTGTAATTACCAGTGGAGCCTGCAACAAAAAGTTGCAGTAGTGGTGGCAGGGATCCTGTCCAGGGTGCTAGCAAGCTAGCAGTTACGTAGTCTTCCAAAGTATTCAGTTCAGTTCAGTTTTCTGAACTTTCCCCTCCCAAATGTCAGACAGGATTCATTGACCACTCAAAAGGTTAACTCCTTATTGGGCAGCTTTCCCTTAAGGTCCCTTGAGCACGCTGACACCTCCCTCTCATCTGTGGCTGTTCTGCTCTGGCTGCAATAGGACTGACACTACCTTAGAATTTAGTTTGCTGATAAGATATTGGACATTCTTGGGTAGCTTAACTTTTTTTTTTTACCTTTATTGGCATAGGTTTAAACAATAAAATCATACAAAGTCACCCAAATATATTAATAATCCAAACACATACAATATATAAAAGGCTCGCTAGCCGCCACTGAATAAATCAGACAACTTTGGATTTAGTTTTAAAAATCTCAGCTAAATAACCCGAAACAATCTTGGTAGTTTCGGGATTATCATCCCTCAACAGGTATTGGATTATAGATTCTTTATAAGTGGGTATTTTGAGCTGTAAGGGAGCCACTACGAGATCTCTGCGATGGGTGTCGAGAAGAGGGCAATCCAAGATTATGTGACGTATTTTATCGGGTATTTTCTTAATACAGGGGCAGAATCTGTTCTGGAAGGGGATCTTTTGAAACCTTCCAACCAAATAGAGCTGAGGGGGGTGCCTTTGACGAGCCAACATAAAAGCTCTGCAATGCTATGGAGTATCTAAATTATAAAAGAAATTAGGCATTACTCCATGGTGAGGCTGCAATCCTAAGTGAGCAGATGAGTGTACGGAAGGCTGGGAGGGGTGACGTTTTGGGATTTCATGGTCCAGTAGCCTCTGCTTAATAAGCGCGAAGATATGTGACTCATCCAATAGAAAAAGGGAATCTATTGCAAACATGTGTTGTGCATACAGGTATCTGATGGGATTGTGGCTCCTGGCTATGATGATGAAGCCCTCAAAATCCTATCCAAAAAGAAAAATGGAAGCTACTGTGTCCTCCAGGTTAGTGTTTGAACTGCTACAGGATATGTGAATATGACAATTGATTTCTCTCAACTCCTCAGTCATATCCAACTACGTCCAGACTTCCCTGCTCCCTCCCTCAATTTACTTTTAAAGCATGATATTTAAGCAAAAACCAATAAAGATATACTCATGACATCTTAACACCTCACAGTGCAATGGCTTTTCTTAAAATTGCCTCTTAGGTTGAGGAGACGCATTTTAGTGATTCCAAACTGTTTTCCATACAGTATGCTTGTAGTTTGCAATATAAATTTGTATTCGGTGCATTGATGGTTTAAAAAACTATGAGAAGTAAGGAAAACCTGACAGTAAGAAAAAACCTTCAGTAAGAAAAACCTGACAATATGGCTGTGGTCCAAAAGGTAATGAATACAACATTGCCATCAATTTAGGGTTTAATGGCATATTGTTTGAAAGTAGTTCCTGTTTCAAATCTCCCAATGTGGAAGTATTCCCTACTTGCATAGGACCAAGCAGATTTTGCACTCAAAAGAGAGAGAGCCAGTGTGGTGTAGTGGTTATGAGCGGTGGACTCGTAATCTGGGGAATCGGGTTCGCGTCTCCGCTCCTCCACCTGCAGCTGCTGAGTGACCTTGGGCCAGTCCCACTTCTCTGAAGTCTCTCAGCCCCACTCACCTCACAGAGTGTTTGTTGGGGGGGAGGAAGGGAAAGGAGATTGTTAGCCGCTTTGAGACTCCTTAAAGGGAGTGAAAGGCAGGATATCAAATCCAAACTCTTCTTCTTCTTCTTCAAAAGTTCTGCAAAGAAATAAAATCACAAAAATATGGCTATTTATATACAAAACCCCTCAATCTCTGTGCCGGGGGGGGGGGGGGGGGGGAGTAACCCATCACATATTTACTCAGGAACAAGTCCCGGTGGGTTCAGTGGGGCTTGCTCCCTACTGAAATGTTTCTAGGACTGCAGTCATAGTCACTTTAAGAGAAGGAGGCTAGAAACCCTGAAAGACGAATAAGACTTTGGGAAGCCGCCGCACAGAAACTTTCAGCAGGTGCTGCTTGCTTGTTTTGAAGTGTATTTTGGCATTTGTGAGGACCATGGAGCTGAACATTTCTGGTAAAGCTTTTGCTGGCTCCTGCTTTCCAGCAGGTGTCTGCAGTACTTCATTAACAATAAGCAATGAGAGAAACTGTATTAAATCGACATGGCATTAAGAACAGAATCCTGCTTTTTAGATGGACCCAGCTTATGAGCCGGATGAAAACGAAATCCGCACTCTGTTTGGATTGCATCTGATGCAGAAGAGGAACGATGGCGTGATTGACCGATCTCTCTTCAAAAACATCGTTACTAAAAATAAAAGTGTAAGTGAAGGAAAGGGTGCCTTGATGGGAGAGCTGACTGACAATGCTCCTGTCAGGAATGGAAATTAGAGCGCTACGTTGAGACCATTTAATGGTTCAGCCTTAACAGTATATAATTGAATGGCAGGACTCAGGCTTTGGACATACAGCCCTCTGATTCCATCCTCCTTTATCTTGAGTTGAAAAGAACAGAACACCAAGCATCAGTTCTGAAGAGTGGCATCCAAACACCAGTCCTCTCCAAAGGCCGATGCCCCCCCCCAAAAAAACACCTCTCCTTCAAACAAGTCCAGAAGCCCATTCAGAACCTCGTCATTTTCACCAAAGACAGGCAGGCACCCAACCTGTTGGTGTAGTACCACTTAAGATCAGCAGGTGGCTCTGCAGAACACTTTGCCATTAATCAGGTTGCCATTAAACATCGCTGCTTGCCTGCTTTCCCCAGGCTTGTTTATCTGCTGCTCAGTCACTAAACTGTCCATCTTCACTAGTAATACAAGGATGCCAAGAAATCTGGAGACGGGCTGGAGATCCTGTATGTAGTGAGGATGGTAGAAGCAGAAGCCAATTGGTGAAACTTGCTCATCTGAAAATCCACCTTTCCTGCTCAGATAAATCCTCTGGGGTGCTTGTTGGATATTTCCATAACCTGTTGGGGTTTGGCATGCAGCTGTCTTTGGGTCCAGCCCACTTCCAGGTACCTGGCCTGCTCTGCAGCAGAGCAATCACGCAGCTTCCACAGCATGTGGGAGTTCCAAGACTAGCACGGCAAGTGGAAATAAATCACAGGAAATGATTGAGTACAGACACAAGTCTTTACGGTCAGTTTTAAGCGTGGCTGTTACAAACTATACAAAACAAAGCCTCTACTAGAGCCCTGATCGAGGCAGTTTAAACTTAATGCTCAGGCCTGGCCCTAAAAACTGCCAGACCGTCTCTCACATCTTCACAGTTTGAGAGAAGAGTTTAGACTAAACATCTCTTAACTGTCCAGTACAGAAGAGTGCATGGGTAAAGACATTCTTCACAGTGACCTTGCGCCCTGGCTTCTAGCATCTTCTGTGTTGTTTCTGGGAATGAATGTCACTCCCCCCAACAGGGCCCCCAGCCCCCCTCTTCTCAGCTCCCCTCTTGGTCTCCAGGGAAGAGGCAGCAGCCCTGTCAGGAGAGAGAGAGAGGAGAGACTTCACACAGGGCTGGTGAAGAGATGTCAGTGTCTCATGGAGACAGCTGCCTTGCTCTGCAGGGGAATTCTGTTAAAGACCACCTAGATTTTTCTAGAAAAAAACAGTTGTGCCTTCATTTTAATTCAACGGTCATCTAACCACTCAGGTTATAGAAGATAATTGGTTTGCAGAGTGTTTAGAGTAAAGACTCAAAACAGTTATTAAAGTAAGTGCCCTGATCTTCAGTTTTATGTCTGGAGTAGTGCTGCTTAGGAAGTGGGTTTTTCCTTTCCTTTTGCCTTTGCAGCCAATTTCCATACTTTAATAGTGATACCTTCACAGCCACCTCTCTCTTGTTGTTTCAGCTGCCCGAGCCAGCAGTCCGAGATCTGATTGTTGCCAGCATCGCTGTCAAATACACCCAGTCTAATTCAGTTTGTTATGCCAAGAATGGACAGGTAACTGCTTGGAAACGTTCAAGGGAGATCATCCCATTGTACTTTCTGGTCAGAACGTCAGCTTTTGAAACTTCGTGCTGTGAAACAAATACAAGTGCAGTGATTTAGACATCTTTCTGCAGGGTCTGCAGTTAAAGTTTTGCTAAGTTCCATTTGATACATTCTTCCCTTCCCACCTTTTTCTATGTTCTCTGGCTCACAGACTCCAAAATTTCCCTTGTGTGTGTTTACTATATTGAAGCCAGCAGCAGAGTGGGTGATGATGGACCTACATTGTAAGTGACTGAGGGCACATTCGCTGCCCAGAAAAGAAATACCTTGGTGTACAGTGAATGTGTTTTCAAACCATTTACGCCACGCTGCCACTGCAGTCGTGTCTTCATCCGGAATCTGAGTGTGTTTTTGTGCACAAAGAGTGCTTCTTCTTCTCCACCAGGCACTGCCATCTTTACTCCCCCATCAGACTTAAGAGTGCTACTTGCATGCCTTGGAAGTGTTCCCCGTCACACCTCTTCTTTATTATTTTCAAGTGCATGGCAGACCTTTCTGCATACTTCCCAGTTCTGAACTTGCCCACAATTACGAGTGGTGATGTTGAGCTAGAAACAGTGTTTGGGATATTGAGTCCTGTTGAGTTGCTGCTGTCCTTCTAAAGATGCTTTGGCTTGTTGGGACCAATCTGCTGACTTTGAAAGAGTTCTCCTGCCTTTGCAAGGAGACTTGTTTGTGGTGCCATACAGGTTTACTGCCGCTGCGCCATAAATGTCAATATGTCTCCCTGCATTGAAGTGCTCCTAGGGGCAGACTGGCGGGAAATCCTCTAGTGAGTCAGGGAAACTGGACAAAACGCCAGCTCCCTTGGCCTGAAAACAAGATGAGCACCGCAACCCCATAGTCTCCTTTGACTGAACTTAACCGTCCAGGGGTCCTTTTTTTATAACTTGCCAATTTGCTCTGCTCTCCTAAGGAGTCTAGGGTGGCAGTCATGTGTCCTGTGCTTTATCAACACTGTAACCTTACAAGGTGGGAGATTGTGGAAGCTTCCCAGCAGGTCTGTCGCTGTTGCCTGCCAGGAAGGGTGAGGAGCTTGGTGTTGTGCTGGTGGTACAGTTTTTAATTTTGACCTTATTAAAGTGCTTCAGAGAAGCCTCATGGGCTGTAGCTGTTCTGCTGCTGGTCTCACAGGTCATTTCAAGCTCATGTCCTCCCCATAAGCATAATAAATAGGACTGGTCCAGGAACAAAGCGCATTTGCCGCTGCTCCCTTTCAAGAACGGTGTTGAGCATCCCTCCTTGATGTTTCCTCCAGAGCCTTTGCAGAGGCAGCTGCATTTTCCATTGTTGGAGCGTTGCAATAATGACTGTACCATCTGTGATGCTGGGGAAGTAAGAGACTCCATTCAGGTTCAAGCAGAAGGAAGACTCCTCTTTGCTATTTGGGGCAAATGGTGTACATTTTGATTCTGTTTGTGTATGGTACATTTTGAACTGTGCTTGTTTTTCTCTGGATGTTGGGCTTTACCCTCCCCCACCACACACACTTTTTTAATGGTAGCAGTTATAGCAACACGATGAGCTTTTTTCTCTGTGTCAAAAGCTTCTTAGTTGACTTCGTCCTGTGATTTGTTTATGTGCTCAGAGGCTAGGCTGAGCTGAAAAACAAGGGGGGGGGAAGCTTCTGGAATAATTTAGGATTCTAATCCTGCTTCTGTTTCTTCTCCGGATAAATGATTGAACTGTTTATACCGTCATTTCAGTTGACACACATGAGGGCTGTATTCTGTTGCAGCCTCTGCAAACATCCCAAGAGAGTTAACTAGAATACACTGAGATTCTTCGTTGCAATAAACAAGTCATTCAGACCTGAAATGGCAACTCTCCATTGGGTACTTTTGATATACCTTGTACCTGGCTGGTATAGTGTTGGCTGTATAAATGTTCAGTTGCTTTTAGCACCATTCAAGAGCCATTGAAATTCGTGGCAAATCTCCCGTAAATCTTAAAGGATCAGGGCCACAGCCAGAATGAACAAGCCCTTGAGCGGCCCCTTAACTTTCAGGGGGGTGTGCCATGACTCCCCCCCCCCACCTTGGGATGTGCTTCAATATTGTCCAGCTCCTGATATTGAGGGCTTATCCACACTTCCTCTTGCCCCACTCTTTTCCCCAGGGAAAAGAGTCTACTCCTTAGGACTCAGCTGAGAACTAAGTTCTTTAGTAGTCAATTGGAGCAAACCGCCATTTGGGTTTTCTCTGGGTTGATGCTGGCTCCGTTTCAGAGCTAGAGGGTTTTCCCTGGGGAAGGTGCAGGGCAGGGGGAAACAGCTCAGACCCCCATGTTTCTAGGCATGGGACAAGGGGGAGCGTGGAGGGAGCCCTAAGTGCCCCTCGAGTTTTTATCTTCAGAGCTGACAGGATTTGCTGCTTTCCCCCTTAATTAAGAATCATGGTACTCAAATTCAGTTACTCAGACGAGAGGCATATAATAAGCAACCCAGAATGCTTATGAAGGAATAAAGGTAATAGAAGCACATGGCCTTAGCTCCTGAATTGTTCTTCCCCAGGGACAGAAGGGCTGCTTCCATTCACATCCAACAGAAACCCCTGCTGTGATTTTTGTAATTTCCTGTAGACCCACCCCCTCCCCTGCCACGGCCACCTATATTTTTGCCACCACCAAAGCAAGGTAGATTTTCTAGGGGCTGCATGTGGCTTGGGGAATTGGTAGAAACTATCATGCAGGGGTAAAGAAGCTTTTTGGCCCTGGGAGCAGATCTGAAGGTGGAGGTTGTAAGGAGCTGCCATGGGGCAGTTAAGGAGCAGCACTGGGAGGGAGTCGTGGTTTCTGCCGCATGGCTCCTTGAGCGTAGAGGCTCATGCAGGATCCTGAGCACTCTTTGCTTGGAAGGGAAGCAACTTCACACACTATGTCTTTCACTCAGTGACTACGAAGGAGCAAGAATTAACAAATCAAACACCACAGACCAGGTTCTCAAACTTTTTTTCTCAGAATATAAATTAGCTCACCCCACATCAGATTTTTTATTGATAATACAGTGGTGCCCCGCAAGACGAACGCCTCGCAAGACGAAAAACCCGCTAGACGAAAGGGTTTTTCCGTTTTGGAGGCGCTTCGCAAAACGAATTTCCCTATGGGCTTCCTTCGCAAGACGAAAGCCCATAGGGAAATCTCCAGGACAGCGGGGAAGCGCAGCGCGTCTTCCCCACTGTCCTCGGACCTCCTCCGAAGGCTGGCGGTGGGGCGGAGAGACCTCCTCCCGCCGCCAGCCTTCGGACGGCTCCTCCGAAGGCTGGCGGTGGGGCGGAGAGACCTCCTCCCGCCGCCAGCCTTCGGAAGGCTCCTCCGAAGGGTGGCGGTGGGGCGGAGAGACCTCCCCGCGCCAGCCTTCGGAAGGCTCCTCCGAAGGCTGGCGGTGGGGCGGAGAGACCTCCTCCCGCTGCCAGCCTTCAGACGGCTCCTCCGAAGGCTGGCGGTGGGGCGGAGAGACCTCCTCCCGCCGCCAGCCTTCGGAAGGCTCCTCCGAAGGCTGGCGGTGGGGCGGAGAGACCTCCTCCCGCCGCCAGCCTTCCGAGCAGCCTTCCGAAGGCTGGCGGCGGGAGGAGGTCTCTCCGCCCCACCGCCAGCCTTCGGAAGGCTGCTCAGAAGGCTGGCGGCGGGAGGAGGTCTCTCCGCCCCACCGCCAGCCTTCGGATGGCTGTCCTGAAGACTTGCGGTGGGAGGAGGGTTTTCCTTCCCACCGCCAACATTCAGAATGCTGTTCTGAATGTTGGCAGTGGGGAGGAAAAACCCTCCTCCCACTGCAAGCCCCGGGAACAGAGGAGAAGCGCTGCGCGCCTTCCCCTCTGTTCCCGGACCTGTCCTGAAGGCTTTCGGTGGGGAGAAAAGCCCTTCTCCGCACCGCCAGCCTGGCAAGCGGTCTCCATAGGAACGCATTAATTGATTTTCAATGCATTCCTATGGGAAACCGTGCTTCGCAAGACGAAAAACTCGCAAGAAGAAAAAACTTGCGGAACGAATTAATTTCGTCTTGCGAGGCACCACTGTAAATACATTGGAAAACACAAAGAAACAACTCCTAGCAGTGCTTGAATTATAACACAGAACACAACTACTATATAATATGGTCATGAGACACCCAGAAAGTATAAAACAGTGCAGCTTCATAAGAACATGAATCGTTTCCAAAATGTAATTATAAACGAGCCTCTTTCATCTGTGCCTTAAGTATGAGTAATCACATTTATATTAGGTGTAGTTTGAGACAAACAAACTCATCTCTTCAACACAAAGAAGCCTTTCTCTTTTCTGATCTTTCATATTTGTCAGAGTTCAAAATCCCTGTTCACAACAATATGTTGTGGAGAACTGTAGAAAAACAGCCAGTGCTCTCACTCTCATTTTAAAAAGATATCCATATTCTGCATTTTATTGTATTTTTTAAGTTGATACTATGCTACACTGAAATGTTGGAATGTTTCTTTGATTGCCCTTGAATCTTCCCACCGCACTTCCCACCCTCTCCTGGTACACCCGTGGGGCAAGGCCTGCCCTTTGAGAGCTACTGCCATAGACCAAGCACTTGCACTGCTCAGAGGTGCAGTATTTTGTTTGTTGTGAAGATGAAGAGTGTTGTTTGATGTGTAAAATCAGCTTGTATTGAGGTTCAATGCAGTCCTGAAGCCAGTGGAGAAGCCATGTTAGGCAAAAGACCTTTCTAATGGAGCAGGCACAACATTGCAGCTGCCCAGCATGCAGGACTCTGTAAATCCATTCATTGTGCAGCCCCTGAGGAATATTAAACAAGCGCAATGTTGTGTAATGCCAGTGGCTGTCTTGTTAGCTAGGAGCATATTATTCATTGGCTGCTAAAAAAAGGACACAAGTCCAGATTTTTCATTCCCTGTCATTGGGGAACGATCTTTATTTTTGTTTTTTAAATGATTCTGGCAAGATGTGAAATCACTGTAGGAATAAGACAGCAAATGGTTCATTTCTTTCAGTTTGGCCTTGGACTCAGGGCTTTAACATCTGGTAAATGCAGCCTAGGCTGGAAAGTTTGAGGCAGTGGCCAGGCCTCTTGACCCAGCAAGGAACTCATCTCTCCCCTGGTGCTCCTTTCTAAAGAGCTTGTCCTTGGTCGGAAACAGGAAGACAGTCCCAAAATATTGCAGAGGGTGGGGGTGAGGAGAGCGGAAAGTGCCCCCCAGCCTGTTTTTAACATAGCAGAATGAAGGCCCAAACCCCAAAAATAATTGAGCTGAAAATGAAATCCATGTGGATGATGCAAACTCTTGAGCTTTGGCCATTTGAGATTATAGGCCACCTCCTTGATGTCAGTCCCTTAACTTAAGAGACTATTTGCTCTCTGAGTTCCCTGTTGCAATGGCACTGGAGGTAGTAATAATAGCCTTTTACTGCCCTTTAAATACAGGCTTAAAAATGAATTCAGAATTTTAATCTACAGTAATAAGATCGATCTGAGCAAATGGAGATTGCTTCAGAGTAAAAATGCATAGAGTTCCACTGCCTAAGCATGGAACTGGCATTATTATCTGAATTAGTGCAGGGTTGTGAATGTACAGTTGTAGTATAGCTTTTGAGTCCTTATTGCATTAGAATGAGGTTTACACCTTTCCCTGGATTTGTTTAGATTTTTATTCTGTCTCTTGAGTTCAAGGTGAGCAGAGCAGAATGCATGGTTTGTAAAAACACACACATATACAGTGGTACCTCTGGTTGTGAACGGGATCCATTCCGGAGCCCTGTTCGCAACATGAGCAGAATGCAACCCACGTCTGCGCGGGTCGCAATTCGCCGCTTCTGCACATGCACGTGACATCATTTTGAGCGTGAGCAGTGAAACACAGAAGTAACCCTTTCCAGTACTTCGGGTCACCGCGGGACACAACCTGAAAAGATTTTAACCTGAAGCAAACGTAACAAGAGGTATGACTGTACACACATACCGACGGATGTAGTTTACGCTGAAAAGATGTGACTGTCCCAAGGCTACCCGTTAGCTTTGTGGCTGAACAGCTATTTGAATTTGGTCCCTTGACTCCTGATCCCAACAATCATAATTTCTACACCCAAATTGTAGTTTAGAGTGTCAGATGCTATTCTTTCAGTAAACGTTATTAAGCCCTGCTGCTAGATAGGATTGCAGTCATGAATAATAATAACTGGTAATTTCTATAATTGCGGACCCTGGAAAAAATGAGCAGGGAAATTGTTATTGATAACCTGATTTCAGGTTAACATTTCTCCCGGTGAGTGCCGGTCTGTAGAGAGGGGGAGGGTGGTGTAACGCTGCTCTTGGCTTTACGCAAAATAAAACATATGTTGTCTTCTTAAAACTATCCTCTCCAGTCAGTCTGCTAAACTGCTCTCCAGCCCACCTGTAAAATAAATTATGTAATGACTTTTCCCGGAGCGTTTTAGATAGATATAACAGCATATTAGAAGGGCTGAGACCACAAAAACTTTGGATGCTAAAAGAAGCTTGCTAGCCAGACTTCACGCGTGAGGGTGACTGCCCCCCGTTTCGCTTTCTTCGTTTATTAGTGGATTTACAGGACAGCCGTTTGAAGTAGACTAGTTTCTTAAGAACTTGTCTTCACATGCATGGGTTTTCTGATAGATTGCTGCTATTTCTGCTTCAGATGGAGCACATGCAGGCAGGTAGAATTTAGATAGGAAGAAACTGGGTTTGCTACTAAGCAGAAAGGCAGTAGCTTAGCAGAAGAAGTTGTCTTTCTGCACCAGTTAATTATTTCTGGCTTTGGCAATGCCCAGTATAAGTGCCTCCGTAAGGGGAAGGGGGGAAATTGTGACCTCGCAGAAGCAGCAGCATTGTGTGTACCTGTGGGGCTGCCACAGCTCCCCTGGGGCTCCTCTGGCCTAATGACCACAGCACTACCATCCGGACAACATCCACTGTTGCCTCCTCATCCTCCCTGCCCCAAGCCATCACTTCCAAAAGAGTTGGTGTGCCTCAGGCAAATGACTTTAATATTGAATGGACTTAGGAGGCAGCCTTGATACTGAACAGCCAGACTGCGCTCTTTGGGAATGTGGAAAATGTGTGGCTGCAGTTGCCCTCCTGCGCAGCCAGGCTTCCTGCCTGGAACTGACTGGATAGCACCTGGAGTATATAAAAATCCAGTCTTCCTTCTAAATTTCATTTAGATTCCGCCCGCTTTTCTAGTCCTCATTGTTGTGGAAAAAAAGTTTGAAAATATATGTAGAACTAAAGTGGTAACAGCAGGAAAAAATATGCAGGGATTGGAACTCAAAAGTTTTGGATGTTGGTATTCTCTATCTCTTCGCCCCTCTTTCTTTCTCCTTAATGTTAGAGGCCTATGAGTTGTGTCTCCCCACCCCTTCAAAAAAAGCTCAACAGTTTCTATGTTACTCTTGTATCATCATATGTTCCAGCATTTTGTAAACCAAAATGGTGGGTTTTTTGTGCTTTTTTGCGGGGGATTTTTTCCAGTCAAGCAGTATACAAAATTGTATTAAAGTAATGAATAAATTTCAGCTAGAAACTTACCTACTCCTGAGCTGTATATTTCCCTGCTTGCAAATCTAACCTTTGACAATTTTCCTATATGTTGTTTTGCTTACGTGGACAAGTTCATATAATGCTGGACAGCATTAGGTTACACAGCCTATTGAACCTGGTAAGACTGAATTCCAAGGAAATATCTTGGAGCTTTATAATCCCCCTTTGGGTTGGGGCCCCTAATCTTTTCCAGAGGTTCAGGGCTGCAGTGAGCCTTCTCTAGGCCAGTGACACCTATTCACTCAGCCAGAATTGACTCTCTTTGGCTGCCTTAAACTCCTGCACCATCTGCCCATTTCAATGAAGTCTGTAGTGATTGTGGAAATTAAGATAGCTTACAATGTAGTAGAGAATATTACAGCTTTCTCCATAGTGGTTGGGACTCCCACACTGGAGAACGGCTCACACCACGCAGTGCAACTGCTTTCCCAGAGCAGGCTAGATGCCTAGAAATTCTCATAACTTGAGTGCTTCCTTTTCCTTGGCTCAATGCAGAGATTACTGAAGAAAAAGCAGTCTTGTTTCCTAACTTAACAAATATTTTGCTTCCCAACCCCCCCCCCCCCCCGCCCCCGGCGGGTGTGTAATGTTCAGGAATCTTGTTTCTAAACTGGTACATATCGGTGACACAGTTTGTTTAAGGTTTGGCTTTTCTGGTGAGGCCTTGAGTGAATTTCTTAGGGAAAGGTCCCATGGAAGCTTGCCCTTCCTCCAAATAACTTTAGTGCTCTGTCTGTTTCAGGTGGTTGGCATTGGGGCCGGGCAGCAGTCCCGAATCCATTGCACCCGACTGGCTGGAGACAAGGCAAACCACTGGTGGCTCAGGCATCACCCGCGGGTGCTCTCCATGAAGTTCAAAGCAGGAGTGAAAAGAGCGGAAATCTCTAATGCTATTGATCAGTATGTCACAGGGACCATTGGAGAGGTAAGCCTGGGGGCACCTGGCTAGAGACAAAGTCCAGAGTCTGTTCAGGAATGGTGCTTGCATTTATACCCCTTTCTCCAGGGAGCTCAAGGTGTCTTACATGATTCCCCCTGCTCCTCACTTAATCCCTACAACAGTCTTGTGAGGTAGGTTATGCTGAGAGGCAGTGACTGGCTCAGGGTCACCCAGTGAGGTTCTTGGCCGAACCAGGGATTTGAACTCTGGCCTCCCAAGTCTGGCACTCTGACCACTAGGCCACGTGCAACCTCTCCTCACATAGGAGGCACCTTGGAATGCTTACAACCCTGCGAAAGCTCTGTGCTGCCTTATTCAAATATTCAATAGGATAGCCAAAGCCTAGGGAGAAAGGGATGTGCCTTGCATATTCATGTACTTGGGATGGGAGCTCTTGGTTGTGATTGCCATGGCAGGATCTATGTGCTGTTAGTTATTGAAGCTGTAATTCCCTGTTGCTTTTATATAGTGCTTAATTACAAAAAACAACAGTATGAAAAACAGGCAAGTTTGTTCCAAGTGCATTAGACTTCTTAGGGTAGAGCCCCCCCCCCCCCCGCAAGTTAGGTGATCCTTGGAAGCCTCAGTAAAAAGGCCAGGCATCTCTGAATTTCTCAGAGGCAAACAATACTCCCATCATGATGTGGCATCTGAAAGGTAAGAGTCAGATTCAAATAAAACTAGGATCAGTATCAAGTGTCTTCCTTCCAGATCTGGGTTAGTCACACATCATATTTATCAACTGATATTTCAGAAGATCCAACCGGGTACCTTTATAGCTGCTTCCACGAGAAGGTCTGGTTCGTAAAGAGGGAAGGTTCCTAAAGACTTCAATCTGAAGTACCAGAAGAAATTAAGTCAGAGCTGCTGCCTAGTTCTCATCAGAGATCTTTAAGGGAATAAAAGGACCACGAATGGCAACTCTCTGGTTGAAAAGCTTGTGCCGAAAGCATTAAAAACAAATATCCAAATTTGAACACTGCCCCCACCCCCTTTAGCTGCAGAAGGCTGTTTGACTTCTTATTCCAATTACTGGAATGCTTCTCTAGCAAGTTCAGGGCTTCCACAAACGTTGCATAACTTGGTAAACTACACACTCCTTCGGAATGCAATAAAGTCTGAATGCAATAAAGCAAACAGGGATGTGGTTAAAACAGACATTCTGCAAATCATGTCAGCAGTCTGATTGCTTCCTTGGGGCAAACGGCAGCTGGATCCGTGGCACTCAAGACAGAGGACAGTGAGCCAAAATCCTGTTTTGTTAAATGTTGTGTTGGGCTCCTTGTACTAAATGGTCTGTTTGGGTGCTTTGATGTTTACTCACTGGCTGGAGTAGCAGAAAATAGGCCAAGCAAAGCAAATGACTGAAATGAGCAGGGTGCTTTGTAGCAGGAAGCTATAAGGGTACGTGTGTGTATTAGTTTAAACAACAAAGGAACCAGGGGGGCTTAGAATTTAATAAACCTCCGAGTACAAATTTTGTAGCAAGGTGTTACGTAGCTGTGACCTTCCAGTGGGGAACTTGGAGAAATGTTTGCATTCTTGTCACTGTATTTGCCTGCATTGTTGAATTAGATGCCACCAATGAAGCAGGTGAATTTTTAAAATGCCCCTTTTCAGGATGAAGATCTTGTCAAGTGGAAGGCGCTGTTTGAGGAAGTCCCAGCTTTGCTAACTGAGGCAGACCAAAAGGCATGGATTGGGAAACTGAATGGCGTCTCGCTCAGCTCTGATGCTTTCTTCCCTTTCAGGGATAACGTGGATAGAGCAAAGCGGGTAAGGCTGTGGAATTGGCGGGTGTGGTGTGTGTGTGTGTGTGTGTGTGTGTGTGTGTGTGTGTGTGACTGTGACTGTGACTCTTAATGACTAATGGGCCTGAGGAGAATATGTCCAGTTAGCTGCTCTTGCTCTGCATACTGGCTCCCTAAAGTCTGTTTTGTAGGTTCCGGTTGCAAGTAAGAGGTATCAAAGTGGAAGCAGGAGTAGCTGTAGTCCAGACATGCATTTCAGGAAATAATAATAAATAATAATAATAATTTATTATTTATACCCCGCCCATCTGGCTGAGTTTCCCCAGCCACTCTGGGCGGCTCCCAATCAAGTATTAAAAACAATACAGCATTAAATATTAAAAACTTCCCTGAACAGGGCTGCCTTCAGATGTCTTTTAAAGATAAGATAGCTGCTTATTTCCTTCACATCTGAAGGGAGGGCGTTCCACAGGGTGGGAGCCACTACCGAGAAGGACCTCTGCCTGGTTCCCTGTAACCTCACTTCTCGCAATGAGGGAACTGCCAGAAGGCCCTTGGCGCTGGATCTCAGTGTCTGTACTGAACGATGGGGGTGGAGACGCTCCTTCAGGTATACTGGACCGAGGCCGTTTAGAGCTTTAAAGGTCAGCATCAACAAAGCTGATGATACTTACTCAAACTCAGACAGGTTACAATTCTCATCTTTCAGCACCTTCCAAAGAGAAGATTCACCACCCTTAGTGTCCTCTCTGACCTCCATTTAGGACAATCTTCCCCAAAAGTGGTTGACAGCTTTTGTGGGCACCCCATATGTGCAGGGTTGTTCAGCAGCTAATGAAATGGTTCAATAAAGCTGATTTGTTTTTGTCTCCCTCCTCCTTTTCTCTCAGAGTGGAGTCCAGTTCATTGCTGCCCCTTCTGGTTCAGCAGCTGACCAAGTTGTGATCGAAGCCTGCGATGAGCTGGGAATAACTCTTGTTCATACCAGCCTCCGTCTCTTCCACCACTGAAGCTTCCTCATGTTGCCAGACATTCCTCTTTGCTCATTTGCTTGTCTCTTTGCTTGTGGAAGCATCCTCATTAACGGGTTCTTGCTTGCTTTCTAAAAAGCCAGTCTTCATGGGAACATTTCACTTTATATTCTACATATAATACCCATTGCTTTGAGAAAACTAAGGTAGCTAACCTCTGATGCATTTCTTGAAAAATTAATGGACAAAAGTGTTTGTCACTAATGTGTCTGAAGTCGAATTCTTTATGCATTCAAGGTGTGGACATTGGTTTTATTGGCTTTTGCAGTATGCAGATAATGAGCTGGGCATTGTATGTATGGGAAGCAGATAATCATTGTACTTTGATATTAAAATACCACATTTAATCTCATAATAGTCTCACTCCCATTTTTGCAGCTCTAAAGTTGGTCCCAGTGCTTTCCCCACATAATAGTTGCAGGGTATAATTCGACAGCAGGAGGATCCGTGGAGCTGGGCTGCCGATGGCCTTGAATGCCGGCTATTGACTGGGAAGGGCATTCAACCCGGGCGCCAGATTGCTTTTGCCTCTCTGGGCCCCTCCATGTGTTCATGCCTTGGGGCGCGCGAGCTGCCAGAGACCAGTGCAAACTTGGCAGGCGTGGAACTCCAGCACCCCACGGCTTGGCTCACACCCAACTGCTGAGGCCTGCATCTCCTCCTGCCTACAATCTGGGACACGACGGCGTCCACCCACCTTGACAGCTTCCAGCCATTACCGTAATTCATTACATAATGGTTGCACCCCCCTTTTTTTGGAGGGGGGAGAGCATTAAAAATGCAACAATGATGCAGTGAAATATGGTATTTCTATTGCACTCTTCGAAGAGCAAGTTACAATTGCTAATAAAATAGGTAAAACAAAATGTAATGCATCAGCAAGCATTAACAAAATAAAACGGTAGCAAGATAAGTAAACTTCACAGCAGTGGGAATAGAGGCAAAGGCCTGGGTGGTGCTGGTTTTAAATTGGTGCCAAAAACTTAGCACTGTACAGACAGGATATTCTGAATTTGGGGTGCCTGGCCCCTTGTGATGTTCACTGGCCACTCCGATTGCAACTTCTTCTGCGGTTTCTCCTATCATGGTTAAATATGATGAGGGGACTGGCAACTACAAAACTTACTCTGCGCCCTCAGCACACGTTACCTCCACAACAGCTAAACCTCTTTTTTAAGGGGATGGAAGGATTTATAGACCTACAAGCATGGGAGAAGCTGCACTCACACAGATAAGTGAGAATTTCAAGGGGGTCCAGCACAAGTAATATAATACATGTAGAGTAAATTTATAGAATAAATGTAGTAGTTTGTAGCCATGCCGTTATAAGCAACCACAATACATTATTTTGTTAACAAGGGTTGGGGAACAACTGCAGGAGGATCTGCAGCAACTTTGGTGCGGGAGTATCTGGAGCTTTTATCGGGCTCCTATATGCTTATTCTCTGTATCCTGTACTAGGTACCTGGACACCAACTTGTGGTCCGACTATAAATATGTTAAACTCCAGCACTTGCACCGGGACATCAAGATGCTCTGTGCAGCTTCTTCTACCCTACATACTCTCACATAAGACCAGGAGAGATAAAGACTTACAAAAGCTGCAGCCTCATCTTCCTAAATGTTTGTTTCCGTTTTCAAAACTCTGAAATCAAAACAGTGAGCTACAATATGGAGCAGTGGTGCTTCAATCTGCTGCTTTAAAAAGATTTGCCTTATGCTTAGTTGGAATTATTAAATGTGAACTGTCTTTGGGGAGGTGTATTATCATAGAATCATAGAATCATAGAATCATAGAGTTGGAAGAGACCACAAGGGCCATCGAGTCCAACCCCCTGCCAAGCAGGAAACACCATCAGAGCACTCCTGACATATGGTTGTCAAGCCTCTGCTTAAAGACCTCCAAAGAAGGAGACTCCACCACACTCCTTGGCAGCAAATTCCACTGTCGAACAGCTCTTACTGTCAGGAAGTTCTTCCTAATGTTTAGGTGGAATCTTCTTTCTTGTAGTTTGGATCCATTGCTCCGTGTCCGCTTCTCTGGAGCAGCAGAAAACAACCTTTCTCCCTCCTCTATGTGACATCCTTTTATATATTTGAACATGGCTATCATATCACCCCTTAACCTCCTCTTCTCCAGGCTAAACATGCCCAGCTCCCTTAGCCGTTCCTCATAAGGCATCGTTTCCAGGCCTTTGACCATTTTGGTTGCCCTCCTCTGGACACGTTCCAGTTTGTCAATGTCCTTCTTGAACTGTGGTGCCCAGAACTGGACACAGTACTCCAGGTGAGGTCTGACCAGAGCAGAATACAGTGGCACTATTACTTCCCTTGATCTAGATGCTATACTCCTATTGATGCAGCCCAGAATTGCATTGGCTTTTTTAGCTGCCGCATCACACTGTTGGCTCATGTCAAGTTTGTGGTCAACCAAGACTCCTAGATCCTTTTCACATGTACTGCTCTCAAGCCAGGTGTCACCCATCTTGTATTTGTGTCTCTCATTTTTTTTGCCCAAGTGCAATACTTTACATTTCTCCCTGTTAAAATTCATCTTGTTTGTTTTGGCCCAGTTCTCTAATCTGTCAAGGTCGTTTTGAAGTGTGATCCTGTCCTCTGGGGTGTTAGCCACCCCTCCCAGTTTGGTGTCATCTGCAAATTTGATCAGGATGCCCTTGAGTCCATCATCCAAGTCGTTGATAAAGATGTTGAATAAGACCGGGCCCAAGACAAACATAAAGTGATGGAAATAACTTCTGCCATGCTGACAGCAGAATATGTGGTAAGAGTAGGTAATTTTCACTGCCAAGGGGGAGGAAACTGGCAGTGTGGTTTCTGCATGTTTGGTGGTTTATTAAAAATATCTCCACTGTGAAATACTCTGAAGCATGTTTTGCTGTGCTTGTCAGATCAGATGTGCAGTTTAAACAAAGGGCTCCTGGTGTCAGAAGTTATTTGTTACAGACATGTAAGTGGCCAAGCAACAAAATTGACTCAATTTCTAAAGGGTTTTCCCCAAAGTGTAAGAGAGAATTGTTTGTTTTTTTAGGGAGTTGGGTCAGCACTTCTGTCTCCTTTAGGAAAACCTTTAATTTGCCTGGAGAAAGAAACATTTTGGGTATATGTTCAGTGTGGGTATGTTCACCTGGGTAATTCACTTTAATCTAAATAGACAAGAGCTTTTGATTTTACTTTACTTTCTATACCAAAAACAAAGTCAATAGCTGGCGAGCTAAAGCTTTTTAATTTTTAATTTAGCCAATGGCAAGTGTTGAAGAGATGGTGCTGTCCAGCTCATCTAACACTCGGTGTAGTTGAGATGCAATGGTAGATGAGAATGAACTGCAGCTGCTGGAGAAAAACCCTTCATAGGCTCTTGTTTGACAGGTGTGGTGTAATCTAGAGCACCAAGTTACGCTGGCTGTATTCAAGTGAAGTAGAACAAAACTTGGAACAGAAGAGCACCCACCTCCCTGCCTCTTGGCTCATTTCAAGTTGTGCTGTAGTTGGCTAGAGGGACACAACCTGTTCAAGCAGCGCTGCCTAACAAGTTGCTCGTTTGGAAGTGCACAGCTAAAACAAAGACTTCTGTAATCATACTTGGGGGGAATCTCCACTGGAGGTGGTGGGACTTGAATGAATCTCTCTGAAAGCAAGGTTCAACATGGCCCAGCCTACGAAGGGAATGCTTCGTGCTATTTGTGACCCTGCAACTATGCGGTTGTATGAACTGGCCTTGGATGACAGGTAGGAAAATGTGCTTGGTGGTTTCTCCTGTTGGCATCCATCTGTCTCAAGGGACGATGGAGTGTGCCTCCAGGGGTGAAGTCAAACGGCTGCATTTGCAGCACTGAGTGACCTCCCCAGGGCACAAGCCTTGGCAGTGTGTATGGAGGTCTTGTGCTGCCCAGACAAAAAGACCCCTCTCTGCCTCACTGATGTGGCACAAAGGAAAGCAGGACAATACATGTGGCACCAGCTTGGTGCCAAACATACCGAATAGGTGGCCTGCATTGATTAAAAAATAAACTGCCTTTTAGGACAGTTTTACTAGGAGCAAATACAGTCATCCCCTTACTTGCACACGATTGAGTCACATGCGACTGCATACCTGCAGCATTGTGAAATAAATAATACAATTCTAACCTGAAATGGTGGGTTAGAGCTGGAAAGTCCTTGTGGCCCCTAAGGAGACACTCCTCAGAGGCCGTAGAGTACGCCAGTGAGCCAAAAGTCAAGAAAAAAAGACGCCAAGGGCTCCAAAATGGTGTGCAGACACTCACTGCTGCCACGCTCTCCCACTCAACGACTTCTTGGAAGATGGTGGACTAGAGAGAGCTCACTCTGAGACTCTCCCACGCTACGCAACAAATCCCGCTACCCCCACAAATGGAACCGTGCTAAAAACGCCAACAATGAGACCAGGGGTCGGCAAGATTTACCTCGCCTGGGCCAGTTCACTCCAGCAGAGATCCCTCTCTGGGCTGGATTGCGCACACGCCTGAGCGCACGTCCCTGTGATTTCCGAGGTCTGCGCAGATGTGATTTCTGGCTCCGCAGAAGCGAGTCCCCACACTGTGCTGCTCCGGTTTAGCGCAGCGCACGGGGACTTGTCGAGCGGGAGGCTTGGTTTGGGGGTGACTCATGAGCCGGTTAAACAACCCCCGTGGACTGCTTGTGGCCTATGGGCCTTAGGTTGCCTACCCCTGAATGAGACAGAAAAAAGAGGAGGTGAAAACAACCTCTCCTCTTGGAGGAAAAAGAGGAAGTCCAGCCACAAAGTGGCTTCAGCGCCAGCCATGCAAGCGGTAGGAAGGGTCAAGACAGTCTCCCTCCCTGCCCACCGCTTCGCTCTCCCACTCTGGACCCAACATCCTTGCCTCCAATCAACCAAACCTTCAAACAGCTGTTGGGTGGAAAGCTGCAGTGGGTTCCCCACTTTCGCTTATGCACACAGGGCCCGTAACATACTCCCCGTCCCCCAGGAAGTTTCCTGTTGTAAGAGAACGGCTGGGTGACAAACAGTGGTGGGAGCCATCAGCTGAGGAACCACCAAGAGAAACCCCAGAAGAGGAAGGCTCAGAGCCCAGGGATTGGTGATGGGACACTGAGGAGAGTTCAAGGAGTGGAATGCTGTTGGGTCAACAGGATTTAGTGAGCAGGGCAAGTTGGTGACAGCGAGGCTGAAGCAGAGGAGGGCAGGCGAGAGACTGCAGAAGACGACAGAAAGCCTGCCTCTCCTGTTAGTATTTGTAATGTATTTCACAAAGTAAAGATTTATATTCAGCCGTTTATGTATTCAACTATTTTTGATCACAAATACATCTACTCTGACAAGCTCCCCTCCCCCCTTGTCTCCAAGGACACGCAGAGTGATGCGTAGGCCAGAACAAAGATTAGAGATGCCCAGATGCAGTTTGAGACCGCTTGGAAACATCTGGCAGAGAGGAGCCTTAGAGGGGGTAGAAGGTGGGGACAATCAGTCCTGGCAAGACCTTCTCAGAGTGTTATTGAGTTTATGTTTGTTGCCTTGAGTAAAGTTAACTTCACTAACAACTGGCTCTGCTTCTTCTGGCCTGCAGTAAAGACTGCAAACAGCAATTTTCATGATAGCAACATTAACAGGATTGCAAGCCATATTGTGTAACAAAAGCTGTATTACAGTATTAGCATTTTGTTGTTGTAATCATGGCAGTCTTGGGTTCTGTATGTTTTTAGCCTTGTGTTTCATGTTGTGACTGAAGACAGTTAAGATCTCAGGGAGTACCACTGCCAAATGCTTTAAAAATAGGGTCAGAATCACTGGGCGTAGAGCATCAACATTCAGCACCAGCCCCTCTTGTTGCCCCTAAAGCAAAATCTTTCCATACCATCACCTCCTCCCCTGACTACTTCAAATGGTCTAGATCAGAATGGGGCAAGAGTAGAGAAAAGGCCATCAAGGTAGGCTAAAGATGCCTCACCCCCATAAATTCAGGGTGGGCTTTCTTCACCTGTTTCACAAGACAGGTGTCTTATAGCAAGAAAGCCTAAGAGAGAGAATTTCCTTTGCTGTATGAATTAGTGATTCCAGTTTCAATTTTCACTCAGTCACAAAACTCATTAGGCAGCCTTAGGCCAGTTGCCACCTATCAGCCTAAACTGAGGGAGGTAATGAGCAGGGGAGACATGGCTGGTGATGTTTTGAAAAATGAAAAGCTCAAAAAATATAAAGGAGATGTATTTTTATGTTGGGATAGATCCACGCTTGCACCAATGGTGCCATACAGCACCTGTATTTCAGTGCCTAGAAGGGGGAAGTAGAAGAGCTCCATGTTCCAGTTCCAGGGATGAGCTACAGAATCCAAAGAAGAAAGAGAGACACAGCTGGATTGTAAATCTTTTTATTAAAAGAGTTGTCTCCCACAGTAGTTAAAGCTTTGGCACTTACAGTATAAAAAATAATCACTGATCATAATTATACCAAATTCCTCTGTCAATGGTGTACTAAGTGTCTTTAATATATTTTCCTGTTAAAAAAACACTGAGGGGGAGGGGAGGGAGCAGGGAAAGGAAGAACAATGTTGATAAATAACAGTACGAGATACAAACATACCGCTAGGGAAAGAAATTAGGATAATTTAGGAAGATTAGGACTGTGCATATTTTTAGATATCACAGTGATGGGGTTTGCAGTCCCTATTGGTAGCTGCACAATTAGATGAACTCAGAACTTTGGATTTTCATTCATTCCCTATGGCTGGAGAGCCCTCCCCTCAATCCCTTATGGATACTGGTTGCTGAGCAAATTATGAGTTAGTATGAGTTGTCTTCAGGGAAAATACTGAATGGTATTGAAACACTGAGCAAAAGAGAAGACAGTATACAACTATCCTTTGTGAAAAGAAGTCTTGAGACGCTCCAAGAGTGGCCTCCCTTGGAGAAGCTGTGAGTTGAGCAAAGCCGAGAAAGGCACTCTGGCCACCCGAAGCAGACCTGCTTTCCTCTAGCAGCATTCTAGAGTGGATGGTCTTGGCAAGAAAGACTTTCCTTGGCTGGTGTTAGTCTCCTCGTCGATTTGGCGTCTCTGCTTGTAGATGCAAAGGGTAGAAGCACTCAATGGGGCAGTGAACATTCTGCTGGAAGAAAGGAGGAGGAAGGAAATCAGCTCAGCAGGTCTAGAAGGTGGAAAGTATCTTGCATCTGTTGACATTTTACAATGCAAACCCTTAACAGATGAATTGTGAGGTGGAGGGATGGGCAGCAGTTCTGCTGAAGGGAATGGAAATGTTCCTGTTCCATTGCGTTCATCAAAGTGATGGCTGTACTGGTTTCCCTTCCTTCTGCCGCTAACCTGGACATGGTCCAATAAACACACTCACTCCTGACACAAACTGCATTCCAGTCTTGTTTCATACCATATCATACCGTAGGATATTGTGGGAAGTGAAGCCTGTGGCAGTCAGACTAGGAACGTTTGATTAGTCATCACATGAAAGTGGTTTAGAACTGTTTTAGGCTGGCCATGCAGATGACTAACTTATACTAAATATTTTGGTGTTGGACTAGAAGCACTTGATTCTGAAGCTAAGCATCTGATCAGTAACTTAGATTAGAAACTGCTGGGAGACCCATGAAGTCAACAGAAGCTGCCTGTCTATAGTGGAAGACTCCCAGGAATTTGCATTCTTGGTAACAATGGTGAGCAGTGCTGAACAGCCACTGCTGTCAGATGAATGGGGCTTCTATACTTACAGTATTTGAAGTTTGTTGCTGTCTCTGTGAGTACTGTGAATAGGTGTGACCAGGAGAACCTTCAGGTGAGAGCGCAGCACCTGGTCTACGACAATTGTCACAACGCCAGCCCTTTAAATAAACAAACACTACATTTTAGCATGAGCTTCTGAATGGAAGATGCCATATATATCAAATTTTTCCCTGCAGAAAAGTGGCATACACAATTGTTTTCCATCGTATCCTAAGGGAATAGATAATCAAAATGAGAGGTTGATTCACTAGGTATCATGGGTTCATTCATACAGGTAAATTGTTACTGATTTTAAGTCAATGGGAACTCACTGTGTATGATTACAGTCTTAGTAGGCAGAGGAACTAACAGCGTTTTAAGGTCAAGGTCGTTTTAAGTGTTTTCAGTATAGGCTTAAATAAGTTGCATGAACAGATGTACTGATCATTTTGGGAAATAATATTTCAACAACTACAAAAGCTATCTGAATGAAAGACATGTTAGGAGACAGGAACAGTACTGTGTCACCTAGGCAGCTCTAAACAGCTCATCCACAATGCTGCAAAAGTACTTGTTCTGAAAGTAACATTAGTATTGGTAAATCTGACTTCATATACTGAGCATGCCTATAAAACCGGGCAAAAATGCATAATATCACATGTTTATTTCTGCTTTAGGCTCCCCTTTAACAATTTCATTTGTAGTGCTTGTTACTGTAGAGTCACTTAAAATGTAATGAACTCTGTACCTGAGTGGGCATTATCCACAAAATATGTCCAGATTCTGCAAGTTTGTCACATCCCCCCCGCCTCCCCCCACTCTCTCACACACACCATGCTGCCTACTATAAGTCACAGCACTGGTATGAAAATGCTTACCTGCTGTCCTCCATAGCAAGTACAGGAGCAGATGGCCCCAAGATATTCCTTCTGCCACTGCTCTCCTACATGGTACATTTTGCCCTCATCATAGCAAGTTGCTTCATCTACAAAAAAAAAAGCCAAGGAACAAGCAATTCTTTTAATAATTGGCATGTACTTTGCCACTCGGAGGGCAAAACATCTCAGCTATTAAATCCACCTTAACAGTGCCAACCTATACCAGGAAGATTCTTAAGACAATTTAGGAGGTTATCTCCAGTGTGGTATTCATCAACAGGTTAGCAGGATGTTCAGGTTTCCTCCTACCTGCCAGCCTGTGGAAAAGAGGAGGAGGGAAGAAAACCTAGTTGAGTACTGCTGATTTATGGCTACCAGCACTGGCAGTAGGGCCATGAGTTGCCAGTGCTTTCCTGTAAGAGGGAGCACCTAAACCGGGCAGAAACTTTATCCTGATGGCAGGAACACATTTTTCTTGCCTTTTGTGGTGTAAAGAATGAACAACCCTTCGCAGAGCACCCTCATTGTCAGTTAAACACTCCTGTAAGAAGAATTGTCCCAGAGGACAGGAATCGGACCCCAACTTTTCATTTTAATTCAGAAAAATAAATCACTAGAGGTGGCATTTAACTACGCTTAACTCAGAGTAGATCCATAAGTCTGGCCCATTAATTTCAATGGATCTACTCTGAGTGAAACCCAGTTGAGTAGCACCCTAGATTTCACTTCTAGGTTATTTTGGGGACAAGCACAAGCAGCAGGAATGTTGTTTTATACATCAAGAAAGGTAATGTCCATACGTACGAGGTTCGCATTTGAATTCTCCCTTTCCATTCCCAAGGCAAGTGCAGCTCATCATCTGTCCGTTCTCTCCTTGCCGGTCCCACTTCTCACCAATCTTATAGTTCACAGCATTGTCATGACACCACTCTGAATGAACCAAAGAAACGACAGATCAATAAGGTGACGCTGAATCCACACTGAGCCCTGTCTGACAATGTGTTGGTCACTTGATGTCTTCTGGGGCTTAGGGTCCCATAGACAAAAGCCTCAGATTGGTAGAAGGAGCTCTTTACAAAGAACAATATTTCAACAAAAAAGAGCTCTTATCCAGTCAACTGGCAGCTAGGCACAGGTTGGAAGTAAAAGGGAGCCTGACATGTTTAGTATCCATAAAAAATAATTCCTGTTATTGTTCCCAGGTTAACAGTCTCCGCCTATCCAAAAAATAATTCTAGGGTGTTTCAGCCACATCCACCTGCTGTTGGTCTCCTCATTACTGTGATTGCTATGTGAGGCTGCTTAAACCATCACTTATCCCAGGGTGAGCTAGAAGCAGTTGATCTTGCTAAGGGTTGAGCAGTGCTTCGCCACTGGAACATATTATGAACATATTTAGAAAGTGAATTGGCTTCTAAGATTGTTTTAGAAAGCTCTAATGCTGCTAGGATACATATGACAAGGCTGGGAATGAGGGCTATAACTTGCAATATGATCAAGACATAGTATTTCGGTTTTATCAAATTGTCTTCAAGTTATCAAGATTTATTTAGTTGTTGATTTGGCTGTCAGTATCTGTGAATGTGAAGCACACACAGAAGAAGCAATGTTCAATTAGGTGTCTTATTTTATCTGGGGGAGAAACATAAGAATATAAGTGTTTGGCATCAGGGTAGTCAGCTGGTAAAGTCCTGCAGCAAACAAAATACTGAACTTTAATTGGAAAAAAAACTGGTGTAAACCAGAATTAATGACAGCTCTAGCTGGATTATGTTTTATGGTTTAAATCCAACAAATAGCAGGGTCACTTATATTTCACAGTTAATAATTCCAGTCCAACGCAGGGCCAACTGAAAGTTTTTCCCTCAGCTTTTGTTAAGGGCAGATATTTAAACATCTCCTGAAACGATAGGCATTGCGGATGTTTTTTGAATGTGCTGGACCCAGTAGAACATATTCTTTTATACTGTCCATTGTACAACCAGCTACGCAAATGTGTGCTATCCCCTTTTCTGGCTTGTCTAACATCACAGCACAATGAAAATGGTGGTGTGTTAACCAGGGCATTCGGGTGTTCCCTAGTTTGTCTTGTATTTCTTGTGTCAATGTGGGTTTGTTGTTTTTGTAGAAGCCTAGCAGGCTTTGGCTTGCCAGGTTTTTATCTGGAGGTTTTGTGCTGTGTGGTGGAATAGTGGGTGGTGAGTCAGGGGGGTTAGTGGGGATGGGGTTGGGGACAGTTTACCTGCTTCTTCCTTCCATGCTTTAAGCATGGTCTGTGTGAACCTGTTTAGCGTTGTGGGGATTTGTTTGGGAGGAATGGGTATGCCATGGTGGGGGTATTTTCGATTATGTCTCTCTCCAGGTGTACCCATTGTTTTGTTTCGTCTTCTAGAATGCATGGGATTATGTGGTGCACTTGGTTGGCGATGTAGTATAGTTCTGTGCTGGGGATTCCTCACCACCCTTCTGGGGGGGGGAGGTGTAGGTATTTGGGGTTTATTGCCTCAAATTTTAGAAATGGAGCCAAATAAATTCAAGAAGCTACTCACTTGAAGAGTCACATCTGAAGTGTCCACTGCCAAGGCCTAAACATTGGCACCAGAGTTTAAATCCAGTTTCAGACATTCTTTCCCATTCCTCCCCAACAGAGTAGAAGGAGCCAGTGAATGTATCATAACATGAGTCATCTGTTGGTTGGTTTGATGTTCCAGGAACTGGAAAGGACACAGAATGAAAAGTAGTATGACAACATGCAGTACTTCTTAGCAAACAATCCCCCCCCACACACACAGTCAAAATGGTGCCAGTCAGAATGAAGTCTCCATGCAGCGATAAATAGCACAAAAACCTATCTTAATTATCTTTGTTCAGATAACGATCTGGATTTCATTGCTTAAACAGGCTTCCTTTCCCACTAAGATTATTTGAATATATAACTCAGAGGAAGCAAAAGAACAGGCAGAAATGTATGCTGAAATATACACAATTGAAAGAGGAGTTTGAGAGCTAGAAGGGTGCAGTGGTTAGAGTGCAGTAGTGGGGAGATCAGGCCATGAAGCTGGCCAGGGTCACTTTCTCTCTAACTCACTTCCCTGGGAGGTTAAACTGGCATGTGGCACGGAGACCCCTATGCATGCCATCCTGAACTCCATGAAGGATTAGTGTGATACAAGTGTGAAATCCAGCCAAACAAGGACACCATAGTTATCAGCGATCCTAAACCAAGGTTATTACACAAAAGAAAAGTGGAGCCCTTCCCCCAAAGTGCTTTCTACTTACCGACATTGCCCACTGTGACCACCTCTTCAAGGACTTTGTGCCTTTTCCTATTTTTAATTGCTTCCACTATGATGTTGTAGGTGGCACCTCTAGTAAGACCAGTAAGTGTAGCACTTGATGATGTGCCAGGAACTCTGAGCTACAATTTGAGAAGATGTAGAAACATGTTGAATTTTGCTTTCTTGAAGAATGAGACACTGGCTCTGAAATGGCTGTATATCAAGTTGATTCTCTAGAGAGCAGGGTTCTGGGGTCCAATCCAATGAGGATATGGTTTCTCTTTACCCAAATAGAGATGAGACAAATCTCCCTTTTTCCAGCACCTTTCCCCCTTCTTTTACAAATGCAGTGATGTGGCTACCTAGATCTACTCAAGTTGTCAAGAACAGGGTGAGATTTGAGGAGCCAATTTACTGCTTGGCCACTTTTTGATGTCACCTTCATGGTGAGGAGCTGCCACAAAGTCTTCTTCCTGTGCAGCTCTAGTAATGTTGAAAGAGGAGCTCACAGTGAGTCTCTTTCCCACACCAGCATTTGCCCCAGTTTTTTGCAGGAGTGATAAGGAAATGCCTTTTTGACAAGGCATTTCCTATCCAATAGGACAGAGATAAGGAACCTGAGTGGCCCCACCAGATATTGTTAGACTCCAATTTCTATCAGCTCCAGCCAGCATGGCAAGTAGTCAGTTATGACAAGTGTCATAATCCAGCAACTTCTGGAGAATCACAGGCTCCTCATTTCTGCCTTAGACCAAGAAAAAACCCTCTTCACAACCATGGATTCCCATCTGTAGCAGCAAAAGCATGTTACTTTTGAAGTGTTCGACACATTTCTCCGGTATCTTAGCTCTCATTTCTTCTATCTGTTCTGTAGTCTCTCTTCCCTATAGCTCTACCATTACCCTAGCAGAGTAATTAGCTGCCTGCAATGACTCATTAAATGACCTATTTTCCATTACTACACCTTATGCCAGGAATTTCCTCCCTAAATGTGTATTAATGCCATTTCTCTGCTTTCCTTCTCCTTCATCCTCAGGACCGCAAAACCTCAAGGACTGCCTCTCCCCATATGAACCAACCTAGACCCTGTGATCATCATCTGAGGCCCTTCTTTGTGCACCTCCTCTGAGAGAGGTCCAGAGGGTGGCAAAACAGGAATGGGCCTTTTCTGTCGTGGCTCCCCATTTGTGGAACGCTTTCCTCAACGAGGCTTGCCTGGTGCTTTGGTTACATATTTTGAGGCAAAAACATTCCACTTCTCCCAGGCCTCCAATTAAACCACCTATTGCCTTTTAAACTGGGGGGGGTATTGTTTTTGTTTGTTATGACATGCATTTTTGTGTTTTTATATTGTAAACCGCCCTATGATGTTCAGTAGAAGGGTGGTATAGAAATTTAAATAGTAGTAGTAGTAGTAATATCCAACTGAGATTAAAGTAGGTGTAACTTCAATGGGTACATTTAACCATTACCTTTAGCACGCCATCCCTGTTTTCATCATTGTCTTTATTAGATTGCAAATTCCTTGAGAATGTGGTCTTGAAGACAGTTTGCCTATGAAACTTGGTAAAGTGCCAGTGAGGGCGTTATCTAAACAAGCACAGCGGCAACAACACTTTCCCAGAATTACCACTACATTTTAGAAATTAACAAAACCAAGTTACCTCTACAGGCTCTTCCTCGGCACCAACAGGTTGACAAGAGATAATGTATTCCGTGGTCTCTGAATAGGGCGTCCAAGAAATGGTTGTCTGAGAAACTGCTTCCTGGAGCCTCGTGTGATTATTCTTGGGCAGAAGGTTGTGGGGATAATAAGCATGTTCATCCACGTCTGGTAGGTCTCCAGGCTGTACATGTGGTCTACGCCCCACTGGGGTGGTGGCAGTTGTAGGGGTCCGAGACCCATACACTTCCACAATGACTTGTTGGCCTGGCTTGCTCAGTATTGTCTGCTGACCAGAAGTCCCTGGAAGTTGGATACCATTTCCATTATCATGCGGGTTGTTGGTGAGGTAAGGCGTGTTCTCCACAGTGCTGGGCACATCCAGGTTCTCTGACACACCTTGGCCAGAGTGTGGCAGCGTTACTAGCTGGGGAAGCTCATCTAGCCAAAGAGAGGTTAGAAGCAGTCAAAGCCAGGTTCTCAAGCACCCTTCAGCAAGCGCTGCTTTCACTGTGAAACAAACTAAGCAGCTGCTCCATAAAACACTGCCTAATTCAAGCAATTAAACGTTAGCAGCATTCTCAAGGGTGCTACATGGTCCTGAAAAGTCATCATGCAGTTTCTCTACAGAGGCTACTTAGAGCGCTTCAGCCAGAAGGCAAAAGCATGTGCCCACAGAACTCAAGATGAGCCAAAGTGATGACAATTTTTGTACCTTTGAGACGATCCCCTATGAAGCAAAATAACCTTCTTGCCACAAATTATCTTTTGCTGAATGAATGAATGAATAAATGAATGAATGAATGAATGGCAGGACATTTCTATCCTGCCACTCTTCCACCATGGAAGGCAGTGTGTACATGACTCTCACCAGGCTGCATCATGTACCCTCAAATTACGTCCTGGGACCACTATATTCAGTTCCGTTGATGTAATTTCAGATAAAGGCAAGAAATGCTATATACTACATTACTCCTTACACCTATTTCCAAAATCATTTAGCTTAGGATGATAACACCTGAACTCCCCTCTACTTTACAACTACTTACCACACACTTCAAAGGTGAATCTGGTTTGAAACTAACTGAGTTATGTCAATCATCCATGACTGAAGCTCTTGACTCCCTTTCTTCTGAGAAAAAAGCAACTCTTGTGTCTTAATAATGTATGAACAAGTCACTCAGACTTGCATCAACTGATATCTACTAGTCAATATAGATTTCTCCTTTTGAATCTATAAAAAGCTAGATGGTTTACAATCCAGATCAAATCAAGCATTTGTAGGTTCCACTGATTTACAATTAAGGAGAGTTACGCAAGTGCTTACCTCTCACCAATCAAATTAAATGCTGAGGATGCCACCCCATATACTATTGAATGTTGTGAAGCTTAATTTTGAGCAGACATGTTTAATTTGGATTGGAGTGTACCCTCAGTTTCTAACAGATTCAGAGGTAAGCAGCAATATTAAATCAACCATCTTAAAAGTAGGAAACAGGAAAGACAAAAAGTGAAAGGAGGTTTGTCAACCGCAGCCAAATCTATTAAACTGCATTAGTACTTTGCAGGTCAGGATTACCAACTTATCTGAATATATGTATACAGATTGATGAGTGTCTCCACTTGTGTCCAGATATAGAAAGGAAATTTTAAGCAGTGATGTGCCATCAGTTGTGTGGCAATGGCATTAACTGAAATTCAAAACAGAACTGCAGCTAGCTTCTCTTTCGGGCTCAGTAAGATTGAAGGTGTTTTACCTGTTTTTGTCCTTCCAATCAATGGTTCACTCTTCTGATTATTCTTCACAGCAAATACATAGATGACATATTCTGTTCCTGGCTCCAGACCTGACAAAGGATTGGCAGAAGCCCATTTTTAAAAGGAAGCAGTATTCAAAAGAAGCAGTATTCAAAGTCGGCACAACAGCTTGCAGTGCAATCTTATACATGCTTACTCAAAAATAAGCCTCGTTGTTTTTCATGGAGCTTACTACCAGATAAGTGTTTATAGGTTTCTAGTTTTGTACTCTATACACACACTGCTCCCATTTACTACCATCTAGTTATTATTCAGATAGGCATTTATCTTGCCAGGATAAGGTTTTGCTGGTTTAACTTCTTATATTTTAATATGATTTCTCTGGTTTCCTTGTTTTGTTACTTTCATCTCTCTGTTATTTAATACTGTTCATCTGTTGTCCTGTTTAAGTTCAGATCTTGTAAATGCAGTCACAGTGGAAAGGTGGGAGATACATGTTTCTAAATAGATAAATAGATATAGGCAGGCTTCAAAAGGTAAGAAGCGCTAATATGGTTCATATTCTGAAACTGAACCAAAGTGGTCTATTGGCCTGCTACATTTTAGCATGGCCAGGATATGGTTCCAGACTGTTGCTATGCATGTAGGAGCAGGCTTACTTCTCAACTACTCCTATTCAGGTCTTTGGGACATAATGCACTAGTTACAACAGGCAAAATTGTTGAGGCAGGGTCAAAGGTTGTCATTACCAAACCCCCCAACCCACCCGGGATGGTCAAGCGAGGAACAGGCTTGCCCCACCTCTCAGCTGAACAGCTGACGTCTTTGGGGAGGGGTACATACCTGTAATAGTGGCCTCCGTAGTACCAGGGCGGGGACGAGGAAGCACTTCCCTAGGCTGCCCCCCAGCCTGCTCATATTTGATGATGTATCCTGTGATCTTGGCCCGGGGTGGCTGCCAAGTGAGCAGCAGGGAGTTGCTTGTGGTTGTAAGGAAGCGGAGGTTGGAGGGGGCGTCAATGGCTGAGGAACAAATAAAACCATTGAGTGCATGTATTTTAATATGACATCATATCCCTCAAGGGGGAAATACAGTTTCCATATGTTTCAGCTACAAGTCTGAGAACATTCTGCTTCTTCCCCAAAGCCCAAGCGGCGGGAAGAGAATCATTGCTGTAACATGCCACAGATGATTTACATGATCAAAGGAAAGGAAACCACCATTTCAGTTAATATGAGTTTTTATAAACTACCCTTACCAGTGGAAGCATCAATCACTACTGGGGAGCTGCGAGCATTGCCATTCAGGGTGTAGATGTATATCTTGTAGTCAGTGCCGGGCTGCAAGCCTGTGATTCAAAGTGAAATATTAAAAATAAAATAAACCTTGCTCATACAAAGTACTGTTCTGAACAGCATTGCACCTCAAGTCAATAAAAACATGTTAGCAAGGGCTTCCAAGGAAGTTGGCTGACAAGCCCTAAGGGTGGCATCACCATGAATGGCGGGGATGGGAATTAGGGCCTATTGTGCTGCTTCCTATTGAAGGTGAGCAGAGTTTTTGTTGCAGACATCCCTGCTGCATTCTGAAATCATACTGAAAAGTAGTGGAGGTATGGAAAGGAAGAGCCAAAGAGACTCAGACTCGGAGCCTGGGCGCAGATGGGACAATGGGCAGTCACAGAGGTGGTGTGAATAAGTTCACATACCAGTGATAGTGTAGGGTTTAACATCAGGGCCAATTGTTCGTTGAACAGGATTTTGACCATTCGATGGGACAGCATCAATATGGAAACCAGTGATTGCCTCAGTCTTGGTACGCCAGACGACTGTGATGGTCCTCTCTGTGACATCTGTGACACGTGCCCTACGGGGAGGGCTGACATCTGCACATACACACAAACACCAAAAGTCAGGCAACCGTCCGTTAGCACAACAGTCTGCTAGTACCACAGTCATACACAGCTGTTTGGAAGACTTAAGGCTGCAGACACACTATACCTTTAAAGCACTCTACACATATTTCTTCTCTCAAAGAATTTTGGGCACTGTAGTGAAGGGTTGCTGGGAACTGTAATTCTGTGAGGGGTAAACTACAACAGTCAGGATTCTTTGGAGTGGGGGATAGTGCTTTAAATGTGCTTGCAAACATGCAGTCTTGCAAACATGCATTGAGGCAAATTCCACTAAAAGGCCGCTTTAGAACTATCACTTATTTATACCTCCAAACCCAATCTGCCTAGTTCTCACTCAGGATTAGAACCAGTGATTCTAGGAACCCATTTCCAGGCACTCCCAACAAATATGAGAAGAAGGATAGGACCAATCTAGACTAGCATCCTGTATTCCAACAATGACCAACTAAATGTCTGTGGAAAGGAAAGAAGCAGGACACAACCAGGGCAAGAGCCCCATTGGTGCTCCCCAATGACTTCTATTTAGAAACCTGCTGCCTCCAACCCTCCGACAGCCATCATGACTAGCAACTGTTGAGAGATGTCTTTAAAAGAGGATTATTCATGGACTTAGTTGGTGGGCCTCACAGCAGATTGTGGTAGGAAATTTGCTATTTGTGGTGTGAACTTCCTTTGGTCTCCCCTGAGTTTTTCAACACTCAGCCTTATTTGATGGTCCTGGGTTCTAATACTGGGCAATTGGGGGGACTTATCTATCCTTTTTCTTCACACCATGCATAATTTTATACACCTCTATCATCTCCTCCCCCTTCCCACTTATTTGCCTTTTCTCGAAACTGAAAAAGCTCCAAATGTTTTTGCCTTTGAATCAGTGATTCTATGGCTATTTTGAAATGTTGAGTAACTTACTCTCTAGGGTAGTGACTACTCCCTGGGCAGGTCTGCTGGTCAGAGAGTCCTTCAGAGCATAGATGCTGACTTCGTATTTGGTTGCCACCTAGATGTAACAAAACCATGGACTGTTAAGAGATTTACATCCTCCAGGAGGTCACGAAAAGCTGACGCATAAGCCACTTCAGTAAGCCTGCTCTTCATTTATATTCTCTAATCTGATGCATTGTGAAGTGTTGGGAGCCTTATTGAGCAATCAGAAAATCAGATGGAGCCAAATATTCAGATGACACAAAGAAACGAGGATTTTTCAGTGACTTGCATCCCTTGGTAATTAGCTTTTATCTGCTCTTTTGGAGAATTGCATATTCCACATGTAGAGCTTTTTTTCTGGGGGAATTCAAGGGTATGCAGTACTAGCACTCACCCACCCCCAAATGTTAAAAGTATGTCACTTACTGTAACAACTTCATGGTGAGAAGCACCACCTTCTTTCAGAAAAACAAAACCCCACTGTCCATATGCATCTTTTATGAGATATATAAAATGAAAGTTACACATGGCAACAGTGACTGCAGTCCCAGGGCCTGTCAGGAGATATACCCATAACTCTCTGTCTTCAATGGAAACCCCTTTTGGAGGAATGGGAGGTGGTTTCAGTGCCTATGCTGCTTGCTGTAATGTATTTATTATTTGCTTCATTCAAATGCAGTTATGAGAGAGGGCTGAATGTGTAGTCAAGCTCAATAGAGGTTGAACTTCTGCCCCAAATAATGTTGCGGCTTCAAAACAATTAAAACCAAATGCATTTAAAAAGAATAATTTTACCGCAAGTGGTGATCATGTAAAATAATTCAGGAATTATGGGAATTAAGGGGGGGGGGGAATACTTAAGAGAACATTTCTCAAGAAACCAGAAGTTTTTCTTCTGGGAATACATAACAGAAGTCCCCAAGAATACAAAAAGGATTGGAAAATGTTTGTAGAGTATTTAAAAAAATCAGTGTAAAGAAGTGGACAGATTAGCAGGACTTTAAAAAATTCAGCAGTGTAAGAGGAAGTAGGAGAAAATTAGTACAAAGAGTAGAACTTTGGTAACTAAGAATACGCAGAAGAGAGAGAGAAAAGAAAAGATACCAGAGAAGGAGAGGAAGGGAAGTCCTTAGGTGTTTTGCGTTGTATCCTTGGTTTGTAGTGGTTTTGTTTTCATTTTCTCCATTTATTCTTTACTTATTCTTTTTGAACTGTATGTAAAAACACAAATAAAAAATCCTTTCAAAAAAAATAAAAGAAGAATTACCATGAGTCCTGAGACAACAGCCGATGTGCTATCTGGAGAGAGGTTAATTTCTTTCATTGGCCCGTTCTTATCCTTGGGATTCACTCTGATTCGGTATCCAGTAAGCTGAACATTAGGTGCAGTCCAGGTGACTGTCAGGCTGGTTGGAGCAACCTGAATAAACTTCAGGTTCATAGGAGGTGGGATTGCTGTCAAATTTAGGATTAAAAATTTAGATTACTTTGGGAGTAGTAATGAGTACAGAAATGGCTAGCCCTGCTGTGAAGTCACCGGTATCGTTTCAGGTGACTGCAGTTTTGATGATGTGATCAGGTATCTTTAAAAAATCTAATAGAAAGGAAGTTTCAAAATCCAGGTGCCGTGAACAAGACAAATATGTATTGAAATATTTTTATACATGGATCATCAGTTGCTGGAAAAACAGGGAACAACTAAGCTACAAATTCATCTTTAAACAATGCTGCCACAATTTAACTGAGTAACACACACACACACACACACAGGTGTGGAGGTGATTGGTGCTGTTTTCTAATGTCCCTGGTTACAGATTTAGAATTTTAAAGAGTGGTTATAGGTATAACCAGGCAGCATTCTGCTGTGCCTGCCCCAAAACAGGGTCAATTATGTGATTTTGGAAATATCATGATGATTTTATAGAATCAACAATAATCAAGATTATATGACGGTAACACGTTACAGAGACTTACCGACATTTATTGACTAGGCTGACAAAGGGGAATGCCCCAAATCTGTCAAATTCCGTGCTCAAATGTTCTGTGTGAGTACTAGTGAAATTAAAAGGATGTGCAAGGAAGGACTGTGGGCATCGGCTGCAATGGTGATCAAGGTGGTGAGAAAGGGCAAATGGAAGTGTCATAGGGGACCTTCAAAACCCCTGCCCAAGGCTTTTTTAAAAAGCGAAAACTAATCACCTTTTCTTTTATCAAAGGTAATCTTTTTAAGGGAGGAAAAGGCTACATGTCCCTTGATTCCAAAGTCAATATTGTGTGTGTGTGTGTGTGTGTGTGTGTGTGTGTGTGTGTGTGTGTTGCTCCTGATATCCTTCATCTTCCATGCAAAAGAAACCCATCTCCCTATGTCCCCACACCAAAGGCGTTCCCCTGAACTGGGGGTCTCATAGATGAGAAACCAGCAGCACTTGGAAACTATTCTGGCCAGCCAGGCAACGAAGGCAGCAGCTGCCCTGGCCACCGGGCGGCATTGCTATGTGTGTACCTGTGGACTGGGTCCCAATCAGAGGCAGGCTCTCCAAGCCATTGTGCAAGGCAACGATGCGGACAGTGTACTCAGAACCAGGCCTGAGGCCATGCAGCTCTGCAGTGTCGTCTTCGCCATCTGGAGCAGGGAATAGCTCATGGATTCCATCCTCAGGGGTTGAGTAGGTCACCCTGTAGCTGGTGACTTGCCCCTGTGGGCTTTCCCAAGCAATTTTGATGGAATCGACATCCACCTCAGTGAATGTCAGTCCTTTAGGGCGATCAATGTCTGTTAGGCAAATTAATGATGAAAGATTAAGTGGAGGGGAAGGGTGGGGAAGCAGATTTGGGTAGCACAAAGCACCTTGTTATAGGCATGCAAAGCAATCTTCTATTTCTCCACATCCCGAAATAGAAACTATTTATTTATTTTATTTTGCAGCCTGCAGAGCCATTTACAGCAGCACAATGGGGGTGTAGCAGTTAAGACTTGTACCATGTTTTTCAGCTGTATGTTATGCTATTGCAAACAGCAATCAGCATAAAGCACAAGCTTTTTGGGAATCGAATGGCTGGCAGTCACAGCAGCACACCTCTGATGGTTTCAGCTGATCTGACCATTGCAGTGATGCTTTTGCTGCAACCCAGAAAACCAGACAGGCAGAAGCAAGGAAGGAGCCTGGAATCTGGCAAGCTCAATCCCCCATCAGAAAATAGCCTTGGCTAAAGACCCTCCTCAAATACTATTCCCACGGACCTGCAACTATTTTTGCTAGCCCAAAACCTCTTTGATGGAGGAACTGTGTTTCCCAAAAGCGCTCTGCACCAGCCAGATCAGAGAATCAAGCTGATCATTGTCTTTGTACTGCTGTAAGTGACTGCAGAAAGGCCTCAAGGTAGCTATTTCAACAAATTAACATCCACATATCAATTTGTCAAAAAACACACACCATTCTTGCAAATTATTGCCATAAGCATAGATAATATGCATACGAAGCTTTATCTTTAAATTAAAGATAGTATTTGGCAGACCAGGATGTTATTTTTGATATAACAATTTCAGCGTATTAGTGATTCTGTTTCCATGACTGAAAACAGCCTGTTGGAAGGCTTAGTATCAACTCCAGGATAGACATGGACTGCTTCAGAAGTCCTGGAGTTCATATATTTTCTTCCATTTCCTCAGGATGTTTGCAAACACAGAAGTGACTTCTGGGAGTGCTTCCATGTACTTAAACAGTAACATTGGAAGCAGCTCTTAGGCAACAGAGAGCAGCATGGATCGCTTTTCAAGATGTCGGTAAAACTAGCACTGCAATTCTATGCATACTTACTTGGGAGGAAGTCCCATTGGACACAATTTACCTTGCTGCTGAGTAAGTATGCACAGAATTGAGCACTCAGCCAGTTTCCGTGAGCCAAGGAGCAGTCTTTTCATTTAAAAAGAAGATTCAAATGATTGCATATTTTGCCACCATTGATAGCAAAGTGATGTTAGAGTTGTGCATTTTCTATGCTTTCCGGATAGAAAAGGTGACTTCTTTTGCACAAGTCTGGGGTTTCAGAATACTGTCTTGTTTCTCTTTCAATTCCAGAATTCTTTTCTTAGCTGGGTTAATTTTTCCCTTCATGGGCACAGCACCTGTGCACATGCTGGATAAAATGGACCTTTGGTGTGATCTAGCCGTGCTCTTCATATATTATTATCCAATCCTTCCCCTATTCTGCTTGTTCAAGATGTACAGGCAAAGGAAGGAAGGCTGGATGGGGATATGGAAGGTGCACATAGACTTCCCATTCTCCTGTGAATACATTGAGTGGAGGGAGGGGGGGACAAATAGAGCTCTGTTGATCCCACACAGCCGGAGTGTTTGGACAGGGAAAGATCATATCCTGACTGTATTACTGTGGGCAAGTCTGCCCTGATTTGTCAGGGCACAGAGCATATGGCAAGCAGTAAAACTCACCAGCTGATGAATTCACCAGGAAGTATTTGTGCCTCAATGTGCATTGTTAGTGTGCAGATTTACTTCAGGGTTGAAAATGCTGGATTGTGCTACACGCAGAGAGAGAGAGAGCTAGTCTCCTCCTCCACTTTGTTTTTCATCAAAATTTGATATGCAGATTTCTAACTTTGAATTTATGCTTTCAAGTGACTTAAATTAATTTCACTGTTATTGCTTATTTACCTCCCCACAGGCTGCTGACAGGAATAAAGAAAAGAAAAAAGCAACCTCAGCATTGGTATCTTTGTCAGATAGTATGTAAAAGGAGTTTGCAATCTCCAGCTGTCACCTTTACTATCTTACCATAGAAAGTACAATGTTTCGCACACATTTAAAAGCAATTAAGAGTCAAGGTTTTTCATTTTTTGCATTGACCATTTTTAGCCATACTCAAAGCACATCTTCTGAGGCTGGGGTGAGCAACAGAGTTTTAGCAGCCTCTCTAGGTTGTATCAGTGGGAATGATGCTGTGTTCTGTGTTTTGCACAGATTTCTGAAAGTAGATATGTCCAGTGAATTCAAGCATTCAGAGATACTGTGTTCCTGCTGTAAAACTCAGAAAATGCAAAATACATACTTGTAACAGCTGTCTCAACCAGAGGCTGGCTTTCTCCATTTTGACCTTGGGCGTAGACACTAACTACATACTCAATTGTAGGTTGCAGTCCATCAATTGTAACTTCAGTTTGATCTGCAACAAAAGGCCAATAAAACATTAATCAGGAATGAAACATTATTTATGGATGGCCTCATTCTGTCACAACTGAGACCCTTGTGCAAGTATTCATTTGTGCTCCAAGTGGAAAGGCAACTTGCTCTCGATTAACACAAATAGTTTCAGATCAAAAGATGCTTTGTTAATGGATTCCACACTCAAATTTCTTCAGAATGAAAAACGCAGAAATTCTTTGCTCTATAAGCCAGTTCCAATGAAATATATTATACACTGGGGGCTTTTTAACAAACATTTGCAAGGAGGAAATCAGATGTCTAATTAAAGATGAATAACAATATTTGCAATCTTTACAAAAATACTCTTAGGATGTTGCCAACACATCTCAAGACCATGATGCTTGTCTACTGCTGCAGACTTGTTCTGTCATTCTAGAAGAGGTACACTAAACACCATGTTGGTCCAGAAGATGTTGCCTTTATGTGCAGTGCCTTAGTCTCACGTGACTATTAAATGGACTACAACTCCCATCACCCTCAGCCAGCATGCTAGAGGAGCACCAAGTTGGGCGAGGCTGCCCTAGAACTAAATGCATGAGCCAGAACAAGCCTGAGCAAAGCCTCAGGTTTGGGCTCCTCATCCTGTTTCTCCTAATCGGAGTAGAACCTGATTTGTATGAATGGGGGAAGAATCAACGTCTGTAATAAACCATGATTCTTAGGTTCACACACATCAGTGCGATGGGAGAAGAGAGGCATGCCTCCCTGAAGCTCATTCCAGCTTGTGCATAGAGCATTATACCATAATTTAGCATTAGATGCATACACACCTAGGTATGTGGAACTAACTGCGTGGTTCTTTAGGTCCTGGCCATTGTGCCTCTCCAGGGCCCACGTTTTGCCTCAGTCATGTACACAATTCTGATTTTAGCATGTTATCTCAGCCCTTTGTGGAACTCCATGGAACATTTTGGTAACTGAGGAAGACATTGCTATTCTGCCAAGGCTTCTTATGACCTGTAGGCTTTTAATTTTTTTTATTTCTGTTCATGCTAGTGCATTCTGAAAAAGCATAAGAGAGAGAAGCTGGCCTATGGGGAAGGTGCAGCGGTGACCCAACATTTTGGTTTGCTAGTAAGTCAGGCTTAGATTATGGACTTTTCCTTCCCTTGGGTGTCCCTCTCTGAGTTTTATGTATGCACTGTTCTTACCTGCAGAGAGAACTCTGGTTTTTGTGGGACCATGGTTATCTTTGGGAACAGCTGTCACTCTGTAACCAGTAACTGGGGAAGAAGAAGGCTGCCATCGCACAGTTATGCTGCTGTCCTGAATATCAGTCACTTGTAGCTGGGATGGTGTATCAATCTCTGCACATAAAAGAATTAAAATCATTCACCTCTCATTGGCTTCCGTGACAGACCTTAGAGAAGACTGACCACCTTGTGTTCAGCAGAAGTGTGGCCATGTTGGTCCTCCAAGGCCTAAAGTAACTCAATTAGAAGACATTTCTCAAGGACACTAAACAATATTCTGAATTTCATATGGAACCTGCAGTGATAACACCAGAGCCTTGTTTCTCCATGATGTGGTCTTGGGAAACAAGAATTCAAAAACTGTAGATAAGAAAGTTGGCGTGAAGAAAGTGGGAGAGGGGGAAATCAGCAAAAAGCGCTATTTGAAAGTGTTAATATTTTTATCTGCAAGCTAGATCTTGGGATTTTAACAGAGATGGGGAATTAAATAATGGAATATATATACATTACTCCTCCGAGTGTTCTTCACACACAAAAATGTTATGGCAAATTTGAACCTGTGTGCCAACTATGATAATCATTATAGGCCTTTATCTTCACCATCAGAAGGGAGGTGGGTGGCTACCCCCAAAACAGCTCTCCCTATTATGGACCCCAACTCTGGAACACTTTTTCCATGAGCAGCCTGCCTCAGGCTTGGCCTGTTCAGTTTTAGGTACCAGTCTAAGATTTTATTTACCCTATAACTGAATGATTCAACAGCTATTGCTCCTGAGACTTTATTTGTTACTTTATCATTTTAGCTTTTGCACTGATGCTTAATTTGTTGTTTTATACTGGTGCTGCTAAATTTTAAATATTTTATGTAATTTATTTGTTCCACTTTACTTCATTTTATGCTACCTTATGTTATATTTTTAGAAGGGTCTTTTTTCTGAGAACTTCATTTTTGAGAAGGTGGGGTATAAATCTTTCAAAAATACATATTAACAAAATTAATATATATGGTTGAGCATAATATTGCTTTAATCCACGGATGTGTTAGCCACTTTTGGGATCCAGCATAATCCTTAAAACCATGGATTGCCACCATGAGGGACCTAAAATTTTTGCTCCTCTTCCAAATCACTGTTGCTGCGCTTTCCTTTGGCTCCACCCACTCAACCTCACCTATCCCATGTAAGCCTCTCCTATGCTCTACAGTAATTGAATAGAGCCTCCACATGACCACAACATAGTGAAATATCACATGTTGAAGCAGACAAGGGGCCACTGTTGTCCTTCTCCTTTGGTGATTGGTCTTCCAGATGCATTTGACTGGCCATTGCTGGAAACGAGCGCTAAACTAGATGAATAAGAACGCCAACATTTACTGCGGGCCACATTTGCAACGTATTTGGATTCAAACAAATGGAAAGCACTGTTGTGTTGCCATCCTGATGTAAATCAAGGAGTTGTAGAAAACAAAGCCATAGTTTTTGCCAGCAATCTCAAGCTCATCAAAAAGCAAGATGAAAGTGTTTTAAATGGGTTAGAAGTCTTTTTGCATGATGGACAGAATTGTTGAATTAAGCCAGTGGGGTGAATAATTTGGTTTGCTCTCCCACCCTTAAAAAAGAAAAAGAAAAAGTGAGCAGATGGAATAAATAGTTCTTAAATGTCCATTTGTCCTGGTCTTACCTATTCTGTAGTCGACAGTGACTGGTTTGCTGCTGGCAGGACTGTCTCCACGTCCAGTGACTGCATACACAGTGATGGTATAGTCTGTTCCAGGCTTAAGTCCAGGGATTGTTGCAGTGGAGACATGTCCAGGTACAGTGAACTCTTGAACAGGCCCACTGCCACCTATGAGCAATAGCACAAGATGGTCAAAAGCTCACAGCTGTTGTTAAAAATGACAATGGTGGTAGTACATAGAATCATGGAATGCGGGGTTGGAAGGGACCATGAGGTTCATCTAGTCCAACCCCCTGCAATGCAGGATTATTTTGCCCAAACCCACCACCCTGAGATCAAGAGTCTCATGCTCTACTGAATGAGCTATCCTGCTAATGGTCATAGGAGCTTCCCAGGTCATAGGAGCCAACACCTAGAAGCCGAGGGGTCTTGGCCCCCCTAAAATATTTGAGGGGGCTGCCCCTTTGAAGTTGGTGGGCATTGCCATTCAAATGGTGTGTGTGCACCACATCAAGTGATCAGTTATTTTATTCAATCTGGCACTCCTGTCCCAGGTGTGGGACCAAGCTGGTGGGGCCAGGAGGAGTGACATGCAGATCAAATTTAATAACTAAATTTGCAAATGGTCTTTCTCCCCAAAAAGGGTTCAAAGAAATTTGCAGAAAAATTAACAAGTAATAAAACAATCATGTATAAAATACATAGAAAGTAGCATTACAATCCCCCCCCATGGCAATTAATGCCATCAGGATGCCTAAATTAGATCCTTGTAATGCACATAGTGTGGGACTGCCTTTGGGAAACCCATGAAGATTGTGTTTAGTACCAATTAATACTGTGTATAATGATGACAGACCAACAGGTGCAGAAAAAGTCCTCTCAAATGTTAAGTTTTCAATACTTGGACAAATTAAGGGGTACACAAATGTCCCCTCCCACACATATACGGCCCCCACCACTGACATTCATCTTTTCAGCGTTAGTGTGAAAGGGGTTTGATACCCACAAGCTGCTCCGTGTAAACATCAGCCCCTTTCCCTTGAACATGCAGCTGTCAGGGCTGAGCCAGTAGCTCTGATCCCTTTTACCTCCCTTCTAACTTGTATTTGAATTGTAATTATCCAGTGTCTATCAGAGCCACAGAAGTCAAAGTGTTGCAGTGTTCTTAAGTCACTTAAAATCTTGCCTCCAGAGTCTTGCTTTAACTTCTAATACTAGGTATTAAGACCATCTAGCACTGACCTGTTTCGCCATATGTGATCCTGTAGTATCTCACGGTAACAGCAGGAGCCTCCCAGGTGATGACCAGGCTGGTGGGGCCAGTGGGAGTGACATGCAGATCTCTTGGAACATCAGAAACTAGACAGAGGGGTTTAAGAAAGGGGAAATTAGGAATATTCCACATCCTCTCAGTTCACATGTCATACTGTACAGTGCAACTGCCCAGTAAAGCTTTTAGATTCCTTTTGCAGACATCTTTCTAGACAAGGTAGTATTTTAGAACTATATTCTGCACTGGTTCCAAGGCAGGCAATGTTTCATCACTGTATTCCCCCTCTGAGATGCATCACTAGCACTTGCATCTTATTGGAGTGGAAATAATTCTGAAGGAAAGTAACTAGCCAAGCACCACCCTGCAAGCCCACTAGAAAGCTGCCATTTAAACCCATATCTGAATCTTCAATTGGGTTTTGATTCTGTGATTGTACCAAGAATCCATGGAATTGGGTACTGGACATGTGATATTCAGCACTTTGAAAACCTATGGCCCAAAGCAGACAATATAAAACATTGAAAGTCACTGAAAGTCGGGGGCGGCATGTCCTGTTTCACCGCTTGAGGCAAATGCCCTGCCACTGCCGCCACCACTTCTCCACCTGTCCTGCCACCTCTGCTGCTGGCAGAGAAGTGACCCCGGCATTGGCATCAATTTCAAGCAAGATCTGGCCAAAATCATAAGATATCTTTGCATGCTCCACATGATCTCCCACAATTCCATCTGAAATTGGTGCCGATACTGGCACTGCTTCTGCACCAGCGACAGAGGGGCCCTGGTGGGGCTGCTGCCTTGAAGGTTTCTGCTGCCTGAGGCTGCCACCTCAGTGCGCCAATTGTAGAGCTGGCTCTGCTCGAAGTCCTGCTTACTCTCTTCTACTTTCAGCAGCAGAAATGCTGTGGGGTTTTTTCAAAAATGCAGCAACTTCAAAAATCACTGTCTGCGAGTGTCCCTACCTACACATGAACGGATTGGGAAACTCAATACAATGTCATGTATTTTGCCTCCATGTTACTGGGAGGAGCAAGGGACACGAAGCTGCTGCTTTCAGCATCGTGTACATATGCTGCATATTGTTTAGTTCTGTTTTCTAGTCTTTTATTAACACCTGCCAAAACTTTCTAGTTCTGGAGGCCACACTGATAGGGTTGACAATGTGCCTGAGGAAATCTCAGAAAGGATGAAGAGAGGCCTTGACTGGCTTCCTAGCAGTTGGCTGCAGTCCCTTCCACAACTCCATGAGTAGCAGAAGCAGAATAAAACTGAGAATGATTCCTATAACTCTTGAGCTGCCATTCAAAACCATCCAGTAAACCTGTAGGTTCTTACTGTTATATGGTCAATGCCTCACTTGCAATCTGTAGTGAAATTTCTTGACTCAATTTCTTCCCCTGAGCTGTTAGAGGAATTGACCATATCTAAGTTCCATTTCAATTAACTCCGTGACCTGGTCTCAAGAACTTAAAAGCTGTATTTTATTTTCCTTGTCTAGGTCTTACCTGTACTTTGCTGTCCCATCAAAGGCAAGCTCTCCTCTTTGCCATTGAATGCAGAAATGCTCACCACATACTCAGACCCTGGAACCAGGTCAGTGAGTGTGATGGAATTGCGAGATGGAGCAATGCGGACTTCTTTGGGTCTGCTTCCCCCTTGCTCAAGGGAATGGCGTATTTTGTAGCCAGTGATGGTGGCACGAGGAGCAATCCAATGGACGGTGAAAGAATGGGCTGTTATTTCTGAGAAATCAAGCCCAGTTGGGGAATCAAGACCTATTTTCATAGGAAAATAAAGGAGATTTAAACCAGCTGAACAGTAAAGTCAATGTGGTTTTTTTGTAGAAAAAGCATGCATATACATTGGATATATATTAAAATAGATAGGAAACATTCAGACAAACCAAAGTCCCATCAACCACAGCTCTTAAAGATGTGGGCCATAATAGGTTGTTCAAACACCAAACCTTTCCTCCACTGAAAGGGGAAGGAATAACGACAGTGGATAGGGCTATGAATGTGGAGTCCTGAAGTTATGAAATTGTATTGGACCAACATCAACAGAGCCATCATGGCATGATAGTTCTTTCTAAAATTGGCTTGCTAAGACCAATTTGTAAAGCAAAATCTACACAAAAATTTTCAAAATCCTTAATATTTTTGAACAACTGAAATAGCAGAACCATCTTAATAAATTGCTACCACACAAATCTTGTTTGAAATAAAACTAGTAGAAAGAAAGTGAAGACATTTTCAATATTTGTCATTCTACAGACCTGTTTTCTGCTCTCCGCTCAGAGGTTTACTCTCACGTTGTTCATATACACTGTAAACCCTGATCAAATACACAGTGCCAGGGAGAAGATCTGAAGAGTTAAAACAGCAACGATTTAGGATATTTAAATTCCTCTAGAAACAATTGCAAATCTCAGCTTTTTACCCAGCAGAGCTCCTTTGCTAAACAAAAATGGTCATTTCCAGCTATTTTGTTTAGCAAAGTTCTAAATGTTACATTACCTGAGCATGCAGCATTATATGCTGAAAAAATTGCTGGTTTTCCCCCCCAATGGATCTTTCCAGCCTACAAAACAAGTTTCTCACTCTCTGACAGTTCTGCCTATTGTCATTTATTCACAAAGCATTTCCAGCTAGAATTTCCATATTCTTTACTGGAAAAGCTCGGAAGCTTGTACTGTTTCCATATCTACCTCCATCGACAAAACTCTTTAATTTTTTCTACCAAGGCCTTGGCAAATTGTGTACTTGTCAAAAATGCACATAAGAACTAAAGTACAAATGGCAGCAACTCTTTAATTCTGACATTCATTTTCACTGTCTGGGAGAGATGAGAAACACTGCCAGCAGAAAACGTTTAACCTAAGAGCATCTCAGAGAGTTTAGGCTGGGTCAGATGTGTCATGTACTGTTGGCCTACCAGGACTTAGGTACTGGTGACAGAGCTCATATTCTATTGTGGGATGGATAAATTCCAAACAAACAGAAACATAATTTTTCAGGGCTACCCGACTGTGTATTTATAATTTAATACAACATGTTTCTTCCAGTACATGATTTCCTCATAAGACTTTTTGCATAGAGTTTAAAGTAGTAACTACAAAGAGAAAAATGAAATAGAGGCCATCAAAATGAGATTTGGTGAATTGAGGGGAAAACAAATGAAAAATAGCCATAGTAAATGCAGATAAAGAGTGACAGCAAGAGTCTAAAGTAGACGTCTAGCCAATCATCTCCCCACACACTCCCCCAAAGGATACCAATTCCAATATCAAATCACATCAGTTTGATGACTGGATAAAACGTATCAATGAATCAGTCTCTTACTTGTTAAAACCACTGCATTGTCAGATGGTGAGATAGACAGCTCTGCAACATCCTCCTCTTTCTTCACAGGTGAGAAACGAACGAGGAAGTTGGTCAGTTCAATGGATGTTGGTGGAGTCCAAGTTACTCTTATAGTGTCATGGCCCACATTGGTAAAACGCAGATCAGTGGGAGGAGGGACAGCTGAGGTTAAAGGACAATATTTTCAGTAATTTTAGAAGCACCGGAATTCGATTCAATAGTGTTTCAAAAATATACCAACAATCTCATGCAAAAAAAAGGGGGGGGGGAGGAATCCATTACAAAATCAAACCCATGCAAATGTACTACTAAACTAGGTTTCATTCCACGAAAGTAAGCTGCAGTAATCTTTCAATCTTTCACTACACAGTTAAAGCTGATGTAAAGCACCTTTAACCTCTCAGCAAAGCCGTTATGGATTCCAAATGTATTCCATAATACTACTTTTTTTAAAAAGAAAAAAGACAAGCCGTGAGTTCCTGTATTGTTGTCTTTTGCCTATGGATCTTGCAATCCATCTCAAATCAGAGAGGCCCAATGTGCTCCACAGCAGCTCAGAGACGGAAAAAGGCACCACTTCCATAACACTAACATGCATACAGATGGGAGGATGAACAACAGCTGTGAAGTCTCTAGGACTCTACAACTACTTACATAGGAAAAGGTTATAAAGCCTTACCCAGCTAAGGTGAACATACTAGTCTTTCCATGCAAAACAAACTCCCAGGTCATTTTCTGTACATGCACTACAGAGGTTTCAAAGACTGCCATGCCTGTCACTAGCGTGATTGGAGGATGCCTTCATCCCCACAATATTTTGGGGGAATCAATTGAACACTTGGGCCACTAAGTGAGGATTAGGACAATGGACTCCAAGATATTGCTTTTGTATTTGGATTATTCCATTTATCTCCATTGTGGCCAGGAAAGCCAATGTGGATACATCACATAGGTTCTGAAATTTCTGAGATGTGGGTTCAAGCCCAGCTCAGATATGCACTGTGAAATGGTAATAAAGCTGTGAGAAGAAATGTTAAAGAGAAATGTTTTCTATCCACAAAAACATTAGGAGATAGAATTGCAAAAGCCAAATAAATTATCATCCCCTGAGAATTTGGCAAGATTTGGCAACCTGGTATTGAGATGCAAGATTCAACCTCAAATTGGTGGAAATACTAAAAGGAAATTATGTGTATAATGCTGTATATCTGTTCCCATTGAACTTCCACAAATGTCCCCTGGCCACCTCTCCCTAAACAAAGCAAGAGGCCCATTTCTCCCCTGAGAAAACCAGTCGTCCAAGCAGCTAGCGACAGCATGAAACAGTCCTCTCAACACAGGAGGTCTTCAACAATCACCAGTTTGCTGAGTCAGCGTAGCAGGGGCACTCTCTCCGCCATTAATGAGTGTGATTACGCTGATCTCATAATCAATGCCCGGCTCCAAGCCTGTGACCGTATAGTGTCCCTCTGAAGAGTCGACAAAATCTTCAGAAATGGGGACACTTTCTCCTGCTGCAGCTACTGTGATGCGGTAGCCAATAATGGTGGAGGCATTTAGTGGGGTCCACCTCAGGCCGATGCTTGTATCAGTTACGTCGACAAAGCTTAAGTCAGTGAGGTGGGGCACCTCTATAGTGTTACAGAGCAAAACAGGGAGCCAAAGACAAACGGAGGCAAAATACAACAAGAAGGAAGAGAGAGAAAAAGCAGTGATCATCAGTGAATTCAGCAGTGAATTAAAAGTGAAGAACTAGCGAAGTATTTGTGGTGATATGTGATATTTCCCTACGAAAAGCAAGTCCAGCATTTACAACGTACAGCAATGGGTTAGATAGCTAAACCCTCTTACAATACCTGCAAAACATCTCTTCTGAATGTCATTAGAGATGTTCTGCAGGATTTGCAGCCAATTCTCATGAAACACTCTACCAGCAAATATGTTTTTAGGATGTAGCAAAATGGCACCTGCTCCAGCATATGTAAAACAACAAAGGAGCCCATCTCTGGGGGGCGGGGGGAATCAAATTGGCAGGAAGGTATGAGACCCTATCAACTAACGCTTGAGCCCCACAGTCTTAAAAGTTTGCTTCTCCAACTAACACATATGCTTGCCCGTACCAAGTTTTCCTTGTACAAATCATTAGTGGTTAATGACAGCTTGCCTGGGTTATACATGTTCCACACAGATAATCAGGTTCAAGATTGTTTTGCCAGATGCAGTATTACTCGAAAACAATTGCCTTGGTTAAATATTCTACTTTCAATTAGGATAAAGTGGGGAGGAAACCGTTTCTATGCGTCATGTCACAGACAGGAAGGCTGTAGACTTATGGGTGGGGGAAGTTGCCAACCAGTACACAACCGAGAAGACACTTTAAAAAAAGAGCGGCTAAGGATGGTGATCAAGTGGCTCAAACACTTTTAATGGATTCATTAGTGTGGCTGGGGAAACCCAGCCAGATGGGCGGGGTATAAATAATAAATTATTATTATCGTAACGGGACTAATATTGCTTCTTTCATGCCTGCTTCTTTGACCTGCATTACAGACGTTCACTCCTATCAACTTCAGTATCTAACAAAGCCATTCTTTTCTGAGTGCAAACTTTTAGAAAGATTGAAACATAATCCTACTCGGAGTTAATCCCACCAGGTAACTGTGTACAGTACAGCAGTCTGAAATATAAAACATGCCATCCTTACAGAATTGTCATTTGTGAAGTTAAAAATGGCAAAGGATTCTAGTCAAGTAATGAATGAGACATGTTCCTTTACCTGACATTGTTTTCATGGGCTAATCATCCTGAAGCAAAATATTGATTTTGTACATCCAGCCCTACATGTAGTATATATTACACAGCCTGGTGATTATTCAACAGGCAATTTCTAAGGCCAAGTAAGACTTATGAGCAACAGCTGTAGCAAAGCTGGTTGATAGATCACTCTAGGAATAGAGTCCTATCTCACTTTGTCTTTGAATGTAAGCAGAGTTTTGAGGCGCTTATGTAAAATATGTTATGTGCTACTATACTATAGAGGGTTGGGAAGGATGGGCAAAGGGACACAGCCTGTTTCAGGGCAAATGTGTGTTTTATGTTTTCTTTGGTGGGAGGAGTATACAATTCTTAAATTGATAAGGAATCTTTCAAAGGTGGTCTACATCTGGTGCAAAACATTGGTTTAATAATTGCAGAACCTTTTTCCATTCTGTTATGGAAAACCACTGAGCAGAACCGAAAAAGAAAGTATCAATTTTCTACCAAATAACCACTTATCTTTGTGGGATATGCTTACCATATCACCTGTAAAGAAAGCACTAAAGACATACCAAATTTTTTTCCCCAGTGCTTCTTTGTGTTAGAAAGTGGCATTGGGTTAAGGACCTGATTGTTGAATTAACTCAAACCAGGGTGTTAGTTGCCCATAGGAGCAAAGAGAGACTCAACAAGAGCACAGAAATGCCAAGCAGTGTTAATGGCAAGCATCTGTGAAACACGGGAGCTGGGAGCCATGGGGGTGGGGGGTGGGGGATAAGACAAAATCCCATAATGACAGGTTTGGGGTTTTACAGCACTACAAGCACAAGGCTAGACTGAGACATCCCAGACCATCATCTTCTACAACAGAAGAAGGGCAGGGTGTACATTTTCAGTCATAACACATACTTCTGAGCATAAAAAAGAACAAAGAGATACTTTTTCTTGGTCTATAGCTGCAATCATATGCACATTTACCTGTGAGCAAGTCTCACTGTTAATACAGTAGGGCTAACATCTGAGTAAACACAGATGAAGGCTTAATATTTTACTAGGGATCAACTGGATCAACTTGCTCATTTTGTATTTCATGATATCTGGGATCAGCATGGCAACAGCTCAATACAGAGACGGTACACTTGACTCTTGAGTGAGCTTATCCAGCAGCAGAGAACATTGGTCCTCCACCAGAATCTTTCTAAACCTCAAGCACTGTTGATTTTCAATGGGCAATGTCACCTGAACAAATAAGAACCTTATTTTCTAAAATATTCTTCACACCTCTGACCATTATTAACTGGCCCTTGATCTGGTTTGTCTAGATTTGATACAGCAACACGGAAACCCACACAAAATGTAACATATGAATAAACCAAAATGTTTAGTGATCCATTTCCCCTGAGTCAGAGGCAGCGAATCCAAGGCCAATCTGCTCACCACTGTTGTATACCTATACAAAATAAGACAATAGTATAAAAACCATATGGAATGAGCAAGTATGTTTGTCTTGGTGTCCAGGGCTGTGATCCTAATTAGAAGTAAATCGCACTGAAATGAACAGGATTTATTTATGAATAAACATACACACAACCAATGAAAAATCTTCACCGAAAGATGTTCAGGTACGGCTTTCATAAGTACAGAAATTTATAGGACGGCTCCCTGTGAAATTTGTCAAATCTGCTGCTCAGTTTTTAAATTTTACCTTGTGTGATGGTTTCAAAGATGGGCGAGCTCTCCTGGTCATCTTTGACTGCGTAAACACTGACATTGTATTCCACTCCGGGACTCAGATTTTCAAAGGTGCAGGATGTCTGTTCAGCATCAACTTCTTCCTCCAGAGTGAAACCTTGTTGTCCATTTGTCGGGACAGTAGTAATTCTGTATCCAGTTACATCTAAAGCACAGATGTAAAGGGCTTAGTTGGCACTTATACTGTATTTCCTTAAAACTAGACAGGAGCACAGCTTTTTAAAGATGTTAAATGGTCTTAAAATCTGGAAATCTGACAGCAAGAAGGTCCCCTCCAATTGCCTGTGACACATAATTGTTTTCACAGAATGTGGGGCAAGTATGAAGCATTCTGATGTTTCCATTTGTTATAGACTTATAGAAATTGTAGGAATATATACTTTCAATATAATCCAATGAGATGTGCTTCATGAACATACTGAGACACAGATCTATGGTGTGTTTCAATGTTAATTTTCCATTTTTCTGCTAAAGACATTATTTTTAACACAAATCTTGTGAAAGACAACCTTTTAAAGGTTTTTGATAGCTTTGAGGGGGCCATTCACAAAGAAATGCAATACATTGTAGAAGAGTTACCATATTCTTACCCTCCTTGTTTTCTTAGTGGGCAGATTTCAGTGGTGCTATTCTTTTTCAAAATGCCCTCCTTTCCCTCTGTACTAGAAATGGCACTATAACAGATGTATCCAGTATCTGGTTAACAATGCCCAAAATGACAGCTCCTCTTGGTATAAACCAAGCAAGAAGATGAGCAGGATTGCTGAGGATCTACAGTGCTGCACAGTCAAAAGGGCAGTTCCTAGCCATGCATAATATAAATACCTGGAGATGTGCTTCTTTCCCACGAGACAGTGAGGATTCCAGTTTTGGGGTTGGAATCAAGTTCCAAGTTGGTTGGTGGTGACAGAGCTGTAAGCAGTAAAATCATTGTTTTAAGATTTCACTAGATAGGCAACAGAAAGAATTTTCAGTATTAGTTGCTTTTTTCAAAAATGAAACTCAACGTGACTTACAAAAAACATTAAAAACAGTGATAAAACAGCCCAAACTACATACATATAACATGTATAAATAGAATAGACTCAAACTCCACCCCACCACACTAAAAGAGAAGCAGAAAGTTAAGATCCAAAGGTATGGATAAACAAGAATGTTTTTGCCCTGCGCCTAAAAAGAGATCTTCCCTGGGAAGATCATTTCATAAACAAGGGGCCACCACAGATAAAGCCTATTCTCGCACTGCCACCCTCTGCACCTCCCTTGGAATGCAGGGCGCAGATTAGATTATGTGGGGAGAGACATTTCTTTGAAGCATTGAGGTCCTAAACTGCATATGGCTTTAAAGGCAAAAACCAGCATTTTGAATCGGGCCACTGGCAGCCACTGCACACAGGCCAGGATTGATGTTCTGTGCTCAGACCATCATGAGCAACCTGGTTGCAGAATTCCCCAACATTTGCAGTTTCTGAAACATCTTCAAAGGCAGCCCCATTACAGTAACCTAACCTAGAGATTACCAGAGCAGAGACAACACAAATATATCCCTGTGCATATAGGGTAGGGGTGGTGGGGCCAGCAGCTGAAGCTGATGGAAGGCATTTTGCACCACCAAAGCCACCTGGAAATATAAAACCTGAGCATCAAAAGGTTCTTCCAAGAGCTATTCTTCCAATTTACACTATTTTCTCTGAGTCATGGGCTGAACCCTGCTCTCTAAGCTAGCCATGACATGTTGTGAGCTATCAAAGCCCAGCAGCACCTCATGGCAGTCTGATCCTTATGGGCTGGTCTGCTGGAGGTGTCAGGATGTACCAGGCCCAGGTTAGCAGGAAACAAGTCTTGTCTGTGGTAGGAATACACCTGTGCTACCCCCTCTTCCACATATACTGGCTCAAATCTGCCCGATTTATTTTACAAAGAAACCACTCCAAAATAATTCCGCAGACTTCTGTGGGGGATAATGGCTTTGGGATCTTTGGCCTAAAAAAGCAGTGTTCATTATGTGATAGTTAAAATATGTCATACGTGTAACTATTGTCTTGGTGATGGGTGTGATCCTCTCTTGACCATCCATGAGTACTGTGATGGTGTAGTCGTAATGCACCCCAGGAGTCAGACCCGAGATGACAATGCTCCCAGACTCAGAGATGACCTCCCTTGGAGCTTCTCCACCTTGGCTTGGTCGCACACCCAGCTGCAGTAGGAAAAGAATGAAGAATTATTCACAGCTAACAATGGCTGCTGTAGTATGTACTCCTGGGAAGAACACCAGTATAGCTTAATGTGGATGATCAAAACTATTAGGAGTTGAATTCTGCAAAGATATATGCATGGTGGAACCCGAGCTTTCTGAGAACTTCAGGCTTTCATTTCAGAAAAGTAGATATCTAGCCCTCAGTATTGTAGAGAAACCTTTTGAAATTGACAGGCACTTATAGTTGCTCATGCTAGAGACTAAAGCAGGGAGGAAAAGGGAAAGAGTTCTGTGGCTCTAACAGCTTCCGGTTTCTCTGCTGACTCTCCATTCCTAGCATCTTGCCTCTGCTGCCCCTTCTCCCTTGGCTTCTTAACCACTCTATAAAAAAAACCCACAACAACTCTATCTGCAACCAAATGAAATACCAAGTTCGGAAATGTTTAATTATTTCTATTAAGCAATTTTATGTGCTGTAGAATTGTTCATTCTGGGCTCAGAATTAAGAGTTTTCTTGAAACACAGCCTGGACTTTTTTTCTTTTCTTTTTTGGCACAAGAACTACCAGAACTAAGAATGATTAACATCAAACATGAAATCTTGCGCACGCTGGAGCAATGTTCCCTTTTGCACCAAGGCCACATTAGTAGGATAACATATGCTAGACAACATTTTCACAACTTCATTTCATCAGGATGCTTCGTGTGTGTGTGTGTGTGTGTGTGTGTGTGTGTGTGTGTGATTTCTTGTTAATTTTTGCTTCTTTGTTAGCTGCTTAGGAGATTACATTCAAACCACTTTTAACTGTGGATTTTATAAGTTATAAACAAATGTTTGTAGCTGCTCCAGGAACCTTTGAACGAATGCCACCTCCTTTAACTTCTAATCTGTTACATCAGGCTTAAAACAAATGACGTTCAGCCAGTGTATCAATTGCTACTACAAGTTGTCAAATAGCCACGAGCCATTAGTTGTAATAAGCCCTTTTGAACCAGGGGTCTCTCCCCCTGCTGAGGTAGATTGGTTTTCATGTCTGTTTAAGTGATACCTGAAGTACTGGAAGGGTGGGAATTTGTGGCTGTTTTCTTACCTTAAACCCAATTCGTGGAGCTGGTGTCCAGGTAATAACAATAGATGTTTCTGTCACTTCAGTGGTATAGTGAGGAACAGAGCCTGAGGGCTGTACTGTAAGATGAAATCACAAAAAGAGCTCCCATTTAAACAATATCACGACACTTAGAGATGCCAGCTTGCCATGAACTGTATTTTATATTTTGCCTCATATTGTAAGAGTGTCATATACAACATCTGTTGCTGTGATATTTTTATTTGTAGTATGGAATTTCCTTGGACTAGTTTATTTATTTAATTTGTCAGTCGCTTATCTTGCCCAGCGCAACCCAAAGCGACTTACAACCAAGCAACTAGTCAAACCCAACATAGACACTGTACATTAAAACCAAAAAGAAAGAGAAATACATTAAAAACATCACACCCTAAAAAGCTGCAGATAATTAAAGGTCAAAGGCCTGGTTACAGAGGAAAGGTTTTGGCTGGTACCTAAAGAGATATAATGCTGGAGCCAGGTGATACTCCCTGGGAAGGCCACCCCACCCCAGAAAAGGACCTCTCAAGGCGGAGGCACACAAAGAAGGGTCTGAGAATCTGAGCACAAGGTCAGAGCTGGTTCATATGGGGAGAGGCGGTCCTGAGCTGCTTAAAGGTCAAAAACCAGCACTTTGCATTGGGCTCTGACACTGATTGGCAGCCAGTGCAGTCGGGCCAGGATTGGAGTTACAGTGGTACCTCGGATTGCAGACACTTCAGGTTACAGGTGCTTCAGGTTACAGACTCTGCTAACCCAGAAATAGTACCTTGGGTTAAGAACTTTACCTCAGGATGAGAACAGAAATCGCACGCCGGCGACGGGAGGCCCCATTAGCTAAAGCAGTACCTCACGTTAAGAATAGTTTCAGGTTAAGAACGGACTTCTGGAACAAATTAAGTTCTTAACCCGCGGTACCACTGTATATGCTTGAACCGTCCTGCCCGGTTAGCAGCCAGGCCACTGAATTCTGCACCAACTGGAGTCTTCAGAGGCAGTCCCAAAGATTGCAGCAGGAGGTGGGCATTCTCACTAGGAAATTAGTCCTGTTATAAAGAGTAGTCTACAAACTCTGTGGGCCTAATTAAAGAGAGCTGGACTCTAGTCCTGTCCGCTGGAACCCAAATTCCTACAAAGATGGTCTTTAAGCATACTATGTGGGTAACCAGAGAGGCATAAGAGCATATTCCATGCCCCCAGCAGTTATCTCTCCATGAGAAGGAAAGAGGGTCTAGCATTCCACAGGTTCATGGTGCAGTCAAGTAATTTGAGACTCTGGGTTTGATGGTCTGGTGGTGGTGGTGGTGGGAATGTGTACAAAATGTGAGAAGCCAGGTCTGCTATGTTTGAGAGTTGTCCTCATTTTGCTGAATGGGGGCCCAGGACTTTTACCCCCAAAGTCTTCCTGTCCTGATAGCAGCACAAGCTCTTTAGCAGGCTTTTCCAGAAGTCCTGAGATTCCTCCTCCTTGGCCTTCCTATCCCCACTTTGTTTTGCAACCATTACTACCATGCCTGCCACCACCTCCTTTCTTTCCCATGAGGAGGAGAGTTCTTGCGACAGCACAGGGAGGCAGCCATCCCAGAAGCTGAGCCCACCCAGCGCTCAGTAGGCCAGGCTCAACTCTTTAGTACCAGGATAAAGAGTTTGCATTTCATTCCAACTCTTGCCTGCCAAAGCAGATTTAGTAATTGCCATAGTAACCAGGCTACTCTTCTTCCTGCCACCTGGTCCTCGGGGTCATGGGCTAACCAAAGGAGATGGTTCATTCCAACAAAACACATTTACGTGTATGAATGCATATGAACCCCAAACCAGCTCCTGGGTGCAAAGCTGGAAGCAGCCGGCAGAAGGCCTGAGCCCTGTGCATTACTTCTAGTTTGCAAAGTAGAGGGATCTCATTATTTACATCAGCTTCAAAGTGAGTTCAAAGTACTACCCAGCAGAGAAAACAACACCGCATGGCTACCAAAACAACGAGTTCCCTTCCTCTGTAAACAAGTAAAATGTTGCCAATTTGGGATTAAAAAAAACCCTAATTAACTGCCTCTGAAGGAATGTCTGCAAGACACACTGGCTGTTGTGTAGTAGCAACTTTAAGTATACACCCAAATGCACTTAATTAAATAGACTTAGGATGTGGCTCCAAGGTTAGGTCTGGTGAGCCAGCTGAGCTAGTATAAAAATGTAGCCAGCTGCCCAGGAATCAAAAGCTATATTAAAAAGACACCTATATACCAAGTGTGTCCATCTCTCCCACACAGATGACAGGGTGACAACTTCTAAAATCTGTCGCTGGTTCCTTCTGGTGAAAGCGTTACACCACATCTGAGTCACAGCCTGCTATCACTTCCAGTAGTGCTAGACCAGAATGACTCTACTGGGCGGGGGGGACTGGAAGCAATATTAAGAGTATTAATATGTAACTTAGATCCTGGTTATCAGGCACATTTAACTTGGAACAGATACAAGCCAGCGGACAGCTAATAAAAAACCAAGGCAGCAGTTTTAAGATCAGGAAGTTTCTAAACCAAATATTCTAAAAGTCTGAACCAAATATGGCTCTTTTGTACACGTGCTATGTCATTGATCAACTCAGCTTTGGAATCAGCCTGAAGCTTTAGTCTCATCTCAAAACAAATTGCAGAGACACCACCTACAGGTGACCAGCAGAGTCTGCTCAGGTCTACATAACTTGTGACCCACCAAAAGAAATGCAGCCTACAAGTCACATATTGTGGCATGCAAGTTGGCTCCAACAGTGCATCACCGCCACCCTGACGTTGGGAGGGTGGCAGTGCTACTCTGACCCACCACACTAGCCACTGATAGAGAAACCTAATCCCATGCTTTGTTTTTGCAATGCCAGGAAGGCAACAAAACCAGGAGATTTACTGAGCCCCAGATGAGCTGCTATTGCATGGCCAATCTGCAATGCTCAGATGGCTGGATCACATCATCCATGACAGACGGCCATCCAACCATTAATTCTGTCTATCACAGTAGAGTTAGGCAATTCACATGATTCTTGCACTTCAAGATGGCTTTTGGATCTTGTGGTAGAAATCTGCATTTCACCACGCAAGGTGGCAATATGTATCCAGCAATGTTGATCTTGAAGCCCTGTGGTCATCAGATTACTACAAGCTATGATATGAAACCAAAGCTTAGAACTCTCTCTTCAACTAACGGGTAAGTAATTCCCAAAACGTGTTAGGCAGAAGCTATGCCCAAAATACCAAGGAACGAAAGGGACCCTGACCCACTCCTTTGCCTTTTGTACTGGCCACCTTAGCTACTGTTCTTAAGGAGGTTCCAATGGAAGACTGGAGTAAAGGAGTAAAAAATGGGCGGCAATTTCCAATGCTAATGGAAGGTGATCTGGTAGTATTAGGGCACAGGGAGGAGCTGGCAGATTTATTATTTTTATACTCCACTGATGACAGCAGGTATCTCAGCACACACAACTACAAACCTTACTACGTGTAACCTCACACAGCTTCATGTTCTATACTAATAAATTTTTCTCTCTCTTTTTTTAGACACAACCTCATCATAAGCCTGGGAAATATCAGGATAACTGAAACAATATCCAAAACGGCTTCTTGCTTACAAGTTGTGAAGATTCCTGTTTCCGGGTTGCTTTGCTGGTCTCCTTTGATAGCCACTAGGGACACAGTGTACTCAGAGCCAGGCTGCAAGTTCCTCAGCTGGTATCTGGTGACTGATGGCCCCACGGTGAACTCTTTGGGTTGCCCTCCTGTTGTGAGGCTCACAGTAAGCCGGTATCCTGCAATGCGGCTACGGGGGGGCCTCCAGGTCACCAGCACAGTAGAGTCCGTCTCATTGACAAAACGCAGGTTAGTTGGACCATCCAGTCCTAGTAGGGAAAGCCAAACAAACATTTTACATCTTCTTAGGAAGCCATTGTTCTTCCCTCCCCCCCCCCTAAACATATAGAGCAAGGCTTCACACAACAGTTGCTACTGCTACCACTAGTCAGTATTTATTTCATAACAGCGACCTCACATCTTTTGCCAAAAGTTAAGATAAGAACAGTACTTCTTCACACAGCGGAACTTGCTCCCAGAGGAGGCAGTGTTGGCCACCAATCTTGGTGGCTTTAAAAGACGATTAGACAAATTCATGGTGGATGGAGCTCTTGAGGACTGCTAGCCACGATGGCAGCAGTAATGCTTTAGAATACCAGTTGCTGAGGACCACTGGATGGGATGGTGCTCTCCTGCTCCAATCCTGCTCCCTGGTTTCCCACAGGCATCTGGTTGGCCTCTGTAAGAACTGGATGCCAGTGGCCTGATCCAGCAGTCTCTTCTTAAGGTCTTATGAGCCACTGGAATCTGGGCTCTTATCCAAGTTGGCACAGTGTTTTGTACTTGTCCTGGATATTTAGAGGTATTTTAAAGGGGCGCAGGTACCTAATCTTCCTTCCTTGGGTTTGTTTCTTACATAAACACATACTGTGCCAACTATTGTACTGTTCCCCATATGCAGAATGTCTTTAGTTACAGCAGTTAACAACCATGATCACAAAATCTACAGTTCTATCCCTTCATTGCATAGCCAAGAGGCAATACTTGTATGTTTCCAAAACTTTTAAAATAAATTGTGATTATATATGTTTGTTGTATAGATGAAATCCATAGATTTCATAAGCAAGTATTCAGTTGGTCTGAAGGACTAGTTATCTTGAAGGACTGTGGTGGGGGATTATTCATTGGGAAATCTTGTCTGTTCTCTTTTCCCATATACTGTATTTTTTGCCCTAAAAAGTAAGGGGAAATGTGTGTGCATCTTATGGAGCAAATGCAGGCTGTGCAGCTATCCCAGAAGCCAGAACAGCAAGAGGGATTGCTGCTTTCACTGCGCAGCGATCCCTCTTGCTGTTCTGGCTTCTGAGATTCAGAATTTTTTTTTCTTGTTTTCCTCCTCCAAAAACTAGGTGCGTCTTGTGGTCTGGTGCGTCTTATAGAGTGAAAAATACGGGTATTTCAATTATATCACAGGATTTATGTGAATGTTTTTCAAAATGTGGTTTAGATGAAGCAATTCTGGTCATGATCATAATGAATGGAAAGCACAGTTGCAGACACCTGTTACCAGCTCAAGCCATGCCTATTAAGAATAGCTGTACTCAGCACTACATTTCGGATCTGGTCCATCACTGCCCTCAAAATACACAATTTAAAAACTGTATCACAATGACAGCACAGTAGATTGCTATTTTGCTTTACCCTGACAAGATCATGTTAACATTCTGCATTAATACGTCTTTTGAGTTTTACAAATACAGTGACTGTGACCAAGAATCCTTCACTAAAGGTTATGTGTGAGTGCCTATGTTATGTGCACAATATTTAATTCAACAGTCTCCACCACCAACTCATGGTCTCAAAAAAAGGAAGTTTGAAGTTCAGTTGGAAGGAACTCCTGAACCAGAAAAGCAGCTTTTGATAAAGAAATTCTCTTGCTGAACTATCCTGGCCACTAACATCCACATTTCTAATTGTAAATAAATATTTGTGAAATATTGAGATTTCTGGCAGGATGAGGTTGGAACAAATATATAAACATAGTTAAAGGAAATTTACTTACTGGTTGTTTGTTCTCCAGTCAGTGGCTCACTTTCTGTGCCTTGTCCGAGGGCATAGACCTTGAAAACATAGGTTGTTCCAGGCAGAAGCTCTGTGACCTCAGCAAACGAATACCTAGTAACGGGCAGCCTCTGACCATGTTCACCAGGGCGGTTAACTGGGATCACTTCTACGCGATAGCCGGTCACAGCACTTTCAGGGGGAGTCCACATGATGGTGACTTTGACATCTGTGACTTCCACAAACTGCAAATCCTTGGGTGAAGGAATCACACCTAGCCAGAAAGATGCACAAAGCACACCCCTTACTGAACTGCAAAGTGACCGCAATGACAAGGGGGGGGGCTAACCTGGACCCCATATTACAACTGCCCTTTTCATGCTGCCACATTTTGAAAGTAGCTGCCAGGTGGGAATGGTTTAAATGTAACCAAAACTAAGTAAAAAGAATGCCCATTACATCCCACTACCATATCACAGAGGAATCGATGTTCCCTTTTCCAATTTCCCTCAAAAGTCCTTCCCATTGTGTCACTCAAGAAAACCAATCAGCTTCTGGTGGAGTTGGATGAATCCAGGAAGTCCAGTTCCTCTTTCACATTTGGAGGGTGGTATTGCTTTGGAGGGACATAGGGAAGAGCAGTGGAAATATAGTAGGCACTACCTTCCTGTGGTGCTCCTGTGGTCGTCTTCTGAATGAAAATAGGAGAGCTCTCCTGATTCTCTTCCACAGCATAAATGCTAATATTGTATTGAACACCAGGCATCAAGTCACTGAGCGTCACCGAGGTAGCAGACTCTGGTAGGTTGAGTTCAGTACTGCTGCCTTCCACAGATGGAGTATAGACAATTCGGTACCCTAAGGTAGCCAGAAATGCATGGTTAGCCCATGGCACAGAAACAAAACCAAGTGGGAGACATCTGCTCATCCCTATGTTGAATTAGCCACTGTTATTATTCAAGCCTTTATTTGATCCTGCACATTTCAGAAACTGAGGACTAGTGAGCCTGCATAAATTAAAATTTAGGAGGACTATAACCTTATGAATCACAATACTTTGGAGCCCTCTGTTTTTATTAGACAGGCAGCAGGATTGATAGTCACCTCCTGCATGCCTGAAATATATACTTTTTGGTGTATAAAGAGTTTAGTCCTCGGCTATATCGCCATGCGTTTGCCTCTCTTACAACTGAAGAAAAACAAAATGCACCAAAATTTAAAAACCAAGACAAGTAAATGAGCCAGACCTGTGATTGGAGCTTCTGGTCTGTTCCAGCTCACAACTATTGAAGTGTCATCAACCTTTTCTACATGGTGCTCAGGAGGAGCATCAGGTGCTGTTTAAGGAGAGAGAAAAATATGAAAGTCCAATGGCACAAAGTGACCAGCTTCAAAGGGAAAACATGGTGGCCTGGTGTCTTTCCTTGCCAAATATTGTGTGATCCAACATACCCGTTGTCTGTGTGGTGGACAGAATTAAATCCTGCTCTCCCTCTTCTGAGACCTCATAGACCTTGACGATGTAATTGCGACCCGGAAGTAAGTTGGAGATACTAACTGAATTGACTGTGCTTGGAAGTTCTTTAAAAGGAACAAATGAAAAACAGGGAATGTTTGTTATGTGCAAACAAACAAACAAACAAACAAACAGGATTCTAGTGCTACAATGCCATGCTTTGGTGTAAACCCCAGTGAATTCAGCAGGAATTCTTTTGAAGAAAACATGTATCAGATTGGACTGCACTGGGCACTTCTGAAAACTCCAGAAAACTGAAGTGAAACTCACTTGGCAAGAAATTAAGAGGTATGATCTGCCTGAATGAAGCCTCCATACACAATTGTATGCAGTTTCAGAAAATTCTAAATAATTCATATATCTATAATTATGAGACTTATATTTTCAATAGCAGAACAAAAGTTAGGCAGCAATCCTTAACATAGCTGGGAATTCAAAGGGACTTACTTTTGAGTAGACATGGCTATGAGGACAACCATACTAGATAAGCTTTATAGGCTGAAATGAAATTAACCCTATTTGTGTCATCTGCGACTGATGCTCATCCAATCTTACCCAAGTACTTGGGCTCATCCCCATCTTCACTCAGCTCATATTCCACGCGGAATCCGGAGACAGTGTCTGAAGCAGAAACCCAGGAAACCACAAAACTATTGGCTGTAATTTCTGTGATGGATTCCGAGATAGAAACCACAGAAGGAAGTGCTGTTGTTTCTCCTATCACATGAGTACCTGCAAGGCAAAATTAATATATAAGCAATAGTTTCATGGAAGGAAATACAGGGAAAATCAAGAGCTATTGCCTTACATAGGCTTTGATTTTATGCAAAAGTATGTTTTAATACAGACTTTTAATACTTTTTAATGTTTAATTAAATTATGAGTTAAAACTGATAGGGTGATTTGGGGTGATGGGGTGATTTGGGGGTATTTCTCCCCCTCCTGAATGAAACCATGACATCAATAAACCCTTGCAACTTGGGGTGGGGTGCAGTGGCGTAGCGTGGGTTGTCAGCACCCGGGGCAAGGCAAGTAATTTGCGCCCCCTAACCCGTGGATTTGCGCCCCCTAACCCGTGGATTTGCCCTAACCCCAGATGTTGAGCCCGGTGCGGCTGGCCCCCCCCTGCACCCCCACGCTACGCCACTGGTGGGGTGTTCTTGGCTGGATCCCTGACGGCAGAACACTCAAGACCTCTGGGTTGGTGTTGGGTGTTGTCGTTGTTAAAGCACAGCAGTAGATTATTATTTTTTAAAAAAAGTTTAAAGCTTCATTTATAAATCCTACATAGTTCTTTTAGCAAAAAACTGCAAAACCCCAGAGCTCTTGAGAAGTCCATAGGCAGCATTCCAGGCAGCCTCACATTGTAAGGCCAACGGAAGACACAGACATGCACTCGAAAGGGAAGACCAAAGGGAAGCTATAGATTTTAAGATGTACAAGCAAATATGCATACCACTTGGCGACCTCTTACTTTAAGGTAAGAAAGACCAGGGAAACAAATACCCCCTGCACCCCTCCACATAAGATATTACGGTGAAAAGTGAACCGCTTTGACTTCACCCACAAAAAAGTTCTGCATTTGCTTGTTTGCAATTTGGCAGGTTTAATCCATTGTGGAGGAGCTTGTGTGCCTATGAATCTCATCCACTTTAGCAAAAAGGTGAAAACTTTATAGCCATTTTTAGATTTCCCATCTTAGTGAATGGTGAACACAGAGGTTTGTTTTATACGGAGGGTCTCAGAACCTGAAACAGATCAAAGTAGGGCTGGGCACACACACACACACACACACACACACACACACACACACACAGAGTGATATATCAGTATATCACAATGTTATACCAGTGATATGTGTCACAATGTTGAAAACCAGATATCACCCAGCCCTAGATCAAAGCAGAGAAAGCACAGAGTGGCAGGGAAGCAGACTGGTATTTTTCAAAAATGCACAGAAACAAGGTGAAATGTGAGGCTACTGGATACCGTTCTATGCCATTACTGTTGGTATAGGAAATATTATGGCAAACAATACTGTAGAACTAAGGCTGGCTATGTGCTAGCAACACAGCAACTATCAGAAGTTTCAAGACTGTTTCAAGACTGATATACATTAAAGCGAATATTACCAGCAACGCAAAACAAATTTCTTTATTATTATTATTATTAATTATTATTTATTGAATTTGTATACTGCCCTGTACCTGGAGGTTAAGCATCTATCTTGGGAGAGAACGAAATAATACTTACTTGAAATAGCTGTGGTGCTAGAGGTGGTAAATTCAAAACGGGTGACCTCTCTCTGGCCATAGTGCTGAACACTAATAAGCTGCCCCTCATAAACGATACCAGGTTTCAGGCCTGAGATAGTGTAAGAATTATAGTAGCCTGGGATGGTGGCCTCTTTCCACTTCACTCTAGAATTTTTCTAAAGGAGCAAAACACAGAGGATATTAGGACAGGAATATGACAACAGAAGAAGTGCGTGTATTTCCTACATTATGAGGAAGATTCTCATTTGCTTCCATTTCTAAATATCATCTGCATTTCCTTTATGGGACAACGATATGGAAGGAACAGGTGCTACTTAAAGGAATGCAGAACAAAAGCTTCTTTCAACACTTATCTCATGGACCAATCCATATTTTGAAGAGCAAGTGACACAGGCACCATTTTGAATGCATGGTTTGTGATATAACCACTGAAATTCACACATGTCATGGGAGCCGGTCCAAAGACTTCAGTGAAAAGGCGGAATGTAAACCAAGTAAACAAAAAACCAAACCAAACAGATCCTAGTAGTTCATATATGGCATATTCTTTTCCTCATGGTGCATATTCAGTCCCTAAATTGGCCAGAGACACAAGGCTCCTGCAGTTTGTTTGTAGAAGAGGAAACTGTGTAGTTTTAGCTTGTGTGACAAGCAACCCCTCCCGAAACTTTCTTCAGTGCAACTATTAAATGTGCAGGAGCACATGCCCTCTTCTTCATTTGGTCCCCAAACAGTCTTTAGCAATCTCTTTCATTAGAAGGCTGGATCTTTTGAAGTGCCTCTATGTAACCCCTTGGAGGCCTGACGTGCAATGCATCCGTTAACTGCTGCATGTTTGCTATTGCAGCAGGAGTGAGGGGAAGCAAGGAACCACTAGACTTCCATCTAACCCTATGAAGCTGGTGGCTCTACCACAACTCCCCCGACTGAGCCACTCATTGCCAAATACATGATATTTGGGACACTTTCTTGTTTCCAAGATCTAATCCCTGCCTCCCTTGGCAGCTACTTTGACACCATTCTGTTCATCTCAAAAAAGGTTCCTTCTTCGCTATACAACCCAGACTAATTATGGGTCATTGGGTGGATGTGATGGCACAGTACCACTCAGCCAATCAGATTTAGCTGCATCTCTTGACATTGCTTGAAATGACGGAAAGGTACATATGCCTGTAACTATGGCAATGACATCACTGCCATTTTTACTGACTTCTGCTTAGGAAGCATCAGCCCAGTGATCACAGCAATGGAAAAGGCTCCCCTGTCTACCATGAACATTTTCACCAGTGCCCACAGTCCTCCACGCAAAATCCAGCTGCAAAATTGAGGATGGGTATTTTAACCCATCTCATCCTCTTGGTTTAGGCTAGGCCACCAACCTCGGCACACTTACAGAATATATAGATTGTTAAGTACTGAATTAAGCCTTAAGAGTAAAAATTACATCTATTGTATTGCCATGGTAGATTGTAATAACAAATTTTCATCTGCTTGCAAGACTTCTAGATTCTTGGGACTAAGAAAAAGTTGCTCCACAAAAGACACATGTGCTTACTGGTTTCCATCGGATGATGTACTTGGAAATGTGAGAGGATTCAGGTGCAACCCACTGGACAGGATGAGAATCAGGATTAATTGGGACATCTGTGATAATAACTTGGACAGGACCAGTAGAACCTAAAATATAATTTTTTCCCCATTAGTTTACTTACACCTACATCTATGCATCTTTTTCAAGTAAATTTATTTTCATATTTCCCTCCTGTCTCCAATAATAATAACCCACCTACATTGAACAGTAATATAAGGATTGTGTTCAACTTTTTTTTTCTTTTTGGCAAAACACAACACCATCTTCAAGAGTTACCAGATTTTTCCGTGTATTACATGACCCCTATTTTGGGGGACTCAAATTTATGAAAATGGGGGAAGATGACCCCCATGTATAAGATAACCCCTGTTTTTTAACATTCTTTTGGAGTAAAAAAACCTACATATGGAAAAGTAAGGTATTCTTATGGTAAGATTCACCAGGAAATGAAATGTGGAAGCAGGTAAAATTCAAGTTTTTGTGATGTTGGCACATCACAAAAGGAGTGTGATATGGCTCCTGCATTACACATGCAAGGGCTTTCCAAATGTATTGCATTAATTTCCAAATCAACTCGCACTCAGAACTTATTGGTTCCCCTTTTCTCTCTTTTATGCTCATAACAACCAGGTGAGGTGGGTCAGGCTGAGAGTTAGTGATTTGCCAGGTCACCCACGAGCATAAAAAGTTATTAAATTCACAGCCCCTGTTTTTCATTTTATTGATGCTCAACTCATTTTAACCTTCAGTTTGTTTGTTTTGTACCACCTGCATCGAATTTCCAGTTAAATGCTGATTCAGTACAGTTTCTGAATGAGTATATGGTGTTTAGTGAGCAAGACTTAAATCCCCACAGCACATCAGCAAGGAACTGTCTGGCTCTGTGGAACCCTCTGTTATTTTAGCAATTAAATTCTTCCTTTTAAAGAAGTTTCCCTTTGCAAACTTGTTTGGACAACTGTACAGCATACATACCTGTGGAAACTTTTAAAAGCTTCAATAAAAACAAGCCCCCTCCCATGCTGGCGCTAGCTTTGAAATGGTCTCAACTGCCAAAGAGATACTCAGGAACTCGGTTGTTTGATTTACCCCCACATTTTCCATCCATCGTGTATCTAAGAAGAGGCCTTGGCTACTATTCTGAGGGTACACATATTCCACATAACTCCCTGAGATGGGTTGTTGTAACAGTTGCACAAGAATACCAGGACTCAATTATAACTGCAAAAGCCAACCAGAGGAACCTGAGGACTTGTGTTTTCATTTCACATGCCTCCAGATGTGCTATTTCTCTCAGCAGAATACTATCACTTTGGAGTAGTGACACTTGTACAGGCCACACTCCACCTCATGTTCTATGTCCTGAGTCTCACTGCTCAACCAGCCCCAAAATAAGTCTTGCTATTTTCAGGGGTGCTATCTCAGAATTGTTATCCTGAGGTAATAGAACACTGCCTACAGGAACAAGGAATCCCAGGGTGCCTCAGCCCTGAACGCATGCTGACCCTCCAGAGTCAACATTATTGTTCCTCTGGTGAACTGTGAATCCCACAAAGTATACGGTACTTTGTCACAAAGAAGGCCTAATCTAAGAAAATCAGTCCTTAATTTTCCATCTACTACTGCCCCTCAAAGAATGTTAACTGGCAGCGGTCATGGGAAGAGTCAAATCCAGTTCTCCAGCTTCCTGTGGGAACCATCTTCCATGTGAACAGTTACAGGAATTGTTTTGTGCAACATTGTTAACTGCCTTGAACATGCCAATGGAAAAGCACGATATTACTCAACAAATGAATAATCTTGAGTGCGGCTGTCAAATTGGTCTGGGCTGCATCTCATTCAACATTTACTGTTCCCATCTCAGTACAAAACATACATATTTTGCAACAGGTGGAACATAGTGCATGCATGTTTAAATGTATGCCACTTTCTACTACAAAATTCATAAAAATGGAACCCAGTTCTTTCCTGATTACTACTTACTTTTCCCAAGAAAAGTTTGTGTTACTATGCCATTCTCAGCTGGTGCATTCGCTTAGTAGGCAACACCTTACCTTCCACTTCGAGAACATACTAGCTCTGGATGGTTTGGGTCAGCACATGATAAGCACATGGTGAATGGATAACCCTGCCTTGCAGTGATAGGATTTAACTACCTTTTAGAACTTTCTGGCCATACAATCTTGCAGCCAAGTTCACTGACCCACAGCAAAGCAAGACAGCAAGACTGTCTAGGTCTCCCCCAAACAAAATACTGTATATTCATCACTGACTCAGCCTGGAACAGAGGTGTCTTTTGTTCCTTCATCTTCAATGGTGCAGGATATGCAACTATGCTTGAGTTACACACAAGTCTTCAGACAGAGCTCCAGTCCAACCTCAAACCCTGTCTAATCCTATATCAGCAAAAAAATGGGAAGAAAAAAGACACACTTCCCGGAGCAAGTCTTGCAATTCCAGGGCTATAATCCCAGAATCAATATGCGGAAGCAATAAACTCCTGCTTACTCACAAGTTATTTATTTTATGGGATAACTAGGCCACCACCTACCACTAGGCACTGTTATGCTCATCCATAAATTTAAAAGCTAGTAAAAACAAAGCTGCAAATGCAGTTTGAAAGCCCAAAGGTCAACTCAACAGCCTCTCTTATCAATGTATGTGCATAAGGCTGGAGCTGAACAAACAAACTCCTATCAACCACATCTATGCAAAATTCCTGGAACTGGGTGATCAGGACAGTTCAAACATTTTGTTCAGAGAGCTGGTCATTCCAGGTACTAAAAGCTATCATCCTTGCCACGAAGCTGTTAGAAGCATAGAAGCAGCCCCACCAGGAGGGAAAAAAGTATCTAACAGTGAGCTTCAAAATCCATTAAAAAAAAAACACCACAGTCTGGACAGCTAAAAGAAGGAAAGGTGTGTGCAAGTAAAGAGTAACCATTGCCCTGAAAATCAATATGGTGAAGAGGCAGCTGGAAGGATGCTAAAATGATAATAATTTAAAAATCACAATGTGAATAGTATAGAGACCCAAATGTACAATTCAATGGAAATAACATTAAAGACATGCAGGTTTGATTCTTGTAATTCATGGGACACGTGTTTTGGACCTGATTACTTTCTAACTTCTCTCTCTTACATTAAAAATGTGATCAAAACCATAAAAGATAAGATTCTTAGGAAACAGGATTCTCTGCAAGAGAAAAGGGTCTTATGCAAAGTTCTGCTCACATGGAATCACTGAAAATAAGAAAACATGCTCAAAGGAGACATACTGGATCCTTTAAGAAACAACAACGGGTTGTTCATCCCGCAGCTTCCTACCTGTGTATGCAGTCAAAGGCTGGCAGTGCCACTCTCCAATGCCACGCCCATAACAGTAGCACTGATATCTGACACCATGAACGTGCTTCTCCCACGAATCCCCAATCTGGTAAAAGGTCTGGCTTTCGGAATCTTGGCACTGGTCTGGAAGCAGAAAACCAAGTGGGGAATGTGTGGTTATTTCACAGAAATTTCAAGTGTGGGGTTCTTCAGGCTTACAGACTCAACACTCCTGTCTCCACATTTCCATGTGGCCCTTTGAAATTCCCATATTTCCCCCCCCCAACCTCTTCACAAGAAGTGGGGTTTCAAAGTGGGCCCAGCTGGGGCTTCCCCATCTGTTGCAAATAGCATAGCCTTGGCATGTCTTTTAGAGGGGCAACCCACCAGGATCCATTTCTCACTTGAGTCACTGGACCAGGGTTGGAACCTTATCACCAGCAGGTTCCTGTGCCTGAATGGAATGAATTCTATTCAAAACCTTCCTCCTCATGCGCCTCCTGGCGCTCTTCCCACCTATTAAGCGAAAGTCACATGCCCAAGGCCAGATAGAAAGACTACAGCCGAGAACCCTTCAACACAGCTATCACACAACTTACCATTATTAATTCTATCATGCAGACTGAAAACTAAAGCTGAGAGGAAAGGATTTAGTCAAGGAGTCTGTGGCTTTCTGATGTAATGTCTGATAAGTAGGACACACGTGCCATAAATAATTGTGTAGAAGGGAATCGTTTCGGTGGGAGCAGATTTACTCGTATTTCTCTAGGATTCTATTATGAAAATGTGAAAGCAGCAAATAGTGCTTTTGGGGTACGTAACAAATATACATCCCATTTGTATCTCCACCAATGGCCAAAATTTGCTTTCTTTTAAATTCAGTTCTGCTTCTGCTGATATCATGAAATAGCAAAATTTCAATGTATTTTAGGGGTGTAGAATCATGCCATTTCAATATTTAGATTGTTGTATTCTCTTATTCACTGTCCCTGTAATTCCAAACTATACTATTAGGAGCAGAGTTTTAAGTGGAAAGTAGATTCTGAAATTCCAGAATACTTAAATGAGCCTTAATCATGTTGCTTCACATTTATCTTAGTGCATTGCAAATGGGAGCTTTATTAATAAGTTTTACTAGGTGCTAACTGCAGCAATTCCCCCCCCCCGAAAATGCATGGCAAAGATAGAAACAGCCCATTTTACAGAACTTTCTAACTCATTTTCAAACAAAACTCCCTTTTCCCCCAAGAAGCCATTTGCAAGAGCCTCACATTTGCTAAGCTGCAAAATGTGGTTCAGTAAAACCTGCACAGATCTATTTTAAATGAAGAAGAACTTAACCACTAGGACCTTATAAATGCTTGCCAGGAAAAACATTAAAGCTCCCCAGGGATTGAATAATCAGCTATCAAACATCCAGGCCTAAACATGCAAACAAAATTAGGAATTTTTTTTGGTCAGAAAACAGCCATGTGTTCATTCTTAGAAATAGTCTTAGCTATGACCAGGTTCAAGAGTGCTGTTCACACAACTCAAATCTTCATTAGTCCTAGCAGAGTACAGTCAGCCAAATAAAACAGGCTTAGCCTCAGGTAAGATAATATTTGCTAGAACTGGCTTTGAAGCTCTTTTGGTTCAAGAGACCAGAAAAACTTCATGGTGAACGTTTCAAACTGTGTTCCCATATGAGGAAAGGTTATGCTATTGGGGCTTTCTAGTTTGGAGAAAGGTGAGTAAGAGGGTGGATCGGGTCAAAGAGAAATCAAAGTCATCTCAAAACATTCATGGGAGTAGTTTTAAAAATTATTCCAATTTGCATCTTTGAAAATTAAATGCTATGGCCCCAATTCATGGGCAAGCAGGGAGATTTGTGTATACTACAGGCTTATAAGCAACCTACATTTCAGTGCTGTGAAGAGGTGGTATATACTAGTTTCATTAGCAAAGTTTTAGGTAAGCAATATTTAGGTAAGCAACAGATTTTTGTAATAGTTTTACAGAGAATGCAGCCTTTAAAAGATGGTGTGACCTGACTTTTAACATCAAACATAGCTTCACTCATTTATTATCATACCTGCTATCAAACTGGGGTTTGGCAAAAGCCTAACTGTTCATTAAGTGCCTTCCCCCTCTCTCTGGCTCTCGATATCTCAGGAAGTTCAGCTGAGAATGGACTTACCCACAGGATCACATTTCCATCTTCCCCGACCTTGACCAAAGCATGTACAGTTCAACATGTGTCCTTCCTCATGGCGTTTGTGGAAGGTCTGGTTTACATCATAGGTGACCCCATCGACTATACACTGGTCTGTTTTAAGATACAAGTACAATATTTGTGCTATTGATTACTTTGAACAAATACAGGTTACTGAGCTCTCACCCGATTAATGGTGCTCTATTGTGAAACAAGTTGCACAAGTTTTTCCAAAGCACAGCAAAGTCACCTACAGAGAATTAACCAATTTTCACATAAACACAGAAAACTATAGGTTTACACAATCAGGTTAAAATACCCCCTTGCTCCACAAGCTTGCATTTTTTCTTGGCACTGAGATTCTAATGCGAGAAATAAAATCTAGACAATATGCAATTTCTATAAAGGGCTCATTCTCTAAAACCCCTTAATCAAGTCTCTGACTATCCTGCTATTTCTTCTACAAGGTTATTAAACACCAGGCAGCAAAGTACTACTACTAAATATAACGAGTATTATATTTGGGACCAACATGCTTTCTCTCTTGCTTCAATCCTTAGTCTTTGTTAAAAAACCAAGCAGGCTAAAGAGAAGAAATAGAAACAACTGCAAATCCAGGCTATGGCCTTGCACATACCCATACAGACCTTTGACCTGAATATTAAAGAAAAGCTGGTTTTATGGGTGCAAAATAGCTGTATGCATCACTTATATCCTCATCAGCCTTATAATCTCCTTCATGCATACTGTAATAGAACCCTGTTTCATTCGATCGACTGAAATGCTAACAGCTGACACCCTAATGCAGAGCTGTGAATCTACCCTATTTCATCTTTAGAGGAAAGTGATTCAGGCATTTAAACCCTACCCAGCGATGCTGCACAGCTTCCCTGCCCTCAACATCCAAGTGCTGAGGATGGACATCTACAAAAGGGAAAGACACTCACAATATCACCAGAGGTCAACTCATGTGGAAGTCCATGCAGAGGATTCCCCCTCAGCTCAGTGTGTGGACTGAGGAAGTGGTGCAACAAATGGGCTGCAGCCAGTGGCACAGCCCGTATAGCCCCTTTTCCTCATGGCGCCAGTTGCATGTGAAGGGGCTTCTGTTCACCCAACACTCTTGTTTGTGTGTATGTGTGTTTTAACACTGGTTCTTTCATGCTATAATTACTCTCAGTATCAGTCTTCTAGCCTGGGTGATATATCAATATATCACCCAGGACTGGTATGAGGGGCAGGCCCCAGTAATGGTTTAACTCAGTGAAACCGCCGCCACTCCTGAGTCCCTCCAGGGCCCAGTGTGCTGAGGGAGAAACAGCTGCAGCTGGGCGATAGAAGCAGATATCCTGCTGAGTAAAACCACCATCACAGTCTGCCCCTCATTCCAGCACAAATGGAGAAACAAGCTGCATCGTTGGGCTCCCTCCATCTTTGGGCAAGGGTGTGTGTGTGTGTGTGCGTGTGTGTGTGTGTGTGTGTGTGTGTGTGTGTGAGAGAGAGAGAGAGAGAGATGCCTCTTTCTCCTGAGAGAAGGAGGTTGCTTGCCCGCCAACCCGCCTATGCCGGTGAAGGTGGAAGAAGTCCTGCAATCAGAGCCTGTCAGGCTCTATCACAGGATGGGCTCGCTTAGCTGTGGGGCAGGAGCCTTCCTACCCCCCAGCTGAGTGGACCTGGTTCAGCTGCTTTGGTCCTGACCAGCAAAGCACTGGGGACAATGCATCTTTTTTCAACATCACGGTATATCGGCAAAGCATGATGTTTGGCTGGTGATACACCCCAATGTTGAAAGCGTAATATCGCCCAGCCCTCTTCCCAATTTCTTTACAAAGGTTTGAGGGGGGATACTGAATTTCATAAAAAGACTGAAAAGCCAACACAATTCAGAATCTTAAAATGTATTTTGCTTTCCTTCCAACACCAATCCCTCAGGTGTACAGAATAACAACTGGATCGCCTAGTGGCAATAAAAATCAGCTTTAATTCTGAATCACCACTTCAGTGGAGAGCACAGTAGTGACACAGCAGGGCAAGCACAACTAGAGATCACTCTAAGCCTACCTACACTTTGGGCAACACTAACACAGGGAACTGGGAAGTTACGGAGCTACATAACGTGCCAAAGAAAAATCAGGAACAGACTGTCCCCTATAAATTATATTCCATTTCAGCAGCAGCTGGAAGTCTTCTCTCCACCCTGTTTCTTCTAAACAGTAATCCACTGGTGTGAGGCAAATGCAAGATGATGAAATGTCTTTTATTTTTCTTTCATGCTGTCTAAGCACTTCTCTATCCATAGACTCAGGAACTTTCAGTAGAATTTCCTACCCAGTTTTCCTGTAGATTAGTGATTCCTCCTCATCCAAGGAAGATATCACTGAAGAAGGGAGAGTAGCTCCACACTCGTCCTTCGGCACATCACTACCAACCAAACTAATCTGGGAGTGGTGTCTACATGGTACCAAAAGGGTAGATACAGGAGATCCTATACTAAAGCGCCTGAGATTCTGTTTATGCAAATAGTATGCATGCATTTCATCTGCACATGCTTTATCCCATTTCAAAGGGAATGTCTTATATTTACTCAGCAATTCTTTCCTTTTTTCAAGGTCAGAAGTCTGAATGCTGGCTTTGGGCACCATCCAGCATTGGAGTACAAAGCAGCATTTGAGAAGCCAGAAGATCAGCCTGAGATCTCAAACTGCTTGCAGTGCGTATGGCAAAGCAGCAGAGAAACGAGTGCAGGCCCACTGCCATGCCATATTGTGGAGCTGCTGCAATTTACACCATCCCAGCAGACTGGCAAAGGACCACCAGCATCACCTAAACTTCCACCCCTTCATGGTGGAGCCAGTTTGGCACTGCCTTGTGCTGACCATCGGATTTCCAAGCCCAGCCTCACGCTCTCCTGTGGGCAACCGCAAGGAGACAAAAATGCACAAATGGTAAAGAAGGATTCAAGAAGTTTGTGTGTGAGATTTTTGTCTCGGAGCAAATGTCTATGTGTCTCTAGCGATTTTCAGGAACTGACATTTTCCACCAGAGACTACTACACTCCTCGTAAGATTTCGCTCAGGAGAGCAAAGAGCCTTGCCCATTATTACTCATAGCTGCACCAAATGCCCTGAGTTTTGCAGGGATTCCCTCAATTCCCAATGAAGCCAATGGAATAATGTAATCTAGAAGTTAATAAAGAATTAAGAGAGCTTTACCATATCTGAAGAAAAGCAATGACAAACCTAGACAGCATCCTAAAAAGCAGAAACATCACCTTGCTGACAAAGGTCCGTATAGTTAAAGCTATGGTTTTCCCAGTAGTGATGCAAGGAAGTGAGAGCTGGACCATAAAGAAGGCTGATCGCCAAAGAATTGATGCTTTTGAATTATGGTGCTGGAGGAGACTCTTGAGAGTCCCATGGACTGCAAGAAGATCAAACCTCTCCATTCTGAAGGAAATCAGCCCTGAGTGCTCACTGGAAGGACAGATCCTGAAGCTGAGACTCCAAGACTTTGGCCACCTCATGAGAAGAGAAGACTCCCTGGAAAAGACCCTGATGTTGGGAAAGATGGTGGGCACAAGGAGAAGGGGACGGCAGAGGACAAGATGGTTGGACAGTGTTCTCGAAGCTACCAGCATGAGTTTGACCAAACTGCGGGAGGCAGTGGAAGACAGGAGTGCCTGGCGTGCTCTGGTCCAGGGGGTCACGAAGAGTCGGACATGACTAAACGACTAAACAACAACAACAACAAAATCATATCTGAAGATTACCTACCCCCTTGCACCCACATCATATGACCACTCTAGATTAATCCTTGTCATGCAGACTGCAAATGGCCGTATCAAGTTGAGCATACAAGCAGAAATGGGCAAATACCTCTAAGCTGAGAATAAGCAATGCAGGTCCACTCTCCACGCCCATTTCCCATACAAGTGCACCTCATCATATGGCCCATGTCATGCTGTTTGTCCCACTGGTCTCCAACACGGTACATGACTCCATCATTGGTGGTACAGATTTCCTCATGAGCTGTTCAAGGAATAATAAAGAGTGAGGTTTGTTTGTTGGGGCCTATGTTTGTGTATGCCATACCTCATATTAAGCAAAGTACAGTGGCAATCTTCTTTTTTGAACAAACAATTTTGTTAAAATATTTGAACAAATTTTCATTCTGTCTTACTGATTCCATAAGAGTTTTGATATCAATGTGTTTGCTAAAGTTGTAATGTAAAATTATTTCAGCAACGCATATCAAATGAGATTAATTTACATTGGGAGGGGGGTGCAATTTGGAATTTACAGCTACTGCTGAAGCTTGAATTAAGGACAAGATGCATTCCCACAAGGTTCTAGATTCCAGAATGGAATATTGGCGGAATATGATTGAGGCTAATATTTATAGACAGCTGCTGAGGCTTAATTAGTGATCTTTCAGCATCACATAGACAAAGTTCTTTCACAATCCGCAAAGAATTAGAGCACCAGTCAAACATCTTAGTACTGGACTCTCACTAAATATATGTTCAACATACCTGCCATGGGACAAAATCCAAATTTTTGATCAGCGTCATAGTTTGGGGTGGTTCCACACCACTTCATACTGTCTCTCCGTCCCTCAGAAGTGCAGTCAGTGTAATTCTGGTTGTTGTAGAGGAAGGGGAAGTGGCACAGGGCACCATTGGAGTTACCACCACGTGTCTGAACCAAGACTGCAAGACAGAAATAGCCATTCAAGTGGACATTCAAGAAATAGCCATGCAAGTGGACCTTGCAAAGCCTTATCTTGACTTCTTAGCATGACTGCCATTCACAGAGACCCATCTCCATAACATCACAATATCCAGGAAAGTGGTGTTTTTGATATGTCACTTCAGAGTATGCAATTTGCTGCAATACAGAGTCTTTGCTCTTAAGGAAGCTTGATTTGAATTCCAGCTCAGCAGGGCATTCCTTACAGAGTCCTAATCCTACACAAGATCAAAAAACCTATACAGAGTCACCCTCAACCAAGCACATGCCCCCAATTATTATGTCCATCACTTTATTAGTTATGTGATTAAGTTATGTTCTTTCTGAAGAAAAAAATTAATAAAATATTAAAATAAATTTGCGCGAAGACTTCATGTATCTTCAGCCACAGCCTTTGGTTCCTACACAGGGTTGTTGTGAGGGTGAATGGAATAAACATGCAAAGCATCTAACCAATATGGTCTACACTCTGGTTAAGTTGCAAAAGCAGTCCTCCATCTGTACACAAATGGTTTTCTCCACCCTCTCAAAAAAAGTTCCTGGCAAATGTGAAAACCAAACTCTGCTCTGCTCAAGAATTGTCATCATTTTCATTCCCTGAAGCTTCAGAAATGCAGCTGATCCTCAGGCTTTTTTTAAAACAGGGCCTCATCCATGCTCTGATCTAGAGACTGGGCGGGGAAAGATAAAGACACATCGCTGGAGCACTGGGAAACCAGAGCAGAAGATGTGCACTAAGAGACATCTCTATGCTCTTTTAATTTTTGAATTTTTCAAATTTTACAAAACAATAAAAAAACCCAAAGCAAAGTACATATCCTTTGACTTCCCTCCCACCCCTTTGTGGGCCCTCATGTTATAATTATCCCCCGTGCATCTCCTTTATACTTCCAATTTTTACTAATCCTTAATTATTCCTTATTTCAATTCTTTAGCTACAAGTTTACATCAAACCTGCTAATGCATTTAATTGTTTGCAATAATTTTTCAAATAAACTATATACTTTCCCCATTTATTAAAAGTTAACTCTTCCTGGTTTTTAATTCTTCCCATGGGTTTTGCCATTTCGGCACAGTCTATTAATTTTATCTGCCGTTGCTCCTTGGTCGGGGCTGCATAACATCTCTCTGCTCTTAATCATGTAAATAAAGGAGAGGGAGAGGGAGATAGAGGGCTATTTTAAGTTGGAGGCAATGGGAGGTCTTAACTCACTGACTTTACAGCTTCATCATAGTGCAGAAGTAGCTGCTAGGGCAGGGCCGGGCCAAATTTACTCAAATTCTGGAAAATCAGTGGGATGGTGGGCAGATTGCCTGAGAGCAGAACCACTCTCTAAGCCTTTAAATAAGACCTTAACTTACATCCCTAATTACAACCCAATGGTTTAAAATAGTCAGTAAGACTAGGCAGATGCTTGTGTGGTTCTATTTTAATTATTCTTTCCCCTCTTCCATGTGGACCTTTACAGGGCAACATTATAATCAATGCCACTCCCAGTTGCTAAAGGAAGCTCCTTCTTTAAAAAGATCAAAGTGGGATAAAAGTAGGTGCAGCATGAAAGTAATGCCCCAATTTCTGGCCACAGAGTAGGCAAGCACATGAGAACTTGGTTGTATTGAGTCCGGTATCTTGTTGTTAGCAGCTGTTGTTACTTTTGGAAATGAAAGTAATGAACGAACATTAAGTAAACAAAGGAATGAAACTCAGAAATGATGGGGCAGCAGCGCTTACCTAACCACTGGTTGGTTGTATTGCTGCTGGTTGTATTGCTGCTGTATTGCTGCTGCTTGCTGAGATGGAGGTTGAGGAGGAAGACCCAATTGCACTGGTGGAAGCACTGGACTGGTTTTGCTGGTGCATTTGCACCATGCCAGTCTTGCCTGCTACCTCACTCCTCTCCCTCCCAGTAAGCAGCTGATCACTGGTCCTGTCAGTGTTGTGTGCCACCAGCTATTGCAGTTCTTGTTACTAGAAAGCATCACCTGGACTCAAATGCTTCCAGGGTTTATTATTGCAACTAAAAGAGCTAGGAATATACTCATTTGAAGTAAGAAGGCAGATTCCTAGTGATCCAAAGTAATTATTAGATTATGCACTGGAGAACACATTTTACACAGATCATGACATTTACAAACTTTGATTTCGATTAACAATGCAATCCCATCAGTTCTCCCTTTCATGTGATCTTTTAACCAGTGTGCTTATTTATTTATTTATTTATTTATTTAGGTATTATATTCCTTTCCTGCCTTTCCTCCAGGGAGCTTAAAGTGATGAATATGGGTCTTCTCCCTGCTTCCTGCACCTCATTCTTACAAACCTGAGCTGACAATGTTTCAAGGTCATTCAGAGAGCTTCAGGGTCAAGTGCATATTTGAACTGTGGTGTCACCAGTGCTAGTGCAATACTCTATAAACACTTGTGCACCTTGATAGCCTGTAATGGGGGACTGGAAACTGGAAGCTATAGCAAATTACACCAGCTCAGCTGCATTAAGAATGGAAATAAAAAATGGAAGGAAGACACATTGTGGAGCAGCACCGGCACATTAGCAAACAAGATCAATTAACTGAGAACCCTAAAATCTGGGGAGAAATTCAGATAAGGAGACTCCAGCTGGCATCCTTTATCTGGAGCACTTTTGCACTGGGTGTATTTCTTTCGTATAATGACAAATGAATTGTTTAAAAGCATTAACATCATTTGAACAGGCAGCTTCTGCCTTGGTATTATAAAGCTAGGAGCTCCACTCCCTGCTGCACTATTTCGCTTTACAGGCAGACGCCTGCTTTAATGCAAATTTCCCTCCCCATCTCAGAGGCAAAATGCTTTGGGGTGGGGGGTGGGGGGAAAGGCCACATAAGACTCAGGTTCTGTTTGCTGCTATATATGGCAACCTGGCTGCAGATTCAAGATCTAAGGAGTGACATCAGAGCATTGCACTGATCATACTCATGAGGCATCTTTCCCCTCAAGCCTAATATGGACATAGGTCTTAGTGGAATTTGGAAAAAGAAAAAGAAGCCAGTCAGACAACTACAGAGAAAGGGCCCCGGATCCAGGACGCAGAGCTCTATTCAGACTATCAGCTTCACTTCTACCCAATCTCCTTCCCCCACAAGACTAGAAGGAGCAAACTGCCATCGTAGGGGCTGGGGTATTCTTTGGGAGGGGAGGGTTGTTGCTGTTGGTCTTTTGTATCTTTGTTTTTGAATTTGTTGTGATTTATGTGAAAATTGTTTGGCTTGGTTTTGTATTTGTTAGTGTTTTATTTATTGTTTATAATTACATTTTATGTTGTAGTTATGTAATTTTATGTTGTAAGCTGCCCTGAGCATGGTATGAACTGTGAAAAGATAGCATACAAATATACGTAACTGCACATGCACATATATTCTAACTTCACATACTACTCCTTGTGCATTTCCAGGAACCAGCTGATGAGACACAGGGCAGAAGCACATGAGTGAAATTAGAGAGTAATTTCCAAGCATTCCTTAGCCAATCATTCCTAAGAAGAATTCTCCAACCCAATCTCTGGAAGTGCAGTTTTCCCAAGAAGAAACCAGTTGTGAACCTGAGTGGCGGATTCGTTTATTTAGATTTACATTCTATTCAGACTATGGTCTGAGTGCCAGTGAACTGGTGAGTCATGTTACTGTTAATTCCAGTCTTATAAAATGGAAACATGCAGAATAAATAACCTGCCTGTGGCTATTTGCTAAGGACAAGAGATTTGAACCTAGGTTTCTGAGTAGAAAAATATTTTCTCTACTGCACTGAACTGGCTCTATTATGAGGTCATTATGATTCAAATCCTACTTCTCATCCTGCTCTACCAACACCCACCAGACTTTTATATTCTGTATTTCTTGAAGCTGCGTCTTCCTCCATCCTCACAAGTCACGTCAGGGAAAAAACAGTCAGTTACTGAATTCAGTGGAGCAATGGCAAATTTCAGTTAATGGGTCTGTGCCTCCGTGGGCAGTGCTACCCTCCCAAAACCTTATTTCTCCCAAGTATGTATTCCTTTTAAAGAATTTTACCATTTTGTTCTGTGCAGAAGGAGTATTTCTTGTCCTGATCGAAGTCTGAGGTTGTGCTGCACCAGAGAGTCCCATCAGTTCGGCCTTCAGAAGTGCAGGAGTAGAAAGTCCTCCCATTATAGGTGAATGGCAAGACACAAGGCTCCCCATTGGCATTGCCACCGTAGGTCTGGGTCACAGCTTTAGAAAGAAAGCTTTGCATCATTATCCTATCATCTAATCACAAATACAATGCAATGCAATGTCTTCCTTAACAGTGAGCTTTTTTCTCCTTTTCCCTTTTTCCTACAGCTTGAAGCTATCATATCTTACTCTACAGCACCATCCAACTGTTGTATTCAATGCTCTTGTATTCTCCTCTCTCTCTGAGGAGAGATGTTGAATGGGGAGACTTGCTTCTCTAAACTATGATCACATCGTAGCAATAAGTGTTACATGGTAACATAAATGGTGACTCAGGCATAGTAGTCAAAGGAGATCAAAGAAATAGGCAGGGCACCTCAGTACCTTTACATGATCCAGTTGAGTCCTACTGCGGTCGGTAGCAGTGAAACAGCTAAGGTGTGATCCATTCTCCTAAGGTGCGCCAATCTTTAAAAGACCTACCTCAATCAAACCTAGCCCCTACAATTAGTCTCAAGTATCCCTAAGTGATAATCTTTTATGAATTTGAAATGCCTCCTACCTGTTTCCTGGCAGCTGACTCCATTGCCCAGACAAGTACACAGCATATGCTGGCTCCCCTGTGTCTTCAGCCATTGCATCCCCCAAGAGTAGACCATGCCATTGTCAGTCATGCAGTGCCCATATGGAGTAGGCTGGGACTGAGGTTGGTAGAGCGCCGTTCGCACATCTGTGATGGTAGCAGACGCAGTTCCTTCAGAGGAAAGTGTGATAGCAATTAAACCCTGCAGTTCACATTGCATAAAGCCAGGGCTGTCCCTTGATTAAATCATCTTTGCCAGTTAATTATCTCCTTTGAGTCACTTAATCAGCCAATTAAAGCTTCATTAAATCTGCAAGATTTGAAATGGGGAAATAAAAGTCATTAACTGTTTAGCCTATTTTGTTTTTAGAACACGTTAAAGAAAAAGTAAAGGCTTCTCCCCAGCATGTGGTATTCAGAGGCAGCTTTGCTTCTATTCCTGTGTCCAACTGCCTTGCTGGAACAGACCAAGGGTTCTTATCTTCTACGTATTTTGGGAAACGGTTTGCTCATTTGTTCTGTGTGTTCAAATGCCTCTCCAGATATATTGCCATGAGGGTTCTCACTTTTCATCAATGTTGGGACCCCGGCTGTTGTTCTGAATCAATATGGCGGTCCAAAATGTGACTTTGGCACAATGAGTTCAAAATGTGCCAATTTGGAGACCACTGAAAATATTGTTGCCCAGTTTGGTGGTACAGTTCCAACCTGTGCAAGTCCAGATGCCTCTTGAGACATCATTGCCAAACTTGGCACAAGGGTTTCCAAAGAGAAGGAGGTGGTCTTCATCTATATTTGCCGGCCAGGTACCATTTTTTAATCAAGCTGGTGGACCAAATGAACCCAAATTAATCATTAGTTCTTCCACCCCTAAAAAATTATTCAGGGCAAGGTCACGTGGTCAGAGTCCTGGGTTGGTGTGTGGGTGTATGTGTGTGCACACAGCCCAAACTCTCACAAATTATACTATCAATTTAAAAGTCATCATATGTTTGGGTTTCTTTGAATACCTGGGCCGCTCCAGGAACTCCCTGCTAGTAGTTTATATATAGCGTAACAGAGGACAGCCATGGCACCTGAAAAGCCCATAGGCTTTGTAATCTTCCAGCCCCCATCCCCACTCCTGCTACACACAGCCTGCAATTATTAAGAGAACAAGTGCCACTGCCTCCTACTGCTCCTCCCTTCTATACACAATCCCAGCTTAACCAACTTCTTCCCACAAGTAAAGGTAAAAGGTAAAGGACCCTGGACAGTTAAGTCCAGTCAAAGGTGACTATGAGGTTGCAGCACTCATCTTGCTTTCAGGCCAAGGGAGCTGGCGTTTGTCCACAGACGGCTTTCCAGGTCGTGTGGCCAGCAGGACTAAACCGCCTCTGGTGCAATGGAACACCATGATGAAAGCCAGAGCACACGGAAACGCCATTTACCTTCCCATCCCAGCGGTACCTATTTATCTATTTGCACTGGCGTGCTTTTGAACTGCTAGGTTGGCAGAAACTGGGAGAGAACAATGGAAGCTCACTCCATCATGGTGATTTGAACTGCCGACCTTCCGATCGGCAAGCCCAAGAGGCTCAGTGGTTTAGACCACCCGCGTCCCTCTAAGTCCCACAAACAGAACAAGGACTCTTTTGTGAGAGGCTGAGGAAGGCGTAGGAAGGAGGCAGGAAAAAGAAGCAAATCAGTTACAGCACCAATGTGATGCATTTAGATTTCATGATCATATCCAGGTTGATCACCTACCTATGCCTGTGGTTTGGAGAGATGAATGCCTCTCGCACTTCCATTCCCCTCTGCCATTCCCTGTGCAGATGCACTGAAGTAGATTCCCTCTGTTGTCTTTCTTACTCCAGGTATCTCCAATTCTGTAAGATGTTCTGGTGTCCTGATCATTGCACCTGTCTGTAAAGGAAATGAAAACACACAATGGGGAAATGAAGCCCCTGCCATTTCAGCAGCCCATGTGCTACAGATACCTTGATCCACTTGGACTGGTAAAAACATTTGATTTTTTTTCACACAGTCATTGATCTGTCATACAGACCGATCTAATTAAACACCAACAGTCTATTTTAGTTACCAAGAATCAAGCGGAATTTATTTTTCTACTACTTTGAAAACTTTACATGCTAGTTAACAACAGATTGAGATAAATCACTATTTTGATTTTGCAATTATAGGATTAAAACAGAGAGATGAGTCAGTTGCCCAGGGACAGTTGTGGATTTTATATCAAAGCCTATATGAGCAATTTCAACAGCCTGCTGCAGTTTGGACAATTATGAGAGGATAAATCCTGCCATCCAGATACACAGGCAACACTCCCAGTAATGGCAAACATATGTATGAGACTATTAAAAATATACCTTAGGGCCAAAGAGGGGCATAATCTGCCACTGGTCATGTACACTGGAAAACATACCTCCTGTGCCCTAGGAAGCAAATGCCCAAGGAAGATACAAACTGGCCCATCCATTGGTCAGTGAATAAATATTCTGTTCCAATGCTTGCCTTCCTCCACTCTCCTCCCGCCACATGCTGATAGCTTCAAGTCTTTCTCCTGCACACATTACCACACTCACCGCACCTCTCTGTGCAAGCAGACATCACCATTCATGCAGCTGCTTTCCCTGAAACAAAGTGGCACAAGGAAGTTCCTGCCCGCTGTGCCTGACAGCTGAAACCCACCCTTGAGAAATGCAGGGTCATGGGGTGGGCACCCTCTGGAGATACTGGGGCTGGGTAGAAGAAAACCTCTGAATCACTCCAAATGGTTTCTCAGCTGTTGCACTTTGGCCACAAAAACCAACATGTGGGAAATACTTGAGAAAACCATGAGATCAGATTGACAGAATACCATGGCCTGGCAAGGAAACTGGTCTGTGGTTTTATACACCAAGTTCATGTGTGTGAATGGAATCCTGGGAAAGCACTTTTCAAAACATTCAGAGCTGGGAAACAAGGAAACTTCTGTGGGAACAAAACATGGTGGTTTGTTCTAAGAGGCCTGCTCATTTACAAGGAGATCTCCATCCTTGGGTGGCCAGCAGCTGCATGCTTCATAAAAAGGCCAGAAAAGCTTCAATAAAACTAAGCTTTCTAACAGTACATTCCATCGGAAGTATGTTATAATGAGCTCAGTGGGGCTCACTCCCCAGAACTGGTGCCTGAATTTGGGGGATCCCCCAAAATGACTACAACAGTGTGGCAAAATGAGAAGAGAGGCTGTGTTATTGTGGGTGGTGGAGCAACTCCATAACAACATACAGAAAGGGCTTAAGTCCACAGATATGGTTATCAACATAGACCAGGAATCAAAATGCCAATCCATCCATATAAACAAACCCAATGCCAACTGCAAGCAGCTCTTTCACATGCCGTATAAGAACTGGGTCCATTTTCCAGCCTGCGGGAGACATTCCCTCATCAGCAGACTTTCTGGTGACTACACGGCAGCACTGGGCTGGCCAGAGGCAAAAATGGACAGTGCAATGGATGTAACCCTTAGTTTTGTACAACAAGCTACATGCCAACCACACAAAGTCAGGCATTTCTACAACTCCTCTACAATCGCTCAGCTTCTCAACCTCCATCCAAGAAATCAAGAGCCATTATCACAGTTAAAGCCAGGCAAAAAAGTAGTCAAAGGCAGCATGGAGCTGGGCCGGTGAGGTATGTGGTTTGGGGAAGTCCCCAAAGCCACATACAGAGACAGAGGCCCCAAGAGCCACACTGGGCCTCTGAGCCAGAGGTTCCTCATGCCTGCTATATAAGCCCAAGAATTCGCCTGCCTACAAGGAACAGTCACTGCCTACTCCGTAGGGCTATTGAGATAATCTATGGGGCAACACTGTAAAACCTGTGATTATTAGCAAAGATGTATCTACCATTTGTACTGAATCCATTGCTTCCATTTTAGATTTGTAGAAGATGCTTCATTAACTTTCAGAAAGATAATGAAACTTTCTGTTCTCTCTTACAGTAAACTGTAGGAGAGAAATCATGATAGACAAATCATGTCATGAAACAAATTATATCAATGTCAAATAATTGGATCATGTCTTTTTACTGGTACTTGCAAACATTATACCTCCTGGTCTTCCCCATTTGGTAATGCATATGTATTGTCACCACAAAACAGACTGCAATTACAAATGAAAGGTTGTCTTCCAGGGCTTTAAAGTTTAATCTCGTATGAACGTAAAACCTAAGACGACTCCTGAAGGACCAGGTCAATGGCCCATCTAGTCCAGCATCCTGGTCTCACCATGGCCAACCAGATGCCTGAGAGGAACCTACAAGCAGGACCTGAGGAGAAGAGCACTGTTCCCACCTGTGGCTTCCGGCAACTGGTATTCAAAAGTATTATTGCCATGGAGGCAGAGCAAACCTACTTTGAGGGTTTGGGCATTAAAATCCTATTGCTTATGTTAGTAAAAAGCCATGACTTTGCCTCACCAATTAAAAACTAAAAGAAGGTATCTCAAAACCTACCAGACACAAGGTTTAGGAGACCAGATGTTTCCAAAGTCAGATTATATGGGCTTTACATTCAGTCAGTGATCTCACTTTTAAGTGGCTTTTTTTTAAAGGAAAAAAAGAAAAATATGGAAGCTTTTCTTGTAAACATTTCACTGGTTCAAACTCCAGAATAAAAATGCTTCCTATGTATGCCAAAGGCTCCATCACCTATACATGGGATCCCCCCCCCCCCACTTCATGGTAACTGCTCCATTTCAGAGCTGTTAATACAGAGGACTGCATATCTACAATGCTTGAGTAGCAAGAAGTTCACTGTTTTGGTTATCTTTCAAACTCCAGTCCTAATCACAATGTGTCCTCAGATAAGTTAACTTAAGTAACTGCATGGAAGGAAAAGTACCCATTCCCTCAGTCCTCAACCTAATCCCACACTGTTTAGGAGGCCACCTGACCACCACCACCACATGGAACAGGTACTGGGGAAGAGGGACACAGGTGGCTGGTGCAGAGAAAGGCCAGGAAACTTTCCTTCAATGAACATCCTCACTCTAAATTATTCTAGGCTCCAAGGCAGTGCCTTCCTAGTAAATTCCAATGAAGACAAAACCACAATTTCCAACCAATGGTTTCCTGTAGATACTTTTAAGTTTGTGGCAAAAATAATTGATGCAGCACTAAATTATCTGTCGGTAATTCTGAGTGTATCTGGGAAACAGCATTAGGAGAACACTCTAGCTGCTTCTGAAGTTCCCAAGTCTATCTCCAGTTCCTCTAAAAGAGAAAGGACTGGTTACAGCTTTCCTGATCAAATTTTACAATATTCCTAGAATGGGAAAACTTTCCCCAGCATGAAGTGCAAGACCAAAGAGCAAGCAGGAAAATTACCCTGAGGACAATTACAGCATGAATGAAAGGTGTTACATCAAAAGATAAAGCATGATGAGCACTTCATCCACAGTCTGATGTACACTTAAGAGCCACAGGACACAGCAGGACACATGGTAAACATGCACAAGATTGCACTGGTGTAGCACAATCCTACTCATGTTTACTTAGAAGCAAGCCCCAGTATGTTCAATATGGCTTACTCCCAAGTAAGTGTGTACTTAGTCTTGCAGCCTGTGCATTCCACTTAATACTTACAGCAGGTGTGGAGGACCTCCACACCTTTGGCCCCCCCCAAATACTGCTGGACTACAACTCCCATCTTCCCTACTGGCCATGCTGTTCAGAGCTAATGGGAGCTGGATTATCACAAAAATCATATTGGTGCATGGCCATCGTTCTGCCTTAAGGTGATACTTACTTCTGGAAGTGCAGGTAATGCGTCCACTGCCTTCTCCTAAGCAAGTACAATCCACCATCATCCATCCCTGATAGGGCTTCTCCCAGATCTCTCCAACAACATAGGAAGTCCCAGCAGCATTATCATAGCACCGCTCAGCTACAAAAAAATATTTGTGAAAGATACTTTGGTTATTAAAGTTCTTCAGTCAAAAGAAGAAACAAGATTTCTTAATTGAGGAGGGGAAGGAGAAATTGCTTCCATTATCTCCTTCCAAACTGCACTAATAGGTGAAGTGAAAAAACAGCATGTGGATATCTAAAAAATATGTTAAATATGAGGCCCAGTTCTCACTATGGTGTTCACCTTTCACTTCAGAAATCACATGAATGAATCCTTTTCCATACAAAGAAAAAGTAATGCTCTGAAGTAGCTTGAATACTGTATTCCTTTTCTATGGGGCAGGGATTGTTTTGTATTCGAGAGCATTCAATCATGACTCTCCCCAGATTCAGGATGATCGCCTGAGTGAGAAATAGGCCCAATTGCCATACCAGCTACATTAAGTGATTTCCTAAGGATGTTAGAACATACTCAAATCAATAAAATAGGGAGGAAAAATAGATATGTGTACAAAATAGACACATACACACACATTTATCTTTGAAAGAAAGCATCCTGTCAAAGAATCAAGAGGCCAACATCTACCTCAAACCATTGCCATAAAGAGCTTTGTTTACTGAATCTGAAGCGCCTGCAGATCCATATTTGATACCTCAGGAACAAACATAAACCAATACATACCAACTGGTTTGCAAGTCCATTCGCCCTTCCCGTTGCCAAGACACACGCATTCCAACATGTAGCCCCCTGTCTCATGAGGCCTTCTCCAGGTATCCCCAATCTTGTAAGACTGACCTCCTTCGTGACAGCGATCTGTAAAAATTGCACATAGAATTAGACAGACACTGGATTGGTCCATCCAGTCCAGCATTGTCTACTGTGCCTAGTGGCAACTCTCCAAGTTTCTAGGCAATTATGTTTTCCAACCTTGCTACCCAGGACCTTTCTAACTAGTTCTGCATGCAAAGCACATGCAGGGGCAGAGGAAGGGGGTGTGGTGGGGGCGGACCGCTCCGGGTGTCTTCGCTGAGGGGGGTGACATTAGCACGCCGCCCGCCCACAACTCCCAAGCCTACCCCAAGCCATTGGGGGAAGGGGGGAGCTGCGCCGCTTTGCCAGCGGCATTCCCCCCTTCCCCCTTCGTTTTGACAGCTGGGGGAGGCTTGGGAGTCACTGGCGTGCGGCGTGCTGAATGTCCGCCATCAGTAGCTCACTCCGCCCCTGGCTGCAGAGCACACGCAGCGCTCCGTGCACCTGAGTGGCTATCCCATGCCTGGGAGGGCACCCTCCACACCGCGCCCCCCTTGGGAGCGCGCCCGCCCTGGGCTGTGCAGGCATATGCTCCACCGCTGAGCCAATGCCCTACCATTGAAATATGGCTCCTCCTCATAGATGAGCAAAAGCATCAGTGACTCCCTAGAATCCTGTATCCAGTTCAGTTGCCCTGCAGACCAGTGTGAGGTGTTATATAAAGCAGCCATTTTCCTCAACAGTCCTACCAGGCAGTCCTTCTTAGAACAGTCTGAGCTCTTTCCCAAATGGGCAACAGAAATAAGCAGCACTTAAGTTGAAGAAATGTCTAATGACTACAACTTGGCAAATCCCTGTAATATCAGAAATGTCTTATGTTTTAATCTGGAAAACCTTACATTTTGTAGCAGAGATTGCTGTGTTGCCAATTAACACTGCAGGTTCTTTATAGGATCTTTGATAGACAATATGTAAAGGGGGGTGTTATTTGAACAGAATATGAAAACCTCCTCAAACAGCAACAACAAAAAACTCTCAAACAGTAAACCTTCTTAAACAGCAATAAAAAACCTCTTACACTGAGAAATGACCCGAAAGAAACTATTCTCCCACAGGTCTCCACCCACATACACCACCCAATTCAATTGCATGGAGTGTTTGGTCCGTCATCCTCTCAGATCACATTGCCTTGCACCATTTGTACCTGCCCCAACCAGGCCGACTGGGGCTCCCAATCTGGGCACTCCAGCCCCAGTTGGGCCACCCTCTAGGGCAGGAGTGCTCCTGCAAGGACTCACAGGAAGGGTTGACTGCACAAGGCCAAACCTACACCTCCTCGATCTTCTTGCACATTTTCCACTATAGATAATCTCTCTGCTCTTGGTTTTTTAATGCATGTTACTTTACAGTGAAATTTATGGTTCAAATTCTTTGCACCAAATGGAAATAAAAGCTAATCATTTGATAGAAAGAATACCTATAAGTGTCCACTAAAAAGAAATAATTGACTCAAGAAATATTTTCTTTTATGCATATCAACAAATAAAAACACTTATTCATAAAGTTTGCATGTTATAAAGGCAAGTTGCTTCTCTTTACATAGTAGTTATAATAATGAATAACAGTCCTTATTCTGATATTGGGTTAGACAATGGAAACCTTGTGGCTTCTCTATAGCATTTACATGCTAAGTTTCTGACTGAACTGTGAATTTTTCCACTGAGAAAATTCCTTACAGACTTGTGACATTGTTTGCTATTCCTGCAATTTGGTGGTGAGCAATGGTGGACTTCTGTAATGCCCCAACAGTGTCAGTAAATATAGGACATATAGCACATAAGACATTTGCCTCTAAGCACCTAGGCACCTCTCCATCTCCAATACGTACTTGCAATAGTGCAGCTGATTCTACCACGGCCAGCCCCAATGCAAGTACAGTCCCAGATCATGGAGTCCTTCGGTCGTTCGTAAGTCTCCCCGACTCGATATGTAGCTCCAGTGTATTTGTCAAAGCAGGTTTCTTCCGCTGAGTGGGAAGGAAAGAGTAGATCACCATAGCAGAATATGTTGCAGGCAGGTTCTAATCCCCCTCCCCAGCCATTCAAATTGTCATGCATAAAGGGATCAGGGGTGGTGACTGGGTCACCTAGGAGGTGAGGCAGGCAGAAAAGTCTCTGGCTGCACTTGGCTCAGCTTCTTAGATCCTAGAGGGCCTAAGACAGAAAGAGCAAAAGAAGGGAGCCCTAGAAACACACAAGTTGGGTCGGAGAAGGCAACCTGTATGGTGGAGTGAAAGGGAAGGGTCTTGAGAGGGAAGGAAAACAGGAAGGGAATGGGCAGAGATCAAAGCAGGGCCCACCCAGAAGTGAAGTTCACATCTTGATTTGAATGACTCATCCCAGTAGTTCCACCTCAGGTCCCTTGTGGCATAAGATGCGATCTCATGGACTAGGAGTCCTTCTTTATTAGTAATGTTCCCTAGGTTTTCTTGCAAGAGAGGCCATGCATTCCTCATTGCCATGGTTTGTACTGTCCTGGTTGCTCTTAAAAAGTGCATAGCCATCACTCCATTAGGGAGAGCTTCTTGATCTCCAGCTAATCTGCTTTCTGGCTGTAGCTGATATGCATGCTGCTCCTCAGCTTCCCCTTCTTGACTGCTTTATACCCCTCCTGCCAATCTTATCCCCAAAATAAAAAAGCCTGACTCAGTTAGCTTTAACACCTTGCCATCTATTCCACACAGTGTGTGCCCCCCACAAGTTCCTTCTAGTTTAATACTATCATTTCAAGTGCCCTTTTGCACACAGTGCAACCAAAGCACCTGGCACCTGCATTCCTAAGAGGAACCCAACTGGATCAGACCAAGAATTTGCTGCTCCAGAACCCCGTTTCTCACCATGTCCAGTCAGAAGCTTCCAAGAAGCTGTCCAAAAGGGCACAAAGGCCCAACAAGCCCTCTCCCATTGCTTGTCTCCAGAATCTGGTCTGCAAAAGTAGACTGCTTCTGAATCTGGAGGCTCAATTTAGTGATCACAGATATTAGCCACTGATAGACTTGTCCCCTTTAAAGCCAAGTAAGCCAATCCACACATTTAAGGCAACCAACACCAACTCCTGGAGAGAGCCTGCCCATCCCCACAAAGGTTTCTCTGCAACTTCTGGAGACTCCTCAGACAATGAGGCCCAAAATGTTCTGTGTGCCCTAGAACATGTTCTACAGCCCTTGCTGAGAGAGGCAGGGAAAGGAACATTCTCTGTTGACCACACAGAGATTCCCTGGTAGACACATCATTGTAAGAGAGGGTTTGCTGCCTGTAGTTTGTTTGAAAATCGCTTCTCTAGCAGCAGTGCAGAGCACAAAATGTGGTTGGCCAGAAGACTTCCACATGACAATAGACAGGAGAAGCAAAGATACACTCACATAGGGTTGCCATATTTCAAAAAGTAAAAACCAAGACACCCCCAAAATTGTTGAGCTTTCTTTTATGAAAACTCAAAAAAACACACGATTTTCCAACTGACTTGCCTAAGATCCAGGACAAAGTGGCACCTTGCCTTTTGGAATTTCCCCCAGACATCAGTTCCGCCTTTGAAATCCCAGTAATGTCTGGGAAAATCCGGATGTATGGCAGTCCTACACTCAGAGGTATCAAAGCCAAACAAGGTTGTAGGGAGGATAGTCAAGAAGTAAAATGAGTTATGAACAGGCTACCTTTAAAGATACTTTCAGACAAAGTAGCTCTGTTTATCTCAACATCTTTTGTTTTGAAAAAATGTCTAGTTTCCCCAGAATATTGTTTTTGTAGGAGTGGTGGTGGTGGTAATAGCAATCTTCTGCTTACCCTCAGGCTTGCTTTCGCAGTTGAACCCTCTGCTCCCTCCATAACAGGTACAGACCAAAATTTTCCCCAGGTAAATGCGCTCCCATTGCTGGTTTATCTGATAGTGCTGCCCATTATCATAGCAGCCAGCTGAAAAAGAAAGAGGAGTCTTCAATTACATTCATTTGTCTGGACCACAAATGGTTCTCCAAGCAAGGGGGAGATGTGTGTGCAAGGGGGTGGGGTGGATCTGAGCTTTGGCATGCATGGAATATACATTAGCTCCAGAGGCTGCATTCCTTTTGCATCCTGAAACCTCAGTAAGAGGATGAAGGTTTTTAGGTGCATGATAATCAGCACTCGGCTTGAATTCAAAACGATTTTGTCTGTCTCTTTTCCACCATGTTTCAAACTGAACCACGGGAGATTTCAAATTCTGAAGCAATGCATTAACAGATGGAAAAGATTGCTCAGCTAGGAGGCCTGATCCAAATTTTCATGCAAGACAATGGAAAGACCCCAGTGCATTTGGACAAAACTCTGACTCTCTCTCCTAGGCAGGCGTGTCTTTGCCAAGACACAGCACAGTCCTCCAGTTCCAAGCATTTTCCTCACTTTGAGTTTTACATTAAAAGCACTGACACTTCCCAGGGTAGAGTGACACTTTTTTCAAATAACTTTTATTAAAATGAAAAACAAATGTTACACCCTGCATTTAACTTGTAAAACATAATTTGTGGCATTCTAACAAACTCGCTGCATTAAAGGCTGCTTTTCTAAGCAGCAGCAGAAGAAAATCCATAAGGTATAATTATTTGATTTCTGAGGGAAGCATTATAACAGCAAGCCAGATATTACAGATATTTAGGCCTATCAACTAAACAGCGTGGATCCAGTGGTACCTCGAGTTAAGAACTTAATTCGTTCCGGAGGTCTGTTCTTAACCTGAAACTGTTCTTAACCTGAAGCACCACTTTCGCTAATCGGGCCTCCCGCCACCGCCACATGATTTCTGTTCTCATCCTGAAGCAAAGTTCTTAACCCAAGGTACTATTTCTGGGTTAGCAGTGTCTGTGACCTGAAGCGTATGTAACCCAAGGTACCACTGTAGTTCCTTTCCATTTCATGCAGAAACACTGTTTGGTTGAGCAGCTGCCGATTTTGCTTCTTGAAAGTTCTGGACATCTGCCCCACAGACCAACACACCTGCAGTGGCCCCTTATTTTTGAGGAAGTAACCTTGCTTAGTGTCCTTTCATGAGAAAACAGACCCAAACAGAAATTTATGGATTTCCCAGTGGCCTCTCTTCTCTCTAAGCATTTATCACTGTGTAGTCTAATAGCTTTATGGGCTACATGAGTAGTTGGGTTAAGCTTCTAGATAGCTTGGAGCCTTTATTTAGCCATCTACTGTCCTGTTTAATTGTTGTAGCAAACAATTAATATACACTCTTGTGTTCAGGAAGTGTGTGAATTAAAAAAATGGGAAACTTGAGTTAAATCAACACAGTGCAAATCTAAACATGTTTACTCAGAGACTCCCTTTAAGATCAATGATATTTAACTTTAGCTTTCTGACTTAAGTGGACCTGGGTCTTGTCATGGCCTGTCTGCAAGCCCTGTTTATACCAGGAAGCAAAAATGAGGGATGCAAATATAATAAGCAAACACATAGATGGGTTTTCCTCCTGGTAATGAGGTTATGGGTAAATTCTATTCACCCTATTTCTCTAGAATGAGTATTTCATGTTTAACAGACTGGAGTGCCAGAAAACATTCCCCTCACAGCCACCTCCTCGAAAGCTTTCTCTCCCACTTCTGTTGGTTTTAAGTAGAAGGACTTTGGCAAATGTCTCGATTTTTTAGGCAGAAGCAAATATTTCAGGATTCCCAACCCCAGGTGTTGAATAGCGCGCACACACACACTGCACAATTACTTTTAAAGTAATAAGAAAACAGGTAGGGAGTTGGGCAAGAGCATCCTTCCCCAACCTGGTGCCCTCCAGATGTTTCCGACTGCAAGGGGCTGGAGCTGGTGGGACTTTTAGTCCCAAACATCTCGAGAGCACAAGGTTGGGGGGAGGGCTGAGGGAGAGGAACAGGAAGACTTCCAGATCAATTCACACCTCTGCCCACAGCACAATAGGATTGCCAGATGTCTCTTCCCTGAAAGGACCCTCCATTATTTAGCAACACCCCAGCCACTGCCGATATTTTAAAAAATAGCCAGAGCCCCATGCAAGGTACTGGATGCGTCCTGCTCGAGACACTAAACATCAGGATTTAATTATTTCTTTTTAAACAACGACACCAACTAATACTGCAATTCAGTGACTTCACTGGAGCTCACTCCCAGGTAATCCGTTACAGGATTGCAAGTTTCCAGCGCTCAATAGGAGGATGGGATAAGGAACTTTGGGGGCGCATTTGGCACAGGCAGACTTCCGGCGCTCTCCCGAGTTTCTTAAACCCTGAGGGAGAAACGGATGTAAAACAGAGAGACCCTCGGAGGAGTTTCTGCCTCCTTCACCCGCCCCAGATTTGGAGGGTTCCCGGTCCTGCCCCCCCCCCCCCCGCTGGGCTCTACCCTGGCCCCGCTCGCTCCCCTCGGAGCACTCACGCTTGCTCTGGCCGGCCGGCACCGGGGGCTGGACGATGTGCTGGGCTTGCCGGCGGGTCTTCTCGGCCGGGACCTTGGCGCTCCGGACTCCGGCCCCCAAGGAGAGGCTCAGCAGCACCAGAAGCAGCCGGCGGGACGCGCTGCCGGGCATCTTCGCGATCTGATGGGGGGAAGCAGAGCGGACTTCAGAGAAAGCGCCTCTTCCTTCGCGGTTGGGGGCGCCTGGCGGAAAAGTGCGCGGGGGGGGCACCTTGCCGATGGCCCCGTCCTTCTCCCCCACAGCTTACCACTTGGGCTGCCTCTTGCTCCTCTGCGGGTGCGCGCCGACCTTGCAGCTGGCGAGAAGGGCAGCGCGCTGGGTCCCGGCGGGCTTATATGGAGCTCCTGGCGCCGGAGACCCCGCGCGGGGGGGGCGGGGAGGGGCCGCCCGGGACACCCCTTTGGAAGGGCCAGCCGCTCGCTGATTGGCCCGGGCCGGCGGGTGACGTCGTGGGGAGTTGCATTCCAGGGCGAACAAAAGACGCGGCGGGCGGGCGGGCGGGCGAGGGGCGAAGGCGAGCCGAGTTGGGGGGGGGGGGGGGCGGCCCCGACGCCCGATCGAAGCCCGCAGCCCCGCCCGAGGGATCTCCAGCATCAAAGCCGCCCAGGTGGGGGGGGGGGCAGAGCACAACCTGAAGCACCCGGACACAGCAAGACATTGTGGCACCTGAGCCGGACCCCGCAAGGGCCCTTTCCCCCCACACCTTGCCCTCTCCGGGAAAAGGGCTGAGAGAACGGGAGAGGAGCGGGCGGATCGGCCAGACCATTGGGTCCACCTAGCTCGGGGCAGCGGACACGGGCTGGCAGCAGTGGCTCGGCGGGGTTTGGGATCGGGAGATGCCGGGGATGAACCCCAAGACCCTGTGCTGGCAAGGCAGGAGCTGCGGGGCTTCCCCTGGAACCCCCCCCAGCCCAGCCCCCCGCTTTGCACAATCCCGCCCAAGCATTGCGAATTAGGGTTGCCCTGCGCCCGGGATTTCCCGGACACAGGCGGAAAGCGGCCGTCGGAAACTAACTGGGTGGGAATCGGGTTTTTTATGTCCGTGAAAATGTGGGTGTATGGCAACCTATGCCAGGAGTGTAGATTTTGACGAATGTCGTTAAAAATAGCTCAAAAACAAACTTTTCTATTTTTCTACATTTTGCAAGAACGCAAACTTTGGGTGAAACTTGAAAAAGCTCAACAGCTTTTACTGGTCCAGTTCATCTCAAAAGTAATATACAAGCTTATAAGTTGCACAGGTAGAATGCCCACAAAGCAACAGAGAAGCAAGCGGCATTCCTCCTTAAGTTTCTTTCCATGTTACTTTGCATTCCCATAATAAACTCAAAACCAGATCAACTTCAGAACTTCATTGACTACTTTGACAATATTGTTGAAAATGCTCCCACCAAGCAATGTGTATGACACATTTATAATTCATTGCTTTGAGTGGCAATTAATTAATTATAAATTTGGATACAGTCTCTAGTATGTCATTCAGTTTGACATAAGCCTTCTGTCAATGCAATCCTTGCGTCATTTTTATTTTTATCTAATAAATAAGAGAACTGCGAATGTGGTTTGTCCCAAGTCATGCCAGTGAGGGAATGACTGAGAAGTGAACCTCATGATTTGGTTGTAAAATAATTGTCAGAATCCTTTCCAAAATTGTATTTGTTCTAACACAATTATTTCCAGTTGTTTTTGCCAACTGTGCTCTAATTCAAAATAATCTTCAAAATATCTTCAAAAGTAGACATGTAAAACCATCCAGAACTGGAAATACCTCACATATTCATATTCAGGATTAAACGTTCATTTGCGGAATGGAACCCTTGCAGTCTGGTTGTGTAGTTTTCTGTAAAAAGATGCATAGTTGAACATCTACCCACACAAAGAAATACTGCTTATACAATTTATTTAAAACATTTGGTTAGTGGCATCTACAAACTCTGAATACGAACATCAAGTGCCTTATGGGAAGGCATGTGGAAAGGCTACCAGACGCTACACCTGCATGTGTGGATCATAGCCCTAAAGGAAGAGGTGATGTTACAGTCTGTTCATGCAGCCACTTTCTCCCAGAACTGAATTGGGAGGGGGGACGGGCGTTCCGGAGGGTTGGCTAGCAGACAATGGAGCTCCATTCATAAATACAGTCAACAGCAGACTGATCTGGCCATGTATATATACCAGACTTTCAGCTTGGATACCAGATGGCTAGGAGGTTCAGAACCCATGAATTACCCCAAAAGGAAGCATAGAGATTAGCAATATAGAAATATTCTCTAAAGAACCCATGATACTAATCTTAATTTCCCTTGGTTTTTCACATGTTTCCTAATATACAAAACCATTCATTTTGGAGAAATTTCCGATATGAAATGGCTTGATATTTTTCTACATGTGTACCTTGCAGTGTGCACATGTATACCACGTGTGCACTGCAACCCTAACAATGTCACTTCAGAAGTAATTTCTGTTCCATTTAATAAGGCTTACTGTCAGCTAAATGGGGTTAGGATTGCAAGCTTGGAAAACTTTTCCTGCATACTAATTGTTAACAGCAACACAATTTCTTTCCTGGTATAATGTTGAAACAGCTAAATAATTAAATTATAATATCAGGTAAAGTCTTTAAACAGCATTCATGAATATTGGTAAGTCCATATTAGACATGTCTGTCAGAGGGAGAGAAAGGATTCAGCTTGCAAGGCAGGTCACTATTGTTATCTTCCTGTTGTGAGAGGCTTGGCTGAGACAGAGTGGGTTGCCTAAGGCCACCAAGTGAGTTCATGGCTAAAGTCAGAGGTGAACCGTAGTTCTCAGCTTGCCTTGTGCATGCCACGCAGCAGTTCACTTCACTCACACTCATGTGAGAGGGATGTGATGCAATGGATAAAATGATGGGCTGCCCAGCAGTGATGCTCATTGGGCGAACTTTGTCAAATGTCTAGCCTCCTGCAAAGATTTAATGGAGAAATCAATGGACAAAACTAGAATTGGAAAGCTCTTTCACAGTGAATACTATTTTAGAGATGATTAATAATCTGATTCTTAAATTGCATTTTTCACATAGGTATGGGTTCAACTCACAATAACGAATCTTTGCCTTTTAAAAATCACATCTGTGACCTGACTTTTGCATTCTTCTGCTGACATTATGCTAACTCATTGTCCTTAGATTTAAAACCAATGTAATGTTTTGATATTCACAAGCTTGACCATCTTGGCTTGGGTCTGTCAAGTCAAGGAGATCCCATTAATCTTTACACCACACCAAAAGCATTAAGTGGGAAAATGCTATGGGCTGCTAGACATCAGATTTTTCTCCTCCCTGTTTTAGAAAGTCAGTAGTGTGTGCTCTGGTTTTCAACTGGGATTTTAATAAGCCAATGGAGATTAAAAATAAGTAACCTTCTGTATCTTTGCTTAATGGTAATGTTTAACCCAAACATTTAACTACCTTTTAGTTACATTTCCTGACCCTTAATGGGGTCAAATGCCCTCCTTTTCATCTGGTTGCAAATTCTTGGGCTTCAGACAGGACAGTCAGAGGACTCTTTTAAAAAAGTCATTTTCCTTTTAGATTCCTTGTTTATTCTAGAAACCACCCCAAGCATGCTTAAGATATTCTCCTGACTTGCCTTACCCAATGGGATTGTCTGCCAATAAAACTCACAGCCAGTAAGATAAATTCTTCTCTCTTACTCACAGTGGACGGTCTTATTTACTTGGGATTACATGTGTGGGTGACTGGGAGCACAATTTGTTCCATTGATTAAGCTACTCAGGCTGCATCAATTCCAGGCAGTATTTGGGGCCAAATGAGTATGGGTGAACTCCCACTTATGGTTTTCCTTCAGAGATAATATCTCTTTGTAGACGAAGGGCATCTGCTTTGCTTCTGCTTCATCACCTTTGCCTCTTCAATCACACCCCACGGGCAACCATTTCCCCACTTCATGTAGCAGTGAATGGTCTCTCCCAACAAGGAAAGGAACACAGATAGCGGTGCTACGGCCATCTATCAACTGATCTAGTTACTCAAAAGCCTAGAACCCTGTGGTGATTCCCATAATGTTGGTTGTCTAATTATCTTATCTTCAATACCAGGCAGCAGACAATTTTAAACCTGAGAGTGGAGGGGCAACCTTATGTCTGAACTGAACAAGCACAGGAAATCATTGTGCAATGTGCAATTATTGTGCAATCACTGATTTATTTAGTATCTCCTTCTTCTCCCTGTCATGTGGAAATCTCACTAAAACAGGATTTCTTCCCATGACACATTGAGACCCAGCAGTGCTGCCTGGAGTTATCAGATGTTTCGCAAGAGCCGCTGTTGTGAGCTGGAAGTGAAACTCTGTGAGGCCAGGAGCTGAAATCTTTGCATTTCTGGTGCCTGGCAGTGGCTAACTGAATACTGAATATTCAGAAGTAAACATCAGGTTTTCATGGGGAAAGTGACAGGATGGGCAGTGTGTGGGGGGACCACTCAGACCTGTGATTTGAAATCACTTGAAATCATAGGGCAAATGGAAGTTAGGTTTTGTAGAACTCAACAAAAAAGAAGCATAAGGACAAAAGTCACTGGCTCTGGCTCTGGCTCCACGTACCGTTGGGCTCCCTGCCTTCTGCCCTTCCAGTTCCAATGGACGCCAGCCACCACACACTGATGTAAGCAAATGTTTGGTTTTCTGGTGTTCCCAGAGCTCTGTTGTACTAGAACTCTCAAATGCCATTATGCTACCACTCTGAATTCAAGACAAAACTAAACATGAGCCAAAGTGAGAGCATTTGGGTCAAAATTAAGGGAGAGAAGAATAACAGTGACCTTATTGTGGGAGTTTACTATAGATCCCCAAGCCAAACGGAGGACATAGATGATGCCTTCCTGGAACAGATGGCCAAGCATGCAAAAGGAAGGGAGATAGTAGTAATGGGGGACTTCAATTACCCGGATATTTGTTGGATGTCAAACTAAGCCAAGAGCATAAGGTCAAACAGATTCCTCACTGGCCTTGCAGACAACTTCATTGTCCAGAAAGTGGGAGAAGCAACAAGAGGAACAGCCATTTTAGATCTGGTCCTAACCAATGTTGATGACCTGGTTAGTGGGGTAGAAGTGGAAGGATCATTAGGCGCGAGTGATCATGCTCTTCTGAAGTTTACTATACAGCGGAAAGGAGCAGCCAAGCATACTAGGACTCAATTTCTCGACTTTAAGAAAGCCGACTTCATAAAACTTAGGGAAGTGCTGGGTGAGATCCCATGGACAGTAATACTAAAAGGAAAGGGAGTTCATGATGGCTGGGAGTTTGTTAAGAGGGAGATAGTAAAAGCACAACTTCAGGCAATACCAATGAGACGGAAACATGGAAGGTGCCTAAAGAAGCCAGGGTGGCTATCTAAAGAACTTTTAACTGAGTTAAGATTAAAAAAGGATGTGTACAAAAAATGGAAAAGGGGGGAAACCACCAAAGAGGAATTCAAACAAATAGCCAGCACGTGTAGACACAAAGTCAGAAAAGCTAAAGCACAGAATGAACTCAGGCTTGCTAGAGAGGTTAAAAGCAACAAAAAAGGCTTTTATGGGTATGTTCGTAGCAAAAGGAAGAACAAAGAAACAGTGGGGTCACTCAGAGTAGAAGATGGTGAAATGCAAACGGGACACAGAAAGGGCTGAACTCCTCAATGCCTTCTTTGCCTCAGTCTTCTCCGATAAAGAAAACAATGCCCGACCTGAAGAATTTGGAGCAAATGATTCAGCAGAGGAAACACAGCCCAGAATAACTAAGGAGATAGTACATGAATACTTGGCTAGTCTAGATGTATTCAAGTCTCCAGGGCCAGATGAACTGCATCCAAGAGTATTAAAAGAACTGGCAGATGTGATTTCAGAACCACTGGCAGTCATCTTTGAGAATTCCTGGAGAACAGGCGAAGTCCTGGCAGACTGGAGGAGGGCAAATGTTGTCCCTATTTTCAAAAAGGGGAAAAGAGAGGACCCAAATAAGTACCGCCCAGTCAGTCTGACATCAATACCAGGGAAGATTCTGGAGCAGATCATTAAGCAAACAGTCTGTGAGCACCTAGAAAGGAATGCTGTGATCACCAATAGTCAGCATGGATTTCTGAAAAATAAGTCATGTCAGACTAACCTGATCTCGTTTTTTGACAGAATTACAAGCCTGGTAGATGAAGGGAACGCAGTGGATGTAGCCTACCTTGATTTCAGCAAGGCATTTGACAAGGTGCCCCATGATATTCTTGTAAAGAAGCTGGTAAAATGCGGTCTTGACTATGCTACCACTCAGTGGATTTGTAACTGGCTGACTGACCGAACCCAAAGGGTGCTCATCAATGGTTCCTCTTCATCCTGGAGAAGAGTGACTAGTGGGGTGCCACAGGGTTCTGTCTTGGGCCCGGTCTTATTCAACATCTTTATCAACGACTTGGATGATGGACTCAAGGGCATCCTGATCAAATTTGCAGATGACACCAAACTGGGAGGGGTGGCTAACACCCCAGAGGACAGGATCACACTTCAAAACGACCTTGACAGATTAGAGAACTGGGCCAAAACAAACAAGATGAATTTTAACAGGGAGAAATGTAAAGTATTGCACTTGGGCAAAAAAAAAAATAAATGAGAGGCACAAATACAAGATGGGTGACACCTGGCTTGAGAGCAGTACATGTGAAAAGGATCTAGGAGTCTTGGTTGACCACAAATTTGACATGAGCCAACAGTGTGACGCGGCAGCTAAAAAAGCCAATGCAATTCTGGGCTGCATCAATAGGAGTATAGCATCTAGATCAAGGGAAGTAATAGGGCCACTGTATTCTGCTCTGGTCAGACCTCACCTGGAGTACTGTGTCCAGTTCTGGGCACCACAGTTCAAGAAGGACACTGACAAACTGGAACGTGTCCAGAGGAGGGCAACCAAAATGGTCAAAGGCCTGGAAACGATGCCTTATGAGGAACGGCTAAGGGAGCTGGGCATGTTTAGCCTGGAGAAGAGGAGGTTAAGGGGTGATATGATAGCCATGTTCAAATATATAAAAGGATGTCACATAGAGGAGGGAGAAAGGTTGTTTTCTGCTGCTCCAGAGAAGCGGACACGGAGCAATGGATCCAAACTACAAGAAAGAAGATTCCACCTAAACATTAGGAAGAACTTCCTGACAGTAAGAGCTGTTCGACAGTGGAATTTGCTGCCAAGGAGTGTGGTGGAGTCTCCTTCTTTGGAGGTCTTTAAGCAGAGGCTTGACAACCATATGTCAGGAGTGCTCTGATGGTGTTTCCTGCTTGGCAGGGGGTTGGACTCGATGGCCCTTGTGGTCTCTTCCAACTCTATGATTCTATGATTACAAGGAAGACAAGAGGGGTGGCTGTTGCCGCAGCACCAGGTCCATGTTAAGTTTTCCCCTCCCTGTCTGTAATATCCAGTATAGCTTACCTCATGTCCTGACATCATTACAGTGTACACTATCAGTGACTGCAAATAATGCTTAATTGAGGCATGGAAACACACAGTGGAATGACATTCGGCCATGGAGTACCGTAAGTTGGGGTAGATGTTATGGTGGAATTCAATTTAGCTTGGCCCTTTTGGGAAATAGCTCTGGGTTCCTTGCAGTTAGCATTGCATGCAGATTAAATGTTTTGCTGGAACTATGTAGTATTGTTACTGAGAGGGATGCAACAAGCATTTATATAACACAGTTTCCTTATTCAAAGTGCTTCATGTACGTTATCCTGGTGTAATCCTCACAACTCTGCAAGTTAAGTCAGAATGATTGTCCTAACATTAAGACTGAGAGGTTGAAACAGAATGAATGACTTGCTGCTTAAGGCCATCTAGTCTGTTCATGGCAGGGATGAGAACTGAACCAGGGACATATCCTGATTTATTACTTTCTCCAGTACATTACCTCTCTGGAGCTTGCCTTCTAATGGTCAAAATTCTTGCATGTCTTGACTAAACCTAGAAGACTCCTGACTTGCTAGCACTCACAACCAGCAGAGTGCTAATGTCTCTGCAGGCTATATCCGTTTATCCCTTCTTGGGTGGGCAGCTTTGTGGGTGTGCCCCAGGCCTGCCTTGTGAACTGGCATACTGCAGGCCAGATCATCCCCCACCGCCAAATGGTGGCAGGAATTGGAGGGCGTTCCCTGGGCATGAAACCACTCCCAACAGTGGCACTTGGCCCTGCACCCAGGACCAGGATAAATTCTGGGCTTGCCAGAATCTTGGCCTCTTTTTTCGCTGTACCGGTTCTCCTACCCACACTCCCTCAGATTATGGATGTTGCAGATGGTACAGCCTTGCTATGGATGATGTTGGTCACCATATTTTGGGGCCAGGCAGGAATTTCCCCCATCTGGCAGATTGGCACCAGCCATTTGGTTTTTGCCTTCCTCATAGCAATCGTCACAACTTTGTAAGGCATTGGGTAAGCATAGGTCTTGGTTGGAGGGGAGGTTTAGCCTCTGTCTGCCCCTCCACAGGTAAAAGTTTATCCTGTTAAAAGTATCTGGGAGGAGTGGCTCCTGTCCAGTGCTCAGAAAGGGGCTGGGGCCAGACCACTCCTCCAACTTGGGGGCTGCTCCGATTTGACGCAGGTCATAGGGCATCCCTTGCAGCTAGCTTTACGCTTAGTGACACCACCAGCAGACGGCCTGGAGTGATATACACATTTGCTTACCCCAGTGCCTATAGCCAAACCTTCACATCTGTAACCAATAAAGTTGTGGCCTTATTTGATCCCAAAACCAATATTCTGTGTGTTGTCAAGTTATTTGAACCCTAGGGAACTAAGTGGTCACAGGGCCTCGACACGCAAATATACCGTATTTTTTGCTCTACAAGACTCACTTTTTCCCTCCTAAAAAGTAAGGGGAAATGTGTGTGCGTCTTATGGAGCGAATGCAGGCTGCGCAGCTATCCCAGAAGCCAGAACAGCAAGAGGGATTGCTGCTTTCACTGCGCAGCGATCCCTCTTGCTGTTCTGGCTTCTGAGATTCAGAATAATTTTTTTCTTGTTTTCCGCCTCCAAAAACTAGGTGCGTCTTGTGGTCTGGTGCGTCTTATAGAGCGAAAAATACGGTATGTTTGCTTAACAGGGCAGCCCCATTTTTTTTTTTACAGTACATGAGATTCTCTGGGGATACCCCCCCCCCCCGGGACTTCACCCCACTTGCAAATGTGGCTCTTAACATATTTTCCTTTTATCTGCCTGCAACTACAGAAAAGTGTGGCTGCAGTTACTTACTGTTTTCTTCTACACCCTGGTGTGAAACCTCTGGTCAAATTCTCCCCTGCAAATGATTCACAGCAGCAGTGTACTAGCAGTGGTGGAGGAAGAGGAGTGCGGGGGCGACTGCCCCGCCCCTGGCAGCGTGATCCTGGTGGGGTGCCATCACGGCTGCCCCCCACCACCCGCACTGTGACATCCAAAATACTTTTAAAAAGCTGATCTTTGATTTAACAGTGGGTTGCAATAATAACTAATATTTAGTTATTGAAACAACTGATTTCATCTCCCAATTATACTCAAGTTGTATGTAAGGCACTATAGCCCTACTGATCTCAATGGAGCTAAAATAAGTTTGCCTTAAGTTATTTGTGGATTAGTGAGCTATGTGGAATTAAAACTCAGCTAGGACTGAATCCTGAACCTTTAAAAGTAATTGGACTTCTCCAGTCAATTTCAGCAGGAGCTGGATTGCTTGCTAATACTTAGGTTAAGAACTGTTAAAGGAAATTATCTACTACCATGTACTTAACAGAAGTGAAGTCCAAGAGAGTTCTGCTTGTTCAGTGGCAGCCAAAAATCCAGTCCTGTGCTTCAAGAAAAGAAGCAGAAGAAAAACAGTTCATCCCGTGTCACAAGTGACCCTGGCAGATGTCAGTACAGATGACATTTGAGATCCAGCTATTGCGGTGCTACTGTTGAATTAAATGCTGGCAGTTCCACTTGAACAAAATGATTAATATACAAAGTCTTTGACTTTTTTCTGTAGCACTTGAACATTTTGGGAGTTGAAATGGTTCAGGATGTTTTGTCAGTTCTGCTGCCTGGTAATCTTGAATCCAGCTGCAATCCAGCTGCAATCCAGCCATTAGTTGCCAAACACATCAACTTTATTAACTTGCACCACTTTCTCTGGGGCAAGACTAAATGTTATAATTCTAAGGCACTTAAAATATGTCTACTTTGTCCTATTTAAGGGGTGCTTAGAATAATTTTATAGAAAGGTAACATACAATAATATATAATAAGGCTGTAGTCCTAAATAAGCTTCCTATGGTGTGAACTCAGATCAGCATAGTGGACTTTACCTGTGAATAAATATGCATAGGGTTATGCTGTTAAAAAACCCCAGAACCCAACCCTATGAAGATCTGTGGCAAAAAATAGTTTATACATCCTTCACCACCCAAATATTTATTATTGCATACAAATTTGTAAACAATGCTAAGATTTGGAGTTAATGGCTCACCATTGGAAAGGAGATCCAGGAATCCTTTTCTAGGGTCACATCGCATCATACATTTAAAGTATATGACTTCCCCCAAAGCATCCTGGGAACTGTCACCTCTCACAGAGATACAATTCCCAAAAGTTACAGTTTCCAGGATTCTTTAGGGAAGGTTTTCAACCTTTTTGAGTCCTTGGCTCCCTTGACCAACTACATTCTTTCTGCTGCACCCCTGTGGGGCTCAGGAGCCCAGCTATGTCACCCCTTGCCTGCAGAGCTGGCAGCCTCTCACCCTTTTTTGAATTTCTCCCTTGTGGAGGGTTCCCTCAGCACCCTCTCCACTCCCCTCTCCTTGGGAGTCCTCCAGGCAACTGTTGCTGCTGCTTCCCCTGGTCTCCCTTGCTCCAAAGAGAGGTGCCTTTGAGAGCCACCATTCACCTGTTGAGTTTATAGCCAGGGCTGCTACAATAAACAGCTGTGCAAGCCTTTGGGAGGCAGAGACACAAGAGGGCATCAGAGGAGGGAGGCAAGGAAAGAGGGACAGAGGCCAGTGTTGCCTGCAGCACCCCTGACTACCATTCAAGGCACCCTAGGGTGCCACGGCACACGGGTTGAAAACCACTGCTTAGGGGAAGCCTTGTGGATGCAGGACCAGCCCAAAACCTTTTGGTGCCTGAAGTGAACGACAAAGTGGCACCCCCACCCCAGCCAGGGAAGAAGGGTGAGTCAAGGTCTACATAAGGAGCAAGTACTACATTGGGATCCACTGCCCCCTGCCACTGAGGCAGTTAGGAATCTTGCCTCACAAATGGGCTGGTCCTGCGTGGATGTGACCTAAGCGTGCACTTGCCATGCCTTCTACATGTAATTTTACAATGACATTGTAAGCCAGTTGTAATCCTTGCATGTTTTCCCAAGGTTCGTCCATCTTTTTTCTTACAGAATAATCTCTGAGATTCGTGTAGGTTAAGCTGCAAGACTGCAATTTGCTAACCTCGTGCTGCAGGCATTATTGTAATTTTTTAATCACACACAGCAGAATAACACAGTGACCAAGAAGAGAAAATTAAACTGAAAAGTTTTGTAGGTGGATAGGGAAACTGAGTAGATATGACTGGATCCAGCTGTGCCATTGACTAGCTCATCAGATGTCCAATGGGACACCTTTAGTCTGTTTTATGTATGTGTTTATTATATAGTAAATCACTTAGAGATGCCTCATGGTAAGTGATTCATAATTAATTAAACAAACAAACAAACAAACAAACAAACAAATTGGTCAGATGCCATCATGTGAAATTCAGATGAAATTTACAGCCCAATTTGTAACCGTGTTTACTAAGAAATCATCCTAGCTGCGGTCCTTTTAGCCTTTTAAAAATCAATACCACATACAAGCACATTCAGTTTTACTGCTTCACAAATTGTAAACACATACACACACAAGCACACACCAAAAACAGAGTGTCAAAGTGTCACGGAGAGGAGCAGCGCCATATTGGGAGAAAGGTGTGTGTGGCAACCAATCGAGAAGGGAGGGGTCAGCTCTGCCCCAGCAGCTATGCCATGCCCAGCATGAGAATGGAAGATAGCAAGATACCCCTAAGTGTGGCTGTTGGTGCATTAAAAGTCCTCTTGTAGCCTACAGTGGAAGAACAATTGTTGAAACCCCCCTTTACACATATTGGTTTCTTGCAGATGACACAGGGAAAACAGAGAGTGGAGGTAGCCTTTCTGCACATTGATGCACAAACCTAATAGGGCCTTTAAGCATATATATGTGTCGTAACCATTGACTGTCTTTTTTCCCCTTAGCCACATCTGTTCCTCCAATTGCCTCACAAACCACTGAAGAAATTCAGACAAGTTTTGGCAAGATGAGCAATATGCCCCTCTGAGTTAGGGAAAGTTCATGTCCAGTTCACAGCTAGGAACCCTTCTTTCTCAAGTCTTCATTTGAAGTAGCACTTTTTCAATACGTACTTTATCGTGAAGAGACTTTGTGATTCAGTCCAATGGAGCTAAGGAGCTGGTCTGTATGCTATATTCACTAGGGAGACTGGTAGCCTCATTATCTCTCCCTCTCGTTCAGTTTTCCCATTCAAAAAGGGGGGGAAACAAGGCCACGTGTATACTATATTCTAGTGTATACTTATGGCCTGCTTTGCAAATAACACCTTGAACATGTAGAGGCCAAGGTCTGAGCACACAACCCTCTGTCCTACCTCTACACATTTTTACCTGGGCTAGGTTCACAAGGTAGTCAAAATATTTCTATTTCTAACTCAGTCTTCCCCCAAAGAAGGCTTTCGAACTCTAACCCTAGCATATCTGCTCTGTGATTTGTGCATTGAATTAGTCCTGAACTCTTAGATATTCCTTATGGGGAGTTCAAGTTTTCTTTTGTTGGCACTGAAAGTTGATAATTGTTTGCACATGTTCTGTTGTAATCACTGCAGCACTCGTTTGGATAGCTCTGCCAAACGTATTAACTCATAACTCATTTCTGTGTTCACGAAATGAAATGTCTTGGTAGCTTGGCATGCCCAACATGGGTATGTTCAGCATGTGGCATGTGCAGCTTTACGGGGTTTATTGTATTTTGTCAATATTATGTTTACACAGCAATCCTAACCACATAGATGCACATATAAATAGGTTGGATATAAAATTGAAGGGTCCTGCTCTCCCATTAGCTTTTAAATGCCATAGCAAGTCAGCGCTTTCATTCTCTCAGACTCCAATCCCAGGATTGCTCTCTTTCAAAAGCAGACACCTTGATGTTGTCATCACCTGCAGCCAAGGGAGAGGAGGATAAGGACCCTCACAAAGGATCCCCAGCTATTTCGTTTCTGTGGCAACAAGTTTCTTGTACTTGGCCAGCTCTTTTGTTTTGCAGGCAAAAGAGATTTTAAATATGAAGCTTATCTACCCTATCTGACCTTCTTAACACTCTCTTTCTGTGATGAGAATTACAGGGTTGGGGCCACCAAAAGCCCATTGAGTCTAACCCCAACCTCAGAATGTTACCCCAGTGACTACTTGGTTGCTCCACTTTCATTGAAAAGCCTGCAATGAACAATATCTATTGTAGGACATAACTTCATATTGTCTGATATGGCAACAGGAAAATAAGCCTTAACATATGCAACTTCTCAGGTGCATTTGGCAATTCATCTAGCTAGATTAGTTAATCCCTTTTTGCTGCCTGCTATATGTTTGTAAAAATTATAGAATGGGGTAAGAGCTTTGGAGCCTGAATATACAGACTACTTCTGCTTTGAATTAACTTGAAGATACATGACTTGGAAAGACAGCAAATCTCATACTCTCCAGTCCAAACTCACATTTTCCATCTAGTCTGTTACTGTACAGTAATATCATGGACATACTAGGTAAAAACAAAATTCCTTAAACAGTGTATCTTACAGATCTTCGCATTCATGTATTAAAAGGTAACCTGCTAAGTATGAGAAACGGTGTAGTGAAATATGCGAGGGCAGCATGGAGCTCCTGTTTCTATTTCTGCTGAGAATTATGGCACTTCTTTTCAATGACTTTTTTGAGAGGTGCAATGAGAGGAAAGAGTACCAGCCCTATCAATACTTTCCAATTAATTAGGAACACTAAGCTGTCGTGGGATTTTAGCAGCCTAAATGGGCACCGAATGGTAAGTGCTGAGATCAAACTTTTAATCGAAATATTCCTTGTTAAATTTCATGTTACACACCCACCCACAACCACAGGCTGCTGCTTCTATGCTGGCCTTTGTCAACCTGGTGCCATCCAGATGTTTTAGACCAGGCATAAGTAAACTTGGCCCTCCAGATGTTTTGGGACTACAACTCCCATCATCCCTAGCTAACAGGACCAGTGGTCAGGGATGATGGGAGTTGTAGTCCCAAAACATCTGGAGGGCCGAGTTTGCCTTTGCCTGTTTTAGACTACAACTTCCATCAGCCCAAGTCAGCCCCTGTTTTCCATCAGCCACAAAGATTACTTTGGGACAGCCAGTGTCTCTCTGCCTAGCCTACTTCACAGGGTTCTTGTGAGGAGAAATGGAGGAAGCATATATGCTGCCTTGAGCTCTTTGAAGAAAGGGTGGGGAAAATATCTAAATAGTAAAAATAACAACTAAACATCATTAATCCCCCATATACTTTCCCTTTGTGCAGGGTTTTTCTGCATTGGGAGAGGAATAGCTGGCGTGAGTTCGAGAAGAAAGTCAGTTGGCAGGAGAAGGGTCAAGGGCTCCTGGCTTCATCTCCACAGCTCCTTGCTCTTCCAGAAGCTGCTTTGCCAAGAAGAAGCCACTGGGGGTTGTTACGTATCAGTGATCTTGAATCAGTGGGGCTTATTTCCATGTAATGTCTACAGTTCATAAGTTAAATGGAAACTTACATCAGGGAGCTTATCTATATGTTGAACTGTTGTCTGTTTGTCTAGGGCTGGGGGTTGCAATTCCATTCACGCCTAAATTCATGTTCACAAGTGTCATTTAAATTTTTAGCATTTGCCACATTCATCATTCAATAGAATGGACTTAAAACCGTTTGCTTTCCACTTGCTATCCTGTGTGAACAATGTTCACAAATGCGATGCACGAGTTTGAAACAAGCAGTTGGGCCAATGGGTTTAAAGTTTTCACTACGAGAAGCAGAGTTGTAGCACATAATCTTACAAATCTGACATTAAAATGACATCAATTTTCTAAGCATCCGGGTAGTAATTCCATGCAGGGCAGCGGAACCACTGTCCGCATCTCAAAGCTCCACCCCAGGTGCTGGCAGACATTGCTACTCTGCTGGATGGGTTACACTTTGAATGTGTGAAAATGCTGAGAGTGGTATTGAACTAAGTTTTATTTAGAGTAGACCCACTGAAATTAATGGGCCTACCTGAGTCATGCTCCTTAATTTCATTGGGTGCACTCTGAGTGAAATTTAGTCGATTACCATGCTTAATCTCTAACTTGGAAGACTTCAAAAGATATGGTGGAGAAATCTATGGGTCAGTCTTGCACTATCCATAATATGGAGCTGATAAAATGTAATTCATTTAGAGTGTTCCCAGGGTTCTTTGGGGGAAATAATGTGCTTTAAATGTATGGTGTGAATATGACTCCCATTGTGTGATCCTGTGCACACTTACTTGGGAGTAAGCTACACTCCAAGTTTCCAAAGAAGCAGGCCTACAATTGCATTGCTAATCATTTATTGGAGATTTAGGTTTATCAGAAACTCTAATGACTGTTTTAATTACATTCACATGTGTGAGAAAATTTTTATTGGATTACCATTAAAGGGAACCCTTAAACAGAAGTCTCTTATTAAGATAGAAGGGAAGTCAGAGATTCTTATCTGAAGCATGCAGATTGTTGGCTGAAGCTTCCATTGTCTGCTTTTAGAAACAAACACACTCATCTCCCCCATAAATATCAGTTATCTTGATTAATTATTAGAGAACAGCAGGCTCAACTCCATTACATATTGTAGACTTTAAAAATAATAATAATTAAGCAGATACAGAACCTTCTCATCAGTTTCATGAACACGAAAAGCAATGCATCTTTGATTCACCAATTTTATCAATTCAAATCAATCAATATCAAATCAATTATGCTTGGATGTAGCATAGTAGTTTTCAGAATTGTTGGACTTAAAACTGTTCACTTAAGACTCCAACACATAAGCAGCTACAGCATGAATTAGTGTCTGAAGCTGCCAGAATGTTGAAAACATTACTTGCTGCCTTGTTATACCTAGAGTTGGAAAATGGCCAGTATCAAATGTGTGTGTGTGTGTGTGTGTTGCACATGATAATTTAATAGCAGTGAAAAGGAAGTCTCTGAGCCATAAGCAACATTTTTTATAACTGCATGAGGGTAGCACTGAATGTCTCACAATGGAAAAAGAATGTTTAATTGCATGTCCACTTCATATGCATTTAGTGAAATTCTTCTGTTGACCATCTTTCTTCCAAGATTTCAAAGACAGTACACTGGATTCTTGCGCTGACATCATCAACAGTGTCCTCTTCTACTACCAGTAGCCTAGAAATGTCATTCCTAGTGATTGAAGTTTACAGATTTCAAATGTTGGTATGAAATGTGAAGTTTTGATACTTCCCAAAAGTATTGTGAAATTCCTACTCGGCTTCCTGACTTCCACATCTCCTTTGAAGAACCTGGAATCAACATCCAGGCTGAAGGAAGGAAGCAGCCATCTGTATTCCTGTGAGCATTTGTCACATACATCTGCCAGATGCACTTCCATTAAAAATATGGTTGTTCCCTTGTGATGATAACTCATCCTGACTGCTGTTGGACTAAATGCCATGGTGGATGTCAACAAACATAAGCAGCCACAGCACCACCCGGTCACATTTAAGCACTTTATATATTTTAGCATATATTGAACTCTTCCATTCAAGCCAATGGGACTCCTGCTAGATTGTGCCTCGCTTGTTTTATACACAAATTCGCTCTGTCTGCTTGGAAGAAGAGCCAAATATCCTACTGTACCTGCTGCTGCTGGCCTCCTCCCTTGGACAGCTCTTAGCAACTGCTGGAGAGCGGGCAAGGAGGGAGGTTGCTGCCACCGCAGCCCAGACTCATATGATGCACCAGCTCTGAGGGGCAGGCAGAAGACCGGGCCGCCCTGAGTTGCAAAAAAGAGGGAGTGGAAGACAAGAAGTCTTTATTTTTTTAAAAATAGATAAATGCTTTGTGCGTCCGCATCTAATCTTGCCCCTTTCTAAAGTTTATTTACTGGTGTGTGCTTTTCTTTTTATAAATCTACCAAATAATAAAATAAAATTGTAGTCCCTATTTTCATCTGAGGAACGTTGGAAGATATGTGACTGGTGAGGTGTGTTCATTATTAATGGCTCTCTTTATGGAGCCACAGCCATGGAAGTAGCTGCCTCTAAGGGGAGGCCTGTAAGAGCATATCAAAGTTTTGATCAAGCCAGTAGATCACCTGTAAAATGACTGTAACCTAGTTAGGAAACAAATATGTGCACTGAAGATGGTTGTCAGCTGGCTCCACCCCCAGATGGATTTAGGCAGCAATATTGACTGACGCCAGGCTGGGGTCAATATTGACTGACCCCAAATCAATCAAGTCAGTCAATATTGACTGACCCCAAGAGAACCTGTCTTTCAGCCACTGGCACCATCAAGACCCACCTTCCTTGCTGTGGCTTCATCACTTCAAGATTATCGTGGAATGTGAAGTGTCCATCTAAAGGAAAACCGCTCATGAGGGCAAAAGTGGGGTGCTGCTTCTAGCTCTTGAGAATTGAAGCATTTCACATCTTTCAAAGACAGGGTGGAGAACAGGAGGAAAAGGCACCAATATTTAACTAATAATGGCATACAGTCGTACCTCGGCTCCCGAACGCCTTGGGAGTCGAACATTCTAGCTCCCAAATGATTGAAAACTGGAAGTGTGATTGTTCTGGTTTTCGAACGTTCTTTCGGAAGCTGAACATCCGGCGGGGCATTCAGAAGCCGCACTTTGGAAGTCGAACGTTTCTAAAGTTGGACGGACTTCTGGAACGGATTCTGTTCGACTTTTGAGGTATGACTGTATTGGAATTTACTGCTCAGTGAGGAAGACTCTCTCCTCTGTGGGTGACAGGGGTACTGACTTTGGCCCCAGGTTATGGGTGCCCAATGACGTCTGTGACGTAACGTGATGTAACATGACACAACATGACATTGAAGTGGCTGGGAGAGATAATTAGGGGGCTTGGGCTGGGTGTTCATCAGCATGCAGATGATACCCAGCTCTACCTGGAACCAGTGAAGGTGGTGAATGTCCTGTGTGAGTGTCTGGAGACAGATGCAGGATGGATGGCAGCTAATAGATTGAAGTTGAATCCTGACAAGACAGAAGTATTGTTCCTGGAGCACAGGGGGTGGGCGGGGTGGGAGACTCTCTAGTCGTGAATGGGGTGACTGTGCTCCTGAAGGATCAGGTGTGCAGCCTGGAAGTCATTTTGGACAGCAGTCCATGGAGTCACAGGTTAATTCTTTGTCCAGGGCAGCTGTCTACCCGCTCCATCTGGTACACTGGCTGATTAATTTCCTTTTAAAAAATTATTTGCCTTGTCTTCTTATGAACTCTTTAGGGAACATGGTTATTTATCTATCATCTATCTATCTATCTATCTATCTATCTATCTATCTATCTATCTATATCTATCATCTATCTATCTATCTATCTATCTATCTATCATCTATCTATCTATCATCTATCTATATCTATCTATCATCTATCTATCTATCTATCTATCTATCTATCATCTATCTATCTATCTATCTATATCTATCTATCATCTATCTATCTATCATCTATCTATATCTATCTATCTATCTATCTATCTATCTCTATCATCTATCTATCATCTATCATCTCTATCTATCATCTATCTATCTATCATCTATCTATCATCTATCTATCATTGAAAACTGCAGCTAACTGCCCTGATCTCTTGGGATGGGATAAGATATAAAGAGTGTATTCAACTAAGTTCTACTCTGAGCAAACCCAAAGAAATTAACAAATCTAATATAGCACATCTATTAACTCTACTGGATCTACTCTGAGTAACACTAGTGCTGAATACTACCCAAACAAGCAATACTGGCTGAAACAATGCTTTGTTAAGGTTGTAGAGTACAATTTTTTTGTAAATTGCAGTTTTTACATCTAATCAGTTGTGTCAGCATAACAATTTGGACTTCCATGAGTTATCAAATTCCCCATGCCCTTTTTCTAATGTGCATCAGCATGGGTAAGATGCAGCGGGGGGCGGTGCACGGAAAGTAATGTATTAGTAGACACGTATTAGTTCACTAAAAAACAAAAAGCCCAAATTGCTTAGTCTGTATTAACCAAATATTATTGATGATCATATTCTGTATGGGACAATGACAATAAAGATATCGTATCATATCCTGGTTCAGATTTGCAACCTAGGGATAGAAGATGCTCTTACCCCACAACTCTACAACTGCACTTGAAATGGCAAACAAAGTTCAGTGTAAGCAAGTGTAAAGTGGGCCCAAAAATAAAATGATCCACATATAGATCCCATGGAACTGGTAGATCCTGGGTTCTGGTAGACAGCTGAATGAAAATGTCAAACCAGTGTGTGGCAGCTGTGGAAAAAAGGCAAATTCCACGTTAAGGATAATTAGGAAAGGAAACTAAAACTGCTGTTATACAAACTGCTGTGGTGTGGCTACCCTTGGAGTGCTGTGCAGAGTTCTGGTGCTGTACCTCAAAAATAATATTCCAGAGCTAGAAAAGGGCAACTCAAATTTACCAGGCAGTTGAAGCAACTCCCCTACAAGCAAAAAATTCAACACCTGAAGCATTTTATCTGTAAACAAACATGAGTACAGGTGGAAGGAAAATTAAATGAGTAGTCATCCAGAACTGACAGAAAATCATTACAACTACTGCAATGTTGTAACACAAAATATACCATGTAGATAAATTCCTGAGGGGCAGCAGTCATAATCTGCTTGGGAAAAACAACATATGGGGCCTACGTAACTGTACCTTGCATGATGGTTATTCCCAACTTCTTTTTGAAAAGCAAAACTCCTATTGGTGGCTTCAGGTTGAGTGGCAGGTAAGGAGGATATTTTTTAACCTTCATCTTGCCAGCCATTTGTCCAAGTCCCTTCAACCTGCTGCAGTGGGAAGGATTTTGGAACAAGGGATGAATTTTGAGTTGACAAATAATTGGCAAAGGAAGGATCTCAGCCCCACCTCATCCACCAATTTTCTCAACTTGAGTTGCTTCACTGTATTTTTTTAAGGGAGGGGAAAAAAACATAATTATGGAATTACATGTGATAATGTAGTTCAATTACTCAAAGGCACTCTTTGCCCTGAACATGCCTCTAAAGACAAAGTTAGTCTGCTGGAGCAAACAAAGCTTTGCAACAGACGTTTGATGTCTTCCTCCCTGCTTCCAGAGAATGAATTGGTCTTCATCTGTGGACGTTTTTGTTTTAGTTCTCTAATTCAAATTGCTGATTCACAAAGTGAGGCCAAAAGTTCAAGCAATGCAGCAGATAGCAATAGGGTTGTCACCATCTTGCAGAGCACAAGTTAATATAGAATCCAGGCAAGTGAATGTAAGATCCAGCCAACATGGGTGAGACTCAAATCCTGATGAAAATCTAGTGGTGACAAATAGACACGGCAAAATCAATAATGTTAAAAAAAAAATTAACTCATGGGAGGTGGGAGGGAACAATTATTTTCTGTAGGGAACTAGACAGTCTCAGGATTTCTTAAGATCAAGAGCTACAGTAGCTGCATTTTGACATGAATGTTTGAATGGGTCCAATGTCACATCTGCTAATAGATCCCAGTTCAGCATGATACAAGATGCCCTTTGTTCACATGAGGTATTTTACTGGTATACTGAGCTTCACTCTGAGAACTGAGGTGTAATGTAACTTAGGTGTAATGCAAGAGACATTACACCTTCATCTATCTTTTTAAAGTTAAAAGCAGAAATGTATTAGGGAGGGAGAGCAGATCTGGGCCGTGGTGCTGAGAAGGGAAAGTTAATCACCACCACCACCTGCCAACCATCCTGCCCCCAAATCTAAACTTCTTCTCAAAGCTGGTCTTTAAAATGTGGGTACGTGTTTGTTTTCCCTCATACAGCAAGCAGCTGTTTCTGGGAGAGGATAAGTGTGGGAAGGTGGCATGGAAGGGAAGGTCTAAACAACTCCCTACAGCACCAAGGCTCAGAGCCCAAATGAGAGCCCAATTCAAAACATGTACAAAACACAGTTTTCCTGTGTCTCACCTAAGCATGCACCCCCAAAATATGCTAAAGACTCTCCTGGGGCTGCAAAGTTGATGGCCGTTGCGGCAAGTTGTCTTTCAAAGAAGCTTGCCTAACATCATTACTGGTTGCCTCGTGGAGATTTGAAGGAACCTGGTACACTTTTTGAGAAGCACTGCTGAAATTTGGCCTTTCTTGCCATTTTGCACTCCAGATGGTTTGAACGACAACTCCCAGCAGCCCCCACAGCATGTCTGGAGGGCCCCCTGTTAGGAAGGCTGCTTAACTGGTCTCGCCTCTGATTACTTTCTGAACTATCTGTTACTCATAATTTAAACCAAATAAAATCAAAATCCAACAAACAAATCAGAAAAATCACAGATCTAAACGGTTATGAAGGCAGCAATTTATTAATGGATCTGAAAGACATTATAGACCTGTGGTGCAGAAAGTCAAGGGCTCCAGAATGTCTGTCTATTGTCAGGGCTGGGGATTTGTAAATTATAACAAATGGCAGTTAAATGTGGCACACCTCTGACTTACCCAAAGATAAACTTCTAATCTTCTTTGTCGTGTTTGACTGAAACAATACCAAATAAGGAACAGCATGAAAGTTATAGCTACATGAGAAATGATCTCTTAAAAAAAAACAAACACTTAATTTCAGTTACAGTGAGGTCAAATAACTAGAGCTAACAACTGCTGAGGTCACGCTCTGACTTTCAGCTATTTCTCTGGAGAAGCTTTCAGGTTTTCCTTTTTCTGTTCTTTTCTTGCATTATTGTAGATAGCCAGCCAGATAAGATGTCTTTTGAAGAAAGAACAGCAGTGCAGACTTAAAAGATCTTTTGTCTGCTCAAGTCAAGACCAGAGATAGGAGCCTTGGTACACAGTTGTCTAGCTGTCTGGAATTTTCTTTTTCCTGTGATAAAACATACACTTCATTCTCCCCGATTATTATTAACACTGAAAAGCAACACTTGAGAGCAATAATTTTCTTATTATGGAATTCTCAGATGCAGAAAATAAAGCACTAAGCCAATTTACACCATTTTGCTTCCCCCAATTTCCCATTTCAGCAGGCAAGTTTCTTCAGTTTGAACTTGTTCCTGGGATTTGTTATTGTTCTCCCAACGCCTGTTTCTTGACTACATTTAGCAGCTAGAAGTCATATTTCTCCTTTGCGCTATGAACCTCAGTATAATACAACAAAATCTATTGATTGACAAAATGTTTAGAGAGACCTTACATTTTTCTGTTGTTTTCTGGACCACTTGGACTGACCACGTGAGAATATAAACCTGCATTACTTTGGAGTTGGGTCTGCTATAGCCATTTGGTAACCCACTTAAGTCATGGGTAGTCACAGGTATGTGGAATATGCACAAATAGTAATCCTTCCAGTGGTGGCTGGTGCCCATTTAGGTTGGTAGGGCAGAAGGCAAGGAGACCATTTATCTGCCAGTGACAAACAGAGCCAACTAATTCTAATGTTGCCCCATCTTACACCTTGCTGAGTTCTACAGGGCAACACTACAATTAAGGATGAGGAAGCCGATAGATTGGTTGCAAATAAGAATGGTCAAGGGCAGAGTTAGTTTGGGCAGTGTCCCATTTCCCCCTGGTGGACTTGCCTCCACTGCAATCTTCTCATCCAGAACAGCTTCATCATCTCAGATGGAAAAGTTCAGTTGGGATATTCAGAAAAAGAGGATGACAATAAGGTGAATTGCTTCACAAAATAGAGGGAGATGGGAAACAAAATTGCACCGAGAAAGTCATCTGCTTCCGTGCACATTCCAATGAGAAACTGGGACCTGAAGATGGACTATATCACTTTGGAGCAGTGATGGGGAAAGAGTAAACAGGGGGGGTTAGAGCTGAGAAGTAAGAGGAGGCATCAGACAGACAAGCAAAGGGACTGAAGGTATCTGCCAAGGAAAAAAGAAAGGGAGAAGAAAACAACACCAAATTAATGAGGTTGCATCGTCTGGAGAAGCCCAAGTGTTGTGGAGGAGCCAGCCGCTGAAGCTGTGCTGCACACCACGTGTTGTGTGTGATGTCTAAATTGAGGGGTCCCTGGCCCTTTCCAACAAATATTGAGGGGGGCAAAGACTGGTAGGAAAGAAGAAAAGGATGGCAAAAAGAACCATAACATATACAGTTCACATTTCCCACACATGCCTGTTGGGAGTTGTCAGGCAGCTGATATTTGTAGCCCCAGAGCAGGGAGGTCCTAGGGGACATTTCTGTGTCCCCTCTGCTTGGTGGTGGAGTCATTTTTTGATTTTTTGGAAGGATGATTTTGAACAAAAAGAATGGCAAGGGAAAGAGTGGATCTGTCTGTGCTGCTCTTGCTCTTGCACTCCATTCCTATCCATTCAAACAAATCAATCTGGTGCTGTTCACATATCTACTCTAGTTTGTCCTAATTGGGCTGAAAGTTCAAGTCTTTATGAGCTGTTTTCTCTTTATCTTTTTATACTGAGAGTCAGTGAGAAAACTCCTAATTCTCCACCAGTGTTGGTGATTTATACTCATTGTTGCATCTACTAATATAAAGAGGGTGACCTAGGACATTTTTTTTTCAATCTAGGAACATTTTCCTTTTGTACACAGACCTAAATGTAGCCTCTCTGTCCCAGGTCAGCTCAGCAATTGTGTTCTCTGGATGCAGAACAAGGCACATCCTGTTTACAAAGCCTCTCTGGCTGGATGCAAACAGCTGCTAGCACTTAAGTGCAGAGGATTCCTCCAGGGCTGATCTTGCCCCCAGCATCCCCTCCAACACTGTTCTGCTTCTCCTGTGCCTCACTGACACAGATATGCAAATTTGACTAGCTTCTTACTAATACAACTGTTAGTCCCAACTTCTGAATTTAAAGTGATTGCAATTGGTGCTAAATGTAAACAAGAAGTGTAAGCACCGATGGAGAAGCAAGGCATCAGGGATGTACAAGCAAGGGCATGTGAGAGCCACAGATTTGTGCCATATAAGCTGTACATCATGTATAGTATATGGCAATGCCAGAAAAGTAAAGTAGCCAATGATGAAATTGCCATGTGATGAAAAATTTGAACCTAAGCAGACGAACAGACAGACCCACGCCTCTCTCAGCCAGTGGACACTTGCATATAGACTTAAATAGGGATTTAATTGTGCTGGTGACCTTCCAGTGAATTGAATTTATGATGCTTTTGCAAGAGTAATGACCCTGTGGAGACAGAAAATACATGGATACTTTAATGGCATAATCAGCAAACGAGCTGTTAAACCTATGAGAATGAAAACAGATCTCCTGCCAGGATGACAACATTTAACAAATCTGACCTTTCTTCACAGTATAAATGTTCTGCCTCTGGATGCTTTGTGTCACACCATCCATGGCGCAATGGTGCCCAGGTGAGAAAAAGTGGATGGAGGCCAAAGGAAGTTCAAAACTAGGCTGTTCCCCAGACATAAGGAAATTCTTCACTTGCACAAAAGGTGTGTGGAATTGGCAGAGCGTTTGTTGTATCAGCTGCTCCTCCCTGCTGCTCAGAGAGAAGGCAGGTGTGGGGCAAGAAGGGGCAAATAGAATGGCAACATTTTCTCATGCTGACAAACCAGAAAGCGGGAGGATTTCCTGACCTGATAGCCAAAGTCCAGCATTTCCTTTTCAGCTTTTTATTGCCTCCTTCAGAAATACCATCATTCAGAAAAGAACTGCATCCCATCCCATCTGCATCCATTTCAGGTGTAATCCATTCACACAGTGACCAATTTATTTATTTTAATTTTTTTTAACTGGCCATACTACTGTTACTGACGAGAGACACAAATTAAGCAGAGGAAGCCTTTTTATCACTTTTTATCTGGGCTAGAAAAAAAGTTAATTTCTGTATGCCAAGCTGCTCTTTAATTCAGTAGCAGCACAACATCTTACCGAGTCAAGCATGCCAGTGGCATAGCATGTGGGAGGGGGCTGAGGGGGCTGTCACCCCAGGCCAGGGGTGCCAACTATAAAGGGGGCTGGGTGCCTGAGCCCTCAGCACCCACACCACAGGGGCCCCGGCACAACCTCTGAGGTCTTGCAAGGCCTCAGAAGGCATCTCTGAGGCCTCAACAGCAGCACTGGGCTCACAGGGGCCAGAGTGCATACCTGCTCACGGACCCCACATACTCTGTGTCATTTTTGCATTTTTTCCAAGTCTTGGAAATGATGCAGGGCTCCCAGGGCCCCTTACTCACTCTGGGAGGCAGCAGTAGCAGCAGCAGATGCCGCCAGGCCTGCATGGCAGCGAGGCTCCTCTACAGACCCGGACCCTCAGCTCCCAGGCAGGCCTTGCACACTGCATTCCTGCCTGGCCTCCCACTTATCCGCCTGTTCTCAACAGCAAGGGCTGGCGGACGGGCTGGCTGGGCTCCCTCACCCACTTGTTTGCCTACTCGGAGGCCACCTCAGGAACCGGCACCCCACGGGCACCGTTTGCCTGTGGAGCTTGTAGCCAGGGCCACTGCCACTGCACAAGCCTTTGGGAGACAAAGACATGAGGGGCATCAGAGGAAGGGAGGGAAGGAAAGAAGGACAGAGGCCTCTCTCTCTCTCTCTCTCCCTCTCTCTCCGCACGCACGCACGCATGCACGCACACACTTTATATATACTACATAATGTATTCCTTGCACATAGAAAACTAGAATGTCAGCAAGGGGGCTGGACTAGAATTCTTATACTTTGCATGCTAGTTTTCTACATGGATATTAATCTATTTTAAGGGTATGGAGGAGCATTTAATCATGTGAACCCTTACTTGTGGTCCTGAAGTGGTCCTGTCCAGACACATCTTTGCCAACTATAGCACAGCATTATTGGCATAATTATTTACAAAAATTCCAAACCTTAATTATCAACCCAAGCTTGTCAAATAAGTAGATTTAGGGGCAGGGATTGTGGGTAGATTAAGCAGCCAGAGCTCAGGATATTGCTTTATCTCAGGTACATAGTGATTAGCACTGTAGTGACTAAATGCAATCCCTACAGTTTAAGAGGCATTTCTTCTTTGTTTATTATGTATCAGGTGTTTAATGGCTGGCTGAGTCTAGCATTCTTAAGATAACTCTGTGTCAGCTGAACAGTATCTGCTGCAAACCAGTATTTCCATGCCCTAAAATTAAGGAAATAAATAGTTTCGGAACTTGTAGTGTTTTAGATCAGACATTAATTTTGGATACATGTATGCAAATGTTAGTTTGTGAGTCTTGGAGCTGCGCTGCAGGTTTTGTCCCCACACATTAGAATAAATAAATGCCAATGACATTTACTCTCTCCCAAATCCAGGATAGAGTTTCAGCCTCAGATTCTGGAGTTCCAGAATTCCCTCAGAGGACTCTGCTCAAGCTTGACTGTACTATGGCTGAGGCACAAAGGTCTCCTTGGGAACACTTTGCACTGGGGTGGAGAGGTTTATTGAAGATGTATTTTCCAAAGGCATGAGTAACATTAAGGTTACTTCCCTCAAGTAATAATAGTAAAGCCTCTCGTTCCAAATTGGTTAATCCACTAGTGTTACAACCACAATATTATTGTCATTCCCATCATTCTTATCCGGACACCTTATGAACACACTTTGGCTTCTAGAAACCAGCCATATTTAATAAATAGTTTGAAATGCAAGTGGATGAAACAAGACCCAAGTGACTCAATGAGCATAATAGTTTTCTAAGCTTGGAGGAGTGCCAGTCATTCCTTAGTCCGCTGTTTTCCATAAGCCTGGGACATTTATAAATCAAACTCTATATAAGCAAAGCTAACAGGCAAGCAATACAAAAGAATTAGAGTGAAAAGTAAACTTTGCTTGGAAATTTTCATTAGGCATACAGCTTAGCAAAATGAAAATTGTATTTGGAAAGTGCCGTTAATGTTCTTCACATTTAGGGTACACTTGTGTTGGGGGTCAGCTGGCGATATGGAGAAATGGGCATGTACTTATGGGGATTAGTTTGGGTGCAAAGTTATTTCCTCCTGCTGTTTTGTGCCATTGTTGTAAAACTGTGTGATACCACTTAGTGTTGAAGAGCTGCTACTATCTGGTGTCACCTCCGAGGTCTCCCTGGCTGGCAATAATATCTGTAAGTAATTTCATACAGTCAATAAATGCCCATCGTGGAACCGCTTGAAACATAATGGTGAAATGGATCAAAAGTTTAAATCAGAAAACAGGCGGGTATCATTATGCACGTATGGCTATGGCATTGTTTCACTGCTGAGTCACAAATTCATTTCAAAGAAGTGCAGACAAAAAATGTTGCGTCTCGACAGAGCCTAAAGTAGTGTTCAGGTTGATTAAACTGGGTGAGCAGTTCTAGCTTGCCTCTTCCAGTGGATCCTTGTGGAACCCAGTTTCAGCCAATGGGGTGGCCTTCATGCGGAGAAAATAATGTTTTTGTGCATGGGCCATTGATAGCAACCATCTGCCAGCAACAAATGGTAAAATGTCAACAGTTCAAAGTTCTGCAGATCTCTGCATGCAGAAATATATTCAGCGACAGAGCTTCCTGCCTTCCATTTATTTCATTTATATCATCTTACGTTTGGAAGAATCTGAGAAGGAAAGGATGAGGAAGCATGAAGAAGAAGAAAGCAACTTTGGCTCCCATGGACCAGATTCTCAGAATAACATCTGTTTGCAAAGTATTTAGCCAAAAGTAAATAAAATAGTAACACTGCAGGATGTCATGGGAAGATTTTTCTTCTTATACTGTACTGTGAGAGAAGAAGGTTGTTAAGAGATTCATATTTTTATTTTTAAAAAAAAGCTTAGTGGAGAAATGAAATGAAATATTTAACTCTTTAGTTACTCATTCCATTTTCTGGGGATGTTTTGTAAACCATATTGTTTACTTTGAACATTCCTTCTCCATTCACTTGAGTGAGTTGGATGCGGTATCAGGTGACCCTGATCAGGGACCTGCATCCATTGGTACAGCAGTCATAGAATCATAGAATTGTAAGAATTGGAAGGGACCACCAGGGTCATCTAGTCCAACCCCCTGCAATGCAGGAATCTTTTACTCAGTTTGGGGCTTGAACCCATGACCCCGAGATTAAGAGCCTCATGAAGCACTGACTGAATTGCCCGGCTGTAGTTGCTTAATTGTGTATAGCCTAAGGCCTTTGCAACCGTAGTCCATATGCTATGTTAAAAGTTTGTTACCAAGCATTGTAACAGACATTAACTATACATTCTTAATAAAACTGGACCTGATTAAGACAACATTCTAAATACAATCATTTAAAAATCCATAGTGCAATAATTGCTGCCTTTGTGAATCTATTCAGTTTGATCAATAACATCATTAGTTTTTTAAAAGTATACACATAGCCTTTAGTATGAACAATTCCACTATGATTGTGGAAGATTCAACCTGCATCTATAGTTTTGGAAAAGCAACACAGTCTGTTTTGGAGCCAAAATGTGTCTTTCCAATTAGATCTGTTATTTGGAATTAAATTAAATCTATCAAAGATGAGGGTCTGCTCCCCATCCCCATTCAACCTACTATTAATTTCTCCCCTTTTCACAGAACTGAATGAAATTTGCAGGCATACCTCTACAGACTGTAGAATCCTTACAGAGTGGATTAAGCATGCCAGTTTATGAGCAGATTGTTGGGAAACGCCCTGGGGGTGTCCCTGCAGCCCCAAACTCTGAGCATTCTCCGATATGCTCAGTTCTGGAAAAGGCATTTCCCTTCTTCTCCAGTGCGCTTCAGCGATATATATCAAATGATATATGCACACTAATCTTCCAGCATAACACAGCAAGAAGCGTGAGACATCGTAGAGCTAATCTATGTATTTATTTACACACTATGTACAGAAAAAGGACTCATGGTGTCCTCTCTCTCCAGCTCCGAGAGAAGAACAGGAACAAGTAAAAGCAAAAGTACAGTACAATAGTGCATACAGCGGAAGAGATAAGACTGTCTTCTGTTCCAACACTCTTCCCAGACAGGCATGTGATTTACACCAATCTCATCTGCAGCATCGGAGGTGTGGAATAATAACACAGATACATTGGGGAGGGTGTGGATGTGCATGGCCACCCCTGATGAGGCAAGCAAGCCGACCATTCATATGAATCTTAGGGTGGGTGTGGGTTGGGTTTCAATTACTAGGGATACAGCCTCTTCTCCCTGAGAGAGAAAGATCTCTCCACTGACTTGCATAGGGGGTGAGGATGGTGGGGGGAAATCCTCAGGAAAGACTGAGCAGGGTGTTACTCCCTCTTCAGCATAAACTCTGTTACCCCAAGGTTTGGTGGCGGGTGGGCTCCTGCCTTCCCATGGATTGGGGGGGGATCCTACCATTGACTTGCATAGGAAAGGTATATATCCATGTTAACAAACAAACATGTTTACTATGATTGGAATGTTCTGGGGAAATAATGCCCCATTCGTTGATCTCTGGTTTCATTTCTTGGAGTGGGGTGAGGAAACAGCCACAGGCACAGAGCCTTTCAAAAGCTCTGAGGGAGTCCCCCGAGATGCCTTCTTATCTGTTGGAGTGAATTGAGAAACATGAGAACCTTACCTGAATCTTCAATGGGCAAGAGACTTTGGGTATAAAATACAGTTTGCTACATGGGAAAAACTATGGAGAGAGGATTTGAAATTTACAGCGTGTTATACATTGAAAGAAAATTACTGTATATGAAAATGATGTACCGCTGGTATTTAACCTCCAGGAAATTAGCGAAAATGGACAGGACAAGTTCAAATGTTTGTTGGAAATGTAAGGAGAAGGTGGAACGGTAAAGTGTGGTGGTGGAACATCTGGTGGAATGGTAAAGTGACTAAGGAATTCTGGGAAATGATATATAATGAATTGGAAAAAAATGTTTAAAATAACCTTTGTTAAAAAACCAGAAGCCTTTTTGTTAGGAATTGTAGGTGTAGAGATACCGAAGGAACTGAAAAGACTTTATGTCTGCTACAACAGCTGCAAGGATGCTACTTGCCCAGAGCTGGAAAGATGACAAGAGACCTACGAGGGTGGACTGGCGCATGAAATTATTGGACTATGCAGAGATGGCAAGATTGACTGGGAAAATCAGAAATCAGGAGGATCAAAACTTCAACAGAGAATGGGACAAATATAGATTGCATTTAAAAGACCACTGGAAACACCTGGACTCTTTGGCAGCCTTTAAATAACTTGCAATGATGCAAAGACTTTGGATATAATGGAGGACTGTAAACTGGATGGACGTATAATATGCAGTTGAAAAGGTTACTTAAAGAATCAACGGAGGGGAAGAGGGAAGTCCTAGGATTCGAAAGAATCTTGTGTAAAATTCTAATATTTGTAAGAATATTATTTGTGCGAATGAATTTTTAAAAGAGAGAATCTTACCTGAATCTTACCCCAGGAAATACACAAGGAAAACACTTTCTGGTGTAACTTCCATGCAGATGTATTCATGAGTCACCTTTATAACATGGCTGCCTGGACACTAAATTTTCTTTACAAAGTTGAGATATGTCAACAGTAATTAAGATCTTGAGACTATTTCATACGACTTTTCTATACAAACAATGTGTGTAGGATTCTTTTTTCTAAAAAAAACTTGTACTGATTCAACTGCTGAAGCACTCTATACCCCTATTCATCTACTTTTGCACAAAAACAGATAATAAAAGATAACATTACCTAAATACATTTGCTAACAACGATTTTTCTCTACATATGCAGGTAGGGAATTTGAGGAAAATATGGGATTGAATTTCATCTGGAAATACAGTAATAATGGTCACAATTTGAATGCTGGAGAAAAACCTTATGTAATGTAATGTTTTCATATGACAGCTCTGAAATAAAACTCAACAGCAGTGGGGAGCTAATTTTGCCCATTTGTGAAAGTTAAGTGAGCTGACATTTGTCTTTTCCCCTGGCTGCTAAATGCTGTCCCCGTCATGCAGTCTCTGCAAGCTAAAATTGTTCCCTCCAATTTGCTCTGTGACTGCTATTTCGGATCCCCGTATCCGATGAAGGTGACAAATTCCAGAGGATTAACCTGACTTAGTCATTGGGCAGCAAAATTTACAAAAGGTTCTTGTGGCATCTTCAGGACTAAGGCTGTGTACACACACTATATCTTTAAAGCACATTATTTCCTGCAAACAAATTTGAGGGTCCCTGTAGTTAGTGAAGTGTTGCTGGGTGTTCAGAATTTTTAGAGGGAAATAATGTGATTTAAGTGTATACACCCTTGTGCAAATTAATTGAAACAAACCTCAATATATTGTGGCAAGTGCATCATTCCTTCTACTGGATGCAGGCTTCCAACACCTTAATAACTGAAGCATCCCCAAAATATCTTCTTTTGTGGGTGCTTGAAAGACTGATTGATATGGCATAGAAAACATGCTTTGTTTCAATTAATTTGCACAAGGGTGTAGTGTGTACACATGCTAAAACTGCAGTCACAACTTCATTAACCTGGGAATAATCCCCACTGAACTCAAAAGGACTTTCATATGCATAGGAATGCACAGCCATTGAGATAATAAGGTTCTGGTGAGCAATTGCATGGATAAAAGTATATTGCAGTGAATAATGTGAATTATTGCAGCTGAGATCCAGCAAAGAATGTTCACAACAGATCAATGAAATGGATATGATGGAAATAGGTAAAGGTAAAGGTACCCCTGCCCGTATGGGCCAGTCTTGCCAGACTCTAGGGTTGTGCGCTCATCTCACTCTATAGGCCGGGAGCCAGCGCTGTCCGCAGACACTTCCGGGTCACGTGGCCAGCGTGACAAGCTGCATCTGGCGAGCCAGCGCAGCACACGGAACGCCGTTTACCTTCCCGCTATAAAGCGGTCCCTATTTATCTACTTGCACCTGGGGGTGCTTTCGAACTGCTAGGTTGGCAGGCGCTGGGACCGAGCGACGGGAGCGCACCCTGCCGCGGGGATTCAAACCGCCGACCTTTTGATCGGCAAGTCCTAGGCGCTGAGGCTTTTACCCACAGCGCCACCCGCGTCCCATGATGGAAATACTGGAGTGCAAAAATGGTTAACTGGAGTTGTAACTCACTCTGGACTCACCTTTTGACTTAAACACACCTTTCTGACAAGTCCAGGCTCACTAGTAAGAACATGAGCTGGTTTTGCCTGCATCCGGCTCTGAACAGTGATCAAAGAGCACATATGGGAAAGAAGAATGCTAGTGTGTTGCTTGTAATACCTTCTTGCTTCTTTTCCCCAGTCTTTGTCTGAACAAACTAGATTTATCTAGTTTTTAGTCATTTGCAATTCCTATTGAGAATATCACTGGCAAATTTACTTGTATCTTCTGTCTGAAAAATAAACAAATTCATAGATCTGAAATCCAAGTAGAGAATTTATGTGAATTATTACTGGGCATCTAAATGGGAAGATCATATTGGTTCCCTGCTAAACATGTATTTAGTTGCTTGTTTATACAGGAAATAAGCAACTAAATACATCAAAACATGATTGATGAATGTTTTTGTTCTCATAAAAACATTTTTCTCTTTCAGAGTGCCATTGTTGGGATGTTTCATTGATGTATTTAGATATGAAATTACAATTTTTTTCTTGGCAGTTTTGATGTCTGAAGGTAAATGGACATTTTACAATTTCTTTTTTTTATTGGGGCTTATTGGACATTGTTCTTTTCAGGAATTAGACATATTAACAGAAGTATTAATGATGGAATTTATAGGCAGTAATAGAGTTCAGAAAGAATTTTGCTAATATATTATCCTTCCAGGATCCTGAAAGATAGATAGATAGATATATATATATATATATATATATATATATATATATATATATCACTTAATATTTTTTTAAAAAATTGGTGTTCATAAAACAATATTTTATTTGGGGGGGCATAACCTTATGGGCTATCATTGTCAGCTGGCTGTTCTAACTTCAAATATTCTTAGGCCCATGGTTTCAAGAACTCAAGTTTTTGAATATATGTGACACCTTAAAAGGACCTAGTTTTTCAGAGACTCCTTATTATGAAACATCAGTCTTGGTGGCTTCAAATTATACACTTTCCAAAACTCACTATTTTTCATAATTATAGCTGAAGTATATAAGGCAGTAGATACTGATCCAAACTGTCCACAATATTTGAATGAACATGACTAGATCACTAAAGTGCCTTAAAGTGATCTGTGATTTCCTCTTTTGTAAATATGTCTTCTTCTTCAGCGATCACTCATAGCCAAGTAAGATTGTCTTCCATGAACAGTAGGTCCCAAATTTATCACTAAACTGCAAACCCATCCTCCTCTTTGAAGTGGGCTAAGAACTTTTCTAAAGCACTTTTTCCAGGACTGTCACTCTTCAAGCAAGATTCTTCAGATCTCAAGACAATTACAGATAAAAGGCCATTGGTTAACGTCACACTCTTGGATGTCATAGTAAATCTAAAACTTTCCCTGCAAGGAACATACCAGATGGCAGATGTGATTTCCGGAAGTGTTTATAGTCACTCCAGCTTGTTTAAACGTATCTTGATAGACTGCCCCAGGGTGCAAGCTTTCTTCTAGGTAAATGTTAATTAAGATAACAAACATCCATGCTTAGCATGTCTCATTGTGTTCTCCTCAATGGGCAAAATATCCACTCCCCCAAAGGCTGATGTCTCATGAAATTCTGCTGTGAAGCCATCCGGGCCTGGGGCTTCGTGTGGTTTCAGGTTTTTAGAACCATCTCTATTTCCTCCAGGGTGATAGGACTATCCATGAATTCTTGTTCCTCTGTGGTTAAGGTTGGCATGGTCAGCCCTGCTAGGAAGTTTCTGATTTCCTGCTCAGATGGGTTGTGGGAGGTGTATAGAGTAAAATCCAGCAAATTCTGAGGTTATTTCTTTGGAGGAGAATGTTATGTTACCATGTTTTTTTGGTTATGCAGTGTATTCTTGTTTTGAGTGATTTTTTCCCTGCACCTGTTGGCCAGTAGTTTGAAGTTTCTCCTTCCATATTCATAGAAGTGTTGTTTTGGGTATAGGATGTTGATTGTTGTTTTATTGATTTTGAGTGAGTCAGTTTCCCTTCTTTTTTGTTCTATGAGTTTAAGGAGTTTCTTAGTTCCTGTTTGTAGCATGACGAGAGGGCCAGGATGTCTTGTTCTATTTTGCTAATTTTTGAGGATGTTTGTTTTTTAAGGGATCTCAATGCAGTCAACTAAAGGTAACCAGCCATGCCCTGGGCCACCCCAACCGTTCTCACTGCCAAGGAAAAATAATAAATGAATGGAAAGAGAACCTACCCAAGTGATGGTGACACAAAAACCTCACAGATACACTAAGTAAAAGAATGTGGATTTACCAAAAAACCCTCTTCTCCCCCAACCTTATACTGTATACTGTATACAACATTAATGGCTCACATTGAATGCAACTGATCTGTAGAAATGAGTTCATGACCTGAAAATAGAGACAAAGCACATACTTTTGTAACCCAAGAAAATCTTTAATAATTAAATAAATAAGATTTTGTGAGAAAATGAATGGCGGCTGCAGTGTCAGGGGCAGGCAGAAAGGAATGCCAAGAATGTCAAGAATGCGAAGACAGAACAGCCATTACTAGCAGAGCCTAAATATAATTAACCATGTTGGGCCTGGCAGTGTTACAAGATTTATGCCAGGAACAGAGAGAACAGATGAAAAAAAATTATAATGGGCAAAACCCTTGAAGTTTCTGGGGGAAATTATTGGAGGTGGAAATCTCTCCGGGTGAGAGGCTGAGAGAAGAGAGGGATGCTCCCAGATGTGAGCGGCAAGGACACACCGTTTTCTGTATGGGACAAAATTTCAGATTTAACTGCGAGAGGGAATTCTGTACTTATCTAGCTCTTCTATCTTTTCTCTGTTCTTTTATTCTAATTATTATTATCATTATTTATGTATTTAGTTAGTTTGTCTTTTATTGTAATGTGAAAAGTATTAATAATTACTTTATCAAAAAGAAATTTGAGGAATGTTGACAGGTATGTGAAAGTGTGTATGTGTGTAGTCAGTGTACAATATACATTATGAAACTAAATAAATAAAATAGCATTGTCAGAACAAGAATCCTGAATTACAGCTTTCAAATGTAGCAGCAAATATTATTCAGAAATAAAAGAGTACAGTAAGTTCTTTTAAAAAAATTTAAATATATAAAATGGCCACTTGGTGCTCGACACCCTTTACTCAAAATCATATGATACAATGCAAGAAAATAAAATTGCTGATCACAATGATAGAAAGAGAGGAATTAAAATGGGATGCACATTTGAAAGATGAAATTTTAAAAATTCAGCAATCAGACTGCAGCTAGTCCAGGTTCGCAGCAAACCTCCTATTTAAAAAACAAACTGTGTACAGCTGTGTGGCACAAAGAAGGCAACATCTAAAAAGAGATCCAGCTCACAGAGCCAGTCCAGCAGGATACCATGGTTGATGGCAACAAAAGCAACTGAGGCACAAATCAAATCAAGAGTGACACACTCCCCTTCCCCACACAGCATCCACCAGGGTGACCAAGGCCTGAACCCAGAATGAAATGGGTCTATAGATATCAATACACCATCCTCAAAGTACTCCAACAATGCAAAGAAGCATTGTTGTTTAATTGACTTTTTATTATTTAGGAGTTCAGCAAACTCTAGACCCAAAAGTAAGACATACTTTTTTAGTTGTTGTTTACCATGAAATTTTGTGAACCATCCAGCAAAATACCTGGTGGAGTGAAGTACAAGACAAGTACTGTATGCTTTTGTGTTACCTGCAAATAGTATGTTCTGTTCCATCTTGATTCTTCCAGGGGAAGCCGCTGAGTCACTTGGCTCTTTAAAAGGCACATTCTAAGTGAGTTTTCCTCAACACATTTTAGTGGCTGTATGTTTTTGGCTATCTGATATATAACTGTTGGGGCTTTTTTTCAGCCAGAACTCACAGTTACCAGCCCCTCTCGGGTGGGTGCTATTGCCATTCTAAGAGAACAAGGATGAGTTCCAGCACCTCTTTTTCTGGAAAAATAGTGCTGATTACAGTTACCATGGGATCTTCCTCCCCTGTGGTGAAGAGGACTCAACATGAATTGCAGCTCTGTACAAAAGGCCACAGCCTTGCTTAAAATCAGCCACGCAATGAGTCACCAATGATAGTATATTTAATTCAAGCAGTATGAACCAGCGTGAGAAAATAACATGGGAGAAATAGCTAAGCAGAGCACCAGTCTCGTGGGATCCACTTTCTTCTGTCAGTTTCCCATTGTCCACCACTGTTCTCATTGCAGAACTTGACACTTGACAGACAGGAAGGGTCAGATCTATATTAAAACTGGCCCTCATACACAGAAGGCTACAAGTCTTCTCTGAATATTTTATAGAGATTAGAGGAGACTGAGGAGCAAATTCTTTGATAAGAAGACCATCTCCCACACTCTCCATGTCAATCAGTAGGGACATAGAAAGCTGCCTAATACGGAGCCAGAACACTGGTCCTTCTTGCTCAAAACTGGAAACAGGATATCAAGCAGGGATCTTTCCCAGAGGTACATGGGAATGCCCAGGATTGAGCCGGGAGACTTTGTGCAGGCAAAACCTACCATGATAATGCAGCCATTCCTCTCAGTTAGCACTATGATAATCATTTTTCCAGTCAAATTTCTAGTTTTTCATCCATGATTGAGTGATATTGTCATGTTGGGCACCCTTGGCTCAAATAAAGAATGAACATGGGTCATCAACTGGATTTTACCCATTACTTGTTCGAATGCTTACCTCAGCTTTCCTTCTAAAGATTATTTCATTTCATTTCTTCATTATCATTATTTTGCCACTTTTCACTCATACGAACCACAAAGCAGCTTACATACAATAAATAATAACAAGGTAGAACATCACAATTAAAACACAAATCATATAAAATCATATAAAATAACTATCAAATCATCAGTAAAGCAACCACCTTCTATAAAACACTATTAACAAAACAACTTTAAAAATAGGCTAAACACGACCACAAGAAAAGTCATTATATAAAATTCACAAAGCATTACAGGCACTCATAATCCACAAAATGATAATAACAATACTAACAAACTAAGAATCCAAAGCAAAGCAAAGCATTGTTGAATTCACACACACTCTCCCCACCTGCGTGACTCATAATCTTCTACTCAGTTTTTCAAAAGGCACACATACAACGTGTATTTGGCAACAACTCTGTTCTGAAGGCTTCCAGGGCCCTGAGGGATGGAGGGTGGGGCAAGGCAGGTAGAACAAGCCCTTGCCTGATGGGCAGCAAAGAGACCCATTCAAGATGATCAAGGCTTATGATGAATAGTCGATGGAGTTGGGTATGCTTAACCCTGGAGACTGAGAAGAGATATGATAACCACCTTCAAATATCTCAAGGGCTGTCACATGGAAGATAGAGCAAGCTTGTTTTCTTCTGCTCCAGTGAGCAGGACCTGAACCAATGGCTTCAAGTTACAAGAAAGGAGATTCTGACTAAACTTCAGGAATAACTTTCTGACAGTAAGAGCTGTTCAACAGTAGAATGGTCTCCCTCGGGAGGCGATGGGCTCTCTTTCGTTGGAGATTTCCTAAGCAGAGATTGGATGGCCATCTGTCATGGATGCTTTGGTTGAAATTCCAGCATTGCCGAGATTAGGGAAACAATATCAAATGCTGTATGGCAAACAGGGCTAGACAGTTTTCCAGTGGAATGGTATAAACCATATATTGATCTCCTGTCACCTAGATACAGTGTTACCTCGGGTTAAGAACTTAATTCGTTCTGGAGATCCGTTCTTAACCTGAAACTGTTCTTAACCTGAAGCACCACTTTAGCTAATGGGGCCTCCCACTGCCGCCGCACGATTTCTGTTCTCACACTGTAGTAAAGTTCTTTACCTGAGGTACTATTTCTGGGTTAGCGGAGTCTGTAACCTGAAGCATTTGTAACCTGAAGCGTACAAACCCGTAACCTGAAGAGACAAACCTGGGGTACCACTGTATTTAGAGAAGGAATCAGCTCAACACTATTCAACCCGCTTATATTACTGTTATTCCAAAGCCCAGCAAGGACCTAATGCAATGTGCCAACTATTGCCTAATTTCTTCAATAAACACTGATAAAAAAATCTTAACATCTTTACTGTCAGGTACACAATTCTGGAGACCCACAACTGAAAACAACTGTCCAAATTGGGCTACTCTGGAATATTCCTATGTAGCACCTTTAGAAAGATGGGCGGCACTCGGTTCTAAATACATTAATACTTGAGATGCTATTGAAACAATAACATCAGTTTGAACGATATGGCACCACATGCCCCCAAAATATAAATTTGACCTTTTCTCCTACAACAAAATGACTTTGTGGGGAAACCCATCTTTAAAAATCAGGAAAGAAATGGTTGTATAGAAGAGGTGGATGAATTTGGGTATATTAATGTTAAACCAGCTGATTTAACAAAGAGGGTGAATTTTATACATATTCCGTTTTAAGAGACAAATAGGGATTACCTAGAAATGCTCCAGGGCAGTATCTCCAAATAAAACACTTGCTAACCACCATCTACGGACCAGCAGCTTTTACAGCCTCTGAGACCCCAGAGATATTGAAGCAGTTGATTAATTCATATGCAACAAAAAAACGGCCATCAACATATATATAGCTTTGTTACCATCAAACCAATTTGATATACAGGTATTGAGGGAGGAATGGAATAAAGAAATAGAGATCTCAATTTCATTTCTTTTTATTGGTCTGAAATCCTTTTATTTTATTTTATTTTTAAATATTTTTTATTGAACAAATTTAACAAGTCAAATTAAAAATCAATATGACCAATTACATTCCCCCCTTTTTTCCTTTCCCTCCCTCTCCCGCCCACCAAAGACTTCCCTCAGCTTCCCTCTCTAATTTGTTTAGACATATTATTCTCTGCATGTTGCACAGCTGTACATATCACTGCCTTATCTATCATATGTTCTACTAATAGATTTGTGGGTGTTTATTCAAAACCTGCCAAGGAGTCCAAATCCTTTTGTTGTCTTTTTAAATAGTTTGTAAAAAGTTCCCATTCTTCCTTGAAGTCACGGTTGTCCTTCTTACGTAATTTATATGTTAACTTTGCCAACTCCACATAGCTCATCAGTTTTTCTTGCCATTGTTCTTTCGTTGGGATTCCCTCTTTCTTCCATCCTTGTGCTAACAAGACTCTTGCCGCTGTAGTAGCATACATAAATAAGTTCTTTGTTTTCCTTGGCAGGTCTTGTCCTAAAATCCCTAACAAAAATGCTTCTGGTTTTTTTACAGATGTCATTTTGAACATTTTTTTCAATTCATTATATATCATCTCCCAAAATTTTTTAACTTCTCTGCATTCCCACCACATATGATACAAAGTACCTTCTTTTTCTTTACATTTCCAACATGTATTTGACCCGGTTTTATACATTTTTGCTATTTGTACTGGTGTGATATACCATCTATACATCATTTTCATATAGTTACTTTCAAAGGAAAACAGTCTGTAAATTTCTAGTCTACCTTCCACATCTTTTCCCAGTCCTCAAATTGTATGTTGTGTCCTATATCTTGTGCTCATTTGATCATAACTGATTTGACCTCCTCGTCTTTCATTCCCCATTCTAGCAGAATACTATATGCTTTCTTCAACAGCTTCACTTCTTCATCTATAACCTCCTTTTGGAATCTAGAAAACCCTTTTTTGTAATCTTCCTTGTACATCTCATATAGTTGTCTGTAATGCAACCAATAATCTTTTAATTTCCATTTTCTTCTTGATCTCTCAATAAGTCTCTATATGTAGGCCACTTTCCCTTTTTACCATATTTGAGTAACGAAGCTTCAATTGGTGATAACCACCAAGGTGTTTTTTGTTCTATTAAATCTATATACCTCTCCCACATTCTCATTAATGATTTCCTAATTATATGGTTGTAAAATCCTTTATGTACTTTCCCTTTCCCATACCATAAGTATGCATGCCATCCATATCTGTTATCATGACCTTCCAAATCTAATGCTTCTTCCTTTTCCAGTTTTATCAAGTCCCTAATCCAGACCAAACATGCAGCCTCATAATACAGTTTGAGATCTGGGAAGGCAAAGCCTCCTCTTTCTTTTGTATCTGTATCTTATGTTTAATCCTTGGCCTTTTGTCCCTCTAGACAAACTTGGAAATATCCTTTTGCCATCTTTTGAGGCAATCATCCTTGACCATCACTGGGACTGTCTGAAAGAGAAAGAGCTTTTTCGGCAACACATTCATTTTTATCGCTGCAATTCTTCCTAGTAGGGAAAGATTCATTCTACTCCATATTTCTAAATTCCTTTTTATCTCGGACCATACTTTTTCATAATTGTCTTTATACACATTTATATTTCTTGCTGTTAACCACATCCCTCAATATTCTACCTTTTATGGATTTCTATCTCAATGCTTTGCACCAAATCATTTTTCTCTTCCTCTTTTAAATTTTTAACTAATAAGTTGTTTTTATTTCTGTTTAATTTGAATCCTGCCACTTCCCCCAAATTCTTGAATTTTCTCTATTACTCTAGGGAGAGTTTTTTGGATCTTCTATACTAATTACTAGTTCATCAGCAAAGGCTTTCAACTTAAATTCATTTCCCCCAGTTTTTATCCCTTTGATCTCTTTATCTGCTCTTATATTTCTTGCAAGTACTTCCAGAACCAGGATAAATAATAACATTGAGAGAGGTCATCCTTGCCTTGTTCCTTTTTGTATTTTACATTCATTCGTTATCACCTGATTTACAATTAATTTTGCAGTTTGTTCTGAATATATTGCTTGTATTCCTTTTAAGAAATTCTCCTTTCCTTTTTCTCTCTTTTATTTATGTCTCACCATGTTTAGTGCACATATAATTGTGTACTTTTTAACTTTCAATAAAGATGTATGTTAATAAATAAATAAATAAATAAATAAATAAAGCCAGCATCCTTAAAACATTTCTAAACAATTTGAATACCAGCTAAAACCAATGCAAAACATTTAGAGCATCTAAAAACCTTTAAAACAGCATGATGGACTTCAGAGATGCACTATGCTAAGGAGCAGGAGGCAGTCTTCCTCACTCCTTGCATCTGGTTGGCTATTGTGGGAAGCAGGGATACTAGACGTTCTTGACTGTGCTTTGGTCTGATCCAGAAAGGCTCTTTTGATGTATTTATACTCACCTTCCTTCTGCATTTTACCCACAGAAGGGAACCCTCTCCTGACAATTTGGTGAAATGGACAAACCTTGGAAGACAGAGCCCAGTCAAATGCAACAACTGTAGGGTTTCCAGCTGGGAATCTGCAGATTAGGCTGTGCAGGTTGCACTTCAGAACAAAAGAAGCAAAATGAGAAATAAATTGTGATTTAGAGGGAACCTTATTTCTTAAATGGAGAATGGAACAGAACCTTTAATCAGAAATAATAATTGAAACATCAAATGCAAGAGCCCTAAGAAGAGTAAACTGAGGGGAAATGAAATATTTGCTGAAGTACATTTCCTTTAAAACCCGTGCAATTGGAATGGTCCACTTAATTACTCATTCCTTCCTGTCTAGACGGACTCAGTTCTGCGAGAATCTGTGGAGGGTGCATATTTTTCACCTTTTGTGTTAGATTTCTCAACCTGGATGTTTGGTAAAGCTTTTTCCTTGTCAGTCTGAAAATGGAAAACTTTTCTCCAGCAGTGAAAGAAAATATTACAGCTTGCAGAAAGCTCTTTGAAATGTTTTAAGCAGCTGTAGCAAAAGAAACTGGTGTGTAAGTGTGTGCGCACAGTCATACACATGTGCAAAAGTCTGGCACCTTCTATCCCCTGCCACACAGATTTTATGGTCTGTTCTGAACTCTCTAATTAAATGATAAGCCACTGCAATGCAGCTTTCAATTAAGGTCAGCAGACTCAGCATATTCAAGGCAAGACATTCAAGGATTGTTTTAAATATGGGGAACTCAAGGAAATCTTTGAACTGAGTCTAGTTTGTCCTATTTTGGCATACAAAGACAACAGGAGAAGAGCAAGACTTCCAGTCATGACCCCTCCCCCTGCAATAAAGGCAAGGGGGTGAAACTGATTAAAAAGACCATGTGTAAAAGAAGAAGTCGTGGGCATTGCTATTTTTCTAGAAAAAGAGGTGCTGGAGCTCGCCATGAGCCAGGGGCACCAACCTGCCCCCCACATTGAGGGGGCCCAGCATCACGTGGCATCATACACATGTCATGCACCATCTGGGGGGCACAAACCCTCTTCACCCCCCCACATTCTGCCTCCACCCAGAGCACCAGCCTGGTGGTAGCAGATAGGGAGCATGGAGGGAGTGTTTGCAGACGATCTGTTAGAGGCCCCCTCCCTATGGGGGGCTTGGTCCCCTGCCCACAAATACTGAGGGAGCCAAAGTCCCTTCTGTCCCTATAGTTGGCGCCCCTGCCATGAACGCCTCCCTTGTTCTTTTATAATGGCAATGGTGCCCACCTGAGAGGTTCCAGAACTGGCGAGTTCTGGCTGGAAAGGGGCTGTGTGGTCGCGAAGCTTAACAGGGAAGCATGGAAGGAGGACCATTAGATGGTAACATAATGCAGATGCCTAGGAAGACGTGAGTGAACGAAGTATTGCTGGCCCACAGTAAATGCCCAGTGTGGAAGCAGCTTTAGTGTTGTGTGGTCAGGAAAATTTCCCCCTTTTCTGCTCTAGCCAATCCCTTTGAATAGTTGATCTGTGCTGTTCTTCCTTACCTGCTGCAGCCCCTACAATAAATGCCAGAGCTAGGTATCTTGGCACCCAGGACAAATGGCATGAAATTGTACCTCTAAGCCAAACCTGTATTTTATTATTTTATTAAATATAAAATTATTAAATATTTAATATAATATTTAATATTATATATTTTTATATTTAATATAAATTATTAAATATTTTATTAAATTAACATTGGTTAATTTATTTATTCCAATTGTGTTAAGATTATAATACTTATTAGATCACACAGAACACTAGAAAATAATTTTAAATACAGTGGTACTTCGGGTTACATACGCTTCAGGTTACAGACACTTCAGGCTACAGACTCCACAAACTCCGTGCTTCAGGATAAGAACAGTTTCAGGTTAAGAACAGACCTCCGGAACGAATTAAGTTCTTAACCTGAGGTACCCCTGTATTACAAAATTATTAAAAATTGAACTCAGAACACCCTCAAACATTAACTTGTAATGTAACTTTCCAATTATTTGGTTAAAAATAATTAGTTTTGTAATTTCATTTCAATCAAAAGGATTGTCCTATCTGATAATCTCTCTTGGCCCAGATATGTTTGAATTAACTTGCTGAAGCCTCTTTCATTAATTGCTCCTAATTTAAAATATTCTCATTGCTATTTCCAGTTTTGGATCACTAATGGAGTCTTATCCAAAACTGGAAATAGCAATGAGAACTCATGAATATAAATGGATTATTATTTTCAGGCGATCTAAACCTGTTGCTGACTCTTGAATTTAAATTTGATTAAATTTATGCAGCAGATAATTATATTTCAGCTCCACATTCACTACCACATTTGTTAGCTCTGTAACATTCACCATAGACAATTTATCGGTAGTTCCCAAAAGAAAGTCAAAATGGGTAGAAACTTCAGTGAGTCTACTATGAGTGAGATACCCAACGCAGGAACCGAACAGAAAAAAAGACAAGACCCACATCAAGCTCATATGCATATAGGACTGTGACACTGTGAGGGAAGGCTTTGCTTTGCCACAAACATGCTCTCTGCACCCATGTATGCCGAGAGCAGAGCAGAGCCATCTGTGACTGTGTCACGTGCTTCCTACCCAGCTCTTGTAACTTTTGCCCAGTTGCCAGCAATCTGTCTTTACACATTATTATATTTGTTCCAGTTGTGTCCTGCCTCCACTCTGAATCTGATCCATGGGTTTACTTTTGTAAATAATGTGATATGTATATTATTTTTATATGCATATGCATAACATTAATCATATTTTGTTGCTGCCACCCTCTTGAACCTTCTTGAACACGATCGTATATAGAAGTGCAAATGGGCAATCCAACGGATACAAATTCCTTCTTGAGATATGATTCCTTTCACCCACTTAAAAGACAGCCTCTTCTTAAGCCAGATGATTAGGGTTAAATGCAACTCAACTTTACCTGGGGCTTTTGCAAGAGAATCCAAAGGCTAGCCAGACAATTTTTGAACAGAGGATACCTGGAACACTTCATAAACAATGCAGTTAGGAAAGTGACCAACTTCTATTCCATAACCGGACCAACATCTAGGAGCACAGAATAATTGGGGCCTTTGATTCTTCATGTTTGTCCACAAAAATTAGAAAATTAATACTCAAACACTGGCAGGTGATTCAGCATATCCCGGGTTGTCAATTTCCCCCAGTAACTGGACATCCTGAGGCAAAACCATCAAGGAATCCAAAACCAGATTGGACATTCTTCAAGTGGAGATACCACCCAATACCACCCAAGGAGCCATTTTAAATGTGGACATTTCCTGGGATGTCCTATGGTGCTAAACATCCACAAACAGGAAACACGTGGAAACTGAACGATTTTTCGACTTGTCAAACATCAAGGTGGCGTATGGGACCATGTGCCCGTGCAACATGATGTACACTCCGGTCTATACGAATCAGGATTTTAGAACACATGTCCAGAATAAGACACAAAAATCTGGAGGCACCCCTGGTACAATACTTCATACAACATGGTCACACTGATGAGGACAAAGGTTTCGTGGTCTTACCAGTATATAAACCACACCTAGACCTGATGTAAGAAAGATTTGGTTACAACTGAAATCCAGATGGATTTTGCATCTGAACACAGTTATTCCTAAAGGTTTAAATCTTAACCTGGATTTGAGCAGTTTCTAGTGCATTGTTCTGGTATTTTTTACTGCACAACATTTCAGAGTGTGGTTGAATGCTATGGTCCCTTTAAAACTCCACCCTTTGGGGGCTACGGTACTTAATGTAGCAGAAAACCAGCCTCTGAGTCAGCATTTCACCAGGAGCTGAGCGCCCACATTGTTGAACATTAAGTTGCCTGTTCATGTAAGTGAAACAGTTGAGCATTTACAATGTTTTTGGATTATTTTTGGTGACGTTTTGCATATAAGATTGTATTTAATGAGTTATTAACACTTTGACATGTATTGCTTAGCAATGTACTTGGACTGACCTGAAGAAGGGTTATGAAACAGAGATTTTACCCGGATGTCTTGTTGTCAGAGTCCTCCTCGTACACAGTTTCTTAACTACATGATTTAACACAAAGAATCTGCACTCTGGTCTTCAGTACATTACAGTTGAGCTTTTGAAGCTGGTGACATTGAATAGTAATCTGTAAGATTGTATCTCTTCAAGATTGATTTGAGAGATTATATACATTCTTTAAGCTCGCATTATTTTGAGTTATACTACATGTTGCCTTGAGATATTTAGTATACAATATACTCTTGGTGTTATGTACTGAAGTTCTCACCCTGGGCCAGCAGGGGGATATTGTAGATAGCTATGCAAATAAAGGATCGAAAGTGACGTTCACTGATTGGATAGTTTTAGAAAATTGTTACAGTAACGTTGTACTGGAGCTCTATATAAGCAGGCTGACTGAACCCTTCAGTTCAGTTCTGTTCTGGCCTCTGAATAAACAAGAGCCGTTGGAAGAATCGCTGTGTCGTCTGATATGTTCACCCACAACTTAACACTTATGTCGTATACAGAGTTGTGCTTGATGAGGTTCTACTGTCTATATTTCATTGTCATTTGATACCCCCTTGAACCAGGCATCTGGGCCAAGGACCCCACCCACCCCACCCTAGTTCTGGCCTTGACTGTAGGAGCTCCCTAACTTGCTGGAGCAGCTCTTTGTACAGAGAGTTTGCAAAAATCAGATATCCCCACTTCCTTCACTGGAAGTGCTTTCAGCTAAGGCAAATACACCAGTGAGTATAAGCCTCACATGCTGGATCTCACCGCACAGCACCCCAGAAACATAATCATTCTCAACAGAATCAGCAGTGCAAGAATGCTCTTACATGCACCATTTTCTGTCTAGTATAAGCAGACCAAAATATTATTCATTTTTTTCATTCATTTATTCTTTCATTCATTTCATAAAATTTATACACTGCTTGACTCTAAAAAAAACCCTCAAAGATAAAACAATAAACAGAAAAATCCACAGCCATACCTTAAAACATACAGAAGTCAAAATACAAAAACACATTTAAATTACCTCAACTTTCTAAGCACCTGGGTAAGCTTGGCTAAGCAAGAATGTTTTTAGCAGATACCAAAAAAAGAACAGTGGAGGCACCTGCTTGTTCTCAGTAGACAGGCTGTTCCAAAGTGCAAGTGTACATTGACCTGCTGCCATCAAAAGCTGGAATACCATTCAGGCAAGTCTTCCACTGCATATCAGTAGACTCTCTGTAATGGGATCTGCTGCGTCTGGACCAGAATTAAAGGCAACATGGCTTGCTTGCAATTATTGCAGAAGTGTACTAACATTATTTGAGGCCTGCCTGAATGGATCCTCAGGTCTATGTGAATGAGATTGTTGGCCTGAGGCAAAACAGATTTGTGCAACACTCCAGAAAACCTATAGTGGAGTCAGAGTTTAAGCCACAGTAGCTTAATGAGATCAACAAGCCAGAGTGACAAAGTGGATTTAACATTAATTCCAAGCAAAAATATACTGGGTAGCCTTGGGTAGCCCCTCAGCCTAATTTGTCTACCAGAAAAATGGGAATAAGAATTAGAGACCACTCTTAAGGGGGTTTTGCAAGAGGAAACAAGTTGAAGATGGTAAAACACAATGTACAATGCAAGTGCTATGCAAATTATTAAAAGCATTTCTGTAGACAGCTTTGAAGTCAGACAGATTCAAGGCACTTTAGTAACACTGAAATATATCACAGCTAATTCTGCTGAAAGTTCCTGTACATTTGAGTTGGATATGAACCAGAGCTTTGGGATCAGATGCATTTACATTTAATATTCTTTTCCTGTTTAATGATTTACTGTAAACTTCCAGTACTAAATAACTATTTCGTGGCTGGTTAATATAGTAGGAGTGGTTGGCACCAAAATATAGGACTAGAAGCCCAATTTAACGGAATTGGGTTTGTTAGTATCCCAGAGTCCAGCTGTTGTAAATCTGCACAGCTGGCTCATTGTTAGGAAAATGCATTCAACTCGCATACCTCTGTTAGCTTTAGAAAGCTATCCAATTGTCATTAAAACAATTGTCACCACAGAAAATATAAAGAACAGTACTCCTTTTTGTCCATTGCTTGGTTGAAAGAAAGAATATTAGAAGGAACACTGGGGTGTATCCTATAGAATTATAGTTTTACTCAGACACATTGAAATTAATGGTCTGAAGTTAGTCATGTTCATTAATTTCAATGAGTTTACATTGAGTAAGACTAGCACTCGATGCAACCTATTGCTTTTGAGTCTTGGGTTGGCCTCATCTTCACTGGTACTTCCAAGGTTTTCCAAGGATGTTCTTGTACCCTGAGTCCATGGATCAGCTTGACCTACAGTGGCACAAGTAGCAAGTGGAACGATGGCAGCTGAAATGCAGTAGCTGGTAAACAGCAGGAACGCTCTTGTTTACTTTTAGCTCTGGCTGGTGCAGGCTGTACCAGCGCCTGCAGCTCCTCTGGGACAGTTACACTCGTGGCTCGTTCAGCCTGGAAGGAACTGACGTCAGTCTCACATCATCATCTGGGGGTTTTATTTGGGGGGGTTAGGTTAAATTAGAACCCCCATGACTCACAAGTGTGCTTTAACTTGACGTAACTCATCTGTATTAAGTGATCCTAAATGTGTATTCTTACATAAGGCGCAAACAGCACATAACGAGACCTGAATCTTTAAACACAGATCTGCTGTGTCCAGATGTGAAATGGAGGCTGGGGGAAGTGTTTGTAGGGCTGATGGGTTTTGTGGGAGAAGGTGCTGAACCTTTTGACAGCCCTGAGATTTTTAACCCTCCATCAGTTCCCTTCATCCTTAATCTAGGTGAGCCTGCCCATAACCAGCAGGGAGCTGTCTCCACAAAGTGAGAGCCTTGGGTAACTCAGTCTTGAGGCACAGAACTCCTTTCATATGAAGGAACTCAGTGCAAACAGAAGATGTTTTCTTGTAGCTGTAGGTTCTGTGTGGTGTCCTACTTTCCAGCAGAACTCACCGGAACTCAGTTCCAGCACCTCTCAGGTGGGGCCATTGCCATTATAAGGGAATAAGGGAGGCATTCGTGGTGAGGTCCAGCACCTCTTTTTCTAGAAAAATAGCACTGATCTTACCTTATTAGACTTCACCTCTCTGATATGTAATAGAAATGCTTATTTTAATCATGTGCTTGCTTGACACTGAGGTAATTTAAAGAACTCTTCTCCAACATCATAAACCCATTGTGTTTTGTCAGAAATAAATACCACCATCACCACCCCATCTCCTAATCACCTATTAATAGGCAGAACCTGTGGGTTTCTGGTTGTTGGGTAACTTTCAGGCTGTGGCACATGAATGCATTTTATCAAAGGGGTCAACCAACCCAGTAAAAGGGCGTAGGGGAATGAAAGGGGGAGAACAAGACTCAGACTCAGAGTGAGTCTGGAAACAGAATGCTTGCCTTTGGGTGTATATTGCCAGGCACATTTTTGTAATTTTTGTAACTCATCACTGAGTCATGTTTACAAGCCTCAAAGCTTGGAAGAAGGTTTCAGGTTTTAGCAAACAGGTGTCAGTAGTCAAGGAAGGATGGCTGAAAATACTTCTACCTTCTTCACCAATTGTCTGCTACATTTTTTAGACTACTTATTTTATGGATTTAGGACCACTGCTATATGAAAGAACTAGTTTAAAATAAGTGTATAAGAATAGCCTGCTCCTGTCAAATAGTTACATCTACAATAGCCTACAGCCACTAGGCAATTCTACAAGCACCCTGTGCTTTCTTCCACAACGCCTTCTGTGAAATCCATGCCTGAAGTAGGTTTTGGCACACATGGTCCATACAGGGAGCCCATAATGAGAAATACTTACTGTATTGGCCCAAACATAGACCACACGTTCAATATTGCCCAAACAATTTAGAAAAATCACCTTCTACACTAGAATAGGTGAAGCGAAGTCTTGTTTTAGAATTGTAAGTCACTCACATCATGAATTTACCACAGAGAACATTGACTCTTCAGTTGGGTAGCTTCACTTGAGACTCATTTGCTTCTTCATCACCAAACGCAGCAACCTTAACCAAGTGGGGCTGCTTTGTCTTCCCCACCCCCTGGATTATTTTCTAATGGGTGAGATTTCATGAAAAATTTCATCTCATCTTCCCATCCCCATCCCAGATAATCAGCAAGTTTATCGCTTCTGGCTCTGCATATAGTTCCATACAGAGGGGATGAGGCAGTATAAAATGCCTATAGTCCAAATAATACTTTATGAGTGATAATAAATTATATACAGGATTTCATTGCACAAAACACTTCATAACTCTTGCCTCATTTTTTTTGCCCTGAGGATCTGATAACTGAAGTTAAAAGGAGAGATAGGGACTTGCCTGGGGCCACCCAGTGAGATTTATGGTTGAGTGGGGAGTTGAACTTCGGCTTCCCACAACCAGATGCAACTCTTGCCTATGTGACACTGGCCTACATGACGCTGACTTTGCTTGGCAGAGTGTGTTATGTTGCTGGAAAAGTACACAAATTATCCTACCAAACCAATAGTTTTAAGAATTTCCAAGGCTGGCTCTGCATCTGAAGTTTGAAGGTTAGTTTAATCTCCTACACAATGTTCCCCCAAATCCTGACAGGTTGACATCCAAGTGGGTAAAAGGCTATTTTAAGCAACAACATTTCTCGGTACCACACTGAGATGCACTACCAAAAATAGGGAAGAAACACGAGAAGACCTTTTCCATCCTTTGCCCCTGGAAGCCCATCCTAGGCTACTTCTGGTTTCTGGGCTGTCAGTTTTTAAAATGAGGCCAATAAACTTGCCTTTTAAGTTGTGGTTTTCAGTTCCTGAGAGATGCAATGGATTTCTTGGAATATTTACACTGGGATAAATTTGTGAATGTATGGCATAAAACAGATCTGTTGAGGTACTTCAGGATTAAGTTACTTCTGCTAAATAGGAACATGTTGGCATAGCATTAGTAGAGTTGAGAGCTTTCCATTCAAGCCAGTTCACACTGAATGACGCAATGAAGAAACTACAAAAGCTGCACTGACCTTATGTTTATTAGTTGGGACTGAATTGAAGGCACTCCCTGCAAAGGGCTAAACGGGATGGACTTGAATGAAGAAGTCTACATTTCTATGCAGGGGTGTTTGTAAGGCTTATTAAGAGTACAATAAAACTTCCATTAAATTAATTGGAGAACTGACCCATTTTCTATCTGATAGACATTAGTGGAAAGATTTCTACTGGCTTCGGTGTGAGTTGGATTTCAGCACATTTTATTTTTGCTTTTGTGAGGCCAGGTTATGATGGCAAACTTGTAAAAAGGAGAATTACACTCCCCAGCCTTGTTTCCTTTAATGAGCATCCCATCTGGAGGTTTTTTGTGACTGAAGACATGGCTACTCACAGACATAAAAAATGGTTGCGATGAGTACTCAGATGCTGTCATTTCCCTCTGCCAAGCTCTGCTAGGATAAACAAGGACTCTTCTGATGGAGAACTTGGCAGAAGAACATGTCGCGGTCTGATATTTTAGTAAAGTGATGATTTGGGAAAGCAGACATCATCACTAGGGTACTTAACCCAGGCCAGGACATTCACATTTGTTTGGAGGAAGAAGGTCCATGTAAGTTTGCATGTGTATATTCAGTTAGTTGTCTGTTCTTTTGACACACAAATAAAAGCCCTGTACTGAAGTTTATTCTGTGTCAAAAGTATCATTTACGTTTCTTTTGCAACTTATGGATTGATTGATCTATTAATTTATTTTCCAAAACAGTTCCAAAATAGTTCTCTATTCTCAGCCTCTTCTTATGGAAAAGATTGCTTAAAAAGGAGTTCCTGAATAGGGGAAGAAGCCACAAAAAACTGATTTCAGATAGACGAGAAATAATTCACTTAAGAAATACATTGTGTGTGGATTTGAAGAACCAAAGGAAGTTCTCAACTGAGGCTTTTTTCAGACAGCAATTTACAATAGATGTTTTCAACCTTTTTGAGTCCACGGATCCTTTGACCAACTATATTCTTTCTATGGCACCCCTGTGGGGCTCAGGGGCCCAGTTATATCATCCCTTGCCTTCAGAGCTGACAGCCTCTCACTCTTTTTTGAAAACCCTCCCTTCTGGAGTGTTCCGCCAGTCTCCTCTCCTCTCCCCTCTCCTTGGGAGTCCTCTGGGCATCCACTGCCACTGCCCCTGGTCTCTGAGCTGCCCCAGAGAGAGGTGTCTCCTCACACTGCCCCACAGCAGGGAAGAGGATGCCCACAGACTTAGTGGCCCAACGAAGACTGGGCAAAGCTGAACGTAAGGCCACCATCTTACTCACCTTGGGAGGCAACAGTGGCAGCAGTGGGAACTGCTGGGCCTAAAGATGTTGAACAACAATGGGCACAGGTCAGAACTCAACAACACCCCACTTGTCACTTTTTCCAGGTTTAGTCAGCAAACCAGCTACAACTCCACCTAGCAGTTACCAACCCACAGTTTACCAGCTTCTTCACGAGAATATAATGGGGGACTTTGTCAAAAGCCTTACTGAAATCAAGATACACCAGGTCCACAGCATTCCCCTGATTCACTAAGCTTGTAACTCCATTAAAAAAAAAAAAGATTTGTCTAGCATGACTTGGGTTTTTTTGAGAAATTCATGCTGGGTTTTAGAAATCACAGCACCCTTTTCTAAGTGCTCACAGACCGATTGTTGAATTGTCTGCTCAAATTTGCTCACAATTATGCTCATGGGGATAACTGAGGGACCCCTCTTGGATTCTCTGGGGGTAATGAATCCCTAAGCTTGAAAGATATTGGGATCTTCCAGCACCACAGCCAAGAGTATCTCAGTTAGCACAACCATGAAGGCTGCTGGACATCAGCCTGGGTGGTACATCTGATATAAGGACATGGAGATGGAGCAGGAGTATTGCTAGTGTATCTTCCTGCTGCTCTATCTTCCAATGCATGGGAGAATGTGATCCCCTCCAAAGAACTCTGCAAATGTCCAAGGGAGAACACACTTCCTTCTTACCAGGGAGATATATGTGCATGCACGAATATGAACAGATTGCATGCTTCTTTTCTCTTTTGTTTTGAGAGATGCATGTATTACTCCATCTTTATGAAAAAAAGATGTGTTTCCCCCCCTCACAATTAACACATGGAAGGTTACTGTGTGAGGCGGGGAGTGCTTTCTGTTTGTGGCAGCTCTTCATGCCTTTTGGAACACTGATTTTCCAAGATTCCAGAACACACATGGAATCTCCATAGATATAAAATATTTCCCACATCACTGTCATCTTCCATGAGTTGGAAAGCAGCAAAAAGGCAACAGAGAAGAACGAAACTGGCTACTCTGCTCTCCCCAGATATACTATTCCAAGTTTGAAGAGTGGGGGCTCATAGTTCTTTATGCTCAGCTCTGCTGTCTCAGCCTGAATCCTACTTTCTTTGTCTCTGCTGGTATTTAACTCATTACTCATTACTGCTCTTCCTGGTGCCATTTGAATAAAACTTCAAATACAACACAATGCTGTGTGTGTGTTAAAGTGGCCTTTGTGGGGGAAATAAACAAAGCAGAGCCTCTGAAGGGCACCAAAGTATAAGCCATTTTAGCACTCTGCCCGTATTTTTGTATATTTATACTGCTATCAGATCCAAGTTGAGATAGTGGAAGCGGTAAGGTGGTAGTGTTTGAAAGAAATCCATATTTCCAAATGCATTTTGAGAACAAATTTAGGGTGTCAGATCTATGGCCAAAGATAGGTGTTCTAGCTCCGGCTCTGGCTAAAGCATGCAACTAGGCTGAGTCAGTGTAGCATAGTAATTTTGTACTGGGCTTGGACCACTGAGACTGAAAACCAAACCCCTGTTCACCATGAAGTGTATTGGGCCAGACACATTCTCTCATCAGAACATATGCCATGGATTATCATGAGGATAAAATGAGTTAACACCCAGTACACCACCCTGAGTTCCTTGGGGGAAGAATGGAATATAAATATAAATATGAATAATGAAATAAACCAAGATCTATCAGCACCGACAACTCACTCAAACTTCTCATTTCCCTCCAATAGGCCCGGGAATTTTCTGGGGTTTGTTTGTTTTTTAAAGCATTTAGGAAAAATACTAAATTTGGTGGGTATAGCTACGTTCATATCATGTGAACACATTTTTTTATAGCTGAGTCATCCAATCTTCAAAAGAAAAAATAAATGTGTTCATAGCATAAATTTTGAGGGAACACGTTCAGCCAGGATCTGTAGCTCTGATTTGGTGAGATGTTTTTGGCAAAGATTAAGCATTTTGCAAACACTTTGTCATGAAATATACATGGTGACCTGCCAACATGGCTGCTCAGAGCTTAAGCGCAAAATGCTTCAAAGAATGGCTGCCTGCCGTCCTCCTGACAGTAAGGTGGGGAAAGGAAAGTGAGTGTGGCAGTGTGGAAAAGTAACTACAACTCAAGCGAACAAAGCTGGTTAGTCAAGAGCAACAAGCAAAGAAGAGCAAGGGTACTTATTACTTCAACATCCTTCCCCCAAAGCACTGTGAATGAAGAGCCTCGTTGAAATTATTTCTTCTGATTAGAAGGTAGACCTGTCAGTCATAAAAAGCTCTCTCCCCCATGGCGCTTTCCTTATATGGCAAGCTTGTGGGGAAAGTATGAGGTGGTACGACAGAAGTTTAGAACATTATGCGTGGCATAGAGAAAGTGGATAGAGAAAACCTTCCCCTTTTTGCCACTCAAAAAATGTTTATTTCTTCCTTGCAGATTTTTTGTTCTTCTTTAAAAAAATTAGAGAAAAGTTTTCCTTCCTCTCTCATAACACTAGGACTCATGGGTATCCAACAAAGCTGAATTCAGGACAGATAAAACAAAGCTCTTCTTCGTGCAGTATATATTTAAACTATGGAACTTGTTCCCACAGGAGGTCACCAGCGTAGATGGCTTTAAAAGAAAATTAAACCAATTAATGGCAGAGAAAGGCCATGATGGCTATGCTTTGCCTCCACAGTCTATAGGCGCCAGCTCCTGAGGCCGAGGTCCCTTCAGCCCACCCAATGAAATATCTGAGGGGGACGGGGGGCCCCAAAGTTGATGGACGTTGCCATTCAACTGCTGTGTGCGCACCGCATCATGTGATTGATTATGTGGGGCTGGGGCTTACCTGGGCTCCCCTAATATTTTATTCAAGTTGGCATCTCTGCCACAGTCAGAAGCAGTAATGCTTCTGAATACAGTCATACCTCGGGTTACAGATGCTTCAGGTTGCGTTTTTTTGGGTTATGGACATGCCGAAACCCAGAAGTACCGCAATGGATTACTTCTGGGTTTCGGCGGTCGCGCATGCACAGAAGAGCTAAATCGCACTATGTGCAGAAGCGCCGAATCACACCCCGTGCGTGCGCAGACACATGCGCTGCGGGTTGTGAATGCTGCGGGTTGTGAACGTGCCTCCTGCACGGATCACGTTCGCAACCTGAACGTCCACTGTACCAGCTTTTGGAAGCCACAGGTTGGCTTCCCACATGCTCCTTGGTTTCCCACATGCATCTGGAAGACCACTGTGAAAACAGGATGCTGGACTAGATGGGTCAGTGGCTAGATGCAGCAGGGCTTTTCTTATGCTCTTAAGGTTTCACTTTTGACAGACTTGCTGTCTGCAGTGCATTTTCAGCATTCAAATATCTGAAGGGCTCTGAAACTCTCCAGAGGTCCCTTTCCTGTAGCAGTTCAGGGTGCTTTGAAGGGATCCTGTTTCAGTTTGAAAAGCTCCAAATCTTTCCAAAGCAGCTATTTCAGCTCAGGATTTGGGATTTGCCCAAATCCAACGCACACCACTCATATTAATATTCAGTTGTATTCAAGAGCATTGTGGGTTTTTTAATTACAGTCTTGTAATCATTACTATGCTACATATGGAGAACAAAGGCTGAGAAATAGTAACTGTGCCTGTGTAGCCTGTCAGCTAACGTAACTACATATTATATTTTGTGGTCAGATCAACACAACTTGCTGGTGATCCTTTCTGTTGTTGAACAACTTGAACCCAACTTGCACTGGCTGTACTGCTGGGTCCAGTATTCAAGGTTGGAAGCATGTCATTCCACAACCACAGGATGTGGCCATTGCCACTAACTCAGATGACTTAAAAAGTTATCATAGCTCAGTGTTGTTTATACAGTGAGTTGGGAAGGCCCTCTGCTCAGTGACAGAGAATTGCTTTGTTTGCAGAAGTTCAGGCATCTCCATTTAGGGCTTGGAGTGACTCCTGTCTGAAACCAGCTGCTAAGGGGCAAGCAGCAAAAGAGGGCGGCTGACTTCATACCAGGCTTGTGGGCTTCTGGGAGACACCTGGCTGCTACTGCTTGAAAACATGATTCAGGACTTGAATCCTATTTAGTGACTTTCACCAACACATTACCAGGCCAGACTTTTAGTTGCAACTGTAATATTGCATCCTCATGAAGGTTTATATACACAGGAAAGGTTACCTCAATTTAATTTTACTCCAAAAAGAGAAGGGAGCAAGACTCCCTTCGAAAGAGTATGTGCCTCCATCCTAAACTACTGTATTCACCAGGGCACCATGACAATCCTTTTCTAGAAAGCCATATAAATAGGGCCTACTCACACCAGCAAGCCTCCCGTGTTGGCGGGTGCCCCTTTCCCCTTTTTAGCTCCGCGGGCCTGGTGGCAGATTCATGGGGTGGCAGAGCTGAAAATAATGCCAAATATGTGCCACTTTGGTTTCAGATAGTACATGAGTGGACAAGTCTAAAAAGCACAGCTATGGTGGCTCATTTACCATAAGTATTGTATTTAGTATTAACTCTGGAAGCACATACTAAATGGGCCGGCTCAGTGGAGGAGGCCAAAGCAAAGAAGAACAGCAGCACCCCTCTGGGGGAAAGTGGAAAATAAGTATAAGGAAGATGCACGCAGTAAACCTCCTAAATAACCCCAGCAGAAAGGGTTAATACTGTGTGCCGTTGTTCACATGAACAAAATGTTTGTCCTTTTTTCTTTTTAGTTTTGCAGCACACTGAGCTTGATCAGACACTGCTCAACTGAATATTTTACTCAACTCAACCTATACCCAGTTCTTCCCTTTTAATTTTTTAATAGAAAGCTTGCTTAGTTGGGGGACTTGGTGACCCCCCATTCAGGTATCAATCAGGCTCACACCCATTTCAAGGATGCTGCAGAAGCAGGTGGCCTCCATTCAGCACTGAGCTCTGTTGTGCGACTCCACCAAATAGGTATGATATATGTGTGGCCTGTAACTGATAGAAAGTGACTGATATTTGCTTACCAAAGCCATTCTTTTAAAACTGCAAAATAAATAGCTTTCCTGTCAGCAGAGCAGAGGCTTATAAACTAGCAGCTTTTTTTCCAAATGGCTTTTTTCCAAAAAGGGTGTTCAGTCTGTGTCCATATGGGTGGGTTTATCAAGATCCATACATTCTTTGCTTCTGTTGTCATTGGAAACAAATATGGAGCCAATTTGCTGAATACAAGCTTGTGGTCAGACTCAGCTGGGATAATTTAGGCTTGTGAGGCTTGTCAGATACTGTATGTAGCAAAAAGCATGCTCAGAAAGTAAAAGAAAGCTTCTAGTGTGTAGAGTGCAGCAACTCTTTGGAGGTCCGAAACAATTTCTAGTAGATTGACTTTCTCATTTTCATTTTCAAATGAGACACTTAGTGCCATTCTGTAAACAGATTATTAGATCTGGATGACACAGACCTGCATTCAAATGACATCACAGTCACACCCAAATTATTATGGTGCAACTGGACCAACTGCACCAAGGCCATCAGTGGCCCCATACTCTGAGTTCTCATTTAAAAAGCCTCTAGGCTTTTTCCCTGGGGGAAAGTTAGAAGGCAAAATGTACAGGCAAGCTGTGATTTCTGTGAGATGGATCAGCCTGACTGCTCATGTGGGTTTAGACAATGAGTGAAGTGAAAGCTGTGATCAGCAATTTTTTGTTTTGTTTTGTTTTGTCCAGGGCTGGGTGATTTTGTTACATTTTCCTTGGATTTTACTTGGGGAAAGACCCCTGAAATCCCATGATGTCCCATTCATTCTTCCTTCAAGCAATAGTCCGCTTTTCATATATCTACCTTCAGCTTCACTCAGCCGTGGCAGAGTCAGAGAGTCAGAGAATCAGCCTTGGGCAGAGTGAACAAGATCTGTAGTCAAACAGGAAAAAACTGGATTTGAACAAGACACAAGCTGAAAAACACCACCGAACCCTGAAAAAAACAGAACTTATTAATAATCAAGTAAATGATTAAAATGAGATGGGTTTTAAAAACAAAAACAAAAAACACATGCAGTTATTGGATATATATGTTAAGGTTTCCTTGATTTTTTTTCTGTATGCAGGGAAATAAAGGGGCAGCTTATGAAAATATTACTGAAAAATACTGAGGGATGTTAACTAGAGTCTGAGAAGTAATGCAGCAACAGGGGTTTACATATCTTGCAAGGAGAGTGGGAAACCAGTTTTTGAAAATTGTATTAAATTGTATTAATTTGGCAAATATTTGTAACAATTTGGAATACTGTTTTAAATTGAATCAATTTGATAATGATCTGTAATAATTTGAGGGGGGGATTAAAATTTGGCAAAAATGAAGAAACCCAGATAATCAGAAAACTGAATTAACAATCATTTGAAATATACAAAATGAAACCAGGACCCTTCCAATACACACATTTTGCACGTACATAATTTCTTTTTTGTTTATCCAGGTTGCTGGAATGTTGTTTGTTTGGTTTTTGCTGAGAGGTACAAAACTGCACATGCTCAGAGTTGTCTATGATAATTTAAGCCATAATATATTTGTTGGTCTTTTAGATCCCACAAGACTTCTTTTGAAGTCCTTGTTCCTTTTGCAGGGAAGGAGGGCCCTATTTTGGGAACTGCACCAGGACCCCCAACCACCTTAATCTGGCCTTGGGCACAGCCCTCAACTCATAGGACTTCCCATGCTTCTCGGACAATGTCCAATCTGTAAAGTGGGGGCATTATCATCAGACTTCACATGCCTTTGTCTAAATATTATTTTATTTCCCCCCAGCAGATACTCTGGCAAAAAAAGGGAAAGAGAAGAGGATGCACAATTTTGTGCTGTGTTCAAGAAGCACAGGTGGTATTAGGTGATGGGGTGCGGCAATGCATGGGATAAGGATATTCTGAATGCTATGTTTTTAAGCCTTTCTCTATAACAATGAATCTTCCTCATTATAAAAATAAAAACTGCCAAAGAAATTCAGCTGCTTGACCCCACTAAGCTACTTCACAACCCTATTTTTAAATCCAGTTCTGAGGACTCTTTTTGGATTTAGTCAGATGCCAAATCAGAATTAACCCATCAGCCAATCCATGGGAAGAAAGCCAAAGAAATAAACATTCCCACCATGCAGCTGCTTGAGGCCAAGGTTGCTTGCACACTCACTGTTTTCTCTAGAATTGATGTTATTGGAGAATCCGGACAATGTTGCTTTAAAACTGACGGCATTTCAGTGTTTTCTTTAACGTTGTCATCCTGACTTGAACCGCGATTGCAGTGACTGCCTGTCTGGTGTGGGCTGGCAAAGCACTTTGGACTCTCAGCTTGGCCCTTTGGAGGAGTGGAGACGGGGAACACAAGGGAAGAAAAAACCATCTAGCTGAGGCCATGAAAGAGGCTCTAAGCCTGGCTGCAGGAGAGGATGTGTTTGACCTGGCTGTCTGAATTGCCAGCAGTGCCACCTCTCCACAGCTGAGTCAGCTGGCTGGTGGAAGGCAGGCCAGTTATGACTAGGGACCCTTGGGACACTTCGCTGTCCACCATATTCATCTTCCCCGCCTCCCCTCCAACTGGGTTTAGACACTTGGGCTGTTTACAAGAACCCAGGTTCTTTCGGGAAGCAGTGTGTGCAGTTAGAGCGGGAACAGGAAAGGCCTTCTCCACCGCCTGCTGGAACTGAAAGGTCACTCTTCTACCTTTTCTGAACGTTACACTCTCCCTCCTTCCTTCCCCCTCTCAGAAGCTTTTGGACTTCCAACCTAGGGCTCTGATTTTTATTTTTAATCTTCTGTTTGCTTAGTCTGCCTTTGTGAAGGCTTGATTTTAATAATGATGATTATTACAGTGATTGTGATAATGCATTCTGATTTTGTGCAAGCATAATAATAAAGTTGTTGTTGTTGTTGTTGTTGTGGCAATGGTGTAAATTGAGTTGAGGAAATGAGTTGAGAACTGTATGCTGATGGCTGGAAGGAAACCAGTTTAGAAAGCAAAAGTGTCAATTGCAGTAATGGTAGGAGAAGCAGAAGCTGCTTAGATCAAAACAAATGCGGGAGAACTTGGCTGACTGAAAGCTGCAGTCCTGAAGACTTTCAAGGAATTGAGTCTCACTACACCAAACAGAATGTAAACTCTTTAGGACTTTGCCCGTGCCTTGTAAGATTGCAGTCAGGAATTTGGTGCCATGTCGAACCACAATCATAATTCCAATGCAGTAACAGCATTAAAAGGCCCTAATGTTGAAAGGGCCAGAATCTCGCTCCTATCATTAACATGCCTTCTTTCAATATAATAAATATTGGCAAGACAGAACCATCTCTTACTGGGGAGCGATGCATAAATACTAGTGCTCACTGTTTTAGGCGACACCTGGAATAGCTTGACATGGACCAACACCTACCTACCTTCCTTCCTTCCTTCCTTCCTTCCTTCCTTTCTTTCTTTCTTTCTTTCTTTCTTTCTTTCTTTCTTTCTTTCTTTCTTTCTTTCTTCACCCTCCCTCCTTTCTTTCTTTCAGAAAGGCATACAAAAGTAATTTTATGGCATGTCATAACTGTTTCACTGCCATGGCTCCCAACGCTATAACTCTGTGAAGGGCTGGAAATCTTGTAGCAAATAATTTTCATTAGCCTCATATTGTTATTTGGGTGAAGCCACTAACTGGTTTCAAATGTATAGCAAAGAGGTGGCCTTAGATTGCCACCCCAATAGTATTGCTTCCAAGTCCAAGAAGCTGAGTTGCTGGGACACTGTTATGCACCTAAGAGCTGTGTTACACTTAAGTATGTATAGAACATGTATAGAAGTGTGACTTAAATTTCTTCTTGCTTTGCTTCTGTGCTATTTGCGAGGTTGATATAAAGTTAGCTGAGAAAGCTTAAGGCGTTTGTCTTCAGGAAGAGAACCACTCCTTTGGCTGAGTTTTTTTTCTTCCCCTCCTGGAGCTGTGATTTCACAAGCAAATTTGCCCAGAATACATGGAATTATCTAACTTCTCAACCAGCCTCCTCAGTACCTTTTAACCTCTAAAACTAAACATGCCTTTAAAGTTTCACTTGTGTTCTTTTAGGTTTTTCCCAGCCTTAATCCACACATTTATTGTGTTTTTCCTGGAAATGCAAATGGAAGGACATGTTTGAAACACAACACTGCTTAACTCCAGTCAACTTAGAGTGGCTGCCACAGGAAGAAGGATGTCATTAGAGTTAGTTTTGCAAGAGGGTGCTGAAACAGAAACATTGATCTGGGTTTACCCCGACACCCCATACTAACTGTGCCTGCCCTACCCTTGGAATTTCTTCCTGAGGTGTGAATTAGCTTGGCGCAAACATCTTTGCCCATGAACGGATCTGGCACACACCAGGGAACTTTGGTGGCTAACAGAACTATTTTCCACTGGGTGTGGATTCAGAGGCAAACCAGCAAGCCAATGTGCTCTGATGTTGTTTTTCCCTTGGTTTATGAAACACGCTGCCCTAGTCTCTTCATCCATTCCTTATCTGACAAATAAAGTTTCTTGCAGGACCATTGTATGGGCAGACAATTCTTAGTTTTATTCTCTCGTGTTGTGGCATGTCTTAACCCTTTGTGTGCGCAGGACAGGGTCATATTTCCTCCAGTATATGCCCATACTGAACATCCAGGATCCAAACCACAATTCAGTGTCCTCTTAACTAGCATGTAGACTGCAGCTGAGATTGCTGTTAAAATGTGGTTGTATGACTGTCACTGTAGCACCTATTGGACAGCACAGGTGCTACTGCTGATGCCAAGCGAAACAAATTCCTTCTTTACTGTGTATAATTTTTTGCTGTTGTTTTAACAGATTTTATATATTACTGTGTAGAAATTGTATTAAAGTATCAACTAACAAATGAGGGAATATGGGGAATAGCTTGCTACTCTCACACACACCCCGCCCCGGTAAGCATTTCAATGATCTTCCAAGTAATCAGCAGAGCCTTTTATAAGATTTGCTTGTGTGCCAGTGCGCCCATTAACATGAGCATGTATCTTACAGTCCATGTGTATTTGCTAGAAGGCTGGTTTGGAGGAATAAGCAATACTCCTCGTCAAGGAAAGTGAATGCACACTTACACAGTACCGCATTGGCTTCAACAACCTTGCTTAATTTGTGGGATTTAATACATATTATGCTTGATTTGGAGTGCCAGCAATAATGACACTGCTGTTGTGATTATAAACATTAAAAGAATAAAGTATTGCCCCTAGAGCTTTCCATTGCTTGCAAAAGCGGGGGGAGGGGGCAGACAACTGTGTAGCAGAACTGAGCATTTCTATGGCACTTTTGACATACAGGACATCAACCTGTAATTCTTACAACAATCCAGTAAGGTAGGTAAATGTGATTATCCCAAAATTACAGGTGTGAGGCTGATTGTGACTGGTTTGCCTAGCAGAGATTAAATCAGAACCAGAGTCTTACCTGCTTTGCTACCCCGACTCTCAAAAAAAGAGGCTGGATTTGTTTTACTGTGTGCCTCTTGCTTTGAAACATAATTTTATTTGCAGACCTCTGTGCTTTGCATTAAAATCTGGATGTTTTTGTAGGTGGCTTTCAGGCTGGGTGTCTCAAGTCTTCTAGTGAGTCACCCGTCTGCATTTCCTATGATGCAGTCTGAAGCTAAAATCTGCAGACAGCCTACGTTTATTTACTGAACAGGGTGATTTCTATTTTGGCTGTTGTCATGTTGCTTTCCAAAGTACAACTAGGATGTTCAAAACATGGGGACTTAACACTATGATTCAGCATTTTTACTAAAGGAGTCAATAGACTCATTAGTCAATAGTCAAGTAAAATGGAAAAAAGAAACCTGGTAGTGGAAATGGGATATTGTTGTTCTTGTTATTCTGCTATGCATTGCAAAGCATTTTGGATTAAATTGGCGGCGAGAACTTGGTTTCACAGTCATCCCCGCGCACTGGTTTGGATGGTCAGCTACCAATATTACAACCAGTCTACAACTCCAGGTTCTGAGCAATCTGATATGAAGACATAACAGCCATCTTCAAATATGTCAAGGGCTGTCACGTGGAAGATGGAGCAAGCTTGTTTTCTCCTGCTCTGGAGGGTAGGACTCGAAACAATGGATTCAAATTACAAGAAAGGAGATTCTAACTAAACATTAAGAAGAACTTCCTGAGGGTAAGAGCTGTTTGACAGGGGAACAGACTCCCACAAGAAGTGCTGGTTTTTAAGCAGAGGTTGGATGGCCATCTGTCATGTATGATCTAGTTGAGAAACCTGCATTGCAGGGGTTGGACTAGATGACCATCAAGATCCCTTCCAACTCTACAGTTCTATGATTTTATAGGCATACACCTATGTGTTGTTCAGGCATTCTCCCTTCACACAATTACAGTTGGATGAATGGGGTAGCAGGGCATACTGGCTGGCCCTATCTGCGCAACCCCCCATCCATTCATGAGGAGGAAAGCCCAAAAAGAGAGCACAATCACATTCCCTTATCAACTTGAAAGGCTATGGGTCTATAGCAGGTTTTCACTTTAGACCTTCTCACCGGAGTGCAGATGACTGAGGACTGGAGAAGGAACAGCGAGCGCAGGAAGCATAAAGCATGATCAGCGATCATAGGCTCACTGCAGTGGGGAGAATTCAAAGGAGGCAAAATGGCTTAAATCCCATTTACATCCCATGAATTGGGCCTAATGTTCTCTAGAACAGGCTATAATGAAGATGCAACCTCAGTGGAGCTTGCATCCCAATAGCTGTGTGAAATGCACAGGCTTTATGCTGAGCTTCGGTGAATACACAGAAGAATGGATTCCAACCAGGACACAGAGGACAACCATGACACCAGCACCGTATGAGCAGTAGTCAGTGCAAACATCTTTCTTGCAGTGTCAAATTTATGATCCTCCAGGAAGAAATAAATAAAAAACCCTAGAACAATTACGATTGCATCCTCCTGCAGTTCCTTTGAGTTAAAAACTGTCAAGGAGCTGTCAACAAGCCAGGTCAACCAAGGGGAGGCATGGGATCTTTATTATCAGAAAATAACAACACAGCAGAGTCCTCTGGTTCGCCTTAATCCAGCTGAGATGTTGCCAAAAGTGACCACTACCTTCCCCCTCCCCGCTCTAGCCTTTCACTCTGGATCACTCCTAAGCAGACAAAGGAGGCAAGCTCCTCCTCTGGGCCTGTCTGGCCCAAGCGTGCTGGCTTGCCCCCACGACTGAGGGGACCAGGGCCATGCAACATGCATGCTATGGGGGTTCTGATGTCATGCACTCACTGCAGGGCATGCTGAAGTTACTCATGCACACTGTGCAACATGCGCTGCAGCATGTGTGAGTGACATGAGCATGCCCCACAGCATGCGTGCACGGCTACTATGGAAACCCCCTCCTTGAAATTTGGGGGGCCCTTGGCCCCCCAGATCTCCCAGATGGGCCCCCGGTCTGGCCCACTGCTCAGCAACGTGCAGAACTCTCCTTGATCTGTCAGAGGGGGAGGAGAGATAGCAGGACTGGGACTGTCCTGCTGTTGTGTAGCAAGGGCAACCTCTGATTCCTCTCTGAGTCTGCACTCACACTGTGACTCTCAGCCTCTAACCCTGTCCTGGTAGACCCTCCTTCTCCTGACCCCTCTCGATCACTCAGATCCCCTTCTTCTAGCACCTCCCGACTCATCCCTTCTGCAGACTGTTCTTCACTGGCCCACCACCAGGATCTGGGATCTAAGTTGTTGCCTTCAGTGCCTTCCCAGGCAGGGGGCTTTTGGGCGGGCGGCTCCCATCACTCTTCCTCATCCGGCTAGTCCCTGACAAAAACTTGGAAGAAAATCACATTGCGTGGGATGTGTAGGAGTTTGAGCCTCAGGACATTCAGGCCTCAAGGGATTTTGCACAGACACTCATGGAGGCCAGACCCAGAAAAAGCTGGACATAGATAATGCAACACAAGCAATTTTATCACTTCTGGCCCCTGACTCAGAAGCAGACAGGCCAGAATCATTACCTCTGACTAACCATTTGCAGAAGTCTCAGAGATACGGAACAAGGAGCTCTTGGTTAGGACTTGATGACTTTGTTAACCATTGTACAGTATCTGCCTCTTCTGAGAAAGCTGCATCTTTGCCAGAATGTGGGAAAGGTCTATAAAAGAGATTGAGCATTTAATAAGGCATATTGTCTGTTACTCTTGCTTCCATTGCTTTTCTTAGATCTTTTTATTTCTCTTGGATCTGGTCTAGATCTAACAGAATAAGGGAACAAATGAAAGGTGTCAAAGCTCTGAGGAGGCAGAATGAAATACATTCAAATTGCAGGTACAAGATTTCATTTTTAATATTATCATGCTTGAATAACTTTTGGAGGTGGAAAATAAACACAAGGGGTGCTCTCAGGTGTGTGTGTGTACACACACACACACATATGCACACAGAGAAACATACACACATGTATGCATATACATATAATTTATGAAAGCAAAAGAATACAGATATATAGTCATTGACTCACTCAGACCTCTGCCTGTTTAAGATCACCACTTTTTTCTCTCAGTTTTCCTCCATCTCTGCTTTATTCAATCTTCTGCTGTTTTTTAACACCACCATTTTCCTCTGTATCCCTCCCCCCCGCTTTGTTATTTATTTCCTCTGTCAGTGGCTGCCTTCTCCCTCCCTTACCATAGGTAAAGGGTAAAGGAACCCCTGACCATTAGGTCCAGTCGTGGCCAACTCTGGGGTTGCGGCACTCATCTCACTTTATTGACCGAGAGAGCTGGCACACAGCTTCCGGGTCATGTGGCCAGCATGACTAAGCCGCATCTGGCGAACCAGAGCAGCGCACAGAAACGCCGTTTACCTTCCCGCCGGAGCGGTCGTGCTTTCGAACTGCTAGGTTGGCAGGAGCAGGGACCGAGAAACGGGAGCTCACCCCGTTGCGGGGATTCGAACCGCCAACCTTCTGAGCAGCACAGTGGCGTAGCGTGGGTTGTCAGCACCCGGGGCAAGGCAAGTAATTTGCGCCCCCTAACCTGTGGATTTGCGCCCCCTAACCCGTGGATTTGCGCCCCCTAACCCGTGGATTTGCCCTAACCCCAGATGATGCGCCCGGTGCGGCCGGCCCCCCCTGCACCCCCCACGCTACGCCACTGGAGCAGCAAGTCCTAGGCTCTGTGGTTTAACCCACGGCGCCACCCGCGTCCCTGGGTATGATGCGACTAGGGATTCCCTCAATCTCGCAGGGGTTGAGAGCCAGCCCCCGCGCACGTGGAGGGGGCATGAAGCCCGCAACTCCACCTCCGCTCAAGTTCGGAAGTGGCTTTCCCAGCAACTCACAATTTGACCTGTAACACACGGCAAATGTTTCCCAGAATGTCACCCTTAAAGGGGAATTTCATTTGTAATAAGACTTGCCAAGCCAACTTCAGTGTAAAAAAATTGTTTTCTAATGACTGAATTCCTCTTGGGACTTTGATTTAGTGTACATCATTCCAAATCACACTGCTGGATACATTTAGGTTCTGGCTCCAGATGCTTCAGCCAATAGTATTGCTTTATGCTTCTATCTGTTCTTCTGTTCTGCAAGTAGCATTTAAAACTTTAAAATGAAACTCCATAACACTTTGTAACAGTGCTAATACCAAACCACTGATTTTTGTAAAACCCTGTTTAAATCATGTATATTTTTCAAAACTCATAGCCCACCAAAAATGAGGATATATGAATGTCAGGGGCTGGACTGAAGGGGAGGAGGAATGGTGGAGATCACCCCCCCCCCCCGAGAAAAGGAAGGGAGTATTGAATTACAGAAGTGGTTTGAGAAAGGACGCAGCACAGAGACAGATGAACAGAAAAGTTGGGAGGTGTTGGGAGAAGAGAGGGGGGAGGCAGAGCCAGGGGAGACAACTGACACGTTATCACTGGAGAATATTTCTGACCCCGCCCCCCTTCTCCTAGAACTCGACATTCATTGAGGGTTCAAGAACAAAAGATTTAGGGAAAATTAGCCCTTGGCGGCCACCATAAGGGGAAGTGCTGTTGCTAGGAAGGGAGGAGCTCAGTTGGAACAACGCCATCATGGGAGACTGACTGGATTTCTTTGTCTCTCACCATGATGTTTGAATAAACTCATTACTAAGAACTCTCTTTGTTTTTTCCTGCTTCGAGCTGCCGCCGGGGGAGGATAGAATTCCCCAAGCCTGACAATGAAGATCCTAATTTAATAATTGTTTATTTGAAATGACACTGTGCCCTGCTGATAGTTCTAGGAAGAAAGAGTGAGACTGGCTGATGGCCCCCTTCAGCACTGGATTTAGGGTGGTGTAGGCGGTTCCCCAGGGACGCGGGTGGCGCTGTGTTTGGTTGCATTCATTCGGATCTCTCCTCCACTTGCATTCAAGCCGTCTCCCAGCTTGTTTCCTCGCCCTAAGCTCTGGCGTATACCAGGGGGCCCAACAGGCTCCACAAAGTGGGAGAGGGCACTCAGGTGTGATCATGTCAATGGCTCGAGCCATTCGGGGGTTCCAGAGGTTGGCCAGGGATTCGACAGGGGCGCCAGTCATATCAGCCAGAAACACCCCCCCCCCGAGCCGTTTGGAATCCCACTGGATCCATCAGCCTCCAAGGGCGGACCTTCCTAATAGGTCTCCCCCCTCTATGGAGGGGGAAAGGTACTGACAGCCTCTATCTCAGCAGGAAGTGATCTGACCATAACAAGGGACTGATGTCAATGTCCTCCACCTTCAGATCACCCTCTTCCTGCCCAGTCGAGAAAACAAGGTCCAGAGTGTGGCCTGTCATGTGCATTGGGCCAGTGACATGTTGGGACAGCCCCATGTTTGTCATGGTAGCCAGGAAGTCCTGAGCCACCCCAGAGCCAGCATGGATGTTGAAGTCTCCCAGAACCAGCAGTCTGGGAGTCCTCAACACTGCCTCCGAGACCAGCTTTGTCAGCTCAGGCAGGGAGACTGCTGGGCAGCAAGGTGGACGGTAAACCAGAAGAATCCCTAATCTGTCCTGATTGCCAGATGCCAGGAACACACACTCTAGATTCCCCCACAGCTGGACAGAGAGCCTGGAGATAGTGAGTGAATCTCTACAGACCACAGCAGCTCCCCTTTCCTGACCCTCACGTTTGGCCTGATGCTGCACTGAGTACCCAGGTGGGCACAGCTGGGTGAGATCAACTCCACACTGTTCACCAACCCAGGTTTCAGTGATAGTGAGCCAAATCAGCCTCCTCATCCATAATCAGATCATGGATGAGAGAGATTTTATTCTGTTGAATGCCAATTCAACAGCAGCTGCAGACCCAAGGGCGGCTGATGACAACCACAATTCCCCTGGAGGGGGAGGGGCTGGCACACAGCACAGTCACTCACTGCCTGTGCCATGTGCCCCACCACCCACGCCATACCCAGAACCACTGTAATTGGGCCTCCTCCTGCTAGTCAGAAAGTGGATGGAAGTAGAACTTTCTCTTTAGGAGCAGAAACTGAGCGTCTTGCTCTCTCCCAGGGCTCCTTCTCTTTGGAAATCTCTAGCTTCCTTAAGTGGATCTCTGCATCCTTTGAATCTTTGGGCTCTCCTCTCATTTGGGGGTTGGACTAGATGCCCCTTGGGTCCTTTCCAATGCTACAATGCTACAATGGTATGATTTTATGTTAATGCGAGCAACAAGAAAGGAAACACAACAGAGGGAAGGAAAGAGTCTAGAGAGAAAATAAGCATTGTCTGTGAAAGACTAAGGCTGTGTACACAATATCATTTACTCCAGTGCTAGTGTGGTACCACTAATGGTGTTTTAAGCCAGGTACAAATGCTGTTAGACAGAATTAGAGATTGGGTATAGATGGCTTCTCCTGGTCAGGACCAACCCAAGACATGCTTCTGCCTGAGGCAAAAGACAACATGGAGCCCCTTCCCCCTCTCCACCTACGGAGGCACCAGGGCTGGGCTGGCAGCTGGATCTTACTTCAGCTCTGCTGATGGGCAGGTGCCCCCCTTGTACCTGAGGCAGCAGGCTCATACGGGGGTTATCCAGGACTGTTTGGCCACATAGCAGAGAAAGCCCTGCAACTCTTCTTACAGTGGGGGGGGGGTGGCAGCCCTGGGGCTTAGGAGGAACAGCCAGAGGGCAGCTGCTGTCCCTGCCCACCCAGCACCTGATGCTCCCTTTGAGTAAAGGCAGGGCCAGCCCTGCTCATGGCACATCTGGCTGCTTTCAAGATCCCATGGTTTGGAGTAAACATAAAAGTGCCAGAAAAAAATACACTTGCAGACTTTTTATTTTGTTTTCTTGGGCAGTCAGCTGAACTGCTTCATTTACTGTGGCCCTAAAGCACTGAAAAACAAATGCATTCATACACAAAAGCAGCATGTTTCAGCTTGCAACAAGCGAGCCGGATACAGAACTGCCAAAAGCTTATCTTGAACAGTTTAAAGTCATGAAAGCCTTGACAATATGCCCTTTTTTATAATGCCATTTGGGTGAGAATTATGAAAGTGCAGATGAGAAATAATGGGACCTTCAGTTGCCAAGAGACAGAAAGATACAAACGTACCACAGTTGACAGTGAAATGAGGTTTTGTTCTTGTTAGTTAAGAATCTGTCAAATGGTTATGAGACAGAGTTGCAGGAATTTTAGGTATAATTCACCCCCTAAACTAAACTAAACATATTCTTTGGGATCTGTCAGCTTTATATGAAAGTACATGCAAAGTGGGGAAAATTTGAATCTTCCATTACAGATCTGCGCAATTTTGGAAACCTGGGATATTCTCAAATTGTAATTGGTGTCCAATGTGGATTTAGGACGGCATGCCCAGTTCCACCACACTGGGTGCCAAGCCTGGGGGGGGCAGCAGGGCATCACAACTATGACATAGTGATGTGAGTAGAATGGAAGGTGAGAGGCAGTGGGCCCCAACTTTGGTTTTGCACAGGGTACGTTGAGAACCTAGATTTAAACAGAAAAATCAATCAGATTTTTTCCCCAAGCTGGAAAACTAAACCAGACCAGAATGCAGGTTTTGGAGGGAAAGTAAGACAATCATGCAAGAGTGGAGTGGGTCAGCCCAGTCTCAGTGCTGATGGGGCATGCAGGCTCAAAAGGGCAGAATTTTGCAATTTGAACTGTACAAGAAACCCCCAGAATGAATCTGCAAATGACAACACAAATTATTGTTCATGCTGTGGAAGCAGACACAGATCCAGGCGGTGCCCTGCCTTTCTACAGACCTGTCACAATTGCAAAAATGCAGAATCATTTTGCAGAAGTTTGCAAGCAAGCAGAAACTGGACCCAGCAAGAAACCAAGGATCAGCAATATCCCCACAGTGAAAAATGACAGCGCTGGCACAGAAGGAAACGCTCCCCCCACCTGCCACTTTTTGATACAAGTCTTTGAGAGATAGCTTCAGGAGAAAGCCAAGCCACATCTGAGTACAAACAGACCTAACTTAAAATTTCCAGCATAGAACACATTCAGGCTTTGAGCATTTGTGACTGCATGTCCAGGCAAACAATAGTCTGGTGACGTTATCATTGTTTCAGGGATTGGGATATTATGAAATTGTGTGCAAGGATGGGAACTCTGACAGCCAGTTTCAATTTACACTGGTACCTCTGGTTACGTACTTAATTCGCTCCGGAGGACCGTTCTTAACCTGAAACTGTTCTTAACCTGAAGCACCACTTTAGCTAATGGGGCCTCCCACTGCTGCCATGCAATTTCTGTTCTCATCCTGAAGCAAAGTTCTTAACCCAAGGTATTATTTATGGTTTAGCGGAGTCTGTAACCTGAAGCGTATGTAACCCGAGGTACCACTGTATCTGGAAAGGATAGGAAATCTATCAGCAGAATGCAAAGAAAAGAACTGATTGACATTTTCTCCCTCTGCCTTGTCATACATATGCCCATAAATATCCCTCTGCTTCTTAGAAATAAGGAAAAAGAGGAATTAGAAAGACAGATTGAATTATGATAGATTGAACCCAAAGCACGGGTTGATTCCCTAGTTACTCTAGGAAAGGAAGATAGATCCTATAGTTATGTACAGATCTTACAGAAATATTTTTTAAAAATAACATTTTCCAACACCCATAAGACTGGTAATTTTTAGTCTAATGACACGTCCCAACATATTTTTCTTGTGGGTGCATCTGCCAGATTCTGGCAAGTGACCTCATACAAAACTGCAAACGACTGTGCACTTTCAATACACATTTTGGAAAGTTTTCCAAAGTCTAGATCAGGGGTAGGGAATCTGACAGGGATGCAACTTGAATAAAATAGGGGGGGGCAGGTAAGCCCCACTCGGTATAATTGATCACATAATGCAGCACATGCAAACCATTTGAATGGCAATGCCCATTAACAATGCCCATTACATATTTTATTGGGGGGGCCAAAGGGACCTCTGCCCCTAGTAGCTGGCTCTTATAGAATCTGATGCCTGGGGCTCAAATTCAGTCCTTGAGATTATTTGGACTTTCAGAATTATTGACATCAACATGTTGGTTTTAAAAGAGTACTGTAGTCTAATAACTACATAATTATCCATCTGAAATGCAATATGTTATCCTGCTGTGCCTCTGTAAACCTCATATATTGAATTTGCATGCAAACAATGACAAGGGGATTATTATTATTATTATTATTATTATTATTATTATTATTATTATTACTTCAACTATGGGAAATTGAATTGCAAGAGACTGCAGGAAAGCATCTTACCCTACAGGCTATTCCTCTGTGTGGAAAAAATAGTCCACTGGAACTAGTCCCAACTCCCACTATGTCTAGTGCAAGTAAAACTAAATTTTCCTGCAATGTGTGAAAGTATGATCTATGGAGAAAACCACTCTCATTAACTCAGAGCAGAGACATAAGCCTGAGTCACATCTCAGTTGTTTAAAATATACAGCCTGCTCATGTAATACGATGCATTCACTCCCATCTCTACTGCTACAGTACTACGTAAGATGGTAAAAATTTCCAGATTTATTCCTTGTGCAACCTATCTGCTAGGTTATCGTGCTGAGTTACCTAGAAACAGCAGTCATTTCATTCCTTTAACAAGAGACTATGGCTAAACTGTCCTTTGCAATTTTAGTACTGTTCTGTCTTGACAATTTGTGTGCATGATGTAACTTTGAAAACGGCCATTAATCTAGCTCTAAAACTCTGGTTTCTGAGGCACAGTAAATCAGATTTAAATATGTTTTCACTGGAGCATATTAAAGAGAAATAGTTAATTTGTATTCGGGTATGTTATGCATTAGTTTTCACCACACACCTGCTGTTCTGCTCTTCCGCCAGTGAAGCCTTCTGCCATGGCAGAGCCGGTGGGATGGCTCAGAGCATTTAGTTTCTCAGGGAAATGAAGAAGGTGCAGACCAGATTATGTGGGGGAAGCCGCCAGCTTTGCTGGGAGTAAACCAACAAGGCTTGCAATGAATAACTACTTGTTGGTAGATGACTTATTACTTTGAGACTTTTACCTCCTTCCTTCTTCTTCTCCAAGTTGCAGTCAAAGCAGCATTGAGACCCCGCTGCTCACAGGAGACGATGAGGGCCAAAAGGCAGTGGTGGTAGGGCTGAATTTTCATGGATTTGGACTAATCAGCCAGTTCTTTGGCTAAAGGTTTCCAGTTTTGTATTGGTTTTGTACTAGATAGTCATTTTCCGACATGCACCACCCTCTGGTGTGGATGCGATACCATGGATGTGGAAAATATAAGATCCAGAAGGGTGTGGAAAGTGCCATGCTATCACATGGTCTGATAAAAGTGGAATAAAAAGGGGAAATAAATTGGCAGGTGGCTTCATGTGGAAGTGCCCTGGGGTGTTCCACTTGCATGCGCCTCATGCCATGCCAGATTTACGTATAAGCTAAACAAGCTATAGCTTAGGGCCCCACTCTCTTGGCCCCAAAAAAATGTAAAGGAAAAAACCTGGATGTACATTTCCAAAATATAAGATAAAAAACAAATAAAATAAAACCTAGATACAGCAACAGTGTTTTGTGTTGTGTAGGCTCCTCTGATGTAAGTAATGGGCCCCACCTGCTAGTCTGCTCCCTAAAATATCACATATTTTGTTATGTGCAAATGGCTTTAGATACCTATTAGTTCCATTAATTACCATATAGCATATATTCAACACAAAAAACAGCGACAATTTGTTGTTGACACAGGACACCTGGACATATAAAGGGCCCCATTACTTTCAGTCGCTTAGGGCCTCATCAAACCTAAATCCGGCCCTGACCACAAGCTTCAAGGTGGGGGTTCCTGGCATGTGATAATTTTACTTGATATTAAAATGAAACTACTGCACTTGCTTCAGCAGCCTCTCTTCACCATGTACAATCCCTATTTTCCAGTACCTGCGCTTTTTGTTTTGCCTTTGGGAAATTCCTTGCTATTTTTTTGTTGTTGTTAGTGTGAGTTGCCAGCCTTGTCATTTTTCAGGATCCGGTTTCCTTCCTCTAGAGTCTCTATAAATTAAATCTCTGAGGAGGTAGGTGGATGTGCAAGTAAATATATGCACATGAACACTAAGGCACCGTGCAACACTATGCATGTGCAGCCTGGTATTTCACATACTGCAGCTGCCAGAGTATATTTGAACTATTGATACCATTTCATGGGACAAATTGCTTTTTTCAAGTGTATCTTTAACCAAAATATTTTAGATCGGTGGAAGACAGGCTGTTGCAGAGCAGGCGAACACATGACTTACAGCCGACAATTAGCACCTTCAGCACTGAGTCATAGTGGGAAATGTGGGGCTTGCAAAGTGACCCTTTTTGTGATAATAGGGACATTGTGAGAATGTCAGAGTTTTCATCTGTGAAATGTTAGAGGGTATGATGTAACCTCACATGGATACACTTCTTTTAAGTGCATCACATTACTTTTAAAGTGGAGCTGAGATCTGAACTGGGGGTATCCTAATATGCAGCTCAGTCTATTAGCCACTCTGCTATGCTAAAGCTCTTTTATTGTATTTCTAAATGAAATTGTTATAGTCCCAAGAAATCATTAAAATCCCAGAGCTGCATTGCTGCAGTTTCTCTACGTGAATGTAAGGGTGGATGTGGACTATAAGTAGATCTGAGGGGGTGGGGGAGCAGTTGCTTCTTGTACAGTTTGACTTCACCACACATTCTTCCATTGTCTCCCGAGACAGATGGATGCCAAGGAACCAATTTGTATATTGTTGTGAGTTTGAAGGGTTAGTCTGCATGATGCCAGAGTCCCTTGTAATTCTTGGAATCCCGGAAGGGTTAAAATCTAATGGAGGATTCAGTTGTGCAAGTAGCCCGGCCAGCTTCCTGGTGAGTTAAGGGACCTAAGTCTGCTCCTTACCATAACAAAGGAAATGGCTTTGTGCCAGATGGCAAATGGGTGGCCCTTTCTCTCACCTGACTAGTGTTGAGAAGGACAAAGGCCAGAGTTGAGTTGTGTGAGCTGGGCAGAAACCAGAGAACGAGCATCATCCTTGACTTCTGCTTGAATCCTTAACTAAGGGAGAAGCAAGACCTTCTTGGGGTATTGATGCTGGGAGCAACTCCATTGTAGGCCCAGGTTCTATATATGTGTAAATAAACCATATATCAAAAAGACATCACAGTCTCTGCTGTCCCTCATTCCAAGGAAAATGAACCCTGGGTAAGTGCCTGGAACCTCACACCACTTGGAGATTGGGGTGGCAGGCAACAATGTGTACACATAGGTTTTGGATTTAGAAGGTCATTATAATATATATGACAGGCATGCATATGTGTGGTATGGAAAGAATAAAATGTAGAAAAGTTTCATGAATCATGTAATTAGGAAAAATCTATATAGCGTATGGGATAAATATAAAAACTTTCTGGAAAGGAAAACACCTTTTTGGCTCTCACCTTTAGAAGCCATAGAGGTTAAAATGGGAACATGAGAAAAGGCTGAGTAACATATAGAAATGTAATAACAGAAGTGGGTGGTGAGATTAAACTAAAGAGGTTTGAGGAGGCTGCAGAAATAGTAACAAGTTGGTTGCAATATCATCAGCTTAATGAGGAATTCATATTGGATAAGAGGAATGGTTTTGTGACTCAAAAGAGTCCTTGGAAAGAGACCTGCTAGATAATAATAAACCACTGTCTAAAATGTTTAAGATGCTTCTAGAATGGCAAACAAAAGATGAACAGGTGAAATCATCAATGACACACTGGGCAATAGATCATCAATGGGCATACAGTGGGCAATAGATATTGGTCATAATATTGAAATAACTGAGTGGGAGCGACTGTGGAATGTTGACATGAAATGTACTTCATGTTACAGGATAAAAGTAAATTATATAAAAATTATGCATAGATGGTATCTGACTCCTAGTAAACTAGCAAAAATGTGTAAGTCAGAATCTGATACCTGCTGGAAGTATAAGGAGAAAGAGGGTACTTTTTAAATATGTTGTGGTCTTGCAAGATAGCAAAAACATACTGGAAAATGATATTCAGTTGAAAAAAATACTGAAAATAATGTTTGTAAAAAAAAAATTTAAATCCAGAAGCTTTTCTTTTAGAAATAATAGGTTCAGAGATATCCAGAGAACAAAGGAAATTATTTACGGTATGTATGCTTCCATGGCTGCTCGAACATTATGTGCCCAGAGATGAAAAGAAGAAACAATTCCAACTAAGTAAGATTGGCAACATAAACTGATGGAGTGTGCAAAAATGGTGAAACTTACTGGGAGATTAGGAAATCAATAAGAGAGATGCTTTAATATAGAATGGGGGGAGATTATTGATTATCTGAATAATTATTGTAAACAACTTAAATCACTAGCAGGACTGAAATAAAAATGTGCAGTGAGAATAACTTAAATAGAACATAAAAGACGACTAGTAAATATATATGAACTGGATACGCAATGGGGAAAGATATAATATAAGTAACCGCAGAAAGCGGGGAGTCAATGATTGGATGTTTTGATGTGTAAATTTAGATTTGTGATTTAACTGTAAAATGTGAAAATGGAACCAGAAGAGATACCAGGCGAACAGAGAATTATTCAGAATCACACACAGAGCTAAAAGGTCTACCAGGTTTAAAGGATCCTGCCAGTAGCCCTGAATCTTTGAGATATGAACCCTTCTTCCTTTCTACTAGCAAGAAAAAGAGGTAAGCAGCAGCATCAGGAGAATCATATAAACGGAAAATGATGATACGCATTGATACTGAATACTTTCCATGCTCTCTTTGGCATCCTAGCATCTGGCAGAGAGAGAGGACTTCTACTCCATGCCTTACCAGATGTTGGCATGAAAGTTAGCACAATAATCTTTTTAATGCAAACCATAACAGTTCCTTAGTGTATTTTAGCCATTTTCTTTTATAAAAAAGAACCAGTTTGCATATTTTGAGCTAATTAGGCCCAAATTTTAAAGAATCCTTTCTAAACAAAACATTTAATTACACAAGGCCCTCTTTTCTACATCAGCAAAAGAATTCTCCTTGGGAGGTCCAGATTTGCAAATCATAAAAAAAACTCCCACTCCTTCTGAATGTTATTTGATCCAGTCACCTGCAAGATTTCCTTTACTGTTAATTTTATCTAATATTTCATTCTTTTAAAATATATATATCCCACCATTCAGCCCAACAAAGCTCCTTAGTTAGACAGCTTGAGACCAGGTTTTCCCAGACCTGTCCTCTTTTTTAGATCCAACCCAGCCATCCGGGCACATTTTTTTCATTTTGCGGGAAACGTCCAGCCCTGCATAATCTTATTTTCCGGATGTGCATCCAGACCGATGGCACACTTGGTGCCCATGGTGTCAGAGCGAGTGGGCAGGCGCGCGTGCGAGAGAGTGAGAGAGGCTGAGCAAGGCAGCGGGTCTGCAGAGTGCATGGGGCTGGGTGGCAAGTAGAGAGAGCGGGCAGGCGCAGGCACACTTGTGTGCGTGCAGACAGCGGGCAGTTCATTACCCTGCCTTGACGATGATGCAGCCAGGAGCTTGTGCTGTCTCAGTTGCAGTGGGCCAAAGTCATGCAGGCTCATGACCATGGTTGTTGTCCAGCACAGGAGGGCATGAGGGGCCCGGAAAGCGGGGACAGCTGGCTGGTGCGGGGTGGTGAGGAAATGAACCAAAAAGCCAAATAGCAAATTCTTGGAAAGCTCTATTTTTAAAAAGGAGCTGGTTCAACATGTCCAAAAAGGAATTAATTTAAATTCATGTTCATCCATTTACAAAACCAATTAGTTTGGTTCATGCTTTTGAGAGAGAGAGAGAGAGAGAGAAAGAGAAAGAGAAAGAGAAAGAGAGAGAAAGAGATTGTCTCTTTCTTCAGGTTGTGTTTTCTACAGATCAGTTACATTTGTTGTGAGACATTGGTGTTATATGTAGTACAGTGGTACCTCTAGTTACGAACTTAATTCGTTCTGGAGGTCCGTTCTTAACCTGAAACTGTTCTTAACTAGAGACGTGCTTTTGCTAATGGGGCCTCTTGCTGCTGCTGAACTGCCGGCACACGATTTCCGTTCTCATCCTGGGACAAAGTTCTCAACTCAAGGTAACTCTTCCACGTTAGTGGAGTTTGTAACCTGAAGCATTTCTAACCTGAGGCGTTTGTAACTCGAGGTACCACTGTATAGGGTTGGGAAGAAAAGAGAGGGGACGGGCCAATGGGGTGGGGTGGTAAAGCTTATGTTCTTTTAATTAGTGTATGTGTGGGGGTTTTGTGTCAGCATCACTTCGTTAGGTTCTCTTTCTAGTCACTTGTTATGTTTCCTATGGCGGGAGAGGTTGGGGTGGCCTAGGGTGTGGTTGATTATCTCTGGTTGGCTGCAGTGGGATTTGTTTGTTAAGTTAGCTATTTTGTTTTTTTTTAATAATTTTTATTAACTGGCCAATCACATCAAATTAAATCACATCACATAAATTCCAAATTACAAAGCCAAATTTTTAAATTTTGTTAAGTTAGCTATTTTGAATCATATTATGTCAGTGGATTCATGTTGTTGTCCTGTTGGACTGTGTATGTGATAAAGGGGAGCCATACTGGAATGAAGGTGTCCTCTTCTATTTGTCCTTGTGTCAGTTTCAGTTTATTGGTTAATTTTTCTAGTAGGGCTGTTTCCCATACTACTTGATACCAGTGTTCCATGTTTATTGCTGACAGGTCCCTCCAGTGTCTGGCTATGATGTTTCTGGCTCCTGAGAGTAGGTGGGTTATGAGCTCTTTATAGTGTGAGTGGGCATTGTTATCATGGAAGATGTTCAGTAGAGCCAGTTCTGTTTAGTCATTTTGCTTCTTTCTTGTATGACTGCTGTCCAGACAAGTTGGGTTTCGGGGCATTACCACCACATGTGGAGGTATGTGTCTGTGTAGGTGCAGCCTCTCCAGCATTTTAGTGAGGTTCCTGGGAGTATCAGTGCCAGTTTCTATGGTGTATCTGTAAGTGAGTTCTCCTTTTTTAGCTGAGATGGATTTAAAGCATTCCTCCTTCTAAGGGTAGGGAGGTGCAAGTGTTTGGAACTTATTCTTGGCTTTTTGTGTGAGAAGATAAATAACTGTAGTTTTTTTTCTGCCATTTGTGGAGTTCGGTTGGTGGCATGCAGACTGGAAGGGTTTGTAACAGGGAGGTTAATTTTGGAAGAGTGATCAGTTTGATCATGGCTATTTTATCTGAGAGAGTGAAGTTAGTATTGCTCCATCTCTGCAGGTCTTTGTTAATTTGTCACCATAGGGATTTGTAATTGTGGTGGTATAGTTGAAGTTTCTGGTTATTTGTACCTGAACTTGGTGCAGCAGAGTTTTATCTTTGTGAGGTTGATGTATTCTTTTTGGATATGGGGGGAGTGTTGAAGTACATAGCCAGAGATTTTGTGAAGTTTACTTGTAGGCCTGATACCATTGGGAATATGTTGAATTCTTTGGTTAAGGTAGTTGCTGTATTTATGGGGTCTGGTGTTGTGACCATCAGGTAATCTGCAAAGAGCCCTAATTTATAGGTTTTGCCTTTTATTTACATTCTCCTGATGTCAGGGGCTGCCCAGATTCAGATTGCTAGGGGTTCCAGGGCCTGGATGAACAGGAAGGAAGACAGTGGGCATCCTTGTTTTGTGCCTCTTTGGGGTGCTATGGTGTTAAAGTCCATGTTGTTTATTCTGCATTTTGTAAAGGCTTGGGAGTAGATTTGTCTGAGGGTTTGTAGTTCCATTCTAAGCAATCTAAGATTTAGTAATTTTCTAATGGAGTCTGTTATATTGCAACCAGGGACAAAGCCTGTCTGGTCTGGTGCTATTAATTTGTGTAGGGTTTTTTTAGGTGATTAGCCAAGATTGATGTGAATATCTTGCACTCTTGGTTTATCAATGAGATCGGGTGGTATGATTCTACACTAAGGCTGCCTTTGGGTGGTTTTGAGATAGAGACTATTTTGGAAGAGGATGGGAGCCCCTTTTATGATGTCATTGAACAGGCGGGTCATGTAGGGCAACGGGGGTTCTTTGAATTTCTTATGGAATTCTGCTGTAAAGCCATGCTGGTTGCCCAGGAAAGTATAAAGACAAGGAAAAGTTTATTATAGTCCTTTTTTTATTTCAGACTTACAGAGAGAGGCTATAGAACCCAGCCTCTTGGATAATGGCGTTGTCCTGAGTGAATCTCTCCCCCTCCCCAGTCTCTCCCACTTCCTCATTCGTCATCACCTCCTCTACGGGTGCCGCTAAGTGTGCTCTGCCATTGAGCTCTTTCCTCTCTTCCTATTAAGGCTTGCTGGGTTCTGGGATGTGGTGGGTCTGGAATGCTTTCTAAGGACAATGTGTCAGCCAGATGTTGCTCTGGCTCCCCCATGATTTCCCAGCTTTTCCCCTCATCTGCCTCTGAGCTGCAACCTCCCTCAGACCCCTGTTGTAAATCTATACTGTCTTCCTCTTCCTCCTCCCTGGAAGGATCAGGATGGGGAGGCAGTCTCCACCATTCCTTCTTCTCTGCCCAGTGCCTGACTCTGGGCCTGGGGTTTTATGTGGTTTCAGATTTTTGAGGGCCGTATCTATTTCCTTTGGGGTGATAGGACCATGAATTCTTGCTCTTCAGCAGTTAAGGTTGGCATGGTCAGTCCTGCTAGGAAGTTTCTGATTACCTGCTCAGATGAATTGTGGGAGGTGTATAGATTGGTGTAAAGTTTTGCACATTCTGATGTTATTTCTTTGGAGGAGAATGTTGTGCTGCAATCGTTGTTGGTGATGCAATGTATACTTGTTTTGAGTTATTTTTCCAACACCTGTTTGCTAATAGTCTGGAGTTTTTTCCTCCGTACTCATATAAGTGTTGTTTTGAGTATAAGATGTTGATCATTGTTTTGTTAATTTCTAGTGAGTCAATTTCCCTTCTTTTTTTGTTCTATAAGGAGTCTTATAGCTCCTGTTTGTAGCATGATGAGAGGGCTCCTCTGGTGACTGCTTTCATTGTCCCAAAGGAGAAGAGTTATAATATTGTCTACATCATTTTCTTTGAAGCAGTTTTGGAGAGTTTTCATGAGACTGCCTGATGAATTTATTTGTGGTTAGGATGGGACTGAAGGACCATGTTGGGGTGGTTTGTGTTTCCTCTCCTATTTTAAGGGTAGCTTCTACTGGGCATGGCCTGTGATTTTGATGTTACCTATGTTCGTTGACTCAACCAAGGGGGCCAGGCCTTGTGTGAGCAGAATGCTGTCTAGTCTGAACATTGTGCCCTGGCGCCTGTACTGGAAAGTGTGGCTGGTGTCTCCTGGGGGTTTTTCGACCCATATGTCATAAAGGCCTCAATTTTTTAGTATTTATAGCAGTTTATAAGAGTCTCTAATTGTTTGAGGTTTCCCTTGGAGGAAGGTTACCCATGGGGTTGTGGGGTGGATGTCTTTCTGGGAGATGCCTCTCATAATTAGGTTGAGGTCACCTCCCAGGATTGCTTCCCCTTTGGAGAAGGAAATGAATTTGTTTAGAGTTTTCTAGATGAACTCTAGTTGTTTTGAGTTTGGGACATATATGGAACCAATTATCAGTTTAGTTTTGCCTTCTAATACCCCTTTGGTGAAAATTAATCGGCATCTTTTGTCTTTTAGCACTGTTGTGGCTTTAAAATTCAGGTCTCTGCTGAGTATTTCGAATCCCTGCAACAGGGTGAGCTCCCGTTGCTCTGTCCCAGCTCCTGCCAACCTAGCAGTTCAAAAGCATGTCAAAGTGCAAGTAGATAAATAGGTACCACTCCAGCGGGAAGGTAAACGGCATTTCCATGCGCTGTTCTGGTTCTCATGACTAAGAAGCGGCTTAGTCATGCTGGCCACATGACCCGGAAGCTGTACACTGGCTCCCTCGGCCAATAAAGCGAGAGGAGCGCCGCAACCCATCACATAAATACAAATGTCTGTCGTCTTCTTCATCATCTTCTTCTTCTGTCATGGAAAGTCAAGAACATGGCTACTAGCAATATATTGCAGCTTCTATAGCCTACATATAGGAGGGGCATTTTAAAAGAGAGTCATCACCATGACCCATAGTTAGAAGTCAGTGAAGATGTCCTCTTCTTGGCTCATTGCAATATGGTAACCCTAGTTTGAGAGTTTTCAGCAGATCTGGAAGAAATGTTCAGTGTAAGACTATTTTAATTTGGGAACATTTAGTCATCTTTGGATAAACATAAGAGTTATTTTAGCTCTGCTTTTTAATCTTATCAATGGTGCTTTTTATATAAACTATTTTAAATCAGTCCTTAAATTAGAAGTAACGAAAAAACCTACCACAATTTCTTCAAATTCTTGCATACTGTCACACCATCAGAAGGATGTCTGGTTTTCTTTTTTTAAGCCACCATCAATAGGGATTGTGAGCAGAATTTCTCTAGTGAACATGTTGGATACAAATAAGAGCTTTCTGCAGTGGGAGATTTCTGAAAGGTCCCCCAAAATTTACCTTTCCCAAAACTATTTGCTGCTGCTCATAAGCTCACAGTCCCAATTAGCAGTTAACTTCAGTACCATTTTTGTTTAAAAGTACGTCTTCTTTCTCCCTATTAGTTTTGTCATACAGCCAGTCAGATTTGGTAATATGACTATTTCACTTTTGCATAGACAGTACCCTCACTCCGAACTTCATTTACCCTCAGTGACATCATCACGCATGATTGACAGCATGGCAACATCAGTATTACTAGAAGGAAATGGGACTACTTTTCATGGGGAAGACTAATTAGTGGTTGCAGTTGATTGGGGCTGTGAAGGGTCTGGCAATGAAGAATCACTGACACATGAATGCAACATATAGGGTTGAGCACACACAGGACAAGTGTATTGCATGCTTTCTTTTTGCACTGCACAACTCACACATACAGGAAAAGGATAAGGAGGAAACCTGGGTGCATCTCACTGTAGGTTGAAATCTACATGGAAAGCCTCCCCCATCCAGAGTTTGATTAAACTTGACTGAAACGATATCATTCTCAGGAGCTAATATGACAAGAACTTTCTGTTCTTAAATGAGACAACTGTGAAATTGCCAATTATAGAATTGACATCAAATAACCAAAAGACCCCATCTCTAATAGTATTTACAGGAGATGTCATGTGGGTTGGATGGCAGCTTCACATCAAAAGGAATTATTCACTTCTCTCTTTGTGTGGTTAGTTTCAGCCACTGATTAAACACCAGTTGTTATGTCTTGAACAAAATCTTAGACAAGTAGTCAAACATCTCACAGCAGTGAAAGAACTCAAGGAAGTCTAGCATGATGGAAAATAACCTAGGATAAATAAAAAGCAAAAGAGAAACAGAAGTATATTCTCCCTAGATCTATAGCCAGGAAAGACCACAGTTCCGTGGTGTTTGGCAGTTCAGGTGGTGTACCTCCTCTGCCCCTTGAATCAACACTACACCAAGGCCTCAATATGATGGCAAATTAAATTTTGACAGCAATGCTATCTCAGAGAATTGACCTTGCCCCAGGATTTTATTGGGACTTTTCCATTTAAGCAAGACATCGCCAACTCAGACCAAGAAGTATACTGAGGCCACTTTCTGTGACTCAATCGGGAAAGCAGGAAGACAACATACCACACAGCAGAGGCTGGCAAAGGCTTCAGTGAGAGACTTATTTTCACTAGCTGAGGGCTATTCTAGGTATAAGTAAATGACTGCCACCATAGTTCCATCCATATCCAAAGTGTCATGGCTACAGTGGCAGAGCAGTTTAAAGACAGAAATATCCAGAAGATTGGCTGTATGGCCATGCTAGTTGAGAGGACAGATTAACAGTCTTCACCATACAGCAAGACTGTCTTCTTCTTCTTTGTCTTCTTTGTCTTTTTCTTCTTCTTCTTATTCTTTGGCAATCACTCATAGCCGAGTGTGCCTGGCGTGCTCTGGTCCATGGGGTCACAAAGAGTTGGACACGACTAAATGACTAAACAACAAACAACAACATAGCCGAGTAAGATTGTCTTCCATGAATATGGTCTTAACAGTGAGTCCATAGGTGACTATGGAGGCCAATTCTGGATGGAATCTATCAAGGAGTTGAAGATGGAGTTTATAAGTGGTCCATGTTTCACAAGCGTACCGTAAAGTTGGTCGTACAATAGCTTTGTAAACAAGTATTTTGGTCTCCCTGTGCATGTTCCGGTCCTGAAACACTCTGTGCTTCAATTGGGAGAAAGCTGCACTCGTATCGCTCAGGCCATGCTGGATTTCAGCACTGATGTCAGCCCCTGTGGAAAGATAACTGCCCAGGTAGGAAAAGTGATCAACACTTTCCACCGTTACAGCATTAAGTTGGATTTGTGGTGCTGCGGAGGGGTTGTTTTGTGTTTGTTGGTGCAGCACTTTCATTTTTTGGATATTGAGTGATAGGCCAAGCTTTTCATAATAATAATAATAATAATAATAATAATAATAATAATAATAATAATAATAATTTATTTATACCTCGCCCATCTGACTGGGTTTCCCCAGCCACTCTGGGTGGCTTCCAACAAAATATTAAAATTCAGTAGTCCATCAAACATTAAAAGCTTCCCTAAACAGGGCTGCCTTTAGGTGTCTTCTAAAAGCTCCTGTGAAGATATTTAGGATGGTTTGGAGGTCATCTTCTGAGTGTGCACACACTACATTGTCATCAGCATATTGAAGCTCCATGACTGAAGTTATGGTAACCTTATTCTTTGCTTTCAGCCTACTCGAGTTAAAGAGCTTTCCATCTGTTTGAGATATAATTTCTACCTGGTGTTTATCAGCGATTGTTGCCATTATATTATCATGGAGGAGCCAAAGGATTTTCACAAATTTATCCGGGCAGCCAATTTTCAGAAGGACAGTCCACAAGGCAGGACAATTTACAGTCTCAAAGGCCTTAGTCAGGTCCATAAACACCATATACAGGGGTTGGTTTTGCACTCTGCATTTTTCTTGAAGCTGTCAGACAGTGAGAATCATATCCACTGTCGGAAACCATTTTGAGATTCAGGAGATTCAGGAAGGGTATCCTCAGGTATAGTTAGGAGAGGGTTTGCTAAGGGAGAGAGACAAAAAATTAATAGAACAAAAGACACCATGGTGGTTGTCACCCACGGAAGCAATATCTCTCAAAAAGATAAATATGAGGACAAATTGGCCAAGATATAGAGAGCTCCTAATTGAAGTGGAAAATCAATTAAAATTAAGAAAATTTGAAGAAATAAGAGAAAAGATAACAGATTGGTTTCAATATTTTCAATTAAATGATATTTTTAAGGAGGATAAAAAGACAGGATTTAGTTATACAATATCCAGATTTCAAAGAGAAATTGTAGAGGACAAAAGGTACCCTCTTTTTCTTTACATTTCCAACACTTATTAGAACTTGCTCTATAAATTTTGGCAAGTTTTACCAGTGTTATGTACCAACGGTCCATCATTTTCATATAGGTCTCTTTCAGGGTTGTACATGCAGTGAATTTCAAATCCACCTTCCAAAGCTTTTCCATCACTCATTTGAATATTATATCTCAGATCTTTTGCCCATTTTATCATCACACATTTACGAGACATTGATACAGAGGAACTGGTAAATGAAGTAGCTTCTTTCAAATTTCAAGCAACAAAACTACTTGAAAACATTGGCGCGGCTTCCCATTTAGATATGTTGAAATGTATAACCAAGTATGGGTTAAGGGATGTTTGGTGATAAAGCGGGATATCAAATTCAAACTCTTCTTCGGTGGTACTTGGTACCAAAATCTGCAGCACATTTTTCAAGATGGGAAGCTGGACTTTCATTTTAAACTTTCCCTGATAGAAAACTGAAATCTGATGTAACAGTATTATATACCTGAGATCTTTTTTTCATTTCAGACATAATTCTGTTAAAAACTTCATTGGCCGCCCACACTCCAGGGGCGCTGGCTACCCCTACGCTGTTGTGCTCCACATCATCATAGCGGTGGCGCTCGTTGAGCAGCAACACCTGCAGCAAGGCGCGCAAGTCCCTGCCGGCGGTGGCTGAGCACCCAGCCAGGGGGCGCTTTGTGGCGTCCTGGGAGGCAGAGAGAGCGGGGCATCCTCCCATGTGTCGCCTCAAGAGGCAGGTTGAGCAAGAAGCACAGTGCGGCCTCCCCACACCCCACTTGTAACGCCGCGCAAAGGCTCTCACTGGGGCACATGCCTGAGCATGGCAGCCCCACGACCGAGTGGCCTCACACCCCCAGAGGCGCCACCATGGCCGGGACGGCTATTGTGGGGGGGGGGTTACTGGTGGCTGGGGCACCTCTGTTGCACAGCGGTTGCCTTGGGAGAGAAGTGTTGGGCCAAGAGCTCGAGAAGGCACCGGGGCACTCTGTGGGGATGCTGCTGCGACCTTTCCAAGGGGGCTTGGCTTGGGCGAGGGGGGTGCCACCAACTTTTGGGGAGCCCCCACGGTTGGCAGAGATGGCTCCTGCGGATACTGGAGCTGGATTTGGGGGTGGCAGCAGGGACAGTAGAGGAGGCAGGGACACCATGGTGCGAACACCGGTGGGAGCCCCTTCCCTCCTCCTCCTGCTGCTGCACCCCCCTCGCCTACACCCCTGGCGAGGGCCTTCCTCAGCACCCCCTAGCTACAGCCCTGGTCATAGCTCTGGTAAGGAGCACATCACAGTGATCTTTAGCTTGGGAAATTACATAGTCTAAGAGGTGCCAGTGCTTCGACTGAGGGTGCTTCCATTATATTTTTAATTTACTCTTTTGTCAAAAGAGTATGTTGGTGGTAATAAGTTGTGCACTGCACATATAGTCAAAAGTAAGATTCCGTTCTGGTTGCTGTTGCCAATTCCTTCTTTCCCAATAGTCCCTGACCACAGATTGAAATATCACCCAACTCTTATGTTAATATCACCCAGGAGGATAATTTTATCCTCCTTAGGTGTCTCTGATAGGATGGCATCCAGCTGAGAATATTTTTTTTCTTTAATGTCTTCATCAGCACCCAGGGTTGGTGCATAAGCACTTAAAATAGTTGCCTGCTGGCTTTTGGCAAGTTGTATTCGAAGGGTTGAAAGTTGCTCATTAATGCCCGCAGGGACTTCTGACAAGAGCTTCACAAGATCATTTTTGATAGCAGAGCCTGCTCTGTGTCTGCATACATTACTGCAGAAATCACTTCCTCGTGGCTTCTTTCCATCTATTTCTGGTTAGCATTTAGATGAAGGAACCACATTGGTAGGGCCAAAGATTTAATTGCTCCCCATACAAATATTCCTTGCCAGAAAGAATTAGGTAAACATCCTTATAGTCTAGCATTATTTTTGAATGGTTGTTGCCTTTCAGAGACTGTGGCCACTGAAACCTTATGCAGTGCTCTTTTTCTAGAAAAAGAGGTGCCAGAACTCACCATGAACACTTCCCCTTGTTCTGGCAGTGGCATCCACCTGAGAGGTGTTCGAAGTGAGTTCCTGTGAGTTCTCCCTGAAAAAAGCCCTGCTTATAAGACAGGCATGAATATCATCCCCTATGATTTGACTACAGCATCTGGAGACCTCATTTTGCTGTCAAGGCCGTTGAGAAGTCTACCATCTATGAATATGTCTATTCTTTTAAATAAACCATCTAGTTTAGTGATCAACATCAGATATTGTGGTTGTGAATTCCATAATTATATGTTGTATAACCAGCATTTTCTTTTGTCTGGCCTAAACTGACTTGAAAACCAATTTCGTAGGGTGACCTCTGTGTTCTACTATCATGAGAGAGGTGAATTACTGTCATATGAATGGTAGCCGTATTGGTCTGCCATAGTCAAAACAAAAAAAAAAAAATTTCTTTCCAGTAGCACCTTAAAGACCAACTAAGTTAGTTCTTGGTATGAGCTTTCGTGTGCATGCACACTTCGTCACACTTCGAAGTGTGCATGCACACGAAAGCTCATACCAAGAACTAACTTAGTTGGTCTTTAAGGTGCTACTGGAAAGAAAAAAATTTTTTTTTGTTTTGTCATATGAATGGTTATGCTTTATGGTGAGGTGGGAATGGAACTTGCTGATGGATTTGGTCACCTCTACTGCTCTCTTACCTTCTCAGTTCCAGCAAGTCCTTATGGGCTTGTTTCTGATAAAATGAAAATGGAAGAGGAACTGCTCATGTTTCATGAAAATCATCCAAGTTATTTTACTACTGCTTCATCACAGAATTGGGAAAACGATCCCAGAACATGGCTGCAAGGAGTAAAAGACAGTTCTTCCATGGGAAGCTCATTAGCACCACTGCTTTTCAACGTTTGGTTTGCCTTGAGGACATCTGTATGTATTCATCATTCAGTTAACTGAGGCAAAACAGCTGTTATAACTTTGAAACAACACAGTCATCTGAGAAGTCCTTGCATGTACAGCTGTTTGCACAAAGGTTGCATGACTGGGAACCCTAATTGCATTGGGTTCCTAACTGCATGGTAACCTTCCTGCGCACAGCGGTATTTGTAAAGACCTCCCTGCTACAGATGTTTGCACGGTCTATGCATATAGGCATGCATGTAGACCTCAGGAGGAAATCTGCCTAGCAGTAACTAGAAGGATATTATCCAACCAGCTAGAGGAATATTTTTCCAATTCCCACCCCACCACAAAACGCACACTTACAAGTACTTCTTTGTAAGTTACTCTGGGAGCCTTTTTTGGCTGAAGAATGGAGTAAAAATGCTTTAAATAAATAAATATTTTCTCTGCACTGGTTGAGGATTTCTGGAAACAGTGGGCTGCTGTTACTTAAGGTAAACCTTAAGTACAAATCTGAATCATAACATTTTTGCTGAGTACTTTGAGGAACCATTTAAAACTTGGAATAAACTATGCCCTAAAGACTTGAATCATCCTCTATCCCCTCCATGCTATAAACAAGTGCTCTTGGAAGTCAAAGTGTCATCCCTGTATAGCAGTAATGGAAAAGTTTAGAATGATGTATATACCATGACCTTAACAAAAGGAGAAACATAATTTCCACAGAAGAGACTTGAAATGATCCTTGAAAAGTTTTGCCCCTAGCAACAGGCCTTGTGTGCCAAGGCCCCGTGACTCTGCAGTTCCCTGGGAAGGTAAATAACCACACTGGACAACAGCATATTGGGTTTTGGGTTTGAATAAGGCCACCACTTTATTGATTACAGTAGTGAACAGTTTGGCATAGGCATTGGGGAAAGCCATTGCTATTCCACTCCAGCCCATTTGCTGGAAGTGCATCTAATAACGAAAGGGCTGAGACAGGGTGCCAGGCATGCCACAATTTAACCTCTCCTGGAAGCGGGCCCAAGCATCACCATTGGTTGGTTGGGCCTTCCACCAAGGGAACTCCCAGCTAATGTCTGCCAGCACTGGCCAATTTGCTAGTCAATCTGCCCTGCCATTTGTCTGATCACTTGGCATGGTTCGGGGCCATACCACAACACTGCCCATCCCAGAAGGTGAGCAGACTCCCCCAGTAACAGGGTTGCCCTTGACAACAGACTTCTTTATAAGGCATGCTCTGCAGGAGAGAGTGTGTGGTGTGGAGACTGTTACTCTGGCCAGATGGCTGAAGAGCAGTGAGATAGAATGATTCTCTGTACAGTGGTACCTCTGGTTACAAACTTAATTCGTTCCGGAGGTCCGTTCTTAAGCCGAAACCGTTCTTAACATGAGGTGCGCTCCCACTGCTGCCGCACCGCCTAGAAAGCATAGGTCTGAATGGTTTTCCTTAGAAAACCCAAATTACCATTCGCTCCAAGTGAATGCTAAAGAGCAGTTTTCTCCTGAGGGAAAGCAAATGGACAAGAGGAAGCATGGATAAGCCCTCAGTGGTGACCATTGTCTTAGTGACCTGATAATCAGAATTATACTTGTGGACATAACTCATTGGCCAAAGCTGTCAACTGAAGAAGACAATGTAGGATTAAAATGGAATATCATACCCCCCCCCCAGTTTCTTGCCCAGTCCTCAAACCTTTGTTTCAGAACAAGTGCTGCAAATCGACCATTAATAATCAAATAAATAATCATGATCTTCATGATGGTGATGCAAGAGGTCCTCTATGAACTGAAGAATGAAAGATGGAAGGAGAAAAAATACATCAGAATCAGGCATGGGCATCATTCAATTCTGTTTAGCAATGAGTGGTAAAATGAGTGAAATGTGAAGGCAGGCAGACAAACCTCCAAGTCTTCCTCCTCTGCTCTCAACTGCAAAATAATTTCCTGCTTGCTTTCCCACCCTCCCTCCAGCATGGAGCTATCAGAAATTTCCTTCTTTTCCTAGGGAGAATGTAGGGTGACTCAGAAATGTCAAAACATTTAATTGAAGGGAGTGTATGAAAATAAAAAGAACTCTGTCTGACCAAAGAAGAAGGAAAAAATGTTTTAGGCAGCCTAAAGAAAAAGCCCTCAATTCACTTTGGGAAGCAATATGCATATGTTTACTGAAAGTTAAACACCTGAATTAATTCATCTCCTGAGGGAAAGTAAACCTTGCATGAGATCTCAGTTACTGAGGCTACAGCGGCATGAAGTGCAGTGACATCATTACCCTACTAGCTTTTCAGTCATCCAAAGGTCGAGGACACCTGAAATAAGCTTTCCACCATTTTCATAGATTAAATAAATAAATAAAAAGAGTGGGAGAGGGCTTTTCCACAGTGCTTTTAACTGTATGTAACCAGCATACTAATACACTTATGAGTTGACGGGAAATGGAAGTAGGAGCTCAGCGGTAACAGAATAGATGGAACATTCTTTAGCTGCTTCATTTACTTTGAAACACAACACACAGGAAAGATAAAGATTAAGTTTGTGAGGTAGGGTCTGTTGATTGCCTCTGGTAGGGCTGCCATGCATCTGGAATTTCCTGGACACAGCCAGGATTCGTCCGTCAAAAATGGTGTTGGAAGTGTTTATTTTTCCCTTAAAAATAACTTTAAAACTGCTCTCTTTTTTGGAGATTTCCACTTTTTGAAATATGGCAATGCTGTGATAAATGTTCAACCCTGAAATTTTGGATCCCCTCCAAAAACAGGTCCTGGAGCCACATCCCCTCGCATTCCTCTACTGTACCACTCCACCACCGCTTCCTTTTCCAGATCAGTTCTTCAACACAGAAATAAAAGTTTTTGTCATAAACAGAAGGATCCACAGGTGGTTCATAGCAGTTGTAACTGAAATTCCATAGCAATTGCATTTCAAGACTCACCATCACAAAGTTCACTCCAGCCCCAGAGGGACTATCTTTATCTCTTGTTCCCATGATCACAGCTTAACTTAACCAATGCCCTCTTCTGCAGTTTAAACATTTTAAAGGCCTGCACAGTTCCAGAGGGTTCAACCACATTTCCTTGTGGCATCCAAAATGAAAACAAACAGTACAAAATACTGCAACGTATTCATTTAACTCTTTCACCACCAGATAACAATCTCCAGTGTCATCATACAAAGAAAAGATTAAACTCAGGGCCATCATCACTAACACACAGGATTTCAATACTGTTCCTCAAATCATAGAATAATAGGATCATAGAGAAGTAACATTACTTACCTTAATCTGGACACTATACTAAAATGGTAAAGGTAAAGGACTTCTGGACGGTTAAGTCCAGTCAAAGACAACTATGGGGTTGCAGCAGTCATCTTGCTTCAGGTCGAGGGAGCCGGTGTTTGTCCACAGACAGCTTTCCGGGTCATGTGGCCAGCATGATTAAGCCACTTCTGGCACAATGGAACACCGTGACGGAAACCAGAGCACATGGAAACGCCGTTTACCATCGTGCCACAGTGGTACCTATTTATCTACCTGCACTGGTGTGCTTTTGAACTGTTAGGTTGGCAGGAGCTGGGACAGGACAACGAGAGCTCATCCCATCATGGGGATTCAAACCGCCAACCTTCTGACTGGCAAGCCCAAGAGGCTCAGTGGCTTAGACTACAGCGCCATTCGCATCCCAATAACAACTACTACTACTGTTGATGTAGCCTAGAATAGCATTAGCTTCTTTTGCTGCTGCATCACACTATTGACTCATGTTAAGCTTTTGGTCTACAACCCCTAAATCCTTTTCACATGTACTATTAGAAAGCCAGGTGTCCCCCATCTCACATTTGTGCAGCTGGTTCTTTTTGCATAAGTGTCACCTGCAGTTTCTGATATGGCATTCTGCATGTTTCTGTGGTGTGCAACACACCTACAGCCCACCTTATGTAGTAAGAGGACATGCAGGAGGATGGGGATGGGGCAATGGACAGGAGAGCCAAAGATGCAGATCCAAAGATAAATAATAATAGGAAATTACTTTTTGCATGCCTGGTGACTGCTAAACACACTGGAGCCTTGGCAGAAATGAAAATGGCAATACTTGACTTAAAGTAGTTAGCAGAGCTACAATTCTAGGCAGTGGCGTAGCGTAGGTTGTCAGCACCCGGGGCAAGGCAAGTAATTTGCGCCCCCTAACCCGTGGATTTGCGCCCCCTAACCCGTGGATTTGCCCTAACCCCAGATGTTGCGCCCGGTGCGGCCGGCCCCCCCTGCACCCCCCACGCTACGCCACTGATTCTAGGTGCTGCATCTCCTGTCGTCCCTGGCCGCTGCCCATGCTGGCTGAAGCTGATGGGAGTTGGGAGTCCAGCAACTTTGGGAGGGCCCCAGGTTCCCCACCCCAGACAGACAGAGTGAGGTGGACGGTGAAGGTAGCTTGATTCTGGACTGTGTCACTTCCGTGAGTCGGCAGGACATCATATTTTTTGAATGCTCTGACAAAACACCTCCCTTCCAGTGTAGCATATATGAGAGAATGATACTCTGAAACTTTAAAGCGGTAGCTTTAATACAGGCAATTTACTTTTTATTTACTTTTTTAAACAATAAGCATGCGTGCGTGCAAGTATGACTCACTCAGCCTTGCTTCCACCTGCAGTCAGAACTGGTGTGGTCTGGGAAAGGAGCCTTTGGGGACGTAGGAACATAGTTTGCCACAAAGAGACTTTTTTGGGCACCACAAATAACTCCCTCCAAACACATGCAAAACATCTATAGACACCCTTGCGGAGAGAAAGAAAGAAAGAAAGAAAGAAAGAAAGAAAGAAAGAAAGAAAGAAAGCTCCTCCACTCAAGCAAACGAACAAGCAACAATTTTAGCAAGAGGACAGAAGCCAACATGGCCTAGAAATGTACCACATCAGTCCACTACCTAATTCTCTGTAATGTGTGGTTTAGCTAGACATAGCATTTTGAAGAATTCCCATAAACTAAAAAGGCATGTGTATTGATGCTGCTGTGCGATTTAATAAAAATAAAATAGTAATAACTTCAACAATAATGTCAAAATTAGTATGCTGCAAACTGCATTTTAGTCATGTATTTATTATGAGGGGGAAATCAATTAAAACTGTTGGTACGTAAATAACAGTTTACTTTTGCGCTTCTATAGAGCAGCATAACACTCTAAAAGTCCCAGAGGTTGTGATGAGGGAGAATCTGAAATACAGGAAGACAAACTGTGATTTTGACACAAAGCGTTCAGAGTTTTATCTGCCAGATTTGCACATTCATGCATCAGATGGAAGTGGGAACAATTTTTTGTTACTATAGCTTGCTCAAAAATGACAAGCATTAAATTGCGGTTTATGAAACAGGAAACAGATGTACTCTGTGTAGCAAGTCTTATGAAAGTAAGGTGGGGCCCTCACATATATGCATCTTCATAAAGAAGGACTCATAGTCAATGTCCCAAAAGTTCAGGCAGCCGTGGCGATTCCTTAGGTGGGGGTGGGGCAGAATCCAAGCTGTATCATCATTAATTTCAGCTTTCACCTGGTCCTTATGAATGTATTGTGCTGCTGCAGCTGTTTGGATGATGAACAGAAGTAAATCTCCCTTAGCACCCTTTAACCATCTTTTTATATTTACAGGGTGGGTGCTAAAAGAATGGATATTCCACTTCAGTCAATGCTGATAAGTGAACTGGAACATCTAATTCACTTTAGTGACTGTGAATATAGAACCAAGAAATAATTTGTAGTTCTGTGTTAATTAATAAGAGCTAAAGGTATGAGCTTGTATACAGGGCAGCAGTCCTGAACAAACACATTTGAAAGTGAACATGGTGGGGGGAGCATTCAGAAGGAAAATATATCTGGACATGAAATATAGCTAGAGCGTGCCTCAGTGTGCTTGTGTAGTTTCTGCTCATTTAGTCTTAAAAGTGCCATGGGACTCTTCATCGTGTCTTGTAAACAACCTCAATAATTTATTTGTTTCCACAAAAGCTGTACCTTGTTCACAACCCAAGTGTAACCTTGCTCCCATTTGCAAAAACTTGAGCAATGGGTCTAATACTAAGTTGGCAATGTAGTAAGAGTTTACCACAATAATTTAACAATCCTAGAAAGCATTTCAGTACCAGTCCTAAAAGAACTGCATTGGCTCCCAGTACATTTCCAAGCACAATTCAAAGTGTTGCTGCTAACCTTTAAAGCCCTAAATGGCTTTGGCCCTGTATACCTGAAGGAGCATCTCCAACCCCATTGTCCAGCCCAGACACTGAGATCCAGCTTCAAGGGCCTTCAAGTGGTTCCCTCATTGCAAGAGGAGAGGTTACAGGGAATCAGGCAGAGGGCCTTTTCAGTAGTCAGCTATGTGGTTTTTAAGACACCTGAAGGCAGCTGCGATGCATTTCAGTCCCCCTGAAATTCCACCAGAGTGCTGGAGCCTGTCACTGATTGGCTACAAAGTCAGCTAGCCACAGAGGGCAGAGGAGCATAAAAAGGAGAATAAAAGGAGAGAGTTAGATAGGGCTGGATTTGAGAAGATGGATAGGGTTTGAGGGTCTGGGGAAGGTGCACAGACAGGAGTTACCTGGAGGGCCGAGTCTGAACTGGGAGAGACAGAATGCAGACGACACCTGGGTCTCATTCCAGCTAGGAGGGGAGGGTTCTTCTAGGTAGAGAAGACTCCCAAACCAGTCGCAAAGGGTGAGGGGATCCCCTACGTCTGTTATACTATTTGCAAACCCTGAGGAGTAGGATTGTGAAGAGTGGGTAACTGAGTGCCCCTTGCTCACGAACCAAGGAATAATCTGTGAGGGAAGCTGTATGGTGTTAAAAGAATTTAACTGTCATAACTAAGTAACAGAAACTGAATTTGAGTAAAGAGAGGTTAAGAGAAGCTGTGGCTGTAACACTGTGTTTAAGCCTGTGACACCTTTATATATAGTTTTAGTAATAAGTTCAATTCTACTTGAAAGAATGCATTCCCTGACCCACTTTGTTTCACAAACTTCTTTTGTTTAATAAAACTTTTCCCGCTCATATGATCAATTCCTGCCTGAGACTCTAATCACAAAGTTTTCCCTCACACAAGTTCCCCACATGATAGCCCATGGTAAATTGTAAAACTTGGTGTAAATGGCATACAGTGAGGCGTATGTGCCATATATAACTGGGGGCAGTTAGTGGGTGAGCCCACCGCACTATTAATCGGGGGTGAGCGGTGGATCTGCTGCTGCAGTCCTGTTCAGGGAAGTTTTCAGTGTGTGGTGTTGTATCGTGCTTTTACTATTTTTTGTTGGGAGCCACCCAGAGTGGCTGGGGCAACCCAGTCAGATGAGCGGCATATAAATCATAAATTAGTAGTAGTAGTAGTAGATTGCAACACTGATGGGGATGCCTTGGAAATGCTAAATACCTTCTCTTCCTACTGGGTGTCAGCCACCTACAATACCTCCCAAGTACATAACTAGCTGCAAGAAAATGCATTTACGTAAGTTTCATTATTAGCATCCTTAGGGACCTGCTCCAAGGAACATACATCCTGGTTGCTCTTGTAAGCTTTCTACTTCAGTTCTTTCATAATCAGGGTTTTATCAAGGTACAGTGGAACCTCAGTTGTCGAACGCTTTGGAAGCCAAACAATTCAGAACCTGAACACCGACAACCCGGAAGTGAATGCTTCCGATTCTGAACATGCCTTGAAAGTGGAACAGCTTCCGAGGTGCGTTTCTCCATTTTTTCAATGGATTTTGCAGGCTGGCAATTGCGCCTTGGTTGTTGACTGTTTCAGAAGTCAAACTCTCTTCCAGAACAGATTACGTTCAACAATCAAGGTTTCACTGTACACCAAAATGTGACACACGTTGAAATGGATTGTCCCTATTTCTTTGAAAAATATCAGGAGTCACTAGGACACCAAGGCAGAGAGCAGAAAAATAGGTTTTAAGCTTTTTGCCTTGCTTACATTTAACTAGCCTAACTTCAACCATGCAGAGTTGAAATTGTGCAAGTTAAAAGTGCATAAGATCAGTGGCGTAGCGTGGGTTGTCAGCACCCGGGGCAAGGCAAGTAATTTGCGCCCCCTAACCCGTGGATTTGCGCCCCCTAACCCATGGATTTGCCCTAACCCCAGATGTTGCGCCCGGTGCGGCCCGCCCCCCCTGCACCCCCCACGCTACGCCACTGCATAAGATGTGATCATACTGTACCTTAAATTCTCTTTAAAATGTCTCAGATCTTAAGAATGCTAAACTCACATTTTTCTCTCTAGTTCTTCATTTTCTGTGGAAAAGATTAGCAGGTACTTGTTTGTCTTACAGCCTCGCCAGGGTACCTTAGATGTCTGGAATCAGTTCCCATGGCTTTCATATCTACTTGAATATTCATCAGAGTATATCTAGTATGCCTTAACTATTTGAGCAGGTTTTTATAGAACTACAATTTCAAGCAAGCGAAAAAACTATCAATGAAACACAGAGTCAGACATTAACCAAAACTTCTGTAGTACATTATCCAGCACCCCACAAAGAAAGGTTTCCTGGTCATATTACCGGTATATTGCATTCTGTACTACTTACAGAATAAGAAGTGCAGTTGAAATAAGGATGTAGGACACACTTAACTCTGATAAAGAAAAATTTAAAAAGCAAATAAGCAAATCAATGCCAGGTTTCAGAACTAGAAAAGTGATATTTTAAGTTTTGCATCTCTGGCTTTAAAGGCAAGGAGAAAGCAAGAGGAATCTGATAAATACATAATTCTGACTTCTTGCTGGAAACCAACCAGCTTTCAGCCAAGCTTCCTGAAAGCTATCCAAGAATGGATGAGTCTTCCTCGTCCCATCTTCCTCCACCCCTTCCCCTGCACCCAGTGGGTAATCCCAAGCCTAGAAACCAATGGAAAACTAATGTGCAGATATTTTTATTTATGTGTTTATCAAAAGCAAATGTTCTGACTCAATGTGAATTTTATCCCCTCCCAACTAGTGCACTGAGGCCCCTGGATCTCAAGAGCTTATTTCAACTTGGTTATGAAACTTGATTGCTCCTGAGAGAATCAGTTTGTATGGAAGAAATTTTAAGTCCCAGAATTTATTTTTATTTTTAAAAAGCCATGCCTGTTTTCTGATATGGACTCCCACACATCATAGTCTGCCTGGATCAGTTGGAACATGTTTTACCAGAATGAGCAGTGGGCATGAATACATTCACTTGATCCTTCAGACTGTGAGCTGTGGAGCCACTTCTGTCTGGAATAATCCAACAAGACATTTACAATTGTATTCAGGCACCAAATGCTCATGGGATTCAGGCTTCCCTTTTGAGAAACAGCCTCCTGAAGGTATCGCTGTCACACTTGTGAAAAATAAGGTTTCAGTCTACAGATTAACTAATGTTGTGGCTCAGCCTGTCCATATGGCTTTTAGCTTAGTTGGGGGAAATGGATGCTGCTTTTTCATTTCAAACCACATATGATGGAGGATCCAGACTTCAAGCCAGGTTTTCGTTCACCTGGGACATTTTACAGCAGTTTTATTGGGTCACCTTTCAGAACTTCGTTTGAACCCATCATCCCCAAGAGCGAGTGGCTGATGACTAACTGGTGAGTAAGCCTTATAACCCTAACCCCACACCCATTCTAGTCTGTGTCATTCACAGACCAGACAGGAGAAAATGCTACTTCAGCAAAATAGTGAGACTAAAATAAATAGGAGGAATTGTGACCCCCTTTGACCGCACACCCCAGTATCTCCTTCCACAGGATTTCCCCTCAGTTGCCTGAGTATCTTCTGCTCCTCTCTGTGGTTCTCTCTTGCTTCCCCAAAGTCCTGGAACTCCCCTCAGAACACCCACCTCTCTGACTCATTGCAAATCCCTCCTCAAGGTTCTCAAAGGTGTCTCACTTTTCCTTAGGATGTCCCTATTTTCATCAGAGAAGTGTTAGAGGGTATGCCATATATAATCTGGGACAGGTAGCCATCGAAATCCACCTCCCCCAACTCCTGTATACTACATACTGGGTTCCAGAAAGTCTCTGAAACCCATTAAGGGACAGGGACCTGTAGCAGGTTTTGGTACTCTCAATAAAATGCAGCCAGCAAATTCTGCCAAAAAAAAAAATACGCAAATATAAACAATATATCCAAATGTGAAAACCCAGTATAAAAGACACACATTCCTGGAAAAGCTATGATTAGTCTCAGTCAATTTTATTGCACATAGCCAAAGGCTGCCGCAATGTACACAGAATTATTTGACAATTAAAAAAGCTATGATTAAGAAATCAGGATTCCTTATATGGGGGAGAGAGAGTCTGGGCACAACAGTTTCAGAAGGCTGGGTTTCCCCTGGGGAGAATCTATATAATCAAGCTTCCTTGCTGCTTTTGGTAGAGTTCACACGAACCATTTACAGGAAACCCACTTCACCCCCTGCATGCGGAAATGGAAAAACAAATGGAAAAGTTCTGTCAGGGGCTGGTTTCCAGAAGATGACAATGATGAGATCATAGACTTGCTTGCACAGTTTCTCCTATGGTATTGTTACCCATGGAAAAGTGAAATCCCTGGAGTTCAGAACCCATGAGAGGGAGTTGAAAGAGGGGAGAGTTAGACATGCGAATACTGAAGGAAAATAGGCCTGGTATTCATTATATCCTCAGCAAGAGTGCAGAGCAATATAAGAGCTTCCAGAGTGTGCAGTCCTCTGACATGAGCCTCAGACGCGTTTTCCTTAAAAAGTCAACTCTCCAATAGAGCAGCCTTCCCTTGATTCATGGTTTGCTGTCATTGGGCCAGAATTTGATAAAACAATAACTTTCAGGGAGCTTTAGGTCTCCTGAGTCAGAACTTTGAAGTCCAGACAAGTTCTTTAACTGTTCCCCTGCCGTAGTAGATTCCAGCCAAAAAACATTGCTCAGGCTGGGGCAAATTCTTTCAGGTTTCAGAAACTACATCCGCTCTGACAGTGGCTAATACGAACCAGGAGTGGGCAAAATCGTTCAGGCTGTTGTGTCTGGATATTTGAAAGAAGGAATCTGTTGGTCAAGAGCCCAAGCTTGTCATGTATAGACTTTGCCTAAAGTGGACCAGGAAGTATAATGTTAGTAACTATTAAAGAATGCTCAAAAGGCAGCAGAGCAGTGATTTGAGATGAATTAATCTGCAATGCAAAGAGTGTGATATTGTAAAACATTTGAAAAATGCAAGGAACAAAGGGCACAACTGAGGGATTCTTATCATAATAGGGTGGTTGTTTTTAGCGTCCACCGAATTGATATTAGAGAGCTACAAAAGAATAACAGCAACAGCAGTCCTTTAAAAAGATGTGTATTTTATGCTTTGAGCACAGAAATATGGATTGGAGTAGACTTGTGGAACATCCACTGATCATAGAAACCAAGGTGCAGGTTTCCGTTGCCATCTAGTGGTTAATGCAGAAGAAGAATCTGTCTCCATCTAGTGTTACACCCATCCACTGATTGCAGATGTAGCTAGGCTTAAGCTTAGGCCTTTGGTGTGCACCCTCATCAGTTTTCTTGCCTGCTGACTGGTGATTTTCAGGGTCATGCCTGGGTTAAGGGCCACCTCAAGTTGCGAGTTGAAATCTCTATGGTAGTTTTTGAATGGTGCCATGGACCCCCTGGGTAGGTTGTACCCAATCACAGAATCATAGAATCATAGAGTTGGAAGAGACCACAAGGGCCATCGAGTCCAACCCCCTGCCAAGCAGGAAACACCATCAGAGCACTCCTGACATATGGTTGTCAAGCCTCTGCTTAAAGACCTCCAAAGAAGGAGACTCCACCACACTCCTTGGCAGCAAATTCCACTGTCAAACAGCTCTTACTGTCAGGAAGTTCTTCCTAATGTTTAGGTGGAATCTTCTTTCTTGTAGTTTGGATCCATTGCTCCGTGTCCGCTTCTCTGGAGCAGCAGAAAACAACCTTTCTCCCTCCTCTATGTGACATCCTTTTATATATTTGAACATGGCTATCATATCACCCCTTAACCTCCTCTTCTCCAGGCTAAACATGCCCAGCTCCCTTAGCCGTTCCTCATAAGGCATCGTTTCCAGGCCTTTGACCATTTTGGTTGCCCTCCTCCGGACACGTTCCAGTTTGTCAGTGTCCTTCTTGAACTGTGGTGCCCAGAACTGGACACAGTACTCCAGGTGAGGTCTGACCAGAGCAGAATACAGTGGCACTATTACTTCCCTTGATCTAGATGCTATACTCCTATTGATGCAGCCCAGAATTGCATTGGCTTTTTTAGCTGTCACACTGTTGGCTCATGTCATGTTTGTGGTCAACCAAGACCCCTAGATCCTTTTCACATGTACTGCTCTCAAGCCAGGTGTCACCCATCTTGTATTTGTGCCTCTCATTTTTTTTGCCCAAGTGCAATACTTTACATTTCTCCCTGTTAAAATTCATCTTGTTTGTTTTGGCCCAGTTCTCTAATCTGTCAAGGTCGTTTTGAAGTGTGATCCTGTCCTCTGGGGTGTTAGCCACCCCTCCCAGTTTGGTGTCATCTGCAAATTTGATCAGGATGCCCTTGAGTCCATCATCCAAGTTGTTGATAAAGATGTTGAATAAGACCGGGCCCAAGACAGAACCCTGTGGCACCCCACTAGTCACTCTTCTCCAGGATGAAGAAGAACCATTGATGAGCACCCTTTGGGTTCGGTCAGTCAGCCAGTTACAAATCCACTGAGTGGTAGCATAGTCAAGACCGCATTTTACCAGCTTCTTTACAAGAATATCATGGGGCACCTTGTCAAATGCCTTGCTGAAATCAAGGTAGGCTACATCCACTGCGTTCCCTTCATCTACCAGGCTTGTAATTCTGTCAAAAAACAAGATCAGGTTAGTTTGACATGACTTATTTTTCAGAAATCCATGCTGACTATTGGTGATCACAGCATTCCTTTCTAGGTGCTCACAGACTGTTTGCTTAATGATCTGCTCCAGAATCTTCCCTGGTATTGATGTCAGACTGACTGGGCGGTAATTATTTGGGTCCTCTCTTTTCCCCTTTTTGAAAATAGGGACAACATTTGCCCTCCTCCAGTCTGCTGGGACTTCGCCTGTTCTCCAGGAATTCTCAAAGATGACTGCCAGTGGTTCTGAAATCACATCTGCCAGTTCTTTTAATACTCTTGGATGCAGTTCATCGGGCCCTGGAGACTTGAATACATCTAAACTAGCCAAGTATTCTTGTACTATCTCCTTAGTTATTCTGGGCTGTGTTTCCTCTGCTGAATCATTTGCTCCAAATTCTTCAGGTCAGGCATTGCTTTCTTCATCGGAGAAGACTGAGGCAAAGAAGGCATTGAGGAGTTCAGCCCTTTCTGTGTCCCCTGTTTGCATTTCACCATCTTCTCCTCTGAGTGACCCCACTGTTTCTTTGTTCTTCCTTTTGCTACGAACATACCCATAAAAGCCTTTTTTGTTGCTTTTAACCTCTCTAGCAAGCCTGAGTTCATTGTGTGCTTTAGCTTTTCTGACTTTGTGTCTACACGTGCTGGCTATTTGTTTGAATTCCTCTTTGGTGGTTTCCCCCCTTTTCCATTTTTTGTACACATCCTTTTTTAATCTTAACTCAGTTAAAAGTTCTTTAGATAGCCACCCTGGCTTCTTTAGGCACCTTCCATGTTTCCGTCTCATTGGTATTGCCTGAAGTTGTGCTTTTACTATCTCCCTCTTAACAAACTCCCAGCCATCATGAACTCCCTTTCCTTTTAGTATTACTGTCCATGGGATCTCACCCAGCACTTCCCTAAGTTTTATGAAGTCGGCTTTCTTAAAGTCAAGAAATTGAGTCCTAGTATGCTTGGCTGCTCCTTTCCGCTGTATAGTAAACTTCAGAAGAGCATGATCACTCGCGCCTAATGATCCTTCCACTTCTACCCCACTAACCAGGTCATCAACATTGGTTAGGACCAGATCTAAAATGGCTGTTCCTCTTGTTGCTTCTCCCACTTTCTGGACAATGAAGTTGTCTGCAAGGCCAGTGAGGAATCTGTTTGACCTTATGCTCTTGGCTGAGTTTGACATCCAACAAATATCCAGGTAATTGAAGTCCCCCATTACTACTATCTCCCTTCCTTTTGCATGCTTGGCCATCTGCCAGGAAGGCATCATCTATGTCCTCCGTTTGGCTTGGGGATCTATAATAAACTCCTACAATGAGGTCACTGTTATTCTTCTCTCCCTTAATTTTGACCCAAATGCTCTCACTTTGGCTTTGAGGTTCTAAATCTTGGATCTCTTCACAGGTATACACATCCCTGACATATAACGCCACTCCTCCTCCTTTCTTGTCTGGTCTGTTTCTCTGAAATAGATTGTATCCCTCCATTATTATATTCCAATCGTGGGACTTATCCCACCAGGTTTCAGTGATGCCTATTATGTCATATTTAGTTTGCTGTACCAAGAGCTCAAGCTCATCTTGTTTATTTCCCATGCTTTGCGCATTAGTGTACAGACATTGAAGTCCATTAATCATTCCCCCGTGTCTCTTATTTAAGGATTTTTTCCTCCCACCACTAGGTCTACGTGCTGTTTGCTCCATTTGGTCTATGACATTTGGATGATCATCTTCATCAACTGATAGACTCCTACCTTCAGGAGCACTGTCTCCCTCCCCCACATTAGTCAGTTTAAAGCCCTCCTGATGAGGTTTCTGAGATTTTTGGCAAAAACATTCCTCCCAACCGTTGTGAGGTGCAGCCCATCGCTTGCCAGAAGTCCATCTTTAAGAAACTGCAGTCCATGATCTAAGAATCCAAACCGTTCCTGTTTACACCATTTGCGAAGCCAGTTGTTCACTTCCACTATTTTTCCCTCTCTCCCTGGGCCACGTCGTTCAACTGGGAGGACAGATGAGATGACAATTTGTGCATTTAATTGCTTCAATTTCCTGCCCAGAGCCTCGTAGTCTCTTTTGATCTTCTGGAGGCTATTGCTTGCAGTGTCATTGGTTCCCACATGAACCAAGAGGAAGGGGCATTTGTCAGTGGGTTTTATGATTCCTTGCAGTCGTTCAGTTACATCTCCCCTGTCCCCGGGGAGACAGCACACTTCCCGAGACATCTTGTCAGGCCCACAGATCACTGCTTCTGTTCCCCTCAGTAGGGAATCCCCTATCACCACTACACGCCTCCTCTTAGGTTTGGTCGGGGTTCTTCCGTGAGCTGTCCGTTCCAAGGTCGCCTGCACATTCCCTGAGGACTGACTTTGCTGCTCGTCTTCATATACCTGATCGACTGTAATGAGGGAGAGATCCTCAAATGGAGTCTGCTCTTCGTCTTCCATGCTAGGGGAGAGGACCTCAAAGCGATTGTGTATTTCTAAACAATCAGAGCGAACCCTGGGCCTCCTACTTCTTTGAGTCACCTTTCTCTATATATCTGGCTCCTGTGTTGGTGAACTAGCCTCCTTCTCAGGGGAGTCCCCTGTCTCCTCCTTGGTGGAGACGGTGTGCTCTGTTGCTTCCAAGAAGAGCTCCAGCTCTCTAATTCTTTGGAGCGTAGCTACACGTTCCTCCAGTTGCTGGACTTTGTCTTTTAAGAGGGCAATCAACATGCAATTGCTGCAGGTAAAGCTGCCTGCAACCTTTGGCAAGATGGCAAACATTGTGCAGGAACCGCAGGCGACTGCAGCTGTTCCCTCACCCTCCATCTTGAGAACGTGTCGTTGGGGGTGACTACAGCGGTCCTCCATCATAAAAAGCGTGAAGACAAATAACCCCCCCCAAAAAAAACCTAGATCTCCCCCAACAAACGTTTGAGACTAGCTCCCCTAAATATAAAAGATGGATCAAACTATGAGCGCCGCTAGGCACAGGGAGAGCAGCTAATCAGCCACAAGAAACACACACAAGAAAACCCCTTTTGCTCCTTCTTCAGCTGCTGCCCTGCAAGCTCTGCCCTGTTGATGTACAGGACTCAACTCAATTCCACCCAAATTTGTGAGAACTGCTATGAGGCAGGCAAACCCCGCCCACCGACAGGCCCAATTTGCAGGCAAATTTCTTCCCAGCGGGCCCTGAATATGGCAACCAATTATACCCACATCTTAATAATGCAATATCCACAGCCCATGGTACCTACTGGGTCAGCAGGTTGATCTGCCACCAACTGTGCCACTTGGTCAGAGTGTAGCCAACCTTTTAAACTGCCACAGCAAACCAGAGTGAAGCCTTGCTCCCTCTGGTCCACTGTCAAAGCTCTGCCCACCTTGAAGACCACGACTGGCCAATTTAAACTGTGCTTTTGGTGAGCCATCCCAACGTTACCCACAGCTGGCCAGGGCCAAAGCCAATGGTCAGCTGCAAAGAAGGGAGGCATCGCTCACTCCCCGTCCCCAGAAGCCAGGCTGGGCCGCAACCATCACCCACTCTGCAAGGGTAAGCAACCATTTACATTTCAGTTACTTGAGCTATCAGTGAGAATTCACATTTCTCCTTAAATGTGGAAATTCTGAAATATAGTCAGTAGTACTATGCTATATAATTTAAGGAATGAATGCTACTTGAGAGTATACTATTCATAACATTTTACATTTATGTTTTAACTTTTGGAAACATTTCAAAATGTAATAAATATAAGCTTTGTGTTGTGCTTACATTTCTATAACATGCTTATTTTGCAGTTTATAGAAATTAACATCAAAACTATAACATATTTAAATTTTACATTATCCTCTCTCATTTTTATCATCTCAAGAACCTTATGAGGTAGGCTAGGCTGAGAAATAGTGATTGGCCCAAGGTCATCCAGTGACCTCCCTGGCTGAATGGGGATTTCAACTGGGGTCTCCTAGGTCCTTATCTTGTCTAAATGCAGCTGGTTCCCAGACAGACAGGCCCATGGACTGCAGTGTTTGGAAATCTAGTTGCACTGAGCCAGCTATACGTATTACGAACATTTGTATCTGGCAGCATCACTTCTATCCATCATGCTTGTAGAAAAGTGGTTTGGAAATAAAACAAATGTATTCAGCTAAGAATGAGGAGAATCATCTGAGGTCTTATTAATATTGTTACAAAAGTCCGGTGCCTGCCCCATTCTCTGCCAAGTGGTGGCAAGAGCCCAAGGGGTCCCAGGCCTCATGGATACAGGATCTGTGCTCCTTTGGAGAACTGAAGACATGGCGGAGACTGTTGTGGCTTTAAGAAATATAGTTTATTCACTTATTTACACCCTCTGCATAGAGGGAGTCCAGATCTCACTGAATGGTTATTTCAAGAGGCAACAAATCAAGCTGCTTGCAGCCAGCCTACCCAAGATGGATCTCAGCTCTTCCTTCTGCTTCTCCTTCCCAGCAATGCTTGCCCCAAAATTCCCCTTTCCTATCCCCTCAAACTCACATCCCATCACCTTAGTAACATCTCACTCCCCAGGCTAAATGATTCCTCTCCCCATGGCCCATCAAGGCCTTTTGTCATGTTAACAGGTTTGCTCTTCACTAAGCCAGCCAGGCTGGTTTGTATAAGTCAGCCCAGGAATTCCCTGTCTGGCACAGCTCTACAGCTTGTACTTTAAACCATTTGTTGTTGTTTGGTCATTTAGTCGTGTCCGCCTCTTCGTGACCCCCTGGACCAGAGCATGCCAGGCACTCCTGTCTTCCACTGCCTCCCGCAGTTTGGTCAAACTCATGTTGGTAGCTTCAAGAACTTTAATCCATACCCCAATCAAAATCTTGGGATTTATTAATTTCTAGGGTTTGATGCTCCCCCCCCCAAAAAAACTATATCAATATAGTGTGAAAAGCAGCCCTTACAAGTTTAAAACTCATATTCCTATGGGAGGTGGGGAATTGGCTAAGTAACAGGGACCTAAAGAATCGTGAAAGAATATAGTCTGCGTAGATGAGTGTCCTTGTCAGTCTAACCTATAGTATGCAGGTGTTATAAGAAAAAACTGCTCCTTTTCCCTTATGGGTTATCCAAGGGCCCATATAGAGTCCTCTATCGGTAGGAGAAAATAACAGAGGCCAACCAGAGAAAACTGAGAAGCAAAGCAGCTAGTAAGCCTGATCTTTATTAAATTGTTGCAACAGGATCCTCACTCACCACACGCAGGCGGGAGGAGAAACCCAGAACAATGGTGTGCAAGCCCTTATATAGATTTCTGAAACTGCCCACCCTGTAGTCCTAGACCACCCTCCAATACATCATACATATATCACTGAAGGAGGCGGTCTACAGCAGAAATCCTGTTTTGATTGCTTTACCTGCAATTCTTTACCTTTACCTGCAATTCTTATAACAGCAGCTTTACTCAGTAAATGCTGCTAAGTTCTGTGAGACTTCCTGGAGTTTACAAAGTGCTCAGCAAGCTGCAGGGCTGAGAGGGATGGCGTTCTAAACTAGAAGGGATCAGAGCTCAGCTGCTCAACTCTCCAGCCCCCCACAAATAAACCCCAGAATGCTGCCAACAGTTCTCTTGCACTCTTGGCTCTTTTCACACTCCAAGCTCAGCACAGTTCAGCTATAATCAGCCACAAGATGGCCCTAGGATGAGATTCACTAAATTAACCCATGTGTCTCTTTTCCTTTAAATGCTGTGCTGCAAGATGCTTCTTATACTAATATGGTACAAACATAATGTGGCTGTGTAACTATGGCATGGGCAGACAAAACTTTTTGTCACAGCATCACAATTAGCTAAAAGCATAATTCTCTTGTCAGCAAAAAAGAAAAGAAAAGAAAGCAGATCTGGGTCTCTGCTTGCCAGGTTTGGGGTGGGGGGCCACCAAACTCTATCAATATATCACCAACTCTATTTGCAGAAGGCAAACATGAGAAGGACTTGCCAGAGAGAGGTTGCTCCTTTGACAAGTGAAGGCGCTCAGGACCAGCAAAGTGTCAGGGGAGAAGTCTGAGCCACAAGTGACTTACAACCAAGTAAAAATTGCAATAATAAAACCGTTTGAACCTATTTAAAACAGGCTAAACAATATAATATCATGGGCGCTATCCCCAAATGCTGAGGAAACAAAAAATGCCTTTGTCTGGCATCAAACAGATGACAAGGTTGGCTCACCTGTTGCCACTCTCAAGGGTGATGATCTTAGGCTCCAGGCAGGTTCATATGGGGGCAAGATATTTCAAAACTAGCAGCAGGGAGGGAGAACACATTTGCAGGGACTATTTATTTGACTGAGTAAGTATTTGACTTCCCCACCAATTCTCTCCGTAACCTCACATTCCATAGAATCATAGAATTGTGGTGTTTGCCTTATAAAAAAAAAAAAATCCTAGTTGAGAATTAAGGTGGGAATTGAGTTATCAGCACCTTCAGATGTAAAGTGCCTCTTTCTCTCTCTGCTTCCTGAAAACATAGAGCAGGTTTAAAGAACGCACGGCAAAGGCGAGTGAATGGAGGCGAAAGAACTCACAGCTAATAGCAACCTCCACATTCTGGCATTCTAAAGTCTATGTTGCCACCCTGTGGAATTCAGAGGGGAAAAGATGCCTAGGAGAACCTTGTTGACAGCAACAGAGAACTACAGGAGGAACAGGACTACCAATCAGTGGCCCTGACTAGGCCCTGCCCTCCTCGACTATCTCCTCTTGGCAGTGGGGGATAATGGGCATCCAAGAAGCTTACTAGACTACAATATGGTGGCATCCTCTTGAACCGTTCCCAATGCAAACGCCCAGCTCCTTCTTGGTGCTACTTGCCTGCTGTTGCTACAACAATAATCTAAGGAAACAGCAAGGTTGAGCCTCAAGACTGGCATATTTTGAATAAATCTGTCCAAAATTTGCTACCCCTAAATTTTGCCCCAATTCTCTGGCTATAGTGGCAAATAACTTTTTCTGATTTCCTAAGCCCTGTTTCCAATAGTGGAGCCGCGGCAGCCTGTGAGAGTACATTTGAGTGGAGAACACAGGAAGCTGCCTGATGCTGAGACATGCCATTGCTCCATCTATCTCAGTATTGTCTACACTGGCTGGCAGCAGCTGTGCAGGATTTCAGACCAGGACCCTCCCAGCTCTAACTGGAAATGCCAGGGGTTGAATCTGCAACCATCACACCAAAGTGATCACACCCCACGTACAGCACATTGCAGTAGTCAAAGCAGGAGATAACCAGAGCATGGACCACTCTGGAGAGGGTCTGCGGGCAGGGAGGGTCTCAGCTGGCATAACAAGTGGAGCGAGTAGAATTAACCTTCACCTCCATGGACAACTGTGAGTCCAAAATGACCCCAAGGCTAGGGTTGCCACAAAAGTTGTTGAGTTTTTAGTTTTGCCCAAAGTTGTTGAGCAAATGAAAATTCCTGTTTTTGAGCAAAACCAACACTGCCAAGATGGGTTGTCATACGTCCGGATTTGCCCATTTCTGCCCAGACACTGCTTCTGACTGCAGTATTCTGGATATGTCCAGGAAATTCCTGATGTATGGCAACCCTACCCAAGACTTCAGGGGCACAGTTACCCCGTTCAGGACCAGGGATTCCCCCACACCTGCCTGCCCCCTGTAACTCCAAACAGTACTTCTGTCTTGTCAGGATTCAACCTCAATCCGCTAGCTGCCATTATCAGATCCCACAACCTAGAACCTACCAGCGTTATTGTTAGATATGATTGAGAAAAGAATGAGATGGCAACTGGAGCATAAACGTTGATATTAGATGCACAACGTTAGGTGCACAACAGCTACTCATGGGAAGACTTGCATTCAGATTCAAAAGGTCCCCTTCTGTGGACAGAGTAAGTCTTCCTGGCAGAATAAGTTCCTTCGGTCAGCAAATGGAAACCTTTGGTTCCAGCCCTAATCACTGCAACCTGGGGATGGGGAATTTGTGCTTCTCCCAGATGCCGTTGTGAGTTGGAGTTCAACAACTTCAGTCAGGGATGATAGCCAGGGATGATGGCAGCTGGAGTCCAGCGACATTTGGAGAGAAACAAGTTCACCACCTCTGTGGTAACCTGTTGAACACATGTTTGATATTAGAACACTTGCTGTAATAAAAATGTTACTGAGACAGGCCACAAGACTTTTTGTATTAGGTAGAATATGTATATCCTGCTATATAGACCCAAGAGGATCACAGTGGCTTACAAAATATCCTTAAATATAGCACAGGAACAGAAATTAAATGGCGCTCCACAATGAACCTGGGCAGCATCCTTGGTATCATCCTATCAGGTAGCAACTCCCAACAAAATATTTTCAGGCAAGGGAGCCATGAATAGTGGGGGGGGGGGGAGGGAGAGAAAGTGTGTAATTTCTCACCCAAATACTGAAACTGAACAACATGCAGTGCAGCTCTACTTCTGCATGATGCTTAGGCTGCAATCCTAAACATACTTTCTAGAGAGTAACCAATAAATCACAATGGGACTTTGTTCTCAAGTAAGTATGCATAGAACTACATTGTAAATTTCACAACGTAATCTGCAAGGACCAGATAGTTTTTTTGTATTCTACAATTTCTAAATTGCCTTAGAAAAATGGTTGGAACCTCAATGTGTCTAGCATTCATTAATCTGCTTTACAAAGACAAAACATACTTCAAAATAGGGAAGAATCACATAGGGACTTTTTATTTATTAAATTAAGGTATGAAAGTATAGAATCAATACAGTCCGTCCCCCCCAGGAAGTGACAAAGCACACATTTCATATAACTGTTTTAACATCACTGGTACAAACACTTAAAATACCTCTTGCCATTTTGTTAGGTATGTTGCAACCACAAAAACCAAATACCATCTGGTGAGAGCACCAGCTTTTTGCTTTAAAAAAGTAGTAGTGACAATGAACCATCACCACATCCATAGTTTAAAACCATTGCTCATTACCAGACCAAAACAGCAAGATACTATTTGGGCTATATTAAAACATTTTGTATCATTAGCTTTTGTAACACAATATAGATTTCAATAAACACATTTGTTCCAACAGGTTGGTGAAAAATAGATGCAAGTGCAAAAAAAAAGTGCCCCTCAATTACTAAATGTTCCATTTTGAGCCAAACCTCAGGACACCGTAATGTCCAAGTTCAGTATGTGATAAAAATATCAGCTGGAACAAAGGAGGCAACTGGAATCAATAGCTACTGCATAAGGATCTAGGACAAAAGGAAGGCTTGCAGATGTTTTCAATACAACATCTTTAAAAAGATGCTTACACAATAATCTTTCACAGTGGAACAATGGGTTTGTGCTATGATGAGGAAAGCTCAGTAACTGCCATTGTAGATTTTTGAATCTTGAGGCAAAACCAGCTCAGAATAGCAGGATTTGATTTCTTCACTTCTAAAAAAGCTAATTGGGACTCTTTTGCTGCTAGGAAGTAATTAGCAGTATGGTTTTTGGTGGTTCTCACAACATTCTGCCATTGTTGATGAATACGTCACCCACATCTACCAGACAGAGAATCTCTAATTGCATAGATGGATATGAGGAGTTTTCCTGGCATGATACATGGTGTATTCTCAAGAGAGAAGGAACTTGATGAAATGGCAGTTTTAAAAGGAGTTAACTTTCCACCCTGTTAAAATCCCACTTAAACAGGAACACAGGAAAATAGTCAGTTATGGCAAATAACTGTACCAATTGTACCAAGCTGTCAAAGAGAAAAACATTACATCGGAAGCAGTACAGGAGGTTTCTGTCACTGCACTTTTTATATTCACTGCAGCTGTAAGACTACTGCCGGTATCTAATCTAGCACCAAAGCTTATAGCAGACTCCAATCACAGACTTTCTCCTGAGTCAAGGTGAGTCTCTATTGCATCACGCTATACAACAGGTACAACAGGTACATCATCCTGGATTTATCCTGCACTTCTGAGATATACTAGTTTCCTGAAGGAAGAAGTCACATTACTCTGGCCAATCCCTTCAAAATCAAAAGTCCATCCAAAGGTGATCAGTGTTATGACAGAGAAGAACTGAACTGGACCGCAATCAGATTGACTTCCTCTTTCACTGCACATCTTTCACTCTTTGGATAGGTTGCACTGGCAATTCGAAAGAATTCATCAGCAGCATCAAGGGCAATGAGACGATCCTGCACGAGAGAAAAAGCGGCTGAACTCCATGCAAACTCAACCCTTTATCTCCAGGTAGAATTTCTATCATAGTGACGTTTTTGCCCCTGCCGGGCAACTTTAAGACTCTCTTGGGAAGTTTTCCAAACATCACTCAAGGTTGTTCATAGCTTCTGCATATAATCTTAAACACTCCCTCCCATTGTTGTTTTAAGAAGCTTAATGGATTGCGCAAAGACTTCCCTTATACTAGTTTGAGGAGCACTGAATCAGGATACGCGCACATCAAAAACATAAGTTGTTGGTACCACTCTTTTCCATGAGCTATTTCAACAACATGTGCCCTATAGATTTATTCAGCCTTTCAACTAAGCCATTGATCCAATGACAATAAGCCAGGCTTGTCCTATGTTCAGTTTTAGTAATTTAAAAAATATGCTGCATTAACCAGGAGATGAAAGCTCCACCTAAGTCACTGGCGACAGTTTGTGGTAAGCCCCAGCAACAAAAAACACTAAATAAAGCTCTTGCCACAAAAGGGGCACTAATTTGTGATAATGGAATCATTTCACAAAAACAAGTACAATAATCAATAACAGTTTAGTTATACTTCTTGCCAATTTTGTGGCTTGTGGCATTGGGCCAATAATATCTACTCCAGTTTTAGTGAATGGTTCCCCAATAATCTCACTGGGCTGCAACGGGAAACGCTTATGATCTCCGTCATGTCCCACTCATTGGTATACATCACAAGACCTGATATATAACATCTCAAAACACATCAGGCCAGTAAAATTCTCTAGCAACCTTTCCCAATGTATGCTTAAGCCCCAAGTGTCCTGAAAAGGCAGCTTCGTGAGCCAGATGTAAAACAGTCTATCTGTATGTCTGGGGTACTAGCAACTGTCTTCTCGGCTCACACTCTGGGGCAGATTTCTTCGGAAGGAATTGTCTATAAAGCAATCTAGATTCAGTGCCAGAGACAACTGTCAATATGCCATCTGTGGCTCTTGGCACAAAAGTTGCTACATTTCTATATTAATGCAAGCTTGCAGTGATGCAAAATCTTGTGCTGAATAGGTCATTCCTAGTCACGGGACCAATCCTGAACAGGACTGTATGCAGCTAGACAGGCACTACTAGGTCATAATCCAATATACTTTCCAAATCACACTGAGCAGTTCCATGAAAGCGTATGAAAAGGTAATTACAGGAGAGAGAGAAGTCAAGACTTACCACCACAAAGAGGTATCTCTCTGAAAGCTCCCAGCTTGTTGGGAAAATAGCTGTCTCCTCAGACAGCCTCAAGAGGATCTCCCGGGCTTTGCTCATGTTCTGAGAGTCACTGACAATGCTTCGTTTGGTCACGGATAACAGGGTGTCTGCTTCCTTCAGAAAACCTGGGGCAGGATTTTAAGTCTCATTTTAGCAAATGCAGGTTACTGTAAATATCTTTGCAAAGGAACAAAAGGTAGCCTTCATCTTGCAGACACACGGGAAACCCAGTGGTAAAATGACATGGGGCACAGTATTAAGTAATGGGTTTTTTTACTATATATATATATATATCTCACTATCACACAAAATTGAGTGCATATATCTTTGTTTTTCTTTTTGTGTGTTTTTTACCGTATTTTTTGCTCTATAAGACTCACTTTTTCCCTCCTAAAAAGTAGGGGGAGATGGTTGTGCGTCTTATGGAGTGAATGCAGGCTGCACAGCTATCCCAGAAGCCAGAACAGCAAGAGGGATTGCTGCTTTCACTGTGCAGCGATCCCTCTTGCTGTTCTAGCTTCTGAGATTCAGATTTTTTTTTCTTGTTTTCCTCCTCCAAAAACTAGGTGCGTCTTGTGGTCTGGTGTGTCTTATAGAGCGAAAAATACGGTAGATTCCCCTTCCTCACATATACATACTGTTTGTATGTTAACAATAAGAAAATAGCCTGAGCTTAACTGGCTTACCCAAATCTTCCAAAATGCATTTCCACCTGTTTCTCACTTCCCTTCGCATTTGCCGCAGGGTATAGATGTCATAGTTCAGCTTTTGCCATTCCTGCAAAGGAAGAAGATCAGCCAACTTTACTCCTGAATGCCTTAATTCAGCTCTCTCTGATCTCCGGGGTCTTCACATTCACAGGTATATTTGCCTTTTAAACACAATTTTATTCAGGAGCACTCTATGTCCCGTAGCCAGTTCTTTTCCATACTGCACTCTAATTATGCTCACTGGGTGGGGAGGGGTCAGGGAGTCCGAACTCATCAACCAAATATTTTGCTTCAGGACAATTGCTTATAGGTGGATAATTTTGATGGAGAGGATTGCTTCCTTCTCACATAGCTATTCACAAACTTGAACTACCGACTGAAAGCAGAGGGGACTGGTTTAAATCAAAGCAATTTTTTAAAAAATCACAGAAAGGACCAGCTTAAACAATTACATCAAATTGACAATCTGAAAATCCAACTTTTTTCAACAAACATGTCTACTAACTGGTTGCTATATCTTTTGAAATTAGTGATATTGTAGTTACCTGGTACAGAATACGAATAACAAACTTAGTTGGTCTCTAAGGTCCTACTGGAAGGATTTTATTTTTTTTTTTTGCAGTGTGTGTTGTGTGTCTGGGAAAGAAGTGCCCTCCCAGCAGTGGCAGTGCTGCTGCTCAGCGGAATGGAGATGGAACAGGGAGTGGCAGCAGCAAAGTCACAGAGCGCTTGATTTGTGGTGGCTGCAAAGGGGGGTGAGGACAGATGACTAAACTGGGGGGGGGGCAGATAAATACCAGCTCAAGCCAACAGAATTAACACTGGCTTCCTGTGCCAGAGCAGGCCTGCACAAGACCTCCGTGCTCTTGTTGTTGTTGTTGAATATTGTTACAGTAGTTATAGCCTTCAGATGTGTTTTTGTTGTGCCTTCAGTGTGCAGCAGCATTTTGGTCACTGGAAACGAAATGGCTAGTTTGTATTCAGCTGAGCAGCATATACAGGAAACGGATATGAAAATAAAAGCCCCTCCTACCCAGAGGGGTACATGACAAACTACCTTCCCCAAAAAATAAAGTGCACCAAAGACTCAGCTATACAGCTGCAAATAAAATGTTTAAGTGTGTTTTAAGTGTAATACACCGATAAAGAAAACAATGCCCGACCTGAAGAATTTGGAGCAAATGATTCAGCAGAGGAAACACAGCCCAGAATAACTAAGGAGATAGTACAAGAATACTTGGCTAGTTTAGATGTATTCAAGTCTCCAGGGCCAGATGAACTGCATCCAAGAGTATTAAAAGAACTGGCAGATGTGATCTCAGAACCACTGGCAGTCATCTTTGAGAATTCCTGGAGAACAGGCGAAGTCCCGGCAGACTGGAGGAGGGCAAATGTTGTCCCTATTTTCAAAAAGGGGAAAAGAGAAGACCCAAATAATTACCGCCCAGTCAGTCTGACATCAATACCAGGGAAGATTCTGGAGCAGATCATTAAGCAAACAGTCTGTGAGCACCTAGAAAGGAATGCTGTGATCACCAATAGTCAGCATGGATTTCTGAAAAATAAGTCATGTCAGACTAACCTGATCTTGTTTTTTGACAGAATTACAAGCCTGGTAGATGAAGGGAACGCAGTGGATGTAGCCTACCTTGATTTCAGCAAGGCATTTGACAAGGTGCCCCATGATATTCTTGTAAAGAAGCTGGTAAAATGCGGTCTTGACTATGCTACCACTCAGTGGATTTGTAACTGGCTGACTGACCGAACCCAAAGGGTGCTCATCAATGGTTCCTCTTCATCCTGGAGAAGAGTGACTAGTGGGGTGCCACAGGGTTCTGTCTTGGGCCCGGTCTTATTCAACATCTTTATCAATGACTTGGATGATGGACTCAAGGGCATCCTGATCAAATTTGCAGATGACACCAAACTGGGAGGGGTGGCTAACACCCCAGAGGACAGGATCACACTTCAAAACGACCTTGACAGATTAGAGAACTGGGCCAAAACAAACAAGATGAATTTTAAAAGGGAGAAATGTAAAGTATTGCACTTGGGCAAAAAAAATGAGAGGCACAAATACAAGATGGGTGACACCTGGCTTGAGAGTACTACATGTGAAAAGGATCTAGGGGTCTTGGTTGACCACAAACTTGACATGAGCCAATGGTGTGACGCGGCAGTAAAAAAGCCAATGCAATTCTGGGCTGCATCAATAGGAGTATAGCATCTAGATGAAGGGAAGTAATAGTGCCACTGTATTCTGCTCTGGTCAGACCTCACCTGGAGTACTGTGTCCAGTTCTGGGCACCACAGTTCAAGAAGGACACTGACAAACTGGAACGTGTCCAGAGGAGGGCAACCAAAATGGTCAAAGGCCTGGAAACGATGCCTTATGAGGAACGGCTAAGGGAGCTGGGCATGTTTAGCCTGGAGAAGAGGAGGTTAAGGGGTGATATGATAGCCATGTTCAAATATATAAAAGGATGTCACATAGAGGAGGGAGAAAGGTTGTTTTCTGCTGCTCCAGAGAAGCGGACACGGAGCAATGGATCCAAACTACAAGAAAGAAGATTCCACCTAAACATTAGGAAGAACTTCCTGACAGTAAGAGCTGTTCGACAGTGGAATTTGCTGCCAAGGAGTGTGGTGGAGTCTCCTTCTTTGGAGGTCTTTAAGAAGAGGTTTGACAACCATATGTCAGGAGTGCTCTGATGGTGTTTCCTGCTTGGCAGGGGGTTGGACTCGATGGCCCTTGTGGTCTCTTCCAACTCTATGATTCTATGATTCTATGATTCTATACAATGTGACACTAGATGGCAATAGTGAGCCTTATGGAAAATTCAACGTATTTTTAAAAACACTTTTCAAAAAGCATTTTCAGAACGGTTTTTATATGTGTGTAGATTCCACCAAAGAAGCTTCCCTGTCAGCAGTGACTACATTTTTGTACTGGGCCATTTTTCCTCAGTGGATTATCCATGGATTGGGAAAATCTGGATTAAATGTGTAGGAATTTGGGGCTGCCATTTTGTTAAGGATCTCACATAATGTTAAGGATGCTCACATAACTAAGAGCAAATGCACAGTAAACGGACATGTGGAGAAGCCCTTTATTTGTCTGGACATGTTCCAACTATTGATTTGCGGAATAATGGTTACTGGGAAATTGGGCGTTCTTCTCTGCTTGCGACAATATGTTTGACATATGTATGAAAGGAGCTTGAATGTTTTATGAGTCTCCTGTATCAGTTTATGAATGACCTATTCATTCAAAGCAGTAAACTTGTGAATTGGAATGTTGTCTTTGTAGACCCTGTAGGTGGTGCTGTGGGGCTGTTTAGGAGCCTGTACTGCCACCGTGTAAAAAGGTAAAGGACCCCAGACGGTTAAGTCCAATCAAAGGCAACTATGGGGTTGCGGCGCTCATCTCGCTTTCAGGCCAAGGGAACCAGTGTTTGTCCACAGGCAGCTTTTCCAGATCATGTGGCCAGCAGGACTAAACCACTTCTGGTGCAACGGGACACCATGACGGAAACCAGATCACACAGAAACACCGTTTACCTTCTCACCACAGTGGTACCTATTTATCTACTTGCACTGGTGTGCTTCCGACCTGCTATGTTGGCAGAAGCTGGGACAGATCAATGGCAGCTCACCCCATCACAAGGATTCGAACTGTCGACTTTCTGATTGGCAAGCGCAAGAGGCTCAGTGGTTTAGACCACAGCGCCACCCGCATCCCTTGTCACTGTGTAAGATCAGGAAGATACATACAGTATATCATATTGATACAGAAACAAAGCTTCACATTACAGTCTCAAGTAGAGACACACTTTGGAAATAACTAACATAGAAACTACTAAAAGACAGATAGAACATAAACAATGAAATGATATATTTGGATATAGGCATTTTCTTATAACAGATGTCAAATGCAAAAAAAACTCTACTAACACATATGACTAACAACAAATTGACCGTAAACTCCAGTGTGGAGCAGTCCTTTGTTTGAGTATTTCCCAAGTGATCCCTGCATTGTACTGCTTATTCTTAGTATTTTTTAAGTTTGAGTATTTGATTTTAAAAAATAATAATTTTATTTGCTGGCTAAAGGGTTTTGGGGGGGTTATTTTATTTTATTTATTCAATGTGTATTCCACCCTTCTTCTGAAGACTTCATGGGGGTTCACAGCATAAAAATACAGAATACTACCACAAAACACATAACAAAACAAGAACAAAACCCAAACAAACCAATAATCCTACTTCCACAAACACATTTAAAAGTGTCTAAAGTCAATCCAAGTCCAAGCACTTTCCAAACATAAATGCCTTCACAGATGACCCTCTCCCTTTGAAATGGCAGCACAGCCTGCTGTGTTTGTTGGCTGCAAGTGTTAATTAGAACATTAGAACAAACTCCTGTTTCCCCTCCTACTTCAGAAATGTTGTTGTGACAGCATCTCCTGTAATATTAAGAAGACAGTGAACATCCTTCTGAGTGCCATACTAATACTGCCGGTTTGGTTGTCTATAAGGGGCCCTTTTCAGAAACATCCTGTACACAGAAGCAGAAGGCTGGTGGTCCATGAAATCCAGCACCCTGTTTTCATGGAACTGGGGGTGGCAGGAGACAAAAAAATGACTATTGAGGACTGAAAGTAAAGGCTGAACAAAATTATATCAGAGTGAAGGCATAACAAATATAATGGGAGAAGAAGTTCTGCTGTGGCTCGTGATCAGAGGAGCCTCTCCACCCACCCACCCCCACAACAATTAAGACAATGGGAGAAGTGAAATCCCTCAGGAAAATAGGGGGGAAGACAAAATGGAATGTATGGGTATGGGAGGGGATTGAATGGGATGGGTAATGGGTTATATAAGTATCATAAGACACAAGACCAGAAATTAAGAAGTACATTTAACTCATTGATAATGAAATAAGGATTTCAACCTTAAACATCAGAGGGCTGGGGTCGATTATGAAAAGGAGGATAGAAACATTACTGAATAAAGATAAAGAAGTTATAATATTTTTACAGGAAAAGCATCAGATGAAAGAGGCGGTTAATGAACTCAGACTGAGAGGTATAAATAATTATGAAAAAGCATATGGTACTTCAAAATCAAGAGGGATAGCAACTATAATTTCAAAGAGATGCGGGTTTAGTATATTAAAGATGAAGAAAGATCCTGAGGAAAGATACATTATAATTCAGGGAACAATGGCGGGGGAAGAATACACTATAATTAATATTTATGCTCCCAATGAAAATCAGGTGGAATTTTTTGATAAAGTGTTTAAGGAAATGGAGGGTATTCAAAAGGGTTATATGATTATGGCAGGAGATTTCAATATGGTATTAGATAAATGACTGGATAAGTCAAATCCTACTCCAGAGGAAAGATGTAATAACATTACAGGATTAGCTAAAATTATGAAAAGGAATGAAAGATGTTTGGAGAGTGATGAGGGGAGGCGAGAAGAAATATTCATTCTTCTCACCAGTGCGTAAGACCTACTCAAGGATCGATTATATCTTTGTTTCAAAAAACTTAGTATTCTAAAATAACGAATACGGAAATTGGAATAATAAAGGTAACCGACCACACATTGGTTAATATGGTATTAAAAATAAAGAAAGATTACAAGGAAGCCAGAAGATGGAGGTTAGACACGAGGATCTTCAATAATAGTCAAACAGTAAATAAGATAGGGAAAGAATTATTAGATGTATGGGAGATCAATAAGAAGTGGCAAAGTACTCAAGCAATAATATGGGATACAATGAAAGCAGTGATGAGGGGAATTAGTATTAGGTAGACTGGGGCTCCCTAACATAAAGTTATATTATATAGCAAATCAGTTATGATATGTCATACACGGGATAACAGAACAAGGAGAGTTAGAATGGTTAGAGAGTGGTACAAAGGAAATGAAGGAGAAGTTAGTGAATATATATTTTTATCAAACCAAATAGAAAATAGTGGCAGAATATTGAAAATCCCTTATTTAAAAATATTATTGAGATATGGGCGAAATATAAAGGAAAATTGATACCAGCAAATTCCCCACTAACCCTGGTGGTGATGATAGAAGACTTCCCAGTAAATTTTAAAAAGGAAATTGAAAAAGAAGCGAAAGAGAAGAAAATACTTAAAATAAAGGATTGGGTAGAGAAAATGAGAAGCAAAGAACAAATAAGAGATGCTTTAATGGGAAGTAAAATAACATGGTATAACTGTATACAACTGGAGCAATGGGCAAAGAAGTGGTTAAGGGAAAACAAGAACTGCAAAGAATAGACAAAATTCAAAAAAAAATTATTATAAAAGGGGAGATATAAAAGAAAATACAGTTATAAAAGGGGAAACCAGTGAAATTTATTAAATATTACTAGAAATGGAGGATCAAGAAGATCAATTAAAAGGGAAAAGGAGACATCAGGGCAAATAGATAGTCAAAGCTGGGGGGGAAATATGGGAGAAACGTACGTTGAAAACGTCTATAAGAATAAAAAGGTAAAGGGACCCCTGACCATTAGGTCCAGTCGATAAAAGAAAATTATTATAAATTAATTTGGAGATGGTCGGATGCCAGGAAACAGGGAATTATGTTCATATGTGGTGGGGGTGTAAATATGTACAATTTTGGGGGCAAAGGGTGTTTAAGGAAGTAACAGAAATCAGTGGGTTAAAGCTGACTGAAGATCCAGAGGTAGCATTATTATCAATTTACGATGGGGTGGAAGGTTCACAGGCTATGAAGGACTTGCTCACAAATTTATTGAAAGCTGCATGAATCATTATAGCCAGGAAGTAGAAGCGGCAAGCTTTTTTAGGGCAGTCGACCCAATAGCCCCACCGCCGAGCCCAAGCCAGAGTCCAAGCCCAAGTTGCCTGTGCCAGAGCCAGAACCAACCAGAGCCACCCACCCACATTAAAAAAAAAAACCCAAATCCAGGACAATTGCTTTCAAATGTAAAATCCCCCCCCCCAACAGGCATGTAGGACCCACAAAAGAGGACACGTCCGGGAATTCCCAGAAGTATGGCAACCCTAAAGGAAACTGAAACATAGAAGCTGTAATTGGAGCTAAATCATTTGAGGAAAGAAGATGGCAACAGAACATAGAAAGGTACCGTTGCCTGGCACAGAAACAAGAACTTTGTGTTGGCAAACAGCAGTCCCACATAGAAGTAGTTTCCTTCTCAGGCACTTGTGCAATTACTCCTTTTAACTTCAAATAGCATTGATCTGCGTAATTTCCCCACTAGGGGGCACCAAAAAATCACAAAAGAAACTACTAAGTGGGGTCTCCACTGGAAGCAAAAATACTGGCTCATATTAGATAACAAGTTTCAGCATGCTCATACTTTTGAGAGTGATATACAAAATTATTCCTCTGTTAAGTACATATGCAAACCATTCTTATGGAAGGACAAGTTTCTAAAATGTCGTTCAAAACCTTTTTTGGGATACTGACAAAGCACGGCAGCATTAACAAAATGTCAAGAGGACAGAAGCAGTCGCTAGGAATAAAAGGAGTCTAATTTCCCTGACTACTGGGTCCAGAAGAGAGATAAGAATATTTCAAGTCCTAGGGCCTGACAGACTGCGGACTTCCTTGCCCAGCAAGGAAGGAAGACCTGCTGAGAGTCTGAGGGTCCTGCTCCGACCTCTCTGCCACGCCTAGGACGGGGCCCGACAGGCTTTGCAAGGACTGCTGCTACCCAGCAGAGAGTACTGTTCACATTCTTTTAAACTGCTTTTTAATTGTGTTTTTAAAATTGTTTAAAATTGTTTTTAACTATGTGTGTTGCGGGGGAGGCTGTTCCTGATTATATTTTGTTTATATTTTTATTCTGTTTATATTTTGATTATGCCTTTTGTGTTTTTCTATTGTAATTTTATCTTGTAAACCGCCCTGAGGCCTGCAGGTATAGGATGGTATATAAAATAAGGCCTCTGAAAAATGCTTGAGATCCATAGCCGTAGGAGCACTCCCCTCACAATTTCACAAGTAGCAGTTATTAGGAAAACCAAATTGGCAACACATCAGATTGTATTATTAATTAATTAATTGGTAAATCTGTATACTGCCCTTCAAAGATCAAAGGGCGGTTCACAACATAAAAAGAAATATTGTAAGAACACTGTAAGAAGTAAAACAAAAACTGAATGACTTTCTTGTGTCATATACCAATTGGGTGCATTTGAATTCCCTTCTTCAGTCTGTAATCTTAGCTGAATGACACTATTTTGGATATAATAACACAGCTCAACAGGAATAGCACTAGGGAAAATATACAACTTTAAGAAAACTGAAATATGACTCTGCGCCGCAGTTGTGGAGCAGTCTGGAAGCAGAATAAGATAAAGGGCTGGCCTCCAAAGCCTTTACTGAACTTTCACAGGTGTGTGTCCAGCCCCCCTGTCCAAGCTGGCCTAGGGAGGAGAGTGGACTCAGCTGGCCAGGCAGTTCCCCCCTCTGCTTTACAACAGGCTCAGCTGAGCATCAATATACAAACACAAAAAGCTCTCAAATGAGTGTGAGAAAAATATGTATGTATGTTATCAACTGCCTTAATCCTATTGCAACCTATGCAGTCATTTCTAGACTTTAAGGCTACAGGTATCGTGGCAAAAGCATTACAAAATCCAAGAGCTTAACAGAAAGATTAGCTTTGCAAACCTCAAATCACCGCCCGCCGCATTTCTGGGTGGCAGAACTCTACACAGCTGCCAAAGCCTCCCTCACCTGGTTTGATTCGGTGGTGGCACTGGGGCAGGATGCCTGCGGGGGCACGGCCTCATGCGTTTCTGCCACCTGAGGCAGCTGCTTCACCCCACCTGATGGGTGGGATGGCCCTGTGTCTCCAGCCTTTCTGCTCAGGAGAAATGGACAACACCAAGTTCTCAGTCATCCCCAATATCTATCCTGCAAAATTTCTAGAACTTTTGTTCCGTGAGCTTAAGATTTCAAATGCACGCATAAAGGAGAGTACTACATGTAAAACGGAAGCCAAATTAAACACAAAACCAAAAGCTTAAATACACATCATGCCAACAGACCGTACATAATTGTTCTCCAAATGTTCTGTTCCTCTCTCACTAAGAGGTTGGCTTCTTTTGTACTGCTGGATGTGACAGTCCAGCAGAGCAGCTTCATTGTGCCGTGAAGCTTAGCTTTCGTAGCATTCTTCTCGAAAGGTCACCACCAGCACTGAATACATCCTTCAATAATTGGGACACCAAATTTGGATTTCTTTCAAAGAACGTAGGCTAAATAATTGGGGTCTAGGTTCTCTTTCCCTTGTGTTGGTGTACTGTGCTGTGGCTCAAAGAAAAAGTTCATGTTTGCTTAAGATGTGGCTGATTTACCCAAGTGTCAAAGCCTTTCACAGTTCTCTAACAAGTCCTTGGGTTACTTTATTTTCCAATTACAGATAGGTAATTGGTTGGTCTGCCATAGTCAAAACAATTTTTTTTTTTCCTTCCAGTAGCACCTTAAAGACCAACTAAGTTAGTTCTTGGTATGAGCTTTCGTGTGCATGCACACTTCTTCAGATTATTTTCTTTTATTTTCCAATGTCATTATCTCCCTGAAAGCAGTTGACAGATACACTTCCATCTTCTCAATAGGGAAAGGGAAAGACTGTGATGTTGTAGAATAAAAGAAAGCAGTCAGGAGTTATTTTGAAACATGAAGTAACCCACCTTCTTACTTAGATATGTGCAATACATGTTTTATTGAGAGCATTTTAAAATTAATATTGTTGAAATTTCTGCCTGCAATCCTACTTTCGGCTGCCTCTCACTTCACTGGCCTTGTGAAGTTCAACAAACATAATTATCTGAGTCACAGACATACAGTTTATTAACCACTGCAGTTCAAAACCATAAATCACAGGACTGAAAGGGACCCTGCGAATCATCTAGTCCAACCCCCCGTAATGCAGGAATATGAGGATCGAATCTGAGATTTTGATGTTATCAGGACCACGTTCTAACCAACTGAGCAATCCAGCAGGTTTTTTCGTTTGTGGGGATTGTTGTGGGGATCAACAAGCACTTTGCACACTGAAAACTGCCATGAAACTGGATTTTCAAAATAAAATGTTTATTAAATGTACTTAAATCAAGTTGCAGCTGTTCATTGCAAGATTCCAACAGTCAGAAATCAGAAAAAGAAAATTATATGCATTCATTTTGTTATGAAAAGAATAAATGTTAAATGAGGAACAGGTTTTTGTTTTAGTGGAAATCGATTACATAGCAGCACAGTGGTACTTTCCCCAAGTCATTACAGGAATCAAACTGAGATGCAAACCTAGAAGTGAAAGCAACATGCGGACAGATTTTTCTTTCACTTTTTCAGTCTTGTGGCTTGGAACATGAAAGTATATTGAAGGTTACCTTCGGTCAGTATGTCTACAATTTTGCACAAACTTCTGTCTTCTATTCTTTAGACCAGGGGTTGTCAACCTGGTCCCTACCGCCCACTGGTGGGCGTTTCAGGATTCTAGGTGGGCAGTAGGGGGTTCTACGGCACAAGCTGAATCCTCCTTCCATCGAGCACTGGGGGGCGGTAAGGAAACTACCATCAAGAAAGATGCCTTAGTGGGCGGTAGGTATAAAAAGATTGACTACCCCTGCTCTAGAGAGAGAGAAATCCAAACACTATGAAATGGAAGCACTTTTGTATATAAGGCAAGGTTCCCAAAACTTCGTGGCTGCTTATTCTAGCTGCTGAACCCCTTTCATTCACATATAGACAAAAGGAACCCCCAAAATAGTTAACTCAGGGCTTAGTTCTCATAAAGGTACATAAAGTTTCCTACACAGAGAACTGCTGTATTTTTCCATCTATAAGATGCCCCCATGTATAAGATGCCCCCTGTTTTTGGGGACTCAGATTTAAGAAAATGGGGGGGGGAGATGGACCCGTGTATACGACGCCCCCTAATTTCTGACATTATTTTTTAGGGGGAAAACCTAGGCTTATACACAGAATAATATGGTAGATTATATGTGAGAAAGATAGACTTGAATAATACCCACCACACACATTTTCAGTCACTCTATTGTTAGGGTATACTTGCAGGAAATAAACATTTATATCACTGCAATTCTAAGCCTCAGTCCCACATAAATGGAAGATCCAGGATCCACGGAGCTGCAGGATTAACAGTCAAGCATTAGCCTTCACCAGGAAAACTGACACCATCACTTCCTAACATCTCAAACCTATCCTCTGAATCTGAAAGGCTACCAGCTTATACTAAACCCATGCGGAGAGCTGGAATGTAACAACACTAAGAGGATTACGTCCAGTCACATGCCGTTGTAGTTCCCATCTAAAACCACTGCTTGTCACAGAGGACCAAGTCCTCTTTAAAGAAGTGGGAAAAGTGATTTTGCTCTTTACTCAAGATGAAAGTCATTGTATATGAGCTTGCTGCTCTCCTAGTCTACTCCTTCAACCTCCTCTGAGCTCCTTCAAGCGAGACACACACACTTACTTTGCTGGACTTTTACTTTCCAAGATCACTCACTAATCTGGAAGTATCTTAAGTCTTATTTCTTCTACGTAAAGAGGGATTTATTTGCCCATGTTGACACTATAATGACAGAGGGGATTATGGAGCCATTTCTGGAAACAGGAAAGGAGGTTTCGTGACTTCTATTCCAGGAAATCCTTTGTAAACATCTTTGCTGATTCAGTTCCTTGCTTTCATTCTTTTATCTGAGCAAGCTCAACAGCACTGCCTTTAAGGCTCATCCACACTTCTCCTGGTCCCGTGCCTAGAAAGCAGGGGTCTGAGCTGTTTTCCCTGCTGCTTTCCCCAGGAAAACTCGCTCTTTACTGCTAAATCTAGCAAACATCAGTCCATGGAAAACCCAACTGATGTTTGTATTCAGTGGTAAAGTGTGGGTTTTCCCTGGGGGAATGAGGCAAGAAAAGCAGAAGTGTGTTTGGCATATGCAGGGCTTTTTTCATTCGGAATTCACCAGAACTCAGTTCCAGAACCTCTCAGGCGGGTGCCATTGCCATTAGAAGAGAACAAGGGAGGCGTTCATGGTGAGTTCCGGCACCTCTGTTTCTAGAAAAGTAGTATTAGGCATTTTTATAAGCCATCATCTATATCCAGAAATCTATTTCTGGAGATCTTGCCAGCATCTAGCAGTATGACATGCTTGTACATGCAAATTAACATTTTCCAACACTCCCGTCAATACATTTCTTTTGAATAGCTTAGGAGACTCGATATTTGATCCATGTTTTCCGTCACTCATCTCTTGGGCATGGTTGGGGACTTCAATCAAGACAATAATACACTCAAACACTGTTGTATTTTAAAATATTAATACAATAAATTACAAGCCTTTTGTAAGATAAAGAAGCTTACAACAAGCTAACAGAATCAGAAGTCATTTTTCTGGAACACAATTTACAACTTCCCTGTCTAGACTAAGATGCCTGATCCATTTTGGCCCCACTTAACATCAGCCCGTGTCATTCATGTGTGCTCTAAAGGATGCATTGAACACCACTCCAAGGCAACCATTCTACTGGGGCAAGCAATCCCCCAGCTGCACGCTGCTACAAGGGTTCTCCTGAACCTCTTTCCAAGTCAATTTTGGGGGCATATGGGGGGGGATAAGGGAAGACCCGTTGCACAAGCTCTTGCACCATTTCACTGATGGGACTTACTAGTTATTGTGGAATCAGAGTCGTAAGGGACCCTGATGGTCATCTAGCCTAACCCCCTGCAATGCAGGAATCTAAACTAGCTCTAACAATCCACCCTCTGTTTAAAAACCTCTAAGGAAGGAATGTCCAGGACCTCTCCTGGGAGTCTGTTTCACTGTCGAACATCTCTTCCTGATGTTTAGTCAGACTCTCCTTTCTTGTAACTAGATGCCATTGGTTCGGGTCCCACCCTCTGGAGCAGGAGAAAGCAAGCTTTCTCCACTTTCCATGTGACAGCTCTTGAGATATCTGAAGATGGCTATCATATTTCCTCTCAAGGCTCTTTCCTCTTTTCCAGGCTAAACATACCCAGCTTCTTCAACTGTTCCTCATAAGGCTTGGTTTCCACACCCTTGAACATCTTGGTCACCCTCTTGAATCCCACCCTAGATTTTAGTGTTTTTTGGGGGGAATCAAAACAAAGGCCACTTTTTTTTTTTGTTCCAAATAATTTTTATTGGTTTTCATGTAAATACAAGAACAACAGTAACTTGTCCAGTGGTACATTCTTATTAAGTTTCATACGTAGCACACAGTACACAAGCAATATGTTTATTTATGCATTATCAATTCAAGCATCCTCTCCACAGAGATTCTTGTATTGTGGGTGGAATAAAAGTACCTTTTGTCTCATTTATAAACGAAAGGAATGGAAGCCAAGTCTCACCAAAAGTGTCTATTCTTGAAGTGCCTTTAATTACCCCTCTGTGGCGAGTAAGGCGCATGATAGTGCCACATTCCAAATATTATTTACCCAGATTGCAAAAGGAATTTCTATAGATTGTTTCCAGTATCTGACTATTGTTAATTGGGCTGCTGATAACAGAAAAAATACTAAGTCTCTGCATTTAAAGTTATTGTTTAAATTTAGGTCTAATGATAACAAGGCAAGAGCTGAATTGGGTAACCCAATCATCTCCACCGCTGCTTAATGTAACCATCACTGGCTGCTGCCGGCACCCCTCCGCTGGAAGGGAAAAGGCTCGCGCAGTGTGCACTTCCTCCCAGGATGATCCCTGGCGTGCGGCTCCCTGGCCCATGAGGTTGGTTCGGGGTCAGGCCTTGATCAGGCTGCGAATGGCCTCCTTGGCTCTCCCAGGCCCTTCCTGCCTTCCTCCTGTGGTGGCGGCAATGGCAGCGGTGGCCGTTGAGGGATGCTCGCATGGGGGGCACCGCCGCATTCTTTCTTCAGCTCCGGAGCGGGGTGAGTTTCTTTGCTCAGCTCCACAGGCCTCTGGCCCAGGGTGATCCAGGGCAGAGGTTGTTGGGGAACAGGGGGCTCCAAGTGGTCTCTTTGGCTCTCACGCTGGGCTCCCCTGGCTCTCCCCCATTTGAACCTTTTAACTTTCATTTTTTGGTTCCTTCTGTCAAACCTTAATTTGCACCTTGATTTTGCACTTTTAACTCCAAAGAAAGATGGGGGAAATCTTTACATTTTGATTTTTTTAACATCACCTCCCATTTTTAACTTGATTCTGTCTTGAACTCTGATTTTTACCTCCAAATCCTTACTCCTACTCTTGCACTCTTTACCCTCATTCAATTCTTCCCTTCCCCCTTCCTTTTTCTTTTCATTTTGATCTTCATCTATCCTCTCATTCTGTTCTTCCCTCTACACTGACCCTCCCCTCCCCTTCTCCCTCTCCCTTATATGAGTGCATAAAGGTAAAGTTAAAGGGACCCCTGACTGTTGGGTCCAGTCGTGGCCGACTCTGGGGTTGCAGTGCTCATCTCGCTTTATTGGCCAAGGGAGCCGGCGTACAGCTTCCGGGTCATGTGGCCAGCATGACTAAGCCACTTCTGGCAAACCAGAGCAGTACACGGAAACGCTGTTTACCTTCCCGCCACAGCGGTACTTATTTATCTACTTGCACTTTGACGTGCTTTTGAACTGCTAGGTTGGCAGGAGCAGGGACCGAGCAACGGGAGCTCACCCCGTTGCAGGGATTCGAACCGCCGACCTTCTGATCGGCAAGTCCTAGGCTCTGTGGTTTAACCCACAGCGCCACCTCCATCCCTTTGATATGAGTGCATAGATACACATAAAGACAGACACATACTAGGGTTGCCGTATGTTGGGTTAAAAGTCTGATCTGCAGTCTGATCTGCTCTTCAAAATATGGCAACCCTATATTAGAAATTCCTAAGCAACTCTTTTGCTTAATCTAATTAGGTGCTTAATTTTTTTTTCCAGCTGTGTTTTCTCTTGCTGAAGAGATATGTGCAAATTAACATTAAAAAAAACTATGTTCAAGATTTCTGGATCAAGTTAATAGAACTAACAGCAACCATCAGGTTAACAATAAGGGCATGTTTTTTGTTTTTTAAAATCATAACCATAATCATTCACTCTCAGCATACCTTGAGCAGTTATTCAGTGTCCGCATACAGGACTTACCTCAGAATCTTTGTCCAATTTGTCTCTAACCACAATTAAGTTGTACAATATCCGGTCATCATCCGCTTCTGTGTGGGAGATGTCATGAGGGGCACTCCACAAGTTTTTCTCTTCATCCCATGCCTGAGTTGTTCCAAATGAAGCATAAGGATTGTTATTACTGAAATACAAGAAACAAAGAAATGGAAGCTCTGTTAGCAATGCAGCTTTGAAATAATGATGTAAATCATATGAATTGCCAGCATCACTACTATTTTACACTTATATTTTATATCACTTCTAGCTTACAATTATATCACTTCTAGCTTGCAATTTTAGTATGTGGTTTTACTATTTTATGTATATTTTAAACAACTGATTTAACTTATATTTTAATGCATTTTTAGATTAACTTGCTTTTAATGCTTGGCTTTATCAGTACTGTATTTCTAAGAAACATTTTAGAATCTATGTATGCTGCTTAGAGGTTATGGATGATTAAGCAGGGCCCGTCCTATGTTAGAAACCACACATTACACAGCAGAGCCAAGATTTATTTTTTATTTTATTCTCCCTTTATATGGCTACTCCATGGCAGGAGATCTCTGGGAAGCTCACAAAGCCAAGAAAACTTAATTCTAACTCTTCTCTGCCAACACTTTGATTTTTAGTTGAGAGAAGCCCAGAGGATATGAGGTGGGATTAGGGTTGAGAGTGATTCTCTGCAAGTTGTAAAGCAAAGGCTAGACCAAACCACCTCTCCCCCAGCCATTTCCCCTGTGAAGTGGTTCAGCCCAGAAACAGATTTCTTCCCTCAGTGAAGGCCAAACTAAATGAGACAACAGGACAGATGTGATCACATCTCCCACAAGGTTCTTTAAATCTCTGGCTTCTTTTCAGATTGCCTAAAGCAGGTTGCAGAAAGGCTAAGTGCTCCAAGCTGATGGCAGGAAAACAGTACTTGAGCAGGGTGGAGAGGCTGTTGAACTTTCTCCCCTACACTGCAACCCAATCCAAATCAGGAGCTCACTTTGTGAAAAACAAAGAGAGCCAAGGCAAAGAGAAAATGCACTAGAGCAACTTCTTCTTCAATACTGAAATGAGAAGCGTTCACTCACCAATTTTTTGCTTGCTTGCTTGCACTAACCGTGTGCAAACTGCTATACCAAACAGAAGAAACACAGTCCTCAAAGCCAAAGTGTACAAAATTAAGACTAGGGTGATCTCAGGTTTTCAACATCACAATGTATCACCAGCCAAACATTGTGGGGTCTGGTGATATACCACAATGCATCACCCCCAGCCCCTTGAGGCGCCAGGGTGGAACTGCCACTGCTCTCGAGGGAGCCGAGGTGCTTTCGTGGGGACGACACAGCTTGTGCCCAGTGCTTGGCCTGGAGGGAACTTGCACTGCACAGCTGGGGGGCTCCTGCCCCCTGAACAAGCCACATGAGCCAGAGGAATGTGGGGCTTCTGTGCGCTTCTCAGCCGGGTCCGAGAAGGCTCTCCCTGCCCCCAGCTGAGGAAGCCCCACGTCCATTCATCTTGCGTATGAGCTGGAGGGACAGGGGGATGTAGCCCACCCTCCCAAGCGAAGGCACCCTCGCGACGGTAGCCAACGGGCAGGCTACCTCTTTTTCCAGGGAGAAGGAGGTAGCCCGTCTGACTTCGTGCCAAGGCAGCTCCCCAGCTGATCAGCTTCAGTCCTTCTGCTTGCACGCAAGCTGGAGAAGGATGGGGCTCCCTCGGCTGGAGGGTGGGAGCCTTTTAATGGAGCTCCACCCTGCCTCCAGCCCTGTAAAACTGCTTGACTGAGGCAAGGCCAGCCAAGCAGTTTAAAGAAGCAGGGAGAGGAACAAGTCGTATCGTGCCTCATTGATGCATCTTGTATCTCCCTCTGTGCCAGTATGATGGCAGAGTGGTATGATGGCTTCAATCAGCGGTATATCGCGGGTGAAACTGCCGCCGCTCCTGAGTCCTTCTGCCTCCAGCGCCGGCTGCAGCTTGTTTTTTCCTCAGTGCGCTGGTAGCAGAGGGACTCTGGAGCGGCGGCAGTTTCACTCGCAATATACCGATATACCGCTGAGTGAAGCTGCCACCACAGTCACTCCACAGTCATACCTCACACCGGCCCTGGGCAATATATTGATGTATCGCCCGGGCCTAATTAAGATTAGCAAACTAAAGCAGCTTATAAAATGAGGAAACAGAAAGTGCTAAGTCTAAGTGAATCGCAGATCTTTAAAACTGACTTTTGTATCTTATACAAAACACACACTTACTCTCTCCATCCAAAGGGATTTTGCTGCAAACCTGCAACCTTTACATTTGGTTTTGTTTATTTCTGGCAGTGTAATGTTTTCAAGCCCCCTTGAACTGGCTGGTTTCAGGAGCATGCCTTGCTTTGCTCCTCTCCTCTGGGGGAGAACAAACAGCGATCTCTGGAGGAGATCAGCAAGCAGGAGGACCAAACTGCGATCTCTGGCTTACTGTCACATCCAAACTGGGGATTATGGTCTGTTTTGGTCATGATTGGTAGGCTAATAGCAAACCTTGGGTTAACAGAGTTTGGAGTGAAACAAACCACAATCTAGGAGCAGACAGTTTTCAAGCCCCCTTGAGATGGCTGGTTTCAGGAGGACGGACCCCAACGAGCTGGAAGTCCACATCCAGGATTTTCCGTATCACCATTCACCATCCAGGGGGAAGACTTTAAAGTGCCAATACGTTTTCCCCTACAGGGCGAACAGTAACTTCAGCCATTTTAATCAGGCCAGTGGTGGGAGAAGAGTTTAATAATAATAATAATAATAATAATAATAATAATAATAAAAAATAAAAAATTGGGCGGCTCCCAACAGAATATTAAAAGCATGATAGAAACATGATAAATCCGCCCCTGGACCATGGTTCCAATCCAACTCCTGACTCCCAGCTCTTTAAATGTCTTTAAAATGTTCCTTTTAAAGACATTTATAAAGAGGGAGACCCTGTTCAATAATCTTCTGTGTCGCTTCTAGTTCGGCCCCAACGTCTCAGTCACAGCTGATGATTGTGTTAATGTAACCTGGGGCTTTACAGGACCAAAGCGGACACTGCCTGCTACACATTTTCTCCCTGTATGCTTTAGGTATGCTTCATCAAAAGAATAGGTATCAGAGTTTCATAATGTTGTAGTAAGTTATGTTTACAAAAAGAAAATGAAAAGTTTTTGCCTTTAGACAACACTTCTTCTCTGATGAGTTGCTTTGCTCTGCCAGTCCATTTAGGACTCCCTACAAAATATGGACTTGTTTATAGAGCAGGCTTCCTCAACCTCAGCCCTCCAGATGTTTTGGGACTACAATTCCCATCATCCCTGACCACTGGTCCTGTTAGCTAGGGATCATGGGAGTTGTAGTCCCAAAACATCTGGAGGGCCGAGGTTGCCTATGCCTGTTATAGAGAATAGTAGAAAATGGAAATCATTTGGCACACCCTGAACAGCAAACCTTTCACTGACAGCTGTTGTGAATTTATGTTTCACTCTGTTGCTTTTTAAAATAAATTATGCAATTAGAAGCGTGAGTAATTTCCATTAGTATCCACTTGGAGAATATAAAATAACAGAGAACTGTATTTTCAGAGTAAGGTATTGACATGCCTTTAGAAATAATGGGTTTGGATTAGTACATACCACTTACAGAACCTCAATTAAACGCTAAACAATTCATCTAGGTGCACTGCCACGACAAATTCACCACCAAAAACACCAGAATATAGTTGGATAAAGGCCATGAAACAGTTATTCTTTAATGGGCCACTTCAATTAAGCAGGAACGTTTTCTCTAGTTCACATTTCTTTAAAAAGCCAATTATACTAATCCCATCTCACCAGGACTCACTTAAGAGGCCTAAAGTGGGAATGAAAGAAGCCTGTCTACCCACTAGTAAAGCACAAGGATGAATAAGGTGCAGAAATATTTTGCCCCACACAGGTTCTAAATAGGACAGTTATGTGATCAAGGAAATCCTAGTTTAATTAATCATGAGCTTTAGTACAGATTTCTAGGATTTAACCGAATCTGCATAACGGTTCATATGAATAAAGCAAAGGCTTGACAAAAAAAAATCAGATTTCTATTGCAGCAGGTACTACTATACACTCACATAGGAAAGAATATTATTGTTATGAGTAGTAATATTAAAAGTTCATATCAATTAAATGCTGCAGCCTAACTCTTAGGAAGAGGTGGGAAAGACGTTACCATCACCACTTTATTCCATTTACTTACCCTATAAACATTTACTTACCCTATAAACATTATATTCAAGTACCATTTTAAAATGTTTGTGTGATGACCCTGCAAACAAATGTGCTTGCTTGGAGGCTGTTTTGTATCAACATTCAGTAATGTGTGCCCAGTTTGCAAACCCCACTAGTTATAATAGTAAATTACAATTCCTCTACATAATTTCCTTTGTAAGGTCATGATTAGTTAGCTCACACTGATAGTTTTAAAGCCCTACTAAGGAAAGATATTCTATTACAAATCTATTACATCAACTAGGAAGACTTCCCTAAAACAAACTGCAACATGTGCAAATTAAGAGATTTTGCACAGCATACTCTAAAATTTATAGAGCAGATGTTCCTGTATGAATACTGCAGCTTCTTTTGTCTGCCACAGTGCTAATGGGCTGGAGAAGGGAAGAGCTCAGAGCTATACTCACAACACATCACACTCAAACCATGAGCATCAGCAGCGCAGGGCATTGCAGGCAGGTAAATCCTTTAGATTCTTCTGCAAGGCATCAGTTACCATGCAAAACAAGACGAACAGAGGAATTGCAAGACCATTAAATCTTATGATCATTTTCAAACAAATTCCCTGCACATGAAGTACTTCTGTAGGCACGGGGGGGGGGGGGGAGAATAAATCCCAGGTGTAAGAGAGAAGAAAGCAGGAACAAGTGAAAGAACTTTCTCCCGACAGCCAGAACATGGGAAGCCCTCTGCAAATTTTTAATTTGGAATGTATAATTGGCTTTATTGTTTGTATTATGATGTTGCAAGATTTGATTTGCTACCAATTGGAATGTTATTAATTGAAAATTAATAAAAATTATTTTAAAAAATAAAAATAAATCCCAGGTGTAATAACTGCACATATCTAACAGGCATCACAGATGGTTTGTATGGTTTTTCTTACTCGGCTCGTAGCCAACAGTTTGCCACCTGCTACATATATGTCAATGATGACTGGTCAATCTTATGCAAACAAAAAGAGAGTGGGATATAAATGTTACTGTGCTGTACACATATGGCAACACTTCAAAACAAGCAGTGACCATTTTAGGTGTGTCCAATTGACCTGCGATCGGCAAGTCCTTTAGGACTCGGAACGGGGAGTGGGCACTTATACGAACTCCGCCAATGTGCAAAGGGGCCAGGAATGGAAACACACACACACACACACACACACACACACACACACACACAAAATGGCCACTGCTTGCACTGCACATACATATGCTCACTTACTAAAAGGACACCATTAATCCACAAGCTATGAAGGATTTATCCAAATGAGTTGGCATTTGAGGCCTATTGTTTAAGAAGTGGCAAGCTATGAACATTAGAAATCAGTGACAGAATTACAGTAGTACCTTGGGTTACATATGCTTCAGGTTACATACGCAGTTACAGACTCTGCTAACCCAGAAATAGTACCTCGGGTTAAGCACTTTGCTTCAGGATGAGAACAGAAATCGGGCTCCGGCGGCACGGCAGCAGCAGGAGGCCCCATTAACTAAAGTGGTGCTTCAGGTTAAGAACAGTTTCAGGTTAAGAATGGACCTCTGGAACGAATTAAGTACTTAACCTCAGGTACCACTGTACATGAATGAACAAATAGCACTTGGGTGTGGGGCATGAGATCGTAGAAATATGTATTACTCATACTTGTGAAAGCCGCACAATTTCATAATATGAAAAAAATAACCCACAACACAGTGTCAAGTTACTTTCCATTTTGTTAGTGCCTTCTTCCAAAAACACCATTAAAGTACCAATAACTCCTGCCTGAAAAAAGCAGCAACATACCCACCCACCCTGGCAAACCAACCAGGAATATTATTGGCCAAAAGCACAAATATCCTTTGAGCCTCACAAAGGGCTTTAATTTACAACCCCACACTGTGAAAAGACAGAGCTGCTGTCTATGGGCACAAATAGGAGCAGGCCCAGCATAAGCTCATGTTTCATCCTGTACAGCAAGCAGGAGAGTGGGTTGTCAAGTTCTGCCTCTTGGCAGTAAACTTCCTTGGTTAGAGAAGAATTGTGGCACATACATTGCTCAGTCCAGTGATAATTGCCAAACGGCACCTTAAACCCCGGTTATGGGCACAACGGAATATCTAGGCTCCTTTTTTTACATGAGATTTTATTATTATTACTTTCACTTTACAACACATTAAAACATCAAATAAAATAATCCAGAATAAAAGAAATTCAAGTTTCAAGGAAAAGAGTTCAGATCCTTCTCTAAGTGAACTCTAGGGAGCCAGTGTGGCGTAGTGGTTAGAGTGTCAGACTAGGCCCTGGGAGATCAGGGTTCAAATCCCCGCTCAGTCAGGAATCTCACTGAATGACCTTGGGCCAGTCATAGCCTCTTAGCCTACCTTGCCAGGTTGTTGTAGAGATTAACTATGGAAGGGGGTGAACCATGTACTCCCTGAACAAAAAGGTGGGATATAAATGTCGTATATAAGCTCTTCTGCTTACCGGCTTAAGAAAGCTGGAGAGGCCAGCCAGAGACGTCAGTCGCCAAGCTAGCACCCAGAAATCTCCACATGGTCGCAATTGGATCTGTGCCAGTCACAAAACATGCCTAGCTAGTTTCAAACACTCCTGCTCACAAGCTGCTACAAGTCCCAGGTTGGGAAACACATGATGTAGTTACTTTGCTGGAAGTAACAAAACTGTGTCTCGTTAGTGGACGGAGGAGAGAATGTTTGGAAAGCCTATGCACTCTTGAGTTGCACTTGTGGGGGAAAGGTAGGCTATAAGTATTATAAATACCATACCAAAGCTTGGATTAAAATTACTATGAATGACAATCCTAGCAACAAACATCTCATACACTCTATTCAGATAACATGTCATGCATGCTACAGTTAAGGAACCTTAACTACGGTTTGATGTCCTGTCCACAAGCTGTGACCGTCACACTGTCTCCTTAGGATGCCAGGCCATGAACAAGGGAGGGGGGCCTAGAAAGTGTTGAGTTCTGATAGAAAGAGAAAGCAGATCAAACGCTCTAAAGTTACTGTGTTTGCTCGAGTCCTGCCTTGGGTTCTGAAATAGAGTCAGCACTGTTCATGGTTTGACATGTTGCCCAAATGGAGCCACGGGCAATTACTACTTTAGGTCTCAACACTGTTTTATACTGAGCAATTGTCATTTTATTGAAAGTATTTACAGTGTACCCTTCACCCACAGGCCACAAGACAGAAATGCGCACACTTCAAAAACAAAGCAAAAGCAATCAAGTTAAAACATAAAACAAAATACAGGATTCCAGTTACAAACTGGAGGAGAAAAGAACCTCACTATTAAAAAATGTTTGCTACAAGTAATTCCCACAAAATCTACAATTCTAGCCTTACTTACTTGGAAGTCTAAATAAAATCAAGAATCAGGCTAATAGCATGATAAACATTATCTAGAGTTAGAAAGGTTGTACACTGCCGTTCTAAGCTTTCTTGGAAAAAAAATTAATCACACCCTGAACAGATATGCACAAGATGATTCTAGTTCTGATCATTTTTCATTGTGGTATGCTTTCTTGACATCAGCTTTGTTCACACAAGCAGTGCCTCAAGTTATGTTCTGCAGTAATCACACATAGACTTTCTGAGTCCTCAGCACCAAGACTGTGTACTCCTGTGTATGTCTGAAGCCCCAGTGAATCAAGACCCTAAATTCCTGGTCAATGCATTTAGGAATTCAGCCCAAGTGAGGAAGCTGCCGGTATATCCCAAATCTGGGATAAAAACAATGGCCACTAATTTGAATTTGAGATTAGAAAGGATCTTAATTTTAGCTTCATCGGGTGCCTTTTGTGTATACCAAATTCTGTACATTTATCATAAAAGTACAAAATTCTTTTTTACTGGAGCTTGGCTGCTGAACTATTCCATACACAGTTACCCACACACAAATCAAAACCCCAGAGTGTATACCAATAACCTCCATCCATTGAGGATGGCTACAAACAGGTTGCTCATCACAGCTGTTTGTAATGGCTGTGGGGATCAAGTTGTCTGTAGCGTCCAGCCAAGTTAGCCAGGCAAATTGCACCATGTTCTCACAACTAATCTGATAAATGGAATAGCAAGAACAAAATACAATTTGGCTCACCGTATAAAAACATGCTAGCCCTCATCCCACTCCAAACTAGCCAATTTTATTATTGTTTGGAAGCATTTACCTCTGTGTATCCCCTATCGCCCAAACACAGGTTTACCACCTCAGTGAAACTGGGCCCAGGAGCATAGTGGCTTGGTGGCAGTAGTGTGCCAGTCATTCCACAAACCAGAGCAAACTAGGGCAGATTCCAAAGGGAGCTCCATTTTCCAGCCCTTAATTCCACTTTCATGCATCATTTTAAAAATCATTTCAACTTCACTTCTCGTACAAAGGTGTTTCTAAGGCTAGCTGAATAGGCATTACAAGCAAGGATAGTCTCTCCAGCAGACACCCAACAGATCATCAACATGCATCACGGGTGTAGCCAAGGGGGGACAGGGAGGGGCAGCTGCTCCACCAATTAATAAAAATACATAGCTAACTGAGGTTCTGCCCCCCCCCCAACAAAAGGCCTGCCCCCAACAAAAATCCTGGCTATGCCCATGTGCATCATAAGCAGTTAGCAGAACACCCCAGGAAGATGGCAAAGATGCAAACAGAAGACTCAAGCAAGCAATGCCCATCCAGCTCAACAATTCAAATGTTATTGAATTCTTCTGGTTGTTGAAATTTGAACATGACTTCAGCATGTGCCAATCGGTGCTAATATTGCTTGGGGAGCTGGAAACAAAATGACATGGGTATGCTCGGATGAGGAGCAAACAAAAGTAGCCATGTAATGACAGAAGCCAAAGTGTGCACTTTAAAAATGCACTAAAATGCACACCAGTTTTTTACTTAATGGATATGGCACACTAAAAGGAAATCCGGAAGTAAACAAGTACAGGCTGGCGTTTTGAAAACGTCATGTGGATGGTACAAAAACTTGTACAACGACTCCATAATAGACCTCCATCTGGAAACATGCATGGCAGCTCCACAGAAGCTCCGCGTTCAGAGGCGGTATACATTCCGGGGAGGACGGCTGCTTCCAGCCGCGTTTGCAGGCTTCTCGGCGGTACCTGAAAGAGGATGCTGACCAGGTGGAGCCCCCTCCGCGGCGCAGCAATTGAGGAGAGCGAGAGGCGCGCGTCGGCCACTGCGCCGGGTCGCGCAGGGAAGCCGAGAGCCTCATCGCCGGACAGGCAGGGACCACTTGGCCAATGCGCCCCCGGCAGCCTCGGCTGGCGTGAAGCAAATGCTTGGAGGATGGCGGCTCGGCGGCGGCGGCGCAACCCGTTGCCCCCTTCCCGCCCCCTTACCTGACCAGGGGCTCCTTCTCTGGAAGCGCCGCGTCGCCCGGGCATCGTCCTCGCAGGCAGCCGCAGCAGCAGCACCAAGCCTCCAGCCAGTCGCTCAGCCCCATGGAAGAGCGGCGGAGACCCCCACCCAGCGCCCGCGAGAGCCGCGCTCAGCTCCTCCGCGCCCGAGCGCGCAGCCCTGCCCGCTGCATGCTCGCCCAAATCCCCTTCGCGCTCGGCCAGGCGCGTGAGCACCGGCTCCTGCTGGCCGCGGCCGCGCGCGCTCTCGCGGCTGCCACCTCCCGGGGGAAACCGGAGAGGCTGACGGACGCGACCGTCTCCAGGCTCACGCGCATCTCTCTCGGGCGCTGCTCCCAATCCGGGCTTTAATTTGCACCGCGCAAGATCGAACTGGAAGGAAACATGAGCCAGAGTCCGCGCCTGGACCCCGGAATCTCACACGGCTTGGCGACTGGGGTGATGGTGAACGCAACAGCAATGCACAGCTGGCACAGAATCGGACCTTTCCCTTTCTGCCATAATGGCTGCTGTCTGACGCTTGCTAAATTTAGTGGCTTCTCAGGACTAACAGAATAAATTTAGCAATGGTTATTAACCATGGAATGGAACCTCCTTGTTCAGAGGAAATATACTTCTGAAGGCCAGTTACTCGGAGCTTCACAAAAACAGCTAACAGCTGACCACAGTCTGAACCAGAATGCTGTATTAAATGGGCTTTTGCTCTTACCCAGAAGGGCTCTTATTAGATTCTTACATAACCTTTCTTTGGTTACATCCTATTTTGTCAGAAGTATGAGGTGTTGTTCATCGTTGACAGATGTAGACACACAGATTTATTTATTTTTTAAGAAACACTCCCATCCATCCTATGGGCTCAGAGCAGCTTACACCTGCTTTTCTAAAAGTTAATAGTCCTGCCACAATGTTTTTGCTTTTTAAAAAATACATTTTTATTCATTTTTATCGTAAGAAAAAAAAGTATACAAAAATATAACAACTGAAACATAGTAGGAAAGATGCAGCCTGCACATAATAGGATGTCATTTACATTATAAGTATATTTGATCAGAATTTATTTATTTATTTATTTATTTATTGCATTTAAATCCTGTCTCTTTCTCCAAGGAGCTCAAGATGGCATACATGGTTTCCCACCTTCCTACTTATTTAGTCCCCACAACAACCATACAAGGTAGATTAGACTAAGAGGCAGTGATTGGTCCAAGGTCATCCAATGAGCTTTATGGCTGAGTGGAGATTTGAACCCTGGTCTCCCAGGTTCAGTACTCTATAATCACTACACCACACAGGCTTTCACTGACAGAATGACAATCAGTGAGAGGAATGATAGCAGTTGTGATTCAACAAATTGTTTTTCTATTTAAACTTGTTTAATATAGTTTTTATTCATTGTGAAATCACTTGGAAGTGCTTCAAAGGAAAGATTAAATGAAATAAACATCTGGATGGCACCAGGTTGGGGGGGTTCATTCCAGAAACAGCCACTGATAACAGAATAAATTAGCATGTGAAACTCTTGCACCATGAAGATAAATGTAATCATATTATTATGAGGATTTTGTGGGGGACGAGTAGTCTGTATGCCATGACCCTGCTAATGCCTGGGGCCCCTTCTAATTCTTGGAATAGTTAGGCTAGCTTCCTGGTGGGGTAGTAGTTTAGGTAATGGGGTATTTTGTCCATGGAGTTTTATATGCCTGTTGTTTTTGTCCATGGAGTTTTCTTGGCAGGGATACTGGAGTGGCTTACCGGTTCCTGCTCCAGATGGATCACGTTTAGTGGCATGGAGCCACTATGACCTGTCCATCTTGGGTGGCCCTGCACGGCATAGCTCATTGCTTCTCTGAGTTATTCAAGCCCCTTCACCACGACAAGGCAGTGATCCACGAAGGAGAGTCACGAAGAGTTGGACACGACTAAACAACTAAACAACAACAATAGGCTATTAAGAGAACAAAGAAAGTAACCGGGTGGAAGAGTACAAATGGTGGGGGTGGGGGTGGTGGGGATAATAATAAAAATAGTAATAATAATACTAATAATAATTTTAGTTATTTGTAGGCCACCTATCTGATTGGGTTGCCCCAGCTACTCTGCAGCTACCAACAAAAAATAGTAAAAACACAATACAGCACCAGCCTCTAAAAGCTTCCCTGAACAGCCTTCAGCTGTCTTTTAAAAATCACATAGCTGTTTATCTGTTTGACATATGTTGGGAAGGCATTCCACAGGGAGCGTGCAACTACCGAAAAGACCCTCTGCCTGGTTCCGTTTAACCCATGCGTAGGCAAACTAAGGCCCGGTGGCTGGATCCAGCCCAATTGCCTTCTAAATCCAGCCCGCGGATGGTCCAGGAATCAGCGTGTTTTTGCATGAGTAGAATGTGTGCTTTTATTTAAAATGCATCTCTGGGTTATTTGTGGGGCACAGGAATTCGTTCATTTGCCCCCCCCATATAGTCTGGCCCCCCACAAGATCTGAGGGACAGTGGACCGGCCCCCTGCTGAAAAAGTTTGCTGACCCCTGGACCTAGACCGTCTAGCAGGGCTGGGAGTTGGCGTCTGAGGCGAACCACAAAATGACACCTCCCTCCTCAGCAGGGAATAAGGGCTGAGTGGAGATCTGCATCAGGAACAAGGCTATGGGGGAATAAAGATCTACATCAGGATCTGCTGCCCTGCAGATCCTGCCACCTGAGGCCGTCACCTCACATTACCTCATGGATGGGCCGGCCATGAAGGCAAGCTACAGGCAAAGATAAAGTAGTCACTGCCTCAATATCATGCAATATTTTTGGGTATTGGGGTCTGTAAAATGCAGCGCTCACTACCATGGAGGAGGCAGAGGCGGTTCCCTCCACTGTTTCCCAGCTGTTGCTGGACTGCAACTCCCATCATCCCTGCTCCCAAGGGATGGTGGAAGTTGCAGTTCAGCAGCTGGGGACCTAACTTTGAAAAACACTGCAAGAGTCTCTCCGAAGCGCCCCTGTTTTCCAGGGACACCCCTGACTTGATCCCCAGGTCCCCCTTTCCTTCACGATGTCCCTATTTTCATTGGAAAAATGGTGGATAGTAGGGAGATATCTGACCCCAGAGGCATCTAAAGACAACCCTGTACAGTATAGGGAAGTTTTTTTAAAAAAAATAATGTTTTATTCTGTTTATGTATGTTGGAAGCTGTTTTTATATAAACCCAGTCAGATGTGTGGGGTATAAATAGCAACACTCCCATTGCGCAAGGGCACGTCCCTGTTTCCGCGGGAGAAATGTTGGCGGGTCTGGGGCAGCCTCTCAGCGCCCCCCCCCCCGTCCCGCCGCCTGAGGGCCAGAGGAGGCGGCGAAGGGTTAAAAGAGCCCGCTCGCTCCTTTGCAGTGCGCACGCGCAAACTCGGATTTTCGTCCCCGCGGGTCTCGTGTGTGTCCCTCGTCCCGCTCCCTGCGGCTCAATAAAGTTCTTGTTGCGCAGCTGTCAAGCGTTCACCCCGGGAGCTCCGCCCCCGTTCCTTCCACTTCCGGTTCAGCGCGGGGGGAGGGGTGAAGGGGGCGGTGTTGCCGCCGCCGCCGCCGCCGCCGCAGCTGCCGGAGGAGCGGGAGCCTCGCCGGGGATGGTGCTTCTGGCGGCGCTGGCTTCTCCGGGCGGCTCGACGGCGTTTCCAGGTGAGCAGCGCCGCCCGCCACTCGACGTCTCCTCAGCGCCTCCTTCCCTCCGGAGAGCCCCCTTCCGCGCCCGGCCCGACCCCGGCCGCCCTTGGCTCCCTCGCGCCGGAGACGCGGAGCTTCCCTCACACAGGGCCGAGGGAGGCAGTGCAAGCGGAGCGCAGGCGCGCGCCGTTAACCTGCGGGATTCACTGCCGCAGGATCTGAGGGCGGCCGCTGGATTTGGACGCCTCAGGAAACGGGTCGCGGGGATTGGTGGGGTGCCTCTCCCCTCCCACGCCCAGTGATTTGATCTCTGCGCAGGGCAGCGCCGTGGAGGCGTCTCCGTAGACTAGGTGTTGGGGTGAAAACGAGGGTGCTGGTGGGATGGCTCCCCTCCTGCCCTGGCTGGTGGCATTGGGAGGGACAGCTGGCTGGCCGCCACGGGGAAGTTTCTGCTGGCTTAGCTGGTCTGATCCTCCGGGGACTCTCTTCTGTGCCTGCCCACCCCAAAGAAGCTCCAGCAGGAGCAGAGCATGAAAGCGATGGGCACTGGGGTGGAGAGTCTAAGGTCTAGCTTTAGATTTGCCAAACCTTCTTATTTTGTTTTTTAAAAAGCCATTTAAGTTGCCACCACTTCCCATCCCAGTGAATTCTGTAAGTGCATTGTGTAGTTATTGGGGCAGCGGTGTTCTGTCTTGAAACGGCTTTCCTGGACTCATGGGTTGTCTCCCCCCAGACAAGTGGTAAGCCAAGAGCATACCTTGGCTACAGCCAGTGGTTTGTCTGGAGCGAAACAAACCATGAGCTCATGTTCAGACAAATCTTGGCTTACCTTTTGGTATCATGGCAGCAGGGTGACCAGGGACTAGCAAAGCAAACACTATTTTCCTTGTGCATACCTGTGCGTTCATGCTTAACCATGGGTTAACTCAGCATTCTGCCTGAACCGAGATAACCTGACTTTTATTCTTCTGTAATATTATTAGGTAGTTGTTTGAATGTTCTAATTCTTCTTTTTTGAGATGCTACACCTTTGTACTTCTTACGAGCCAATAAGAAGGCTGCTTTGACAGCAGTGTCCATAATGATTATGGTAAGGGACCATAGTTCAGTGGTTGAGCACATGCTTTTGCCTGCAGAAGGCCCCACGTTCAGTCTCCGCTAGAGTCTTGGGTGTACGGATTGCAAAAGCTTTCCACCTGAAACCCTGGACACCTGTTTCCAGCTAAAGTAGATAGTACTGGGCTGATGGAGCAATAGCCTCACTTACCAGAATGCACATTTCTATGTTTATAAGACCAACTTAATGAAAACAGATAATTTTATGTAAGGAATTATGTATTTCACAGGTATTGAGCCTATTGCTGTGCATAGGTTATACAAGGATAACTATGCTTTCATGTAACTGAACACTACATTTGGAAGAAAATACAAACAAGGTTTTTAAAAAAGACTAATTTACTTTTATTTCATGTATGCTTTAGACGGAAGATAGCAGTAATGCTAACACTGGCAAGCAAGCTAAAACGGGATGATGGTGTCAAGGGGCCCCGTTCATCCAACCCAGGTTCTGATTCAACTCGAAGAGTGTCTGTTAGAGATAAGTTACTTGTTAAAGGTAATGCTGCTTTCTATATGAAATATCACTGTTCTCCTAAAATTTAATGCACTGTCTGATAATTGAACTAAAGTGCAGAGGTTAACAGAGTATAAAAAACCCTTTTAAAGAGAAAAGTTAAGATGCTTACAAATTCATGAACACGCCAAAAAGCATAAAAACTGTAAGTTAAGGATCCACATTAACTTCTATATCATATAAACAATTAGTGCAAAGGAGTAAGTACCACTGTATTCCATAGTTTACTTCCAGATAACTCTGCATAGGATTGCACAATCTTACATCATTCTGCTCACGTACAATTTAGCCTCCATGCACCTTCAGTCTCTTGACCCCAGTCCTCTTCCGGCTGGGGGACAACTGAACTAACAACATTGTGGTATTGGTTGGCTAGTTGAACACTGACATTCTTGTTTTCTCTGTATGCTTTGCATTGGTTCAGAAAGAAGGGCATATATTACTAAGGATAGGTTGCATATTGGGGTGGGCAGATGATGAATGAAAGACTACAAAGTGTAGAAGAATGGAGAGAGAGACTGTGGTACATGCCTGTATTACTATGTGACAAAACATGTTGATGAAAGAACAGAGAAGGTAAGTCCTGTATGGGATTGGGCTTTGGAACTGACTGGCACTATTTAAATTGAGTGAATTAAGTTATCTGATGTTCTAATAAAACTTGAATAGTTACTTGGTTTGCTTTATTTTTTATTGACCGTGCTCAAAATTGCCCTCTGTGGTTCAAAATAGACATTTTATTATACTGTTAGAATTTAAAATGTGTCCCTTATATATGAAATACTGTTCCCCCAGTCTGCAGAGGAAGAACAAAAATCCTCAGGGGAAAAATTACTTTATTTCTGAACTTTGATAAGTCTTCATATCTCTGGAAAGGACTGTACCATGTGCATATCAAATCTGTGCTGAACAGATATTTAACAGTAAAAGTTCCAAGGAAATGGAATTCATCCTCAGTTATGAACTGAATGAGTCTCATGAGAAATTGCATCCAGGTCAAACCAGCCAATCTATATTTTTAAGCATAGAGGAAGCTTGAAACCAGCTGCCAGGTATTCTAGGGCATTGAAAAGAAAATGGGCTTTTCTGAAGAATTACACCAGACTATGACTGCTGTAATAAGTCTTAATTTTTTTCTCCATGGCTACTGTTTGACCCACATCATAGTATATCATAGCACAAGAGAGTGTGTTCATGTGGCTGTAGAGCATGCTGCTGTTTGCATGTCTGCCTCACTGCATTTTTGTCAGTGCTGTACCTAAAATGCTTATCTGAATCCTATTAAAACAAAAAAAAAATTTCCTTCCAGTAGCACCTTAAAGACCAACTAAGTTAGTTCTTGGTATGAGCTTTCGTGTGCATGCACACTTCTTCAGGTATCTGAAGAAGTGTGCATGCACACGAAAGCTCATACCAAGAACTAACTTAGTTGGTCTTTAAGGTGCTACTGGAAGGAAAAAAATTTTTTTTGTTTTGACTATGGCAGACCAACACGGCTACCTATCTGGAACTGAATCCTATTAGTTCACTTTGAAATAGTGCTTTGTGAATTTGTGAGCATTTACAAATAATTGTGTGTTCTTGGACAGGAAAAGTGGTCAGTTGGCCCAGTCCACTAGGCTGAATAAGAATATGGTTCATATGCAAAATACTAGGAATTCTAAATCCATTTTCTGCATCGATAATGGGAGGGGGTTGTTGCTAGTATTGCTCAGGGAGCAAGACAGCCCGGGCTTCTTTAATAAAATGAAATAAAAATGTGGGAATGTAAAATTTAAGATTCATTCATTTAAGCACAATCAGCTCTGCAGCAAGAATAATGATAAGCTGAAGAGAATACAAATGATGGAAAAGATAGAGAATAGTTGGCTTTACCTTGGTTGGGGAAAATATAAGCTACTGGAAGCAGGAGAGGAAAAAGTAGGTTGTATATTAGTGGAAAGAGGATCATCAGGTTGCCTTGGTGTTCTTTTGACTCTTAATTTTTAAAGCAGGCACCCCCAACCTGCTGCCCTCCAGATGTTTTGGCCTACAACTCCCATGATCCCTAGCTAACAGGACCAGTGGTCAGGGATGATGGGAATTGTAGTCCAAGCATCTGGAGGGCCGAAGGTTGGGGATGCTTGCTTTAAAGTGTGCTGTCAGTTTTGCATTGCGTTGACTAGGTTTTTTTAAAAGCAGACCACTAACCTTTATTTGAGGCTTGAAAATATGTTTTACAACATACATCTGGAGGGTCATTCCAGATCAAGTGGTCCAATTTTTGATAACTTTTTTTTACCCCATGTCCAATTTTCTTAATATTTTGTACACTTGTTTAATGAGCAGACCTAAGTTTAAATCTAAAATTTATTTTATCTCATCCTGTTTTTGAGTTTGAAATTTCAGAATATTGACAATTTTGGCTTTGCTGAACTAAACAAAAACCCTAAAAGCGCTTTTTTTGGGGGGGATACTTTTTTGACATTTAAAATCCTATTAATTTAATAAATATATTTTTAATGTTTATATAATGTAACTTAACTTTAAAATTTAGTCCATCATGTGCCATATCACATCAAAGCCCATGAAGTTCTGAAGGTATTTTTAGTTTTGAAATATCTCAGTTCTGGGCTGAGCAAGGCCAAAATTGTCAATTTTTTGAAACTGCAAATCCTCCTAACTCAAAAAGAGGATGAGATAAAAAAAATTAAAAACAGAGATCTGGGACCTTCTCTTATACAGTGGTACCTTGGTTTAAGAACAGCTTAGTTTATGAACAACTTGGATTATGAACGCTGCAAACCCAGAAGTAGGTGTTTTGGTTTGTGAACTTTGCCTTGGAAGCAGAACATGTTCCGCTTCCTGTTGAGTGTGTTCCATTTGTAAATTGAGTCCCCCACTGCTATGGGAAAGCATGCCTTGGTTTAAGAATGCTTTGGTCTAAGAACAGACTTGTGGAACAGATTAAGTTCGTAAACCAAGGTACCACTGTACTACTTTTAGGAAATTGAAACTGAAAGCAATATAAAATGGTAAGGTAAAAAGTCTGTGGATCACTTGACACAATTTAAGGAGCAGAATTGTAGGGACACGTTTAGAGCAGGGGTGGGAAGAACCTGTTGCATGTCACCCTGGGCTTAATTTCATTCTGATGAGGAAGGAAAGGGGGTGGCAGAGAGGGAGGAAAGGGGTGCTCTACCCACGTACGCACCTGACATTGGCCTGCAGCCCTAACAAAGTTCTTAACCTCAACTGAGAAGTACAGTCATACCTTGGGTTAAATATGCTTCAGGTTGAGCGTTTTCAAGGTTATGCTCCGTGGTGACCTGGAAGTAACGGAACGCGTTACTTCCGGGTTTCACCACATGCACAGACGCTCAAAATGACGTTATGCACAAAAGCGACGAATTGCAACCTGCAGGCGCAGGTTGCGTTCGCTTCAGGATGCGGACAGGGCTCCAGAACGGATCCCATTCGTATCCAGAGGTACCACTGTACTGTAAATGTGCTAAATGCCTTATTAAAATGGGCAAAATTATACCTAGGGTCCAATCCAGGAAAAAATCTTCACCATTAAACCCCTCTGAAAACAGTGGGATTGTGACCATCTTGTTTCATTAATTTTTATGGGACCTAGGTAATAATGACTGTCTGAATTGCGGAGGGTGTCATACCGTTTAAGTTGCTGCTGGCCTTTGGCTCTGTTGGGTAATTGGCCTTTATACAAACTACTGTTTAGACAGTTTCCTTCAGGAAGTCATTGCTCTGTACTGACTCTTGAAAAATATAAAGGCGAATATTAATACAGGTAATACCTTGCTTTTTAAAAATTTGTTGTGATTAACTTGGTATTTTTGTGTTAGGGTGATTTAAGTGCTTTAGACTCCAATCCTACCCTTACTTCCCTGGGAGTGAGCCCCACTGAACTCTGGGGCTTACTTCTGAGTATACATATGTAGGATTGCATTGTCAATAAGCTTAGGGTAGTGTTATTTCAATATTATCCTTCAGCAGTTATGTGACTGACTTCATTGAATCATTTTGTATAGTTATAATTCAGTTGTTTAATTATAGCCTTAGTATTGCTTATTGCACCTTATATTTTAACATGAATATTGTAATATCCTCTATATTAAGATACTGTTTTTGCTGTGATTTTTTATTATTGCTTTGTCAGTTTAGATGTAAGCCAAAATTATCTTGAGTATTATATATAGAAAGATGCTATATAAAGTTGGCATTGACTCACATTTTTATTTCATTTTTAACAGAAGTTGCAGAACTTGAAGTAAATTTACCTTGTAAGTATAGTGTTCAGAAGGTTTTCTGAGGAGTGTACAAACTCTTCTTTTCCAATGTATATCATTTTCAGATAGCTGCAGATATTGCAACCTGGGACTCCTTTGGGAGGAAGGGTGGGATATACATTTATTTAATAAATTAATAGATTTATGCATGAACTCAGCTCAGATTGTAGTTACCTTTTGTAAATATTAACTGCACAATAAATTCCCTTGTGAGGCCTTTTTCTCTTTCGTTCCTATGTTTGTTGCCTTCCCCTCCACAGCTTGTCAGAAATGTCACAATTGGTGGTTATTTTCAGATTTTTAAATTTTGTTTTTCAGGTACATGTGAAGTAAACTTTCCTGACCCAAATAAACTCCATTATTTTCTCCTAACTGTAAACCCAGGTAATCTTTTAAGAATGTATTTTGAAACTGTTAACGTTAAGTGCAGAGTGTTCTATAAACACTCAAATCCCTTTGTGAATGCGCACACACAATTTTCAGCCTTCTCTTTTGAAATTATTTGGGGAAACTGAAGGTGAACATTTGTTATTTGAAAAGAAATGTAGAGTAAGAGGATAGATATATTTATATTTTGATGGTTAACTTACAGCCATACTTGATGCATCAAAGCTATGCAATGCCCCCCCCAAAAAAGAACTACACTAAATCAAGAATACAGTAAAAGCAAGCGGCAAAACAAAAAGGTACAATTTTTTTAAAAAGATACTTGTTTTAAAATCAAATGTAATAGACTAGGTATATAATAAGTTAAACAACAAATTAATAAATTAGAGCAAATGTTCTTTTTTTAATTCTATCAAACTCTACAATTCTATGATTCTGTGGTTTATATGCCACCTTTTCTTCCAAGGAGCTCAAGGTGGTGAACATGGTTCTCCTCCCCAGTTCATCCTTCCGACAACCCTGTGAGCTGTAGGTTAGGCTAAGTGATGGTGACCCAGTGAGCTTCATGGCTGGGTGGGATTCAAACCCTGGTCTCCCAGGTCATAGTCCAACACTCTAACCATTACACCACACTGGCTCTATGACATCACAAGAAAAGTTAATGTTCTTGATCTTACGGCAAGCTGTTTTCCAAAAATCTGGTATCTTTGGTCATGGACAATATACAGTACATGGTATCAGAACATGGACAAGTACATCTTCAGCACCTTTTGCTGATTCTGGTGTAAATTTAACTTGGCCTACTAGCATCTGCACAAAATTATATAAAACCTTTTTGGATGAGTTTGAACAAGTTTGAGTAGATGTAGCCCTCCAAATCCAAATGTCCCACGTTACACATTTGACTCAGAAATCTTATCCGTTGATTGCTCAAAATCAGCACCTCATTCTGTGTACTATTATACAATTAATGTATTCACAAAATTTTCATAAAACGTCTTAAGGCATCTTTACACGAGTTACAGATCTACTATACAAGACCAAATAAATAGCAGGGAAATCAGCCCCATACTACTTCATTTGCTACACAGTGTAAATAAAAACCTTTAGCAGTAAAGCTTAACAAAAGATAAATTGCTGATAATTCAGTTGACTCTTCCAGATAACTATTTCGGGGGTTATTATGTATTTCTGTTACATATGCTATATTCTATACTATATTCTACATATCGAATATATGTGTTCTACATATATTATATTCTATAGTGTGTAGAGAATGCGTAGTTTGAAATTTAACTAGTACTGTCACATTGATCATGCTGGTTGGAGATTGTATTTCTTGAGTCTTTCTCAGGATAAGTAGTAAGTGTTTAGCTTGCATGAAAAATAATTACCGGTATGTGGTTTGGTACCATGTCAATGTAAAAGGGACGCGGGTGGCGCTGTGGGTTAAACTATCTTTTCTGTGCTGTTCACTATCTTTTCTGTGCTGTTGCATATTTCCTTTAAGCTTCTGTTTTTTCTTTAACAGATGAAGGTTATTATCAAAATGGAACATTTCAGTTTGAAATTGAAGTTCCTGATGCCTATAATATGGTGGTAAGTAATTAGAACAGTTTAATACTTACTGAGTTTCCTTTAAAATAGGCTTCGAAAAGCAGTTGGTTTTTAACTGTATGGCACTGTACTTGAGTATGGCCATATTGTCCAGGTTATTCATATTCTTTTTTTAAAAAAAAATGATTTTCAGTTATATACATTTCAATAGTTTTACAGTCATTTTAACATTTCAAAACTAGACTTCCTTCCTCCTCTTTCTGCAGTTCCTTAAATTTATTTTTATCATTTCCTGCATATTCTAAATTAACTTACCTTATTCTTTTATTTGTGTATTCTTATGAAACTGCAGGTTATTACAAAAATCCTGCCAATGTTCTTACCTATTCACAGTTTATTTGTACATTTTCAATAAACCATTTCCATTCTTTTGTAAAAAGTTTGTTACCTTGATTTCTTATTTTTCCGGTAATTTTTGCCATTTCTGAGTAGTCCATAAGTTTTTGTATCCATTCTTCTTTCACAGTACTTCTTTCCATTTTGGGGCAAATAACATTCTTGCCACTGTAGTTTCATACATGAATAAATTTCTGTACTGTTTAGGTAGGACTACCCCTATAATTCCCAGAAGAAAAGCTTCTTCTTTTTTACAAATGCTATTTTAAACATCTTTTTCTTCAACCTCTCTTGCTCCCTTTTTGTCTCTTGCCTCCACTTGTACTTTCTTGGAAGATTCATCCAAATTGGAGGTTTTAAGCTTTAATTCTTGCACTGTTTTTTCCCAATTCTAATGTTTTATGTGACAGTTCTTTAATTTCTGTTGTCAAATTTGCGACCTCAGCAGTGTTATTATCTGTTTTCTGTTCCAGTCTCTGTATTCCTTCCTTCATTTCTTTCCTCATTTCTAATAAAATTATCATTAAATCAGACCTTGTGTCCCCTTCTGTAATTGAACCTTTTCTTTGACCTGGTGTTGTAGTTGGGCCTCATGGTGGGTTTTTTTGCTGTATTAGCCATGATTTTATCAAAAAAAGTTTTTTTTCCTTTTTTAAAAAAGGTTCAAAATGCAAAATAATTTTTAGTTGTTATTTTACATAATAACTAAATAGTTTTAAATAAGTTTAAAGAATAAATAAATAAATAAACTTCAGTTCTCAATTTCTATATAAAAAGAAAATCAATACTTCTATCAAAATACCAATAGGTGGCGAGCTCTCCTTTCTTATGAGAAAGTACTTTAAAAAAAGAAAAAAACAAATTAAAAAAGCCCTGTAATTATTTTTCCAGCCGCACTGTGTCGCTTGTGTTTCTGTCCTTTTTCTCTCACTCTGCTTTCCCTCTTATCTATTGTTTTGGTTTCTTATTTCCTGTTTTCCCTCCTTTACCACAGCATATTCACAAGATTTCCCAGGATCTAAGAAAATAAAAAAGAAAATAACCTTTAATCCAAACTTTTTTTTAGCTCATATGAAAGTTTTAAAAATCTTTTCCATTCACTAAAATCGTATCGTTCCACAGTGTACTTCTATCTTTCTTCAGCATCTTCAAAAAGCCCTCATAATATCCACATGTGTGTGTGTGTGTGAGAGAGAGAAGTTTAAGATCTTTTCGTACCAAGTCTCCTTTTCCCTTCAGCTTCTTCAAAAAGCCCACCAATTACACAGACAAGGTTCATTTAAAAGAAAAAAATTGCCACATCTCCAAATTTTTAGTTCATAAAAAGTAGCAAAGGAAATAAATATGTTTCTTAAAGTATTAAGATGAATAATTCACAAAGTTCACATCCTGCTTTCTTCTCTTATCACCCCAATGTCTAAAATTCATTTCCAGTTTGGCAAGCTTGCTGGAAAAGCACTATAAAGTCTTAAACTTATGCATCCAATATTAGCTCAAATCACAATGTTAATTCAACTCATCCAATGGAAGGCTTAAAAAGAAAAATCATTAGTGGGTAATCTATTTATTTTTTCTTAGCCCCTGCAGATTTTATTCCATGCCGATTCATACCCGCTTCCCAGGAGGGACATCCTCTTTACCTCCCTGGTGTGGATCCAGTTGATAAATTCTTCTTAAATATATATTTTTTAAAAATTATCTTGTCCAAATTGGTCCGATTTCCTTTTACTTTTTAAAGAAGTCGCTGCTTTAATGGGGGCACTTGAGGCATTTTGCTGTGAGGTCTGTGTTCAGTCTTGGTGCTTTCGCTGCTCCCTCCAGAGTTTTGGGGGCTCCTAGAGAGCCTTCTCCGACACCGCTGGACCCTTCAGAACCCAAATGTTCCTTCCGGGCTTTTTAGAGAAGGTTCTTTGCCTGCGCTCCCTTTCTGCCTCCTCGCAGCAATTAGGTTGCTCCGGACGAGCGATCCTCGGCATCCACCATAGCCTGCAGCAGACCCAGAACTCCCAGGTTATTCATATTCTTTATCCATTAGGAATTTGTAAAAATGTGAATGAGTTTTGTATGATACTTGGGAAATTTTCAACACTGAAGAGCAATTCTCTTGAATTAAATCTCATCAGATATAGGTATAATTCTGCAGTTATCAAGAGAAAACTATTTTGTATAAAGTATACTTACATACTCTTTTTCTATTTCTGAAGAGCATGCAAGATACCATTCTGAATTTAATGTTAAGAGCTATTTAATATAGCAGATCCTTTATGTAAGATCCAGTAATTGTAGCAAGCAGGAGGTGCTGAAAGGAGAATGTGAGAGGAAAGCATTCCTGCTTATGCTGGAAAAATGTGAAGGTCAGAATCGTGAGATACTAGATCTGGCATCCCCAGACTTGGCCCTCCAGATGTTTTGGGACTACAACTCCCATGATCACTAGCTAACAGGACCAGTGGTCAGGGATGATGGGAATTGTAGTCCCAAAACATTTGGAGGGCCGAGTTTGGGGGTGCCTGTACTAGATAGTGTCTTCAGCTGCTTCCTGCTCTGCCCATTGTGAATCATTAGACAGTTTTTGTTTTAATTATTATTTTGAAAGCAGAAATAAAATTGTAGATAAAATCTGAAATAAAAAAATTAGCCTCCCTTGGATTTGTTCTCATGTGAAAGGTACACATATGTGTTTGTGGTTTAAGGTTTCTGAGAATAGGATTATATAAATAGCAGCTGCTACAACATTCTCACCAGGCTCTTGTTGTATTATTTGCCTCGCATAATCAACTTTTATAGAAAAATAAGTATTCTTGTTAATGTTTTCACACCTTTTCTGGATGAAAAAATAACCCTGGTAATTGCAGTCAAATACACAACAGCAGCTGAAGTTTGAATGTGTGAATATGATTGGCAGAGCTATGAAATTAATTTCTGAAAGAGTTAGCTGTTGTTTTTACCAGTAAGGATTATTTTGGAGCTGCATATTATAATTGTATTTTCCAGTGTTTATAAAGAATCTGTTTGTTTAATCAGTTTAAGTATGTGATACAAAGATTTGTGGGGATGAAAGAGAGAGAAAATAGAAATATTGGATTGACTTTAGAATCTAACCAGACTAATTAAGTTAGATGGTTATTAGTTATAATAAATTACAGAATGTTACTATAACAGCTACTCACTTCAGTAAAAAAGTCGCAAAAGAAAAAGCGCTCCTCCATCCATCCTTATTGCGGTTTCTGGCTGCAGGTTAACTGGGACTGAACCTGGCCACAGAATAAAACGGGGAGCGAATATTGCTATTTTAAGTGTCTCTTCCTCCCATATTGTTCCTTGATCATGTTTTTAAATTGCTGTTTTTATTGTATATTACCCTGAGATAATTGTATAAAAGGTGATCAATAAATTAATGATAATAATAATCTCTTACATTTACAACCATACCCTTGCAGCTACTCAGACCTTCATGCACACAACGGAAAAAAATCATATGAACTGAAGAGCATTTATTTTTAACGAGATTCTAGAGAGCTGAATTAAGTGTACTCAAGGATTGTAGTTGTAGATCTTCTTTGAACAGATTCAGCATGTTGCTGCTTCATAATCTGCCATAAATGTTACTTAGCGTTTGCTAATGTTGATGTGGCAAGGATTAGAAGGAACATGGAGCGAGGGTTACTAGACTGGCAAATTTAAATACGCGTCACGTTTTGATGATGATGATGATAAAACAGATTTCCCCCACAAATGTAAACCAGAATCCATTCCAGAAGTCCGTCCAACTTTCAAAACGTTCGGAAACCAAAGTGCGGCTTCCGATTGTTTTCTGGATAAGTAACTGGGGGGGGGGGGTAGGCTGTGGGATGGCACACGGTGCAAATTTCTGGAGAGCGGCTGTCCAATACAGTGTGATCTCCTGATTTGTCCTTCAGCTTGGGCAGCTTTGTAATCTTATGTTTTATTTTCTGGCAGCCTCCCAAAGTGAAATGTTTGACTAGAATCTGGCATCCCAACATCACGGAGACAGGGGAAATCTGTTTAAGGTAATAAACAATTTTTATAGCTCACTTCTCTTATTCTATTGTCAAAGTTAAATGCCAGTAGATGAAATGGCTATTTCTTGTGAGTATGTAGGTGAAAGAAAGAAAGAGCATATATCACTGTCAAATGGCTTCTCCCCAAATGGGAATTACTTCAGCATAAGTATGCATGAAAAGTTTCTCCTGGTTTGCTCAAACTCCACACCAGGCAGTAATGTTTGTAAAACAGCAAACAAACAAACAAACCACCCATACAGAATCCTGTTTTATGATCGTCTGTAGCTGAACCAACCTGGCTAATGCAGCCAGCTCTCTGCCAAGAGCTTTGTTTGCTTTAAATGCTGTGCTATTTGGATCTTGCTAACTATGAAAGAGCAAGTTCAACCTGCTGCAATAAAAGAAGAGAGGCTACAACATCTTACCAAGCTGAATGTACACAGGCATTTCCCACAGGAAAGGTGCCATTTCACTTTCCTCCCCTAACCTATGCACATGTGAGACACTGATGCACACCATATTGCGGCAAGCAAAGGTTGGTGGGTCTCCATCAACTGAAAAGGCCCACAGAGGAATAAGTGGGACTGGGCTTAGGCTGGCAGTTGCACTGCATTTGCTGCTACCAAGTGGACAGGGAATCTCACTGAGGAAGAAAAGAAAAGAAAACATGCAAGCCAGACTAAACAAACAATGAAGAATAGAGAGGGGATTCAAATGACTTGCACCCAGAACTCACCTTCTGTTGGTCACACATGCACTCACCACATACCGACAGACAGACACAAACCTCCCTTCCTCTCTCGATCTACCCAAATGCATTTCTTGGTCACCTTTCTCTCCCTTAAAAATGTGTGTCCAGGCTACCAGACAGGCAGAGAAGCAATCAGGAAAAGCATCCCAATTGCTTCTCCAACACTAAGACAAAAAACTTTTTGAGGTTTTGCAAACCCACAAAAGCCTGAAACAGGACAAAGGCTGGCAGAAAATGACCAGGGAACTCATCCCCATCACTTTCTCCAACTACCACACACAAAGTTATGACAAAAGCCCTTTGGGGGATTGCAAGCCCCCCCCCCTGCAATGAATCGGTGGGTGGGGATAATATTTCCTTCTCTTCTCCAAAGTGACCAATAGCAGAGCCAACCAGTTGGGAGATGTGGATCCTGGAGGCAGAGGTCCCAGGGCTGAAAGGAGGGCCGACAGCAGAGCAGGGTGGCTGCTGCTGTAGCCCAGTCTGGTGGCTTTGCTTGGGCTGCCCATCCACCACCTCTTTGCCACACTGTGGTTTGCAGCGTCACCTGTCTGTGGCCAAGTGAACTGCAGGGTGACGACATCTTACAGTTTTATATTAGTTAGATTCATTACCCACCCTTTACCACAAAGGCCCAGGGCTGGTTACTGCAATGTAAAATGCAACATTAAAAACAGATTAAAACAAATTGCAATCACAACCAGTTGATACAAAATTGTGGGAGCAAAATGGACTGATTGAATTAAGAACCTTGATGAAAGACAGAGTAGTTGGAATATATCACCAAATGATATGAGGTGGGACAAGACCAGCTGCTTACACTATTTGCCAAGTTTGTGTGCAGTCGCCTATATGTAGGGGTACACATAAACCCAAATGACTTTTCAGCTATTAATATCAAAATTTCTGTCATTCCTTAGCAGGCAGTTAGTTTTCTGTGCATTTAATTTGTCCCTTAAATCCTAGAGTAAGCAAAGCACATATGAAATCTGTGTATAATATGTATTTGCATCTTTATTTCAGTTTATTGAGAGAACATTCAATTGATGGCACTGGCTGGGCTCCAACTAGAACATTAAAGGTAGTATTATCTTAAACATACAAATGTGATCATATTTATCAGGTGGAAACTTTCATAAATCAGAAACATTTGTGTAAATCTCCAGGGCAAATTTTAACAAATTTTTGTTATCTTGATTTGAATGGTGAATACATGCTCTCTAATAAGATTAGTTTCTTGCCTCTTCCAATAAATAAATGGGACCTAAATGTGGTTTCATTGTTTATTTTTTTAACCCAAGCTGTATTTTTTGTGTTTTATGAAAGTTTTGATTTCTCTGAGGCATATTCCCCTGTTCACCTATGAAGTGGATGTGAGAGGTAGTCTCGTTAAGGCAGTTGGGAGAAGTGGGATAAAGCCTATTCCACCATACGGTCATGCTGGAAATGGTTCGCTTTCCCCACCATAGGCTTTGCCTCATGGATACCTTGAAATTAAATGTTTTACATAAGGGTCGGGTCTTGTTGTTTTTTACATTCTTTATGGAAAGCTCAACATTTACTGAACATTTTGTGCTAGAATTCAGTATTTTTGCATTTTGCATTTGGTAAAAAAATAAGTAAGAGTGCGTTGTTCAACTTCTTTGACTGAATCCACTTCTTTTTCTTTTCAGGATGTTGTTTGGGGATTAAATTCATTATTTACTGTAAGTAACAAGTGCACTCACTGTTTGACATCTTTTTCAGTTGGCCTCATCACACTTGCCCTTTGCAAAAGAAAACAGTGCTTACAGCTTCTAAAAGAGTTACCGTGTGAATTTGTTGCATCAAAGGTGTTGTAGGGCCTGAAATATCATCATCTTATTTATGATTGCATAAGCTTCAGTGAGCTAGAGTCTCCTTGCATGCACTTGATTAGGTAGACTGTACTAAAGCTTATGCCCTAATGAAATTAATTCTCTTCAGAGTGTTACAAGACTCTTTGTAGTCCTTATAAACATCAGGAGCCTACCTCCCCTAGCAAATCACATTGACAAGAAAGTATGTACTCTTCTCAGGTATTTTGGCACCTAAGGTGAACTACAAAATGGTGCCTTCCTCCCTGTTAAAGAAAAAGAGGAATAATGATCCACATTGGGATCTGCTGTCCCAGTGAATCCTGGGTGGACCCCGATTCTTCTGTAAATTTGGCGTTTTAAGTTTATGTTGTGGTTTTATTGGGCTCTCAGTTAACTTCTATGGATGTTACCTTATGTAAACTTCTGGGATGATAAGAGATAAACAAATCTGAATCTATGTACTGTTGCTTCTTTAAATTAACATTTCTGTAATCAAACGCTCATGCTATTCTTCTGGAAAGTAAAAGGAAGGATAAATAAGGTCTTAATTGCTTTTTCCCTTTAAAACATAGCTGTCAACTTTTCCCTTTTTTTAAGGGAAATCCTATTTGGAATAAGGGAATTTCCCTTTTAAAAAGGGAAACGTTGACAGCTATGCTTTAAAGTTATGTAGTTACAGCATCAGATGGAATATATTTCTGCTCTGCTGTCCAACTCGCAATCTGAAGTAGAGCTGTATTTATGTCTTTGACGTTGGGAAATCTAATGATTATAAGGTATTGACAATCTACTCAGAGGAAGAAACAGTATCATTTTTATTCAAATTTATTAAAGGTTTTCAACATATAATAAAAACCAAACAAAGCTAATATTAAAAAGAGCAAAATAATAAAAAGGAAAAGAAAAGGGGAGGACACACTCACACACAAAAACAAAATTTTATATTCTTTCAACCTTCTATCTTAATTTTCAGTTCACAAACATAAATCCACATCGTCCCAGCTCCCACCCGGGACAGATCCCATCTTTATCAGCCTCACACCCTGAGAAAAAACACTCGATTCTCTCTCTCACACAGATCTCTTCTATCATTTTTCTCTCTGTATGTATCTTCGTATCATATTATCATCTCATCTCATGCTTATATAATTTAATATTAATCAAAACAAACTATAAAAAACTTAAATAATAAGGGGGGAGAGGTACTTCCACCTTCCATCTGCCAATTATGTATAATGCAGTTGTTTCCAACCTTTGGCAGATACACTGCATCGTAACTCCTAGCTGTAGGTGGCATGCAGCTTTCTGCCGTCTGCTAATGATATTTCTTCAAATTTCCTCTGCAGGCCTCCATCATCGCCAGTTCTGATACTCAATCAGTTCAATATGATGTTTCATTTTAGAATGTCCCAAACTAATATTTCTCCAGTTTCTTATGGGATACTTCTTTTTGTGGATTCCAGCACATCTCAGTAAAATGAGAGTTCACATTTATTTGCCAGATGCTTAATCAATAAATCATAACCTCGTGCTTTTCTCTCCTGCTTTTCCAGTTTTTTAATCAATCTTCCTTCAGGAGATAGGCAACATTTTCATCTGACTTCTCTTTAAGGACGTTTCGATGTGAGCATTTTTTATTTTTGAATGATTTTCGGCTCGTGAGTTTACGACAGGCACTTTCCCCAGTAATATTTTTGTATCTCTGTCTCCGCACCGCCATCTGCTGTGTTGAATTTATCCTCTCTTTCTGAGTCTTCATAATTCATTAAAAATGGGTCCTCTTGTTTTTCATCCAGACTCACATCACCTCCCATTTGTCTCATCTGCATTCCAATGTAAGGTTACCATATTTTTTTCAGTGAATCAAAGGACACTTGTCAGCTTCAGTGGATTTTGTCAGGGGACTGATTTGTAAATCCGGGGACTGTCCCCGGGAAATGGGGACGTCTGGTATCCTTATTCCAACGTCTCTAACCATACTCCGAAATTCCAATTCCAACTGCATTAACTGCTCTTTAAGCATTTGTTACAAGAGGCCCAAAATCAGCCTTCATGATCGCTGGGTTTCTCTTCCAGAGCTGTGATGCAGCTGTAAATTCAGCCACCGTCTCTCATCGACTCAACACAAAGAAACTGCGAGTTATCAAGTACATAAATTGTAGGTTGTAGACAGTTGAAAAGTCACAGTCTGATCTACATTTTTCAAAGTTATCAGATATGTAGAGTGTCTTGAAGACATTTCCAGCCTGTTACGATATTTTATATTATTTTTGTAGTCCTTAGCAACCTTTATCACTGGGTGCTATTGACAAATAGAGAGTCCAGTTTACTTTTCTTTCCAATCCGTTAAAAATAATTAATGCAATGGAGATGCAAACCTGACACCCTCGTTTCAGGGCGATTATTCGGTGTATGAGCTGCTGTAACTCCTTGTTCTAAGCGCCCCTTCCCTGGAAGTTTCACCTTCCTCCCCATAACAATGGGCGAGTGTCTCTTCAGAACTGAGGCTGGCTTCTCAGGTATTCTGACCACCTCTTATTAACAAATAATTATCCCTAATGGCAGACAAGCTAGCAGTGGATTCCCTTCAGCTTCCTGTGCTCCACCAGAGGTCTGAAACAGCATCATTTTTAAACCTCCCTTGTAAATAATTATGCACCCAGGACCATATTTTCTACATCAAAGTATTCTGTCTACTTCAAAGGCAGACTTTGTGAATTAACTGAATCGTGTGTGTCCTGCCCCAATTTAAGCATATTCTACAGTATAAACTCAGAAGAACCACGAGACATTGGAAAATGTAAGGCCTGACAAGCTGTAGACTCTGCATACTCTGAACTCTTGGCAATTGCCTGTATATGTGCTTTATGAGGATTTATATTTCAAGAAGTGTCCACATCTCCCCCCCCCCCCCCCCGCAAAAACGTGTAAACAACAGATTGTTTCAGATCACAGGTTCTGAATACTGTTCAGATTGAATAGGCTAATGACTTCTTCCCTCAGGGCTGCTGGTCCAATTAACTTGGGATGCCTTGGGCAGCTTTTATGTAAAAATAAAAATATCAGATGACCTGATCACATATAGCATGTGCAATTTAGGCCTGAGCTATGTTTTTAAAGCTTGTATAATATTTTATTTTTGTTTAAAAGACACCACATTTTGGGGATTTTTGTTTAGGGGATTTTTAAAAAAATACCCATAATGAGTGACTGTGATAGCAAGAAAAGCAGAATATAGGAGGTGCAATATTATACCACTTTCAGCACCAACCACTGCAAAAATAATTGCCAGACAATCTTCTGTTTCCATAGTGATCATTTCTTTCCCCTCCTTCTCACAGTGACTTAATTACTGCATGAGATTGTCAACTCTCAGGCTGCTTTGATTTGAACAAGGTTAAATTTTAGCCTTCGTGCAAAAGAGTAGTAGTGTTTGTTGCAGAGAGCATTTTGGAACTTTGAACCTTATTGTCTAGTAAAACTAGCTAAAATTAGTCATATCTGAGACTGCAATCCTACACACACTTGGAATTAAGCCTCATGGAAATAGCGGAAATCCCATTGAAACCACTTAAGTCCCATTGCTTTCATAGGATTTATAGTTCACTTGTATACATATCTATTCTGAAAGAATTCATTCAGGTAAAAATTTATAGAACTGCAGCCTTATTTTAACTAATTTTAGCTAGATTGGGAGTGTTGCTTTCTCCTATAGGGTAAGTTGATCATTGTTTTTATTGAGTGAAAAGTTAATGGAATTATGGACATATTTATTTTGTGGAGATGTAATGTTGACATGGTTACTTGCTTGGAACTGAAGTATTGCTCACCCAGTTCTTGGATAACAGCATTTTTGCACATTCACACGCAACCTGCCGAATGGTGAACCTTTGTTGAAATGGAGGAGTGGGTGTTCATAAGCTGTTTGTGATAAGGCATAGCAACCTGATTCTTAAAGTCTTAAAGTAAAAAATTGCAGTAGGCTTCCCTAAGGGTTTTGGTTTGCCTTTAGGTTCCATATTTATTTATCTAATTCTTATCCAGCTGTTGTTCTGCGCTAAATTCAATCTCTTTGGCTCAGTTAAGTGTCACAGATCACCTTTGTTTGGTCATCATGAATGGGCTTTGGACTTACTGCACTCCTTCCTCCCCTTGTACACTTCAATTCTTTTTCTCACTTCCTGGTTTATGTTAACCATAGTTTGCCAGAGTATATGAACTGGGCAAACAATGGTTGTTGCAAACCATAATTCAGCTCCAAAGCAGAGTTCAAAACTTGTTTGAACCGGGTTTCCAGTGCTATTTTGGAGGCAATGTTAGTGTGGTTAGTCCATTGTTTTTACAATTGTTGGAAATCTGATCAATAAATTCTGTTGTCCATTCCAACCTTGTAACATTAGAACAGCAACAGCAGTCGCCCAAGCTTTCTCAGTTATGATCCCAATACTATAGAATCATAAACAGTTTGCCGTGTGGTAGAAAGGGTTAGTTTCAAAGTTCATATGTATGGTAGTTATAGCCAACCATTTTCTTAAATGTCTGGTTTTTTTCTCTTCAGGATCTCTTGAATTTTGATGATCCTTTGAATATTGAAGCTGCAGAGCATCATTTACGTGACAAGGTGAGTAGCAATGTACTAAATATATTATCTTATGAGAATACGGCTCAATTTTTTAATCTCTTGTGTAGCCTTTGACAGGGAATGATTTCTGTGCATCAATATTTAACAAGCATCATTAAAAAAAAGTATTCAATGGATCTTGGATCTACCTTCTCCACTGCACAATGATATGGCATTAACGTTTGTGCAGGATGCTGGATCTTCTCTTTCTGCCTGCAAGCCCCTGTGCCCACCCACCCCCCACTAGTGCCAGAGTGTTCGGTGACCCTCCACAGGGAGGGGAGGGAACACCCTACAAGCAGAAGTATATTCAACTTGTGCACTTGCATCTTTCTATCCAAACCACCATTATTATACTGTGAACTCTATAAAGTTTATTGTGTCATACAGTAAGAACAGTAATGAGTTATAGCCAAAGAGCCATAGGTAGAATCTGATTGCACAAACAATTGTAGAACAATACTGTTGTCCTATGCTGCGGAAATCGATTCTTGGAAAATGGTGAAATATATTTTTTTGGAAATTTTTAATCATATTACTTTTTTAATCATTTTCTTTAAAAAAAATTGTAAATTAAATGTAGAAGTTAATGTAAGCCCATGATGTGGCACATCATACTAAAGCCCATGAAGTTCTGAGGAGATTGATATTTTTAGTTTTGAAATATCTCAATTCTGGGCTGAGCTTTTAAGGTTTTTGTGTAGGGCCAAAGTTGTCAATTTTTTGAAATTTCAAACCCTCATAACTTAAAAACGGGATGAGATAAAAATGTACATTTTTAGATTTAAACTTAGTTTTGATCATTCAACAAGTGTACAAAATATTAAGAAAATTGGGTTACATGAGGTAAAAAAAATGGATCACTTGATATGGAATGACTCTGTAATGCTATCATCAGTACATTCTCTAGCAATTCTTGTGCTTTCCAGAACATTTTTGAGATTGAGTTTCAGTTTCTAGTACTAGACATAAAACTGCCTTTTCACAGTGAAATCCAGCCCAATGCATAAATGTGCACAAGTGTTCAGGTTTTGGGTATCTCCTTACCACGCTGCTGAGTTATTTTGTGGTGGTAATAGTGATTCAGCAGCTGGCATGCACTTTTGCCTTAAGACTAATTTATTGGAATGTCAAGTTTTATCATTAGGACCTAGGAGACCAAAGTTGAAATCCCTCACCAAGTTACCTTGGACTATTCTGTGTGTCTCAGCCTGACCTGCCCCAAAAGGTTATTCTGAAGATGAAATAGGGAGGGAGAGAATCTCCTACAGCTTGGAGGAAAGATGGGACATAAATACATTTTGAAAGTAAGGGGTACAGGTGTGGGTGTGGACAAGATGCAACAAAGTGTTGCAGTGTAGAGTCCTTCATGCTGTCTTGCACTCCACCCACCTTTCTAAAATAGCCAACAGAAGTCATGGGTGGAAATAATGGAGAATGAATGTTTTGAAACTATCTAGGGATCTCTGCTGTTGCAGGGACTTGGAAGTAGGTGACAGATCAGGCAATTTAGTAAAATCTGTTATTTATTTTATGAATTGTTTTTATTGCAATGGTATCTTGGTTCTCAAACTTAATCCATTCCAGGAGTCCGTTTGACTCCTGAAACTGTTCAAAAATCAAGGTGTAGCTTCCAATTGGCTGCAGTGGTTTCCTGCACTCAAGCGGAAGCCGCGTTGGATGTTCGACTTCCAAAAAATGTTCGCAAACCGGAACACTTACTTCCAGGCTTGCAGTGTTCAGGAGCCGATTTGCTCAACAACTAAGCCGTTCGACAACCAAGGTACCACTGTATATTACTTTCCTGGGACAATCAAAGCCATTTCCGTTAGCAGAAAGAATTATTCCATACCAACAATATAACCAGCGTAATAGAAAACAGTATTGAGAACAAAGGTGCAAGCAAGACATGTCTTACATCTTTTCCAAAACAACAAACAAACCCCTTTTCTTAACTGTTCAGGAAGGAGGGCCCACAAATTCAGTTCTGCTACTATAAAGGTTTGCTGTCTAGCCACCACCATGCAAACCTGAACAGTAACCTGAATACCTTGAATCAGACTGAGATACCAAAAAAAGGGTTAATGTCTCCTAGGACCTGTTTGCCACGCTGTACGGCATGTTGCTTTTGGCACTAAGGGGAATGTGGGGTCTCTTATTTTAAGACAACCTGAAAAACACGGCTTGTGCCTACGTCTCTAGGAACACCCAGGGTATATCTTGTTGGATTTCAGCTTCAGTATTTTGTGTGTGATGCAAAGTGTACTACTCCTTGGCAATTAATATTTTTGGGGTGGGGAAGAAGGCAGAAGGTTCAGTTCATTACAAATCACAGTTAGTGCTAATGAACAAATTAGGTTGCATTGCACACCTGACAGTCGAGCACAAAGGGACCATCTGTCCAGTAGCTGTTTTTGATTCACTCACTTAGAACTTGTCACCTTTTCAGGAACTTGTGCACAAGCAGCAGCAGCAGCATCTTCATGAGGGTTTCTGCTGTATTTAAATCAGTTTTTCTACTAGAAATTCAGATGCAGAACTTTAGAATTGCCAGTTGTTGGTGAAAAGCAAAAAAGACTTTTCTGTAATTCACTTTCCACATCTCTAAGGCTTTTCAGTAACTTCACAGTACAGTGTAATCACATCACACACACATTTTACTTGAGCAAATTCAATTACACATGCTCGACTCCACTGGTGGCAACGGCTTTCCTGGCACAGTTGCATCACAGGAGGGGGAGATATTAAGGCAGGAGAGTACGAAGACGCCCGTCTCTCTGAGCTGCAAGACGAGCGGGGAAGCAGAGACAGCTGGAGAAGAAGAAACCCTAGTTCCATCAGCTACAAAACAAGTGGGGAAGCAACAGAGACAGGCAGAGGAAGAAGAAACCCAGCCTTCAATGCCTGTGGAAGGGAGGAGAGAGGCAAACAGAGAGAGATACAGGCAGAAGAAAGAGGAATGGAACTTTCTTTTACAAGAAAGACTTTTCTGGCCAACTGTATGCCCCACCTTCCTATAGCTCTCTATGGAGTAAGGACGCTCTGTTCACTTTCTGGTCTGTTTCTCTGGCTTTCTAGACTTCTTCCACAACTGGAAGTATGCTGGGACTATAATGCAGACGTATGCTTTGTAGTGGGTAGAAGGAGGAACGGTCTTCTGTTCTTCGGAGGAGAAGCAGCAGTAATTCCCTCCACACGCTAAAAACTACCCCACCACTCAGAACTCAGCACAACATTCTTCCCTTGTAGCTCACCAGAACACAAGCTAAAAAACAAATTTGTGGGAGGGTATCTAGTGAAGACAAGCATCCACAGTGGACACAGAGCCACCAGGAATTAAGACAAGGAGTTGCAGAAAAGAATCCTTGATCTCTGTGGTGGCACAACCTTAAAAGTGCAATTTCAGCAACTAATATTACCAAAGTTTTGGATATCAGTTAATGAAGTGTACTTAGAATTGGCAAGTGAAGCAGTCATTCACCAGTTGCCATTTGGTAGCACCTGTCTTCGTGAACAGGCTTCTCAACAATGGTGACCTTCAAAACAAAAACAAAACCCCAATTTTGTTGTACAAGGTAAGCTGTGAGTTAGCTTTTCACGTATCACCCCCCACTGGAATTAAATCTGAAATAATGTTTGCTCAGATGTCTCATTGAAATGGTGAGTCAATCAATCAATCACTGGTTTTCAATAGCTTCTCAGCCTTTTGGCTAAGAAAAAGTGTAAAAATCACTGGTTTTCATTTCATACTAATGCCAAAGTAGCACTACGTATGTTGCTTTGTGAATTACCATTTCAATAGAAGTGAAGTGTCTTAGTAGTGCTATTAAGTTATAAATCAAAAATGAATATGTGAAACTAGGTCCCATAATACAAGTTGGGAGTCAGGTAGATCTTGGGTCTGGACCCGTTGAAGACCACTAGAACATACTATTTGCACGCCACCTCATTCTGAGTGGTATGAGATTCCAGGGGTTCCATGCACTTACCAACAGAAGCAAGCCAGCTGTTAGTTACCCAAGCAAGTGGAATTAACTCTTGATTAGGAAAAAACAGGATCTGCACAGGAGTGCCAGGCCTAATGAGCAGAGCAACTCATCTTCAGTAGCAGAAACTGAAGGTCCCCACCTTCCCACAACGATTTGAGTCCCCTCCTCTCCAGGGCTTTTCCCAAGCAATCTCTGACTGTGCCTGCAGTTTTTGCTCCTTCTGCTTCTGGGAGACCAGGGAGAGGGGAACTTGTTGTAGCAGGAGGGGCAGACAAACACAGCTCTTCACCAGCTGGACTCCTCTCTGCCTCTTGGCTTCCTTCCTCTCCTGCTTCAGCTTCTGGTTCCGATTCTGGACTTCTCTCTGCCACAAACTCTCCCTGCTCACTAAACCCTGTTAACTCTTCAGCTTCCAACTCCTCCCAGTTGTCGTCTTCTCCCACCACCAATACCTGGGCTCTGAGCCTTCTTCCCTTTGGGGTTCCCCAGCTGGTTCTTCCTACCATTTGCATGCGTCAAGCCAGTCTGTGACACCCAGGGTTCATGTTTCATTCGGAATGAGACACAGTGGAGCCTGCGGTGTCTTAATGATATGTGATTTACTTACACATATATACAACCTGAGCCTACAGCATCAACATCCCAAGATGACCTTTCTTCCCCCATAGCCGCAACCTTTGATTCGAACAGAAATCAAACATCACTCTCTGCAATTCAGTCTTCGCCCCCCCCCCAATCCCTCCTAAATCCACTTTCCATGAAATACGGAAACACAAGCTTCAGATGTATAAAGTTTCATATCTCTCTGCACAATCTAATGGAGTGAGTCATACCATTCTATTTCTTTACATGTATTGGCAGGCTGAAATGCGTATAATTCCAAGTGCAGATGCTTTCTTTCAGCAAAAATGTTACCAATATTTCTGCAGACAAATCTTTCTCTATTCCTCCCCCCCACCCTCACTGGTGTAGGAGGATTTCCGATCTAAAGTGGAAGATTACATTAAGCGCTATGCAAGATGATGAAGGGAGAAGGCAGGACCATGGATTGTGTATGCAATGTTGATTGGTAACTTGATAAAACATCAAAAAACCTGGAATGTGCTTGTTCTGTATCCATGTTGTTCTGAAGAAGATAACAAGCTTCAAAATAGTTCATGTCAAATGGTGAGTTCACCGTCAATACAAGAAGAAAATTGTGTATGTTGGTTGGAGAAAAGGTGGTTTTCTTAACTCTTGACAATGTTTTCTTTTCTGAAATTGTACTGTATATCTGGAATTGAGATATGCTTGAAACTTAGAAGAAATCACTATTAAGATTATTTTCACTCAAAAAATTATTATTGTCTAGTAAAAATTAATGGTATGTTTACTGGAACACTTAAAAATTGGCAATAAAATTGGTCTTTATAGAACTTTTAAGACGCATAAATATTTGCCTTTGCTGGAACTGAAAAAAAAGTCCTGCACTTGAGCAAAGGTAATTGCATAAAGCCAGTTTATACCTACTGTTGAAGTTCTTATATTTAATTTAACTTTTTAAAATTGCTGCTTTCTCTTCCTTTTTTTTGCCTACAGTGTTTTTAGTTTGCATTTATTGTGCAAAGCACTTACTGAACCCAAGGCTGATTCTATGGCCTACATATAAATGCAGTGTATTATTTTTAAAACCCAATATTTTACATGGAGGTGCAATGAAAGGGAAGTGTTTTTTTAAACTATCTTTTTAAATTTTAGATTTTGCTGTGGAAAGTTGATATTTCAGACTATTATATAATAAAGTGACATGAAGTTTCAAGTAATAACTTGGGAGAACTACCCAAAGCTCTAGCACCTAATCCATGAGAGCAACTTACTTCATGCTGCAATTTCATTATCACACTCTTGCAAACCAACTCTTCTGAGATAAAGGCATAGTTTATGAAGAGTGCTTTTAAAGCCTACTTAGCTAGCTAGCTCTATATCAAAGAATGTATATATCAGATTGCAGCATGCCTGTTGGGTGGGAGGGTGCATGTACCTCAGGAACTAGTTCAAAGCAAATGCCACACACAATGTGTGTTTATTATTTTAGCCTACTTCTTCCTGACATGTTGATCACAGTTGATACTGTAACTGGCCTGGGAATCAATTGAGAGAGCCATAGTCATCAAATTTTATTTAGGTTTCATACATAAAAGTGAAATGTATTTTGGGTTACTGTGATAAATTACCGCTAAAGCCAGAAATGAATAAATGTTTGTGTAGTTTCATGCATATGTTGTGCAAAACATTTCCTGCCTCAACAGTTACCTGTGCCATATGAAAGAATCCATTTAAATTCATCAGGTGCTTGTGAATTGCTATTATGGTAAAAACTGTAAACTTTGATAATGAAAGCCCTGAAATTGCACCATGATTTTCATAGATTTTATCAGTGTAAGACATTTGGCTGTGCAGTTGTTACGATCTAGCCAAGGTTATATGCTTTTAGGTCCCATCGATTTGAATGGGAAATATTTAAACATAAGTTTAACTTTCCTTTTGCCATCAATGATACTTTAAAAGTACTTAACCTTTGGCGGGATTGTACCTAGTGTGTCTTAAAGATCTGTTGCAAAACATATAGTTCCTTAAACTTGCAATGCTGCTACTCAGAACTTGGGTAAATGACCTTTTCTAGTCACTGATGTTGGTGTGCAGAGTTGGGCCTCTGAGAAATTATTCAAAAATATTCCTCTAAATCTATAAAGCAATGTGTAATTTTATTGAAAAGTATGAAAGAGATTATTCCTAATAATTTTCATGAGAAGCATTTTCCCCTTTCTTAAAAAGAAAATACTGAAACAGCAGGAAAGATAAGAGCCACTGCACATTCGTCTTTGTAATCCGTAACATAAATATAGCCTGAAGGACTGTTTCCCCTGTTAAACATGTATAATGTGGAAATACATTTCTTTAGGTATGATTAAAGTTATCCATAGTTTTACCATCTGCTGATTTGTCCAATAAGTGACCATCCAATCATGTATCTGGGAGGAACTTTTCACCTTAAGAAAATAGCCTAAAATGGGTTCTCAGTAATTCATGCTCTTTGATATTGTATTGGTGTCGGATACTCGTTTTGTAAAACAAAAAACACTGGCCACACTCTGGACCTTGTTTTCTCAACTGGGCAGCAAGAGGGTGATCTGAAAGTAGGGGGATATTGACATCAGTCCCTTGTCATGGTCAGATCACTTCCTGTTGAGATTCAGGTTTTCACCTTTCCCCCACCACAGAGGTGGGGAACCTAGGAGGATGGGCCACCCTAAGAGGCTGGTGAATCCAACGGGTTTCTAGGTGGCTCTGGAGTGTTTTCCATCTGATATGATGCACTCCTGTCGAAGCCCTAGCTGACCAAATGATGTGGGCTGAATATCCAAATGATGTGGGCTGTTGACACGATCACTCCAGAGCGCCCTCTTCTACTTCATGGAGTTCTTTTGGCTCCCTGGTATATCCCAGAGCTTAGGCCAAGGAAACAAGATGGGAGACTGCTGGAACGCAAGTCTAAGAAAACTCCAATGCAATTGAAAACTGGTGAGAGCTCCTCATCAAGCCTACCTAGTGGCAGCAAAGAAGGCTTACTTTGCTGCCTCCATTGCATCCTTATTGTGCCATCCAGCAGAGCTTTTCTGGGTAGTGTGGGGCCTGTTACAGTCTGGCATAAAGGAAGTGACAGAACTGACAGTAGTTCGCTGTGACTTCTTTGCAAAGCATTTTGAGGAGAAAATCACTTGCATCTGCCAGGACCTTGACTCCAGTGTTACAGCAGCTGAATCTTGAGAGGCGTTCAGCACACTGTCTAGTTGTGTTATGTTAGATGCGTTTAAGCTAGTAAGGATTGAGGATGTGGACTGGGTCCTTGGGTAAGCCAGCGTGACCACGTGCTCTGCACCCCTGCCCCTCTTGGCTGGGGGCAGCTGGCTGGGCCAGGAAGGTGATTATTGTCTCCCTAGCAGAGGGGATGGTCCCTGCCTTTTTGGGAAATAAGTAATTACCAGCCGGTTGCTAATCTCCCCTTGGGCAAGCTTCTTGTGTGGGTGGTTGTGGACCAGATCCAGGTGATTTTCTAGATCCATTTTAATTGAGTTTTGTGCTCAGTTTTGGCACAGAAACTGCTTTGGTTGCCCTGTAAAATGACCTCTGCCATCAACCATGGTATTCTTCTGGAGCTGCTATCCAAGTTCTGGGTGGGTGGCACTGTTCTGTGGTGGTTCCAGTCATACTTGGATGGTTGTCTCCAGTCCAGAGGGTGTAACTTGGGGAGTACTCTTCGGCTCCGTGGAGCCTTCAGTGTGTGATTCCTCAGGGTTCAGTTTTATCCCTCATGCTGCTTAACAGTTACATGAAACCTCTGAGTGGGGTCTTGGAATATGTTGTCAGCAATAGGGCTTTGCCCCATATTGGATATTGAAATAACATTGTGATAAGTGTTTCAACAAGGCAATATACCATTGAACAAAAGGTGAAACTTGACAGCTTCCCAGGGGGTAGCTCAGCTGAACGGATTCTTTACAGATACTTTGCACATAATTTGCAGGCACCCTGTCTCCTCCTATGTTTGCTCTCTCCCTCCTAACCAATGAGAAAAGATCCAGCAGCAAAGTAAACAAGGCAAAGCAAATAAATAACTAGACAAAGAACTGGAAAGCACTTCCTTCTTCTCTCACACTCACCCCCGCCAGTGGAAAAAAGGTGGGGAAGAGTTTTGTTTTTATTTTCTGGTGGAGGTTCCATGGCTGGTTCCCCCTAGCTTTCGTCCATATCAAGGGATTGGTGTGATGAGGGCTTTTTGCACGTCTACTCACAAGCAAGCCCTACTGAATTCAATGAGACTTACTCCCAGGAAAGTCGAAGTAAGCTTAGTTGAACTCAATGGGGCTTATGCATGCACAGATTCCACTTGGACCTCTGAGTGGGGAAGCAGATGCAACTTTACTAGTAAAGGCCCTCCACTGCAGATAGGTCGTGATATATTGAGGTATTGCAATACTTAGCTGGTGATATATTGTGATGTGGAAAACCGGACATCACCCAGCCCTAGTCAGCAATATGCTGATGGAACAGCTCTATCCTTTACATCGACAGATGTGGCAGTGGAAGTGCTGGACCGTTGCCTTGCCTTGGTAATGGACTGGATGAGATCAGGTATGTCGCTTGGGGGCACGTCTGGATCCCCTGCTATTGCCTGAGGCTCAGGTGACCCCAGTGGCCTGCAGCTTCAGGAGGTGGCCTGTCTGTGCCACAATCTGAACAGGAGAGCCTGACTTCTGTAGTCTGTGCTCTGGTAGCCTCTAGGTTAGATTGCTGCAACATGTTAAACGTGGGGCTGCCTTTGAAGATGGTTCAGAAACTCCGCACAATTATTATGTTTTCTGAGAAAAAAGCTGAGTGGTGGTGAAGCCCAGAATTCAAGAGGGGAGAGATGGGGATCTTTTATTATGGCAGACGGGTCTAGTTTTTTTATCATAGTCAATTATTTTCTCACAGCAATTTGCAGGAAAAATTAACAACTTTCCCATGCGGATCTATGCCCTCCTGAATGCAAGAAATTGAGAGATCTGCATTGTATCTCCAAAAATCCATTGGGGGGGGGGGACAGAGGCCGACCCCACACTGACAAAATGACCATTGGGATAACAAGAAAGGTCCTTCTGGGTGGGGACTGCTCCTAACTTTGAAACAACTTTTCTAAAGAAGTTAGACTGGCTCCCTCCTTGTTGCCTTTCAGTCAGCAAGTGAAGACTTCCTTGTTCCAACAGGCTTTTGGGAACCAACTGCTTTTAATGAAAGGGCTGGTCCCATGCTGTTTCTATTGTAATTATCTGTATGTTTTAAATAGATTTATACATACATACATATGGAGTATGTGTGTGTGATTGTTTTTTTTTTAATTATTATTTTTCCATGTATTTAACTGTTCTTAGTTTTTCTGTAAGCTGCCTGGAATCCCTGTCAGGAAAAAATGCAGGCTCAAACAAACAAACAAACAAATAAATAAGGGGGGGACGGCCTATTCTATTTCTCCTCCACCCCTTTCCCTATTCAAGTCAATGAGAAAAGAGGCTTTATCCCTGAAAACCTGTTGAATGGTAATGCTGGCCCTTGTGGCAGATTCACACTAGTTCTCGTTCCAAAATTTGTCATACTTCTGTCCCTTAGAAGAGGCGACTGCATGCCTGCCAATTTCATTCAATTCTGTGAAAATGGGGATGGAGCTACAGCCATTTTTAGATTCCCCATTACAATCATTCCTCGGAAGTCGAACGGAATCTGTTTCCAGAGGTCCATTTGACTTCCAAAGCTTCTGATTGGCTGCAGGAAGTGCTTGACTTTCGGCTTCTGAAAATCGTTCGAAAAACAGAACACTCACTTCCAGGTTTTGATCGTTTGGGAGCCAAGGCATTTGAGATCCAAGGTATGACTGTATAGAAAATGGGAATAAGCTTTGTTTTTAATGGATCTAATCTGGTCCCAAATAACAAGCCAAACTGGAAAGACACAGAACAGCTCTGAAGAAATTCGGCTGCTTTCTAAAGGTACAGATAAAAGCCTACTGTTGTGGTCAGTCTACCCCCCTACTAGCCAGTATTTCTATCTTTACAAAATTTGGAATGGCTTTGTAGATATGCTCTCTGTAACATTTTGTCTTGCCCTGAGCAGAGAAGAACATAGCATGCATGCATGTATGTAAATGAAATGACATAGTTGTGGACTACAAAGACTGAAAACGTAAGTGCAAGGGAAATAACTCTGTGTAAACAGATGACCATCTCCTTAGTAGTTATTAAGGAATGAAGATGAGTGGGATCTGATCTCAAAGAAGAGGAAATTACAAGGAAGATGGTCCTGAAGTGCTTTATAAAAGGTAAGATGCACTTAAGAGCCTGAGCCAAAGGGAGATTCAATCAACCAGCACAGAAAAACAACAATAGTGTCCCAGAACAGATTTCATATCCTGTAGAGTAGATACACAATCAAGTACATTTTTAAAAAAGTTTTCTATCACTTTGATTTATTTGACTAGTAAGTTGAATGTGCAGCCTGATTCTATGCATATTTGCTCAGAAATAAATATCCACTGCATTCAGTGGACTTTCTGTCAAGCACATGGGCACAAAATTAAAGCCTTACTTTGTTTTAAAAAACTATTGCAGTGCTTGTGAATCCTTGTAAGGTGTAATGGGCAGATAGCATAAAATATCAGTGATTATAATCATGTCAGTCTGTATAGTTTGAAACCAATAAAATTAATTTCTTGTGATTATGGTTACGATTGGAACTTTAAAAAAATGAAAACTGACAGTTGTGTACAAAACCACCACACTTCTTAGTCACCAGTTGTGCAACGCAATGGAAATTTTCAGAGATCTTGCTTTTCTTCTATAGACTTGGGGGGAATTCTGAACTGGTGAGAATTGGGGGGGGGGGTTTGCAAAATATAAGGAGCAAGAAGTTTGAAATAATCATTATATTTCAATGCTTTTCATTCAGTCATAAAGCTGCTTATGAACAATACATAACTAACATACTAGAACATTGCAATTAAAACATAAATCACTTAAAAGAATTAGAATATAGATTTGTAGAGTTGGAAGGGACCCCAAGAGTCATCTAGTCCAACCTCAGAATAACAACAAATCATCAGTAAAACAACCACCTTCTATAAAATATTATTAACAAAATTCACAAGTTCCATTAATGAACTGAATTTTTAAACTTCTTATTTTTCTCCAATATTTCCTCACTTGGTTTTAGCTTTTTAATATATTTTTCATAGTTTTCATAGTTTTAACATTTGAAAATATAGCTCTTACCCCTTCTGCTGACAAACATCCATCCTCTTCCATTTCTTCCCTATCTTTTTCTCTCTTTTTGACATGTATCAAAATAAAAACATATCAAAATAATTTTGCTGGTCAATGGGCTTGAATCCATACTCTCAGAATCATTGAGTAATATTTACTATGTCATAATTAGAATTGTAATCAGTGGACTTAAGCCTACGTGTATGGCTAACAGTACCCATTAGAAAAAGAAAAAAAAAGAGTAAGACTCTTAATTGTTTGTTTGTTTTTGTTTTTTTTAAAAAAAGATCCAGTTGACAGAGCAAGATCAGTTGAAAGACAGAAAAGATATTTGAGGAGTAAAATAATTCATTCAAGCTCAACTGCAACATACTTCACAAGCTCAGTTCAGGGGGATCAAAGTGACATGGAAGCTCTTGACAATCTGTTAATTATTCATCCTGATTTACTCACACAAAAGCTTATGAGGTGGTGCTCAAACCTTTTCCTCTGAGCCACACTTTCAGAATAAAAATTTCCTTGTGCCACATCAATATTTTACTGGTAAGAAATACATTGGAAAACAAAAAGTGACAACAACTAGCCGTGCTTGATTTATAGAAGAACACAACTACTTTATAATATGACCACTAGACATCCAGAAAGTATAAAACAAGGCAGTGACGGAAGAACATGGATCATTCTCAAAATATATGGATTGCCCTTGAATCTCCCCACCACACTTGCCATCATCCTCTCCTGCCAAACCCTTTGAGAACAACTGGACTAGGCTACGCCCAGTCTTTACGGAGCATTTCTTCTGCTAAATTTCCAAGAACAATGAGCATTCATCTTGATTTGCTTGGGCAGGGCTTATTGATTTTCCCATTAGCCATCCTGCACTTTTCAGCCCATTTACCCTCACTTTCTGAACTGCAAAAAATCTGGATTTTTTAAAAGTAGATTTGTTGCACTAGGGCGACAGAGTGCTTTCATCCACTTAAATGGCACACTCCCAGTATGTCTGGGAATCCCTCCCACACACAAAATGACAGTCTGGGGGAGAGCACCCTGTCAACACCACCATCACAGAGCAACAGCGCCAGGTCCGCAGCAGCCTGAAATTGGCAGCAAATACAGGATAGCAGAAGGCAGAATACAAGAGCAGGGTGAAATTAGCAGCAGCGGAGCCAGGTGAAGTTGCGCTAGGTCCAAACTATTAACAGCTAGAAATCAATTTAAAGAGAAAAGGTTAACCAAAAACGTCATGTTAAGTTCAGTAAGCATTATCTTGTGCCTAGAGAGTAGTATTGGAATCCAAATAGCTCCGTGTTAACACCCCTTTTTTATGCACTTCATAGAAACAGAGAATTGAAGATTTGGAAGTGATCTCCAAGGGCCATCTAGTCCAACCCCGTGCAGTACAGGCACCACAGTAAAATAATAAGAGCAGGTTGTTTCTCTGCTCACACGGGCTCTTTTCCCTCCTCTTCTGTTATCGGAGTCTGAGCCCCCACTCCTATTTTCACCTCTCTCTTACCCATCCCCTGCTTGCTCTGCAACAGTGCTGGGCCTCCACCTGAAGTGAAGGTGAGTTGCTCTTTGGGGGTGCATGTGGAAAGCAGCCATATTTTGAAGAGCAAAACAGAGGACAGCTCATGCGCAGACACCCACCCGTGAAAGAGCACGGCCTGTTATTTCATGATACATAAACCTTAGCCACGTGGCTGGAGGTCTTTATATGTAGCCAAACTATTCATCTCTATCCTACTTGCACTCCTTGATGTCTCCCACTTAAAAACACTTAAGTTAATGCTTAATTATAAAATAACAGAACAGGAGTGGAAGGCGCCATCCAGAATATGCAGTTGGGCAAATCTCCAGGGCCGGACGGCTTAACCTCAAAATGTTATAAATCTCTGAAAGATTGGCTAATTCAACCACTAAAAGAGGTTTGTAATGAAATTTTGGAGGGGAAAAAAGCGCCAGAGTCGTGGAAGGAAGCTTATATTACACTCATACCGAAAACTGAGTCTGAAAAAACACAGCTCAAGAACTACCGCCCCATATCCCTACTTAACGTGGTTTATAATTTTTTTGCAGATATTTTGGCTAAAAGATTGAAAAAAGTACTAGTTGAGGAGATACACAAAGACCAAGCTGGCTTTCTCCCGGGTAGACACTTGTCTGATAACACGAGAAACATAATTAACATTTTAGAGAAACTGCAAGTGAATATTAATACTAAAGCAGTTTTGATATTTGTTGATGCGGAGAAAGCTTTTGATAATATTTCTTGGAGTTTTATGAAGAAAACTCTTCAGGGGATGGGGGTTGGTCAAGGTTTCGAAAACGGTATAGGTGCAATTTATTCAGAACAAAAGGCGAAATTGATAGTTAACAAAGTGGTGACAGAAGAATTTAAGATGGAGAAAGGGACACGACAAGGCTGCCCAATTTCCCCATTGCTTTTCATTTCGGTCCTGGAGGTTTTGCTAAACATGATTAGAAGGGACCATCTGATTAAAGGTATTCAGGTCGGAGCTAAACAGTACAAACTTAAAGCGTTTGCAGATGACTTAGTATTGACATTACAGGAGCCAGAATCTAGTACTAAAAGAGTATTAGAATTGATTCAGGAATTTGGTCAAGTGGCAGGATTTAAATTGAACAAGTTAAAGACTAAGGTTCTTGAGAAAAATTTAACACCGATTAAGAAAGAGAGGTTTCAGAAGGAGACGGGTTTAACACTGGTAAAGAAAGTAAAATACCTAGGGGTTAACATGACCGCTAAAAACTTAAATTTATTTAAAGATAACTACGAGAAATGTTGGTCAGAAGTGAAAAAGGATCTTGAAATATGGTCAAATTTGAAGCTTTCCTTGTTTGGTCGAATTGCCGTTATAAAGATGAATGTATTGCCAAGAATGTTATTTTTATTTCAATCATTGCAAATTTTGGACAAAATGGACTGTTTCAAGAAGTGGCAGAGAGACATTTCTAGATTTGTCTGGCAGGGCAAGAAGCCCAGAATAAAATTTAAAATATTAACTGATGCAAAGGATAGAGGTGGATTTGCCCTGCCAGACCTTAAACTTTATTATGAATCAGCAGCATTTTGCTGGTTGAAAGAATGGCTGCTTCTTGAGAACACAGACATTTTGGATTTAGAAGGTTTCAATAACATTTTTGGATGGCATGCATATCTGTGGTATGACAAGGTTAAAGCACACAAAGCATTTAAAAACCATATTGTCAGAAGAGCATTGTTTAATGTCTGGACAAGATATAAAGATTTACTTGAAAATAAAACCCCAAGGTGGCTATCACCGATGGAAGCGAAGGCTCAGAAAAAGCTCAATATGGAGGCCATATGGCCAAAATATTGGGAGATTTTGGAACAGGAGGGTGACAAACTGAAATTGCAGAGTTTTGAGAAACTAAAAGATAAAGTGCGAGATTGGCTTCATTATTATCAAATAAGGGAGGTCTACAACTTGGACAAAAAAACTGGTTTCCAGGTGGAAAAATCAAAATTGGAAACAGAACTGTTAGATCCCAAAACTAAGACATTATCAAGAATGTATAACTTGCTGTTGAGATGGAACACTCAGGATGAAACGGTTAAATCTGCTATGATAAAATGGGCACAAGATGTTGGACATAACATAATGTTTGCTGACTGGGAACAGTTGTGGACCACAGGTATGAAATTCACGGCATGTAATGCCTTAAGAGAGAATATTATGAAAATGATATACAGGTGGTACATGACACCAGTCAAGCTTGCAAAAATATATCATTTGCCCGATAATAAGTGTTGGAAATGTAAAGAAAATGAAGGTACATTCTTTCACCTTTGGTGGACGTGCCCAAGGATTAAGGCTTTCTGGGAGATGATCTATAATGAAATGAAAAAGGTATTTAAATATACCTTCCTGAAGAAACCAGAGGCCTTCTTCCTGGGCATAGTCGGCCAATTGGTGCCAAAGAAGGACAGAACTTTCTTTATGTTTGCAACAACAGCAGCAAGAATTCTCATCGCAAAGTATTGGAAGACACAAGATCTACCCACCTTGGAAGAATGGCAGATGAAAGTGATAGACTATATGGAACTGGCGGAAATGACTGGCAGAATCCGAGACCAGGGAGAAGAGTTGGTGGAAGAAGATTGGAAGAAGTTTAAAGACTATTTGCAGAAACATTGTAAAATTAATGAATGCTAAAATGATGCTGGATTGAAATGAAGTGGCTTTAGCAATAAGGTTAAAAAGAATATGTAAAAATGGACTAATAATTAAATCAAAATATAAAGCTATAATATGTTAAGACATAGAATTAAGATGAAAACAAAGAGGGAAAGGATTTGCTGAATTAACTATGTGAATTGGAATACAAAAAAGGGAGGTGTGAGGAGGTCAGGAAACAAGTAATTGAAATATAAGATACGAAAAGATTGATCTGTTTTTAATTGTTTTTAATTTTTTTTATGTATTCTGTATTTTTCTTTGTATTTTGTATTTTATCAACCACAATAATTACCAATTTATAATCAATAAAAATAACAGCAAACCACAATGCATAAAAAAGATCAAATTGAGAAACAAAGACACACAACTTATAAAACTGTTTTGAAAAAATATCCCTGAACTCTTCTCTTCTCTTTCCAGCTGCTGTTCTCAAGCAGCAGTACATGTGAAAAGGATCTAGGGGTCTTAGTAGACCACAAGCTGAACAGGAGTCAACAATGTGATACAGCAGCAAAAAAAGCTAATGCTATTCTAGGCTGCATCAAGGCTAGCATCCTGATCAAGGGAAGTAATAGTCCCACTCTATTCTGCCTTGGTCAGAGACCACACCTAGAGTCCCGAGTACAGTTCTGGGCACCACAATTTAAGAAGGAGGTTGACAAGCTGAAACGTGTGCAAGATGATCAAGGGTTTGGAAACCAAGCCCTATGAGGGAGTTGGGTATGTCTAGCCAGGATAAAAGGAGACTGATGAGCAATATGATAGCCGTCTTCCAATATCTCAAGGGCTGTAACATGGGAAATGGAGCAATCTTGTTTTTCCTGCTCTGGAGGCCAGGACCCGACCCAATGGCGTCAAGTTCCGAGAGAGGAGATTCTAATTAAACATCAAGAAAAAACATTCTGACAGTGAGAGCTGTTTGACAGTGGATCAGACTCTCTCAGGAGGTGATGGGCTCTCTTTTCTGGGAGATTCTTTTAGCAGAGGCTGGGTGGCCATCTGCATTGCAGAGGTTGGACTAAATGACCCTTGGGGTCCCTTCCAACTCTAGAATTCTATGATTCTATAAAGTAGCAGGATGAGCATCATCAACTGAAGTTCTTCTTACCACACAGCTGTTAAAGACACATTGGCAATCATATCCAAAATAACTCCATTTAAGCAAACTAAATTTATGCATATTTTCTTACAGGCCCGCCCAATCAGATTTACTTCCTAATAAGTGCACTTAGTTTTGCAGCCTTTTTCTCACTCCCACATCACACTTTGCTGGAGAGGTCAAGTAGACCCAAACCCTTGCTTACTGTTTTGTGACATCTTGATTGGTTTTGGTTGGTTTGAATTTTCCAAGTTAAGAGTCACTCTGGTGCTTAGCCGTGCTTAATTCCTCTGCTTAGCTTATTATTCTCTCTACTAGAAAAGCTTATTTATTTGGCATTGCATATAGCAATGGCATATAGGATTGGCAAGTAGCAACACTGACCCTGCTGTGAAATAAGTGTCAGAACTTTGTCCCTGCTCCACCACATCCCTCGGAGTGAGAGATGTCAAGGTCATTGAGAGCACTTGAGCACAGAGATTTCATCCAAGGACTGTAGCTGGAGAGGAAGGGGTTAAATTCATTTCCCATGCCTGATCTGATGCCATTAATTATCAAACATACACCCAGCTGTTGTTGGTAAGTTGTTGTGAGGTGAGGGGTATACAAGAGCTTATTCCCAGGTATGCACATATAAGATTGTAGCCTTAATATTATGCCTCTGTGTACCAGAGACAGGAAATAAAACCTACCGTATCTTAGGCTATGTTTCCATGCAAGTCTTTCTTAAATCAGTTAAACAAATTGCAAATAGGATAATTAAAAAGGACAAGCAGTTCCTTTCCGGAGCTTTCTGACCTGTATCTGTCCTCTGTTATGCTAATTTCTCATTAACATTCCAGCTTCCCTGAATTCACAACTGTTCCATCCTTTGTTGCTAGAATTTGAAAGGTTCCATAAATAGAAGGTTCTGCAGTAAATTTTCTATTGCCTGCACTTATTAAAAATCAGAATTTAATTGCTGTTGCCAGCTCTTCAGCTAACTAGGCTGCCTTCAGCATGTGGTCTGCCTTTGGCAGCTCTTTTACCGCAATAATATATCTGAAGCATGCATTTAGCTTCACAGTTTGCCTGTACCCAAACTGGTACTGTTTCTTTATTTCTTCCCTCTCCTGATTGCTTGAAGCCTGCAATCCTGTACACTCTTACCTGAAGGTAAGCCCCACTGAGGGGAGTGGGACTTTCACCTGAGTAAATAAATATACATAGAATTGCACCTGGAAAACATGCTCCAAATAAACAAAGGGAGGTGGGGTGATCCTTCCTAATTATATAATAATAATAATAATAATTTATTATTTGTACCCCGCCCATCTGGCTGGGTTTCCCCAGCCACTCTGGGCGGCTTCCACAGAAAACCAAAAATACACTAAAATATCACAGATTAAAAACTTCCCTGAACAGGGCTGCCTTAAGATGTCTTCTGAATGTCAGGTAGTTATTTATCGCTTTGACATCCGATGGGAGGGCGTTCCACAGGGCAGGCGCCACTACCGAGAAGGCCCTCTGCCTGGTTCCCTGTAGCTTTGCTTCTCGCAATGAGGGAACCGCCAGAAGGCCCTCGGCGCTGGACCTCAGCATCCGGGCAGAACGATGGGGGTGGAGACGCTCCTTCAGGTATACTGGGCCGAGGCCATTTAGGGCTTTAAAGGTCAACACCAGCACTTTGAATTGTGCTCGGAAACGTACTGGGAGCCAATGTAGGTCTTTCAAGACCGGTGTTATGTGGTCTCGGCGGCCGCCCCCAGTCACCAGTCTAGCTGCCGCATTCTGGATTAGTTGTAGTTTCCGAGTCACCTTCAAAGGTAGCCCCACGTAGAGCGCATTGCAGTAGTCCAAGCGGGAGATAACCAGAGCATGCACCACTCTGGCGAGACAGTCCGCGGGCAGGTAGGGTCTCAGCCTGCGTACCAGGTGGATTAGGAAACTCAGGAAGCTCCTTCTACTAAGACAGTCTTTCTGTTCATCTGTCCCAGAGCTAGGCAGCCTAAGACCCATGGGCCGGAAGCTTAAGCAGCCCATGAGCCGCCCCCGGACCAAGCTGCCCACTCGGTGAGTCCCCACGCACTGCGCTAAACCGGTGCAGTGCAGCACAGGGACTCTCTTCCGTGGCTCCGGAAATCACTTCTGCGCATGTTTGCGGCACCGGAAATTGCTTCTGCACATGCCCAGATGCCGGAAATCGCTTCTGCGCAGGCGCGATTTTCGGTATCTGGGCATGCGCAGAAGCGATTTCCGGCGCCGCAAACATGTGCAGATGCAATTTTTGGCGTCGCGTTGCATTGGTCCGGCCCACAGAGGATCTCTGCGGGAGTGTTCCGGCCCATGCCCGTTAAGCCTTGCTGACCCCTGATCTAAACCCTCTATCATCAGCACTGACTGGCAGAGGCCATGATGCCTCCCCAGAAGTCCCAGACCTTTTTGCTATGTATCTCAAAATCCTTCTGTTGGTAGATCTTACATGAGATTTAGTCCATCCCCATTGTCTCTTTGGTTCCTCATTTTGTGAACTTTGTCTGCCTGCTTTTCTTCCTACTTTCCAGCCTCCTGCGCAAGAATAGATTTAAACATTCTAAACAAAGTTAGCAAAACCTCCAGGACCGAAATAAAAAGCAATGGGGAAATTGGGCATCCTTGTCGTGTCCCTTTCTCAATATTGAATTCTTCTGTCACTATATTGTTAACTATAAGTTTAGCCTTTTGTTCAGAATAAATCACACCTATACCATTTTCAAAGTTTTGTCCAGCCCCCATCCCCTGCAAGTTTTTCTTCATAAAAAGCCAAGAGATGTTGTCAAAGGCTTTCTCCGCATCTACGAATATCAACACCGCTTTTGTATTAATATTAACTTGTAACTTTTCCAAAGTGTCAATTACATTTCTCATATTATCCGATAAATGTCTACCAGGGAGAAAGCCGGCCTGGTCCTTATGTATCATTTCTGCTAAAACTTTTTTAAGTCTTCTGGCCAAAATATTTCTAGATTTGTCTGGCAGGGCAGAAAGCCCAGAATAAAATTTAAGATACTGATGCTAAAAACAGAGGGGGGTTTGCCCTGCCGGACTTCAAACTTTATTATGAATCAGCAGCTTTTTGCTGGTTGAAGGAATGGCTACTTCTTGAGAACACTGACATCTTAGATCTTGAAGGTTACGATAATGTATTTGGGTGGCATGCATATTTGTGGTATGGCAAGGTTAAAGCGCATAAAGCATTCAAAAACCATATTGTCAGGAAAGCACTATTTAATGTCTGGATAAGGTATAAAGATTTTTTAGAGAATAAAACCCCAAGGTAGTTATCACCTATGGAAGCGAAAGCTATGAAAAAACTTAACATGGAGGCAAAATGGCCAAAGTATTGTGAAATCTTGGAACAGGAAGGTGACAAGTTGAAATTGCAGAGTTATGATAAGCTCAAAGGGAAGGTGCGAGACTGGTTACATTATTTTCAAATAAGAGAGGTTTATAATCAAGATAAGGAAATTGGCTTTCAGGTGGAAAAATCAAAGTTGGAAACAGAACTGTTAGAACCCAATGCTAAGATATTATCAAGAATGTATAATCTGCTGTTGAAATGGAGTACTGAGGAAGAAACGGTAAAATCTGCCATGATTAAATGGGCACAAGATTTAGGACATAACATTATGTTTGCTGACTGGGAACAGTTGTGGACCACCGGGATTAAATTTACGGCATGTAATGCCTTAAGAGAGAATATTATGAAAATGATGTATAGGTGGTACATGACCCCAGTCAAGCTTGCAAAAATCTACCATTTGCCCGAGAATAAATGTTGGAAATGTAATGAAATTGAAGGTACATTCTTTCACCTTTGGTGGATATGTCCGAAGATTAAGGCTTTCTGGGAAATGATTTATAATGAAATGAAAAAGGTGCTTAAATGCACATTTGTGAAGAAACCAGAGGCCTTTCTCCTAGGCATAGTTGGCCAATTGGTGCCAAAGAAGGATAGAACTTTCTTTATGTATGCTACAGCAGCAGCAAGAATACTTATTGCGAAGCATTGGAAGACGCAAGATCTACCCACCTTGGAAGAATGGCAGATGCAAGTAATTGACTATATGGAAATGGCTGAGATGACTGGCAGAATCCGAGACCAGGGAGAAGAGTTGGTGGAAGAAGATTGGAGGAAATTTAAAATTTATTTACAGAAGTACTGTAAAATGTATGAATGTGGATGATATTGAAATAAAAAGAAGAAGTTCTAGTAACAAGAGTTAAAAATTGGAAATTATAAATTTGGGAGGTAAAATATTTAAGGACAAAGTAATACGATATAAATTTGCTGAGTTAACTGTTAAAGAGGGATACAAAAAAGGGAGACGCGAGGAAGTCAGGAAAATAAGTTAATTAAAGATGAATAACTAGAAAAGAGTGATTTGTGTTTGCCTTATGTTATTTATGTCATTTGTGGTGTTATTGATTGTTCTTTTCTTTTTTGTGAAAGATTGTATTGTTGTGTTTTTTACTTTTCTGTGCGTTTATTGTATTATGTTTGGATGTATTTTTTATTGTTAAACTTAATAAAACATTATTATAAAAAAAATTTAAACATTCTAAGCAAAAGGTAAACAAGTTGAACATCCTCTTCCCATACTTGTTTACAGCATCTGGAGGTGAAGCTTCAACTGTCTGCATATTTGGAGTCAAGGCAGCTGTTCCTTTGGCCACGCAGTCTTTTAGCATACATGAGCAGCTGCTGTTGTGTCTTGGGGTGTGTCTTAGGAGGACCTACCCAAAATAGAAATTCAGTCCACATTTGGCCTGGATGTTTTCATGGTTAAAGTTTTGTTTCCATCTTTTATTTATTTTTATTTTATTTTATTGGGTTTTATAAACAAGAATAATGTTATACAAATAAGTATACCAAGTTTTTAATGTCACTTGTAAATCACAAAATAGCATAATAAATGTTGAAACATATCTACAACATATGTTTCATTATGAGTGGTCAATGTAAAAATTATTGGTTTATGAATTGGTTTAAACAATTAGGAAGAAGAGGAGGAGGGGGAAAGGGGGTGTTTCCATCTTTTATGATTGTTTAAAATTGCTTATATGCCACTTACCATTTAGAAAGTCTTGAAGCAGTTCATAATGATGAAAAATTAAATTGATTTTAAAAAGTGAAAATATCAGATGATCAAGAAATTGAGGACTTTAGAATTCAGCATTAATGATCAGGAAATGCCTGAGCAAGTTTGCAGTAAATGTCAGAAACACGCCACTGTCCATTGTGTGCAAATAACTTTTGCTCAGGAGCATTCAGTGTCTCTGAACAGCACAATCCTCACCATGTCCACTCAGAAGTAAGTCCTACAGAGGTCAATGGCGCTTACTCCCAAGTATGTGGGTTAGGATAGCAGACTTTTTTCCCTCAGGGATGCCTCTTTGCTATGCCCTCTTCAAACTGTTTGAAATGTAGTGGTTACTCGGGCATCGATATAACTGTAAGAAAACACCTAAGCCTGCCATTTGATGTAAACAGTCAGGATGGAGCACTGCTGACAAATTCTATTTGCATGTCCGTTCCACAGCCTGCCAGACATCTTTAATTTTCATGATTTTTCTGCTGAGAGCAACTGATGTATTTGTAACAGCAGCTCAGCCAATGACTATGTGGAACAAGCAGCACTGGGATGGAAGGACAGTGCCTGCCCTAATGGAACACAGGAAATTATAGTAGGGCAGCGGGAAGAGTTCAGCTCCCCTTACCAGCCTGCACTTTTTGTGGTAAATATTAGACTTTTGAACTCACACATAATGTGTGAATGGGGCAGACCCATAAGCAACTAACATGGCTGCCCTCACCATTTCTAGTTTGGCCCATTTTGACTTCTTAATGTTAAGAAACAGTTACCCTCTATCTGGTTTCTGAACAAGCTCTGCTCTCGAGAATAATAATTATCATTTTATTATTAATGCTCCACCCATCTGGCTGGGTTTCCCCAGCCACTCTGGGCGCCTTAACTTGATAAAGGAGCCCTTGTGGGCTTCTGGTGTTCAGCAGCTGGCCAAACAGGGACCTTGCTATGGCCTACAGCCGCAGTAGTAAGTAGGACTTCTAAAATCAAGCTGCATCACTCAGCAGCAAGCCATCACCCGCAAAACACTATGCATTGCAAAATCTTACTAGCTCAGGTAGGAGCTTTATTTACAGTTTTTGCGGGCATCCTGCTCTTTATGGTGTTGACTTACACAAAGAAATCCTTCAGGGGCTCTGGATATCTGCATTGCTTGCCTTCATATCAAATTAGGAATATAATATTGCTCTGCACTATCCCAGCACTGTATGAGCTTCATAAGATAGCTAGCTGCAGACTTCGTTGTAAATAACATACCCAGCCATTGCTTCACAAGGATGACAATGGCCTGAACTACAATTCTCCCTTTTATAGGACAACTGACATGGGGCCTGATGTAATGGTCTTCCTTAACTTCCTTCCCCACATTGCTAATGGGAGCAGGGAATGCAGGCCATGACATCAGGGCATGTTTGGCAACCACCACACAATACCAAATGTGTTTTGCACTACAGGAGGCTGATAATGATCTAGTCTGATGGTGCAGGTCTCAAGTGCTCACTGAGGAGGTAAACATGTGTTTGGAGGGAACCTTCTTCAGGCTGCAGGTGGGGGCTGACATAGAACTGTAGAGTTGGAAGGCCCACAAGGAGCATTTAGTCCAACCCCTTGCAATACAGGAATCTGGTGCACAATGTGTGGCTCAAACCCATGACCCTGAGATGAAGCGTCTCATGCTCTGCCAACTGAGCTATGACTTCTATAGCTTCTATAGCTTTTCTTTATATTAAAAAAATATTTAAAAATCTCTGCACAAACATTCAAACAATTCTATACATGCAACACAATGATATGAGGATGTGGTGACAGAATACTGAAGTTGCAGAATGAATATTAGCAGCGCAAGGAGTGGGATTGTCTAGAATATTTCCCCCTGATGTGCTATCCTTCTACCTGCAGGGAGAATTGGGGAGTCTAAATCAAACCCCTTATGAATACACAGTGGAAGTGAGGAACAGGTTTAAGGATTTAGGTTTGCTGGACAGAGTGCCTGAAGAACTATGGATGGAGGCTCGTAACATTATACAGGAGGCAGCAACGAAAACCATCCCAATGAAAAGGAAATGCAAGAAAGCAAAGTGGCTGTCCAACGAGCCTTACAAATAGCGGGGAAGAGAAGGCAAGCTACAGGAAATTGAATGCAGATTTCCAAAAAATAGCAAGGAGAGACAAGAAGGCCTTCTAAAATGAGCAATGCAAAGAAATAGAGGAAAACAAGAGAATGGGAAAAACCAGAGATCTGTTCAAGAAAATTGGAGATATGAAAGGAACATTTTGTACAAAGATTACCATAATAAAGGACAAAAGTGGTAAGGACTTAACAGAAGCAGAAGACATCAAGAAGAGGTGGCAAGAATACACAGAGGAATCACACCAGAAAGATATGGATGTCTCGTACACCCCAGGTAGTGTGGTTGCTGACCTTGAGCCAGACATCCTGGAGAGTGAAGTCAAATGGGCCTTAGAAAGCACTGCAAATAACAAGGCCAGTGGAAGTGATGGTATTCCAGCTGAACTATTTAAAATTTTAAAAGATGATGCTGTTAAGGTGCTACACTCAATATGCCAGCAAGTTTGGAAAACTCAGCAATAGCCAGAGGATTGAATCATAGAATCATAGAATCATAGAGTTGGAAGAGACCACAAGGGCCATCGAGTCCAACCCCCTGCCAAGCAGGAAACACCATCAGTCTACATCCCAAAGAAGGGCAGTGCCAAAAAATGCTCCAACTACCACACAATTGCACTCATTTCACATGCTAGCAAGGTTATGCTTAAAATTCTACAAGGCAGGCCAAAGCAGAGAACTCCCAGAAGTGCAAGCTGGATTTCGAAGGAGCAGAGGAACCAGAGACCAAATTGCAAACATGCGCTGGATTATGGAGAAAGCTAGAGAGTTCCAGAAAGACATCTACTTCTGCTTCATTGACGATGCAAAAGACTTTGACTGTGTCGACCACATCAAACTATGGCAAGTTCTTAAAGAAATGGGAGTGCATGATCACCTCATCTGTCTCCTGAGAAATCTCTATGTGGGAAAAGAAGCTACAGTTAGAACTGGATATGGAACAACTGATTGGTTCAAAATTGGGAAAGGAGTACAACAAGGCTGTATATTGTCTCCCTGCTTATTTAACATATGCAGAATTCATCATGTGAAAGGCTGGGCTGGATGAATCCCAAGCCAGAATTAAGATGGCCGGAAGAAATATCAACAACCTCAGATATGCAGATAACACAACCTTGATGGCAGAAAGTGAGGAGGAATTAAAGAACATTTTAATGAGGGTGAAAGAGGAGAGCGCAAAATATGGTCTGAAGCTCAACTTCAAAAAAACGAAGATCATGGCCACTGGGCCCATCACCTCCTGGCAAATAGAAGGGGAAGAAATGGAGGCAGTGAGAGATTTTACTTTCTTGGGCTCCATGATCGCTGCAGATGGTGACAGCAGTCACGAAATTAAATGACGCCTGCTTCTTGGGAGAAAAGCAATGACAAACCTAGGCAGCATCTTCGAAAGCAGAGACATCACCTTGCCAACAAAGGCCTGTATAGTTAAAGCTATGGTTTTCCCAGTAGTGATGTATGGAAGTGAGAGCTGGACCATAAAGAAGGCTGATCACCAAAAAATTGATGTTTTTGAATTATGGTGCTGGAGGAGACTCTTGAGAGTCCCATGGACTGCAAGAAGATGAAACCTATCCATTCTTAAGGAAATCAGCCCTGAGTGCTCACTGGAAAGACAGATCCTGAAGCTGAGACTCCAAGACTTTGGCCACCTCATGAGAAGAGAAGACTCCCTGGAAAAGACCCTGATGTTGGGAAAGATGGAGGGCACAAGGAGAAGGGGACGACAGAGGACGAGATGGTTGGACAGTGTTCTCAAAGCTACCAGCATGAGTTTGACCAAACTGCGGGAAGCAGTGAAAGACAGGAGTGCCTGGCGTGCTCTGGTCCAGGGGGTCACGAAGAGTCAGACACGACTAAACGACTAAACGACAACAACAAAAAAGAATACTATTTTCTGCCTGCAGTCTGAGGTGATGCCGTTAATTCTACCACCTGACAGGAATAGATCAGGCCTAAGTCACGTATCTAGAGGCTATAGCAAGGCCATCTGGGGCCACTGATGGTGCTTGTGTCTCTGCCACACAGGCAGTTTATGCTTCCACCATTGATCCTTCTTGGCAGCTGAGTTCCTTCCAGTATATAAAGAGCCTATCTGGAAAAAAGAAAAGGATTGAAAAGTTGGCAAAGGAGCAGAATCCCTTAAACTTCTCTGACTACAAGCCGCACCTCACTGTGCGTCCTTCCCTCAAGTGAACTGCAAGCATGACTCAGTCTGATACTGTTCATTGTGTCCCTTGCAGGCAAGAATTAATCATCTGTGCAGTTTGAAAGCCATCAGTGCTTAATGGACCCAGAGACCTGACCTCAATTAGTTTGTAATGAGACAGCATTCCTGGGTGCACAGGATATTCCATGTGGATGAACATTCTTTAAACAGATGGAGGCTGAAAATTAACTTGACAAGACACAGCCTTGTGGCCGGCCCTGATGCAAGCCACTGCTCCAAAGGCGCTGCAACGGATTACATAACCAGCACATATCGGCAAGAGATGCAGGAGCAGCTCCCATGGGAAAAATCGAAAGCTACAGATAAGTGATCAAGCAATCTCTGTACAGTGCTCAAATGATCTGTGAATAGGGTTACAGCTGATATACCTGCCAAAGCTGGTGAAACATGCTTCTGCCTGCCCCTGCCAAGACCTCCCAAGTTAGTGCAGAGCCTAGACCTGCCCCACACGGTGAACTTTGGGGTGGGAGAGTGGGAGGTACCATCATAGATCCCCAAAAACCCACTTCTGAAGCAAGTGATCTCACAGAACTTCCACCTTGCCTCAATTTAACCTTATGCGCCATTCTAATGATTGCACTCAGACACTTCTTTTATTTAAGCACTGTGGTTATGTTGTTTTTTTAAAAAAGAAATGCAGGCAATACAGCATTTAGCCAAACTACAAGAAAGAAGATTCCACCTAAACATTAGGAAGAACTTCCTGACAGTAAGAGCTGCTCGACAGTGGAATTTGCTGCCAAGGAGTGTGGTGGAGTCTCCTTCTTTGGAGGTCTTTAAGCAGAGGCTTGACAACCATATGTCAGGAGTGCTCTGATGGTGTTTCCTGCTTGGCAGGGGGTTGGACTCGATGGCCCTTGTGGTCTCTTCCAACTCTATGATTCTATGATTCTATAAATAAGAAGACTGATTTGAACACATGTTTGTGTGCATGCTCACGTGTGTGTTCACACACACACACTGCTAAACAAAGTAGGGGCACCTGAGTATAGTCAACATGACACATTTTATAAGTTGCAGGACTCCAATTCCCATGGTCAGGGATGAGGAAAGCTCTAGGCTAGCAACATTTGGAGGGTACCACACCCTGCTACAGAAGCATGATGATACGTTCAACTACCTAAGACAGGCATAGGCAAACTCAGCCCTCCAGATGTTTTGAGACTACAGTTCCCATCATCTCTGGCCACTGTTCCTGTTAGCTAGGGATGATGGGAGTTGTAGTCCCAAAACATCTGGAGGGCCGAGTTTGCCTGTGCCTGACCTAAGATGTCACTGTATGCTTGAAGAAGCACTCTATGCTTCTTCAAAATGAGATGCGCAGTGAATGACATTTTAGGTGTGTGAACCTATCGCCATGCCTTTATTTCTGTGGAGGTTGTGCCTCAGAAGCAATAGCAGAACCACAAGGGGACACAGGACAAAAGCAACATGGCGTTGTTGTCATGTAGATGCAGGGTAAAAAAAGGAGTGGATGGCAAAAACTTCGCGATTTTTCTTTTGCCTAATTCCCTGATCTCTGTGACAGAGCTGGGGTAGACGGGTTCAGGTGATCCCTGAGATATCCAGGAAACCAAGTTGTTCAGAGCTTTGTAAATCAATCAAAGACCCTTGAACCTGGCTCAGTAGGAGATGGGCAGCCAGTGCGGCTGTTTCAACAGTGGTGTCACATGTTCCCAACCATAATCTCCCATCAGCAATAAGGCTGCAGCATTCTGTACCAGGTGGAGTTTCCGAACCAGTCCAAACACCAGCCCCAGACAGAGCGCATTGAGCAATCCAGCCTCAAGGTTACCAGCGCGTGGACTACAATGGTCAGGCTGATCCTGCCCAGGAATGGCTAGAACTATAACATATTTATTCTTGCAGGTTTTGAACCTGACATCTGTCTGGAAATTGCCATTGCTATCATCAGGGAAGGGAGGCAAGATGATCCTAAATACGACCTGGAATAAAACCACCCCAAAAAATTGTTGTGCTTTGCTGAAGCTAAGAACAGTTGTCTTCCACTGGTGCTGAAATCATAGCCTCCTTTATAGCTCTGAAAAGCAGGAGCCAAGTCTATTTGTGTACCGATGGATGTCCAGCCAGGGGCTGAAGTATTCTAAGAAGAGAAGATGAGCACCAATTGACAGATGCAAGCAGTTAAGTCTAGGAAAAAACAGCTGCGGTTAAGCAGAGGAGCAGCATGGTGTTGGATGGGCATCCTAGGAAGCAGCAGCAGGCAGTGAAACATGTTCATTTTTCCTCCAGCCAGGCTTTTAAAAAGCATGGATTTCTAGCCATTAGAAATGGGCTCATCGTTTACTGCCAGCATTAAGTGGAAACCTATGCTAGTTCCAAGCAGGGGCGCCAACTATAGGGGGCTCTGGGTGCCTGAGCACCCATAAAAAATGGTTGTGGGTGCTCAGCACCCACACTGCAGGGCTCACAACACAACCTTCGAGGTCTCACAAGGCCTTGGACAGCATCTTCAAGGCCTGGAGAGACCTCGGAACCCAACTTCAGGTGACAATGGAAGTAAGGTTCCAAGGCTGGCTGCTCTGGTTCCAGGGAAGAAGTTATGTGGTTCAGAGAGTCTTTTAAACCAGCCACCTCCTTGTGTATCCAGGTTATCAGTCAGTCTCAAGCGTCTTCCACCTTGCATCAAATTTCAGAATTAAATTATGAAGGTTTTAGCTCTCTTTCCTTTCCCCAGATTTTTGTGTGTCCTCAGTGCTTTATAACAAACATTCCTAGGAAGAAGCTGATGCTTAGTTATCCTTCCCCCCCCCATTCCATTGAGAAAATGGTAGCTCTGCTTAGCTAGTACATGAACTGTGCAGAGGAATCGACTCAGCACATAAAATCTGCAGTGCACTGGTCTTTCCATAAAAGCAAAGCTATTCCTTTGATACATTAAGGTGGCGGAACTACATTTGTTTGTGCATATATACATTACATAGATCTGTGTGCTATCAGTCAACTGAACTTATATCCTGCTCTGCTAAAAAAGACAGGATAGCAACATTTCTCTATATACAGTACAGTGGTACCTTGGTTTTCAAACAGCTTAGTTCACAAACAACTTGGAACATGAACGCTGCAAAACCGGAAGTAGGCGTTCTGGTTTTTGAACTTTTATTTGGAAGCTGAACATGCTCCGCTTTGGGTCCTCCTGTGATTCCTGTTGCACTGCTCATTTACATCTCCCCGTCGTAATTCAAGCCTTCCGTTTCCGATTGCAGTGTTCTGAGATGATATTTGGAGCTTATATTTGGTGCTTTTGTTTTTGCTATTTATTTTGCGGTTTTTGTTTTGAGGCTTTTTCAGTTAATTTGTTTTTGTGACTGTGTGGATCCCAGTTCAGCTACAGATTGATTGATTGATTGATTGATTGTGTAACTACAGAAATGGATAAAAGCCCCCCCCCCCCATCCAAACAATGACTATCATCAGTGCAGGTAAGAAAATTTTAACTTTTATCATCTACAATACTGTTTTATTTATTACATTGATTATTGCTTTCATTCTATGGATCAATGGTTTTGTTAGATAGTAAAATTCATGTTAAATTGCTGTTTTAGGGGTTGTTTTTAAAAGTCTGGAACGGATTAATCCATTTTGCATTACTTTCTATGAGAAAGCCTGCCTTGGTTTTGGAATGCTTTGGTTTTGGAACAGACCTCTGCAACGGATTAAGTTTGAGAACCAAGGTACCACTGTACTCATTATGCAATCACCGAACAGAAGTTTTCTCACTGTCTCAAGACCTTCCAATCACTCCCAACTCATAGAATCATAGAATCTTAGAGTTGGAAGGGACCCTGAGGGTCATCTAGTCCATCCCCCTGCAATGCAGAAATCTCAGGTAAAGCATCCATGTTAGATGCCCATCCAACCACTGCTTCAAAACCTCCAAGGAAGGAGAGTCCACCACCTCTCGTGGGAGTCTCTTCCACTGCTGAACAGCTTTTACTGTCAGAAAGTTTTTTCAAATGCGTAGTCGGAATCTCCTGTCTTGTGACTTGAAGCCATTGCCTTGAGTCCTACCCTCAAGAGCATAAGAAAACAAGAATGTTCCCTCATCTTTGTGGCAGTCCTTGAGATATTTGAAGATGGCTATCATATCACCTCTCCGTCTCTTCTTTTCCAGGCTAAACATACCCAGCTCCTTCAAGCGCTCCTCATAAGGCTTGGTTTTTTGACCCTTTATCATCTTGGCTGCCCTCCTCTGAACACGTTCCAGCTTGTCAACATCCTTCTTAAATTATGGTACCCAAAATTGGACACAGTATTCCAGGTGGGGACTATTACTTCCCTTGATCTGGACACTACTTTTGTTGATGCAACCTAGAATAGTGTTAGCTTTTTTTGCTGCTGCATTACACTGTTGACTCATGTTAAATTTGTGGTTCACCAAGACCCCTAGATCCTTTTCACATGTACTGCTAGTAAGCCAGGTGCCCCCATCTATATTTGTGCATCTGCTTCTTCCTGCCTAAGTGCAGAACCTTACATTTGTCCCTGTTGAAATTCATTTTGTGATCTTGTGCCCAGTTATCCAATCTGTTAAGGACATATTGAATCTTTATTCTGTCTTCTGTGGCATTAGCTCCCCCTCCCAGTTTGGTGTCATCTGCAGATTTGATGAGCATCCCCTCAATTCCTTCATCCAAGTAATTTATAAAGTCATTGAACAAAAATGGGCCCAGGACAGAAAGGAAATCAGATTGGTCTGGCATGACATATTTCTGAGAAACCCATGCTGGGTCTTAGTAACCACAGCATCCTTTTCTAAATGCCCACAAACCGACTGTTGAATTATCTGTTCTAGGACCTGTCCTGGTATTGATGTCAAGCTCACTGGCTGGTAGTTAACTGGGTCTTCATTTTTCCCATTTTTGAAGATGGGGGCAACATTTGCCTGCCTCCAGTATCTAGGGACCTCACCCGTTTCTGAGAATTCTCAAAGATTATAGACAAAGGCTCTGAAATTATATCCTCAAGCTCCTGTAGAGGCAGCTCTTCAGGCCCTGGAGATTTGAGGCAACTGGAGTTAACTCCTCTGCCTCCAACTGAAAATTGTCATCTAGGCAGGGGTGTAGCTAGCTGCTCTGGCACCTGGAGCAGCAGGGGTGGGGCAGCGAGCCGCCCATGGAATCCGCCTGGTGGACGCAAGCCCCACACGGCCGTTTTTAGCAGCACAGCGCCCTGAGCCACTGCGTCACTCCCAGGAGAGATGTGTGGCTCGGGCGTGCTGCAGGCCAGGCCCTGTGGTAAGTGCTGCCCCTCATGGTGTGCCCTTTTGTCACCCCCCTCAAGGATGACACCCGGGGCAGACCACACACCCCGCACCCCCCTTCCTACGCCCCTGCATCTGGGCTTTCATAAAATGAAACGGTTACTTTAAAAAGGATACAAAAGCCAGAGGTTGTTAATAGGGTTTTACTTACTCCGCACAGGCATTAGTAATATATTTAATATATTGAGTCAACCCAGTGGTTCACCATAAATTTTAGGGGAGTATCTGGCACCCAGAAATTTAGTGGCACCCACAAACTTATAACCTATTTCTAAAAGAGAAATAAATTGAAATAATGTGGGAGAAGAAGGCGAAAGCAGCAAAATTGTAAACCAGATAGTGTTCCTGAGTGAAGATAGTTAAAATATGGCAAGATTACTGTTCCCATATTAGGCTCATTGCCTAAGAACTGTGAAGAAGAAGAAGAAGAAGAAGTCACAAAATGGAGGAGGCATTGGGGGTCAATTGTGTCACTAATGGCATCACGGGAACTAACAAATAGGTGCCGAATAGGTTTTTGACTAATCATATCATGCCAGTCAGCTGCAAAGGACTGCTGCAAATGACAGGCTAAATGAGGGGATAACATTTCATTTTCCTAGGCTTAAAGTACTGCAATTTGAGTTATGTGAAAATGTGCTGTCCTTCTGGCAGATTCATATTATTCACACAGGAAGCTGCCCGGAACCTTGGAAGCAATGAATAACAACTGCAAATGATTACACTTCTAAAAATAGAAAATCTTAAAAGGTGTCCTCAGTGCCGCTTGTAAAAATAACCTCACAGCAAAACTCCTTAATTAATCTTTATGTAGTTTATTCATCAGGAATTTAAAAATGTTTTAGCTGGAAAAAATGTTATTTTGAGAAAGCATCAGGATCTAATTTATAACCCACAATTTGGCAGCCAAATGTTACTAATCAAGAGCTGACATGAAATGAGTGAACTGTGACCGCCCAGTTGTCCAGAGAGAGTAGGGAACCCATAGCTCATTGCATGGGAAGGGAATGTCTTTGAGTTACAAAGGGGGGGGGGAGGGTCCTCAAGTTTTATTTTGAGAAAGGAAAGTAATTAAATCTCTGCTTTAGATTTCTTTAGATCTGGCTAACTTTAAGAAATACCACTGTGAATTCAGAGCCCTTTTCTCTGAACTGGTGCCACCACCACCTTCTCTGGTAATTCTTTTTGACACCCACCCCCATAAGCTTTGTCCCAAATGTTTAACATTAATGTTTTATGGTCATGAGCAAACAGCCGGAACCTGAGAGACGGCTTTCAAGAGGTGCCAGACCTAAACAGAAATGTCAAGTGCACCCAGTTTGCAAAATTATGTGGCCTTTACATCCTTCCCAGTCCTATGTAGCTGTGAACTATCCATGAACTATCAATCAATCCAGATCAAATCTGAGTCCTGAGTGCTGCCATCATAAATAATTTCATGCGAATTCTGTCCAGTGATTAAGCTTTTGCCAGGAGAGTTTTTATGCACACATTCCAGCTTGTCAACATCCTTCTTAAATTGTGGTGCCCAGAACTGGACCCAGGATTCCAGGTGTGGCCTGACCAAGGCAAAATAGAGCAGTACTGGATCTGGAGACTAAACTTCTGTTGATGCAGCCAAGAATAGCATTAGCTCCCCCCTTTTTTTTTCTCTCTTTTTCCTGCAGCATCACATTGGTGACTCATATTGTGGTCTACAAAGACTTCTAGATCCTTTTAACATGTCCTGCTGGTAAGCCAAGTGTCCCCCATTTTATATTGGTGCAGCTGCTTGTTTCAGGCTGAAAAGGGACTAGGGGGACTTAGAAGAACAGAAAGACAAATCCCTTCTGATGGGCTCCTGCATCACTTGCTACAATTCAGGGATTTTTTTTAAACAGGGAATTTTGTGAAGCACTTAAACTTGGGGAAGTTTAAAATGGCAGCCCTCATCTGACCACACCACCCATTGGCGCCAACTCCTGATGAGGGAACCTCATCCCTCCTAATGGGATTAAAGCCGAGCCCCCCCCCCAACCTTGAGGGGCCAGGCCTCGCTGCAACGGGCTTCGCCAGACCTTCCTGTGCTTGGGCTTGTCTGCACCTGCGGTGGGCTGCAAGAAGACCCAATGGGGCTTGTTGCAGGTGGGGGTGGCAGTGGCAGAGCATATGCCCACGCTGCCCAGGCTTGGCGCGCTCCCAAGGGAGGGGGAGGGGCACAGAGGGTGCCCTCCCAGGTGCGGGATAGCTGCTTGGGTGTAGCCAGGGGAGGAGTGAGCTGCCCACGGGGGCGGAGCAAGCTGCTGATGACGAAGGGGAGAGGGGGGAATGCTGCCGGCAAAGCAACGCGGCTCCCCCTTTCCCCCGATGGCTCGGGGTGGACTTGGGAGTTGCAGGCGGGCGACGCACCAAATGTCACCCCCCTCAGCAAAGACACCTGGAGCAGCCCGTCCCCACCGCACCCCCCCTTCCTCCACTCCTGGGGGGTGGGCCCCAGCGCCTATGACTCTACCTAAATCAGGCAGAGGCAAACTCCGGCCCTCCAGATGTTTGGGACTACAATTCCCATCGTCCCTAGCTAACAGAACCAGTGGTCAGGGATGATGGGAATTGTAGTCCCAAACATCTGGAGGGCCGGAGTTTGCCTCTGCCTGACCCAAATCCACCGTACTTGAGCAGCATTATGGCTTGAGCTCTGTCTGTGGTTGAAGCAAGGGGAACAAACTACATGATGAGGCATTAAATAGAGCGAAGAAGAGGTGGAATCTGAGGTGACAGGAACTGAGTTCCTTCCCACCCCTTGGGAAATAGGGGCTCCCGGATGAGGAACAGTGAGAGGGGCAGCAAACTCAGTGACTGCCCCAGGTGGCAAAAGCCCCCGAGCCTGAGGTTCCCCACCCCACCTTTATCTTGCTTGCTTGATGGCACCTGACTGCTTGGAGTGGTGGCTCGGCTGCTTCAGCTGTCTTCCCGGAAGCCTCATTCCCAGGGCAGTCTGCATCAGGAAGAGGGCAGCTTGTTTCCTTGCGCCCATTTGCACTACCAGAGCACAGGCTATGAAATCGTCAGGAAATTCCAAGTATGCGATTTAGAAGAGAGGCAAAATAATAGATTCTCTCACCATGCCAAGTACCCCCAGAGATCCCCTTATGCCATTCTATCCCTTTAAAGGGCCATGGTCATGCAGATTGTTTGTGTGAGCAATTATCCATGGGAATTAGGGGCTTTTGAAATTCTGTCTTGTACTTTAGGCAAGCACACAGTTGCTAACACCCGTCTCTTATCAACAATTTCAATCTGCTAATGTGCTCTTGCTGCAGCACTGCCAAACAGTGTTGACTTTGGCAAATATTTTGTCTGTGTATTGGCTTTATTGAGCTACTTGAGGGCAATAAGTTAGCAAAGCAATCACCTTGATCAGGAATAATTAAAACTTCACATCTTAACAGGGTATCCAGGCAATGAACAAGTTGCTGCAATTTCCAAGTGTTCACCCAGCTGGCAATAAAAACCAGAATAAAAATTTAATTGGTGACTAATGTTGACTTTCCCACATGTATGGAAACCATTTAGAAAATAACTTGGTGACCATGAATGAACTTTATCATTTCAGCAGTAAGGAAATGGAAAATAGATGTGGCACTAGTGGTGTGGCCATATTTAAGGGTGTTATCTGCTCCACAAGAGCAGATGGGACATTCATTGGTTGCCTTCAGTGAAAACTCTTGATCCTTCTGTAACTGAGCTCAACCTGGGAATGTCTTAATTTTGTTCTCCAGTGACTTCACTTAGGTTTGTCGCTCCCCTCTTTGTAGGTGGTTTAAGTAGCTTCCCTGTTGTTTTTAAAAAGGGGAAGAAGAATATTGCATCTAATAACGACATTGTCTTTCAGATGATAGATAGTGTGGTGTTTGGATGATGAGTTGATCACCTGGATTATGTGTAGCTACTTTGCTACAAAGTGTATTTGAATGGTCAGGTAGGAATGAATTGAGCACAATATCTTAATTTCAATTGAGGGATTTATACTTTGCTTTTTGAGCAAACCCCCACAAATCCGTTTTGTAGGTGTTATAGAAATGGGGGGGGATACCCCTAAACACTACGAACAAATAAAGACTAGGATTTTGATTTGGATATGGATTAAAAAGCATAAACTTTGGGGCTGTTCCAGATGGGATTCCTGGGCTGCCTTATGCAAACCAGTCTGGCTGGCTGAGGGAAAGGCAGGCCTGTTAGCACAGTATTACCGTAGAAAGCCATGGAGGGTCCTCAACAAGACCCGCCCCCCCCCAGGTGTGACCAGAGACTGGGAATGTTGCCAGGGTAGCTGGGGGGGGGCAAGGGGCTTCTGGGAAGAAGAAGGAGGCAGGAGGGCAGTTCTCCTGGAGGGGAAAATGGGGGTCCATGCTGAGGCATCTGATTAAGACTTGTATTTTAAAATGAGCTTAATATATATATATATATATATATATATATATATATATATATATATATATTGCAGATGCTTGTGTGTTTTTATGCCAGGCAGAAGACCAGCTGGGTTTGGCAGATGTTTATCCTCCTGGACAAAGGCCCCCCTGATTTATTTATAGCAGGAGCCAAAATTCTCAAAGTTGTAAAAAGGGAATTACAGACTGAGAGCAAAGGTTACTAGGTTACTGACCCTACAGAATACAATCAAGCTGCAAAAGCACTAATTAAGAGTTGGTAAATAGTAGGATTCATTGTTTAACAAAATATAATACAATGTGTCTCCCATTAGAGACTTTAGCCATCTGTTTTGGAGGGCAATAGGGCAAGGAGGGCAAGAGGTGATCTGGTAATTAAGGTGCCTTGTTGAGGCAAATGTAAGATATATGGCTACTTGTTTGCCATTTATAGATAGAAGGAAATACAGCTCTTTGTCTCCCATAAAAGGTAATAGGAAATGGGTGTGTCTTTTATGATTGGTTCTAGCAAACAGCCAATAGAAATTTCAACCAGGCTGATTGGACAGAGGCAGCCAAAGGAGGAGCAAGGGGGCTGGGCTGAGGAAATATAAGTGCTGGCCATCAGGGATGGAGTGGGCAGAGCTTTGGTAACCATATACCACTGTGTCTCTCATTTATTTGTCTGACAAATAAATTATTATTTTAATTTCTCTATTGCTGCGTTGAATATTTCATTCCAGCTAAGCGTTAACTACAAGCAGGGTGCTACAATGCTATGGGTTTGCCCTCTGCCCATCTCACCCCTGGCAGGAGGGGGGAGATGAGCCCTTTGCTCCTCTTCCAGTTCCTGCCACTTGCCTGCTCTGGGCACAGCAAAAGGAAAAGGCAGGGATGCCATCTTGGAAGGGAGCTTTCTTTCCTTTGTTCTTCCTTTGTCTTCGTTTCTTGCATCCCCCTTTTCAGCTCCCTTCCGTTTCCATAACAGGCTTTTGCTTGCTCTCTCTCTCTCTCTCACTCTCCTCTCGGCTCTGATTTCCCCCCAGACCTCTTTTCTGGCCTACAGCCCTTTGGACGCCTCTGGACTTGAGAGGGAAGCCTAGGAAAGGGGTTCTCCTTTCTGGGAGATGGAGCTTTCTCCTGACTCCTGGGGGGCCTGAAATCCCCCTGAATTTAGCAGCAGTCCAGGCTGAGGAGGTTTGGGACGACCTGCGGAGGGGCCTGATCCTGCGGCTCCAGCCCTTCAGAAAGTGCTGGGAAGCCGGGAAAGGGGGTGGCCCCTGCCTCGCCTTCCCCTGTGATGCCCGCCGTGACCCCTGGATGGAAATGCCTGGCTAGGTCAGGCTTTGGGCCTCCCCAGACCCACCAGGGCCCCTTCAGCCAAGGGCAGCAGCGAGAGGGGGCCTTCAGGAAAGCCCCCCTGGTTCAAGCAGGGCTGGGGACCAGCAGGATGGCAGGGAGGAGGAGGAGAGCTGCCCCTCTCCTCCCCCCTCGGGAGACTCCTCTTCTTGGGCAAAGACAAACCAACATCATGGATCCTAGTTCTCCCTACAGAGAAGGAACTTATAATGGTGAAGACCAACGTTTGCCTCCATCTTGGTGAGGGAGAAGGAAGGCCTGCCTGCAATGTTTTGGGCCATGCTGTGAGATGCGGACCCCCTCCATGCAGACCGAGGGTGTACATAGGCGAATAAACCCTATTTCTTCAAGCATGAGGGTCTCCATGTGTCTTCTGTTCTCCAAAGGGACACAGACCCTGGATGCGTGCCTGTGACCCCATGCGCTCTGGCCACTGCTTGGCAGAGAGTGGGGCAGGCACTGGGCTTTTGTGGTATTATTTAAAATTACAAATCTGTTTTGTAAAACCTTTTATAACGCTTGTAACGATAAGTATATAATAATAACATTAACCTAATATGCTTGAAATCATTTGCATAAACTATGGCTGTAGTTAATTTCCCTCTTAACACTAGAGGAAGAGCAAGAATGCCCAAGCCTTATTATGTCAAATGTCCTGAGTATCAGACTTGGGGAGAAGAGTGAGGACCAGCTGGACGTAGAATCATGGAGTTGGAAGGGAACCCGAGGATCACCCAACCCCCTGGAATGCAGGCATATGCAGCCGTCCCTTTGGGGGATCGAACCTGCGTCCTTGGAGTTGTAAGCACCATGCTCTAAGCAACTGAGCAGCCACATTTAATTATCGCAGAATATTAAAGTATGGGATATAAAGCAACATTAAGTAAATTGACTTTGGTGCAATATGTGTTTCATAATATGTGCTTCACAATTATTTTGAATAAACGTTTTTCATACTGTATTGGAAGACAGAACATGACAATTGATGACACTTTTCAGCTGTTAATCATCAGGATATGGTTTATTTTATTACTCAGTTTCTATTGTGTGTCCCTTTCAGTTGTGTTCTCTATGTGTATTTGTTTTGTGTCCCTGTGTATTGAAATAACTGCTTTCAGAGTTGGTGGGGCTGGACAGTGGAAACATCTTCAAGCATATAAAAAACAACTAGCTGCTGGTCCCTCTGTTCCTGGGAGGCAGGTGTTTAGATGTGGTCATATAAGACTACTTTTGAGCTGCTTCTTGACAATAGCATCAGCTCAAGCAATGCCTATGCAGAACTCTGAAGCCACCAATCTCCCTAACCTCACCAAAGGCTCAGCAGTAAGGGTGGCTTTGGGCACATACACAAGTACAGTCATACCTTGGAAGTCGAACGGAATCCGTTCCGGAAGTCCGTTTGACTTCCAAAATGTTCGAAAACCAAAGCACAGCTTCTGATTGGCTGCAGGAAGCTCCTGCAGCCAGTCGGAAGCCGCGGAAGCCCCGTAGGACATTCAGCTTCCAAAAATAGTTAAAAGACCAGAACAGTCACTTACAGGTTTGCGACGTTCGGGAGCCAAAACGTTCGGGAAGTAAGCTGTTCAACCTCCAAGGTACGACTACATTAAAAGCATGTGGCTTCCTCATAAGAACTCTGGGTACTGTAGTTTGATTAGGATGCTGGGAATGCTAGCTCTGTTAGGGGTAAAATACTGTTCCCAGGATTCCTCAGAGGAAGCCATGTGCTTTAGATGTGTGTTAGATGTGCCTTAAATGCATGTTGTGGATGTGGTCTTTATCTCATAGACAGCATTGTTAAGCATGCACCCTTCTGACTTCATTAAGGAGAAAGCCAATGAGGTCAGAATGATGCACACTTAACAGTGCTGTCTATGAGATACAGCCTTACACACACCTCTTTGCTACTGATTGGATTTGCCCATTTGGTGAGGTCAGAAAAACTGTTAGCTTATGGAGATCAGTGGTTGTTAACAGTTAATCCTAGTCATTTAGGTAGGGTATGCTACATTCAACTCTGCTAGTTCAATACACTGGCAAAGCCATTTACCAGGTAGGACACCAGGGAGAACTATTACTTTTAGCATCTTTGTATGGAAATACATTTGGGGGAAGGTATCTGTGGACATTAGAAAACTGAGTTTTCTTCATATCAAGAGATGCAGAAGTCAGGGAAGTCATTTGGTCTTTACCAAATTATTTTACTTCCACAAAAAAGTTCCTGTTATGACAGTTCCCTTCTGTGAATTTTGATGGCATATATTCCAAAATTCTGATTAGCGCTCTGAGACACCCTTAACAAGGAAGGCTTCACTTAGCTGGTATATCAGTTTATCTCCTACCCACACAAGAGCCCAGGGAGCCCTGACATCTGGTCACTAGAAAGAGATTCTGTATCTCCCCCTGCCCCTCAATGCCTTCCTCTTTTTAATTTTGTGTGTCAGGCACTTTCCTCCAGGACACAAGAGCAGGAGAGCCTGGAGACATGGAGCTGTGAGTAACCAGATATTTTGCTTCCTCCTGCTTTGGGGTCTGTTGATTCTCTTAAATCCAGCCACTCAAGGTGAAGAGGGCTTCTGCGTGTTGAGCTGACCAGTGCAGAAGCAGCTCTGAGATCCTGCCCCAGATGACTGTGCAGTGCAAGTGACAGGATCAGCCAGTCTTATGCTGATCATATGGAGGCCATCATGAAGCTGATTGGTGGAAGAGCCTAGATGGTGCCAAGTTAAGCTATGAACTGGCTGCTCCAAGCTGTGGGGACGGCTTCACTGGTCTTTAAAGGGATTAAACAAATTCACAATGGGTCAGGCTATCAAATGGCCACTACTCATGATGGCTCTGATCTCCCTCCTGGTTCAGAAGTAATATGCCTCTGAATGTGAATGATCCCAGGGAGAGAGCTTGTGTCCTGGGGACATCTGGTTGTCCACTGTTGTGTAAAACATGCTGCTGGACTAGATTGGGCTCTTACGTTCTTATGAGCGCTTTTCATCTTTTCAGGTCCAGAGTTTGCTCTTCTACATCCCCAGGAGCCTCTGTCCAGCACACCATCCCCTCCCACTGCTAGCAGCGTGCAGAATACCAACCCCCTGAGGGTGAGAGCTGAGACTCCCGCCCTCCCTGCAGTGATGGCAGCAGTAGTGCAGGGAGCCACCAGTCCAGGAAGCCAACCACACCTTTCCTCTGGAGGGGAGCGAACTGTGATTCCCAAGAAGGTGCTCCTTGACACACAGCCCAATGGAGTGGAAGATGAAGGCAAGGCAGTTGCTCTGTCCCATGTCATTCTTTGGAGGCAAGAAAGCCAGTGTCGTTTAGAAGAGGCAGATACTGTTTTGGTCTTATCCTGTTTTGTTTTTTGCTATGTTACTTTATTTCTTCTACAGATGATGATAGTATAAATCAGGCTAATTGAAAGCAGGCTTTACATCTTTGATACCACAGCAGTTGGTATCACATAAAATTAATAAGAGAAGCCCAGTTTCAGTGTTGAGTTTCTGTGGTTTCTCCATAACACAATATATCACTTGCAATTTTTGCAGGGGCTCGTTTTTTAGGACCTGAGGGCAACCCAGGATAATAAGCAATATCCAACCTCACTCTCTACACAGTTTTATATGAAGTGCTGAAACGGGAGAGGAAAATCTGACTTCCCCTTCCTGCTGCCATGGATATGTCTATGACCATTGCACTTTAGTCAGAGCTGCAACGTCCACAGGGCCAACAATTCCTTCCCTATTCCCTGACATTTCTCCAAACCAGGGAGTACACTACACCAGATCTGGTGTAGTTTATTCCTTTCCCATTGTTCCTCCTCGTTAGATTACTGTAATGTGCTCTGCATGGGGCCACACTTGAAGACAGTTTGGATGTTGCCACTAGTGCAAGTGTTTACTGTTTCAACTACTCAGAATCACATAGCACAGTGCTATTTTTCTAGATAAAGAGGTGCTGGAGCTAACCATGAATGCCTCCTCCCTTGTTCTCTTACATTGGCAATGGTGCCCACCTGAGAGGTGCCAGAACGGAGTTCTGGCAAGTTTGGGCTGAAAAAAAGCCCTGCATAGCACCAATACTTTCTGCATTGCCCCAATGCTAAAAAGAATGACTTTTGTTGTTGTCCTGCACTACTGAAAATTCAAAAGCATGTTGGAGAAATTCCCTAGAGAAAAGGACAGGGAAAAGGAAATTCAGGCATCTTTCTGGAAGAAATAGTCTGAAATGTAGAAAAAGTAAGTTAATGGGCATAATGGTTCTCATGGTCATTCTAGTGCATCAGCTTTGCTTTCATAATGGTGGCAAACAATGTTGAAGTTGGATTCATTTGTCACTGATTAACAAATCAGTAAGTATGAAGGCATAGATAGGTTCATTCCAGTCTACCCTGGAAGCAAATGAATTTTCATAGGTAGGTATTTAGTGTCTGTGAATTGCACAGATTTTTAATTGCTTTGAGAATAAAGTTGACCTATGTTTGTTGAGTACATCTATAGTCAGTGTTGTGTAGAGATTCAGCTTACTTCTCATTAGCAAGTTTTATTGATCAGAATCTATAACAATCATATTGCTTTAAGAAAAACACTGTCAATGGGACTAAGTAATTGTTTTGAAGGGCTGCCAGTCGCAGGCAATGGCGGTGGGGCCGTGGCCAGACTCCTGGCTTGCTTTTGGGCTTTTAATAGCATGGATCATATCCAATCCTGCTGTTAAAGGCACAGGATCTTTCCCCACTTCCCCCCCTCCCACCCTTTGGAAGTACTAGTGGAAGTTCCCACATTAATCAAATTTCTTTTAATGCCAAATCACAACATGGAGACATAGTACGGGCACCTCCCTTGATGCTTCTACTTCAACTGCCAACGCAATCACCACCACAAACGCCTGTTCCCATGTTGCAAGTTACCCCCCCCCATGTGTCCTTGAGCTAGTACTTCCTTCTTAGTTCCCAGGCTCTGTTCCCACCTTATGTCCTCGGCAGGAATGGGAAACCTGTGGCCCTCTAGATGTCATTGAACTCCCACCTACCCTCTGTCCCGGCTACCCACCAGGGCACCATAGACTCTTCAGGGATGGACGAGGGTTGGGCAGAGCTTTTGAGTGGGAGTTCAGCACTGCTCCAATCAGCCCTTAAGTCACAAATCCCTCTGGTTTGCTGAGAGCACATGAATTTCTGTTGACAGTATCTGTTAATCTGGTTCACATATTACATTTCCCCAGGAGAGTCCGCCGTCTGGAAAGCTTGAGACTTCTTTGAGTGAAGGGGTGCGTGGGGTGTGCTATTATATGAAATGTAAAGTAAAAGCAGTAATTGAAGCAACTTGGCTTTTTTCAGCAAACTTCTACATTTTGGTTGCATTTTATTCACTTACTTTAAAAGAACAAGTGATCTGTGTTGCTACAGCAGCAAGTCTTCCTCAGATACCAAAACAGAATCCTGTTATTTAAAATTACAAGGGATACGTGACATCGGATTCCATTCTCTCTCTCTCGCACATTCATGTCACATCAATGATATGAAAACCCTGCAAATGGTAATTACTTGGTAGGGAATTCCTCCAATGTTAATAAACTGTTAGGGTTTTGCGGCTGCTGTTTGCAAACAATGTTAGCAATAATTTATTTACTAATTAATGGCAGAAGTTCATAAAAATTCAAATCCAACTTTTCAAAGACCTAGGATACATTTTAATTGCTACAGAATGGTTCCTCACAGAATACATTATGTGGCTGATTATTGGCAAAACATATAAATAATAATTTGCTAGAGCTTCATCTCCTCCACTGTCAGCAGTCAAAATGAATTGAGGGCATGCCTGCACCAGCTGGTTATGTGTGTCATTTACTCCAGAATGCACTACAATTAACTTCTGCGCTTTACAAGGCATCCTGACAGTGTCCTAATTGGTACACACCACAAAATTTGAAAGTTTAGGCTTCTTTAATGTGGTCTTGCTCTTGATATTATACACCTTATACTTGTTTGTACAAATCTCCTGCTCTCATTCTGGCCACTGCTCTGCTGTTCTCCTAGAGCTGGGACTTTGCTTTCTTTTGTTCTATTCCGATATTGCACAGCCCCGGTCACTTCTCAGTTCCACAAAGATGGAGGGTGCCTATCCAAGATGGTTCTCATCTGCAAGTTACCTAACCCAAAAACAGCCCACAGTCCTAAATACCGTGGACCCGCCAGATACGAACTCAATTCGTTCAGGGGGTCCTTACGTACCCCGAAAAGTCCGCAACATGAGGCACCACTTCTGCTCACGGCGCAATAGAGCGCTTCTGCACATGCACTCGTGGCGAAACCCGCAAATATACACTTCTGGGTTTGCCGCGTTTGCAACTTGAAAGTTACGTTACCCAAAGGTAACGTAACCCGAGGGTCTGCTGTATGTGTGGCTGAAGGGCATCAAGAGAAAACCAGAAATAACCCAAAGGCAAGGGGAATCTGAAGGAGACGTTGGTACAGGCATGCCCTTGGCATGATCAAATCATGAATACAGGAAAAGAATTTGGCTGTTGAAAAACGTGGTTCAGTCCTTGATGCTTTTTCTTGGCTTCAGCAAAATTCTTGTTAGCTAGAGAATGTGGAGTTACAACATTTTTCTCTGGGTAGCATTGCCTAGAAATACTCTTTTTTGGGTGTTCACAAGAGGAGTAACAAAGCTGTTCCTCAGCACAGCTGGCTTGGGCTTCTGCTTCAGTCGCCTATCAGGGTCGGAGGCTTTGGGGTTGTAAAGAACTTCAGACAATGCCTTCACTGCGTTTGCTCCGCCACACAACCAGTGCTGTCATGAGCAGCGTGACAAAAATGGGTACCAATATGAACGGGCACAATATGGTGTTAGGGGGGTCTCTCAAAGCCCTTCCCGAGACAGGGCAGTTTTTGAAGTAGTGCTTGTGAATCGCTATGAAGAATTCATCCACTAGCTGGTTTGGCCAGAAGCAATGCATTCTCGCAGCAATCTGGTAGGTACAGTTGGTCAGCTCCCCATACCAGCTGAAAAAGAGAAAAGGACACTTGTTAGTAGGCAGCTGCAATTAGGGCCCATTTCGCACATTACAGAGAGGCAAAGCAGGAATCGCCACCAAAGTGTACACTCAGCTGTGGGCAGAGCCACACAGTATATATAAGGCACATTCAACACACAGTTATAGCATGTGGCTCCCCCCACCCAGGAATCCCGAGAACTGTTTCACCCTCAAAGAACTACAATTTTGAGCACCCTTAAAAGACTACAGTTCCCAGGATTCTTTGGTAAAGGCATGTGCTTTCAATGTATGGTGTTTGTCTGCCCAAAGTTGCAGCTACAGCTTCTTTATTAGTCTACCAGCATGATGCATAATTGCTCTGTGCCACACTACATTTAAAATGCCTTGGGTATGCTCCTAAAATTATGACAAGTTAGAAAATCAAGAAGGGTAAATCAGCAACAAAACCTGCAGAATTCAATATTCTTTCAGGTGTCATCATTCAGAGCTCCAAGCTAAATGACAACCAGAGCAGTTTGTTTTTAGTATTTCTAATTGATTTTAATGACTACATATAACTGAGCATTTTTATTTTTTATTTTTGATCGGAAAGACAAAAGCCCTGTTCAGGTTTTCAATGAATGTTTGGGGGCGGGAGCTCCATTTCTTCACTTGCCCATTTCTTCATACGTTCATAGGCATATGAAATTAATGTGTGCATAAATTCCTACTGCATGGTCTGTATGCACATAGTTTCCTATGCAGATATTATGACCCACCTGTGGATTCCAAAGCACATACTGGGGTGGCGTATTCACTTTCCATACATTTCTTAAGCACAGCAAGACAAAAACAGATGGTTCAAATGTCAAGCATTGGCAGGACTGGCAGGACTTGGACGCATGTGTGTTGGACGCTGGGGGGCTGGAAACAGACTTGGGAGAGGGACCCATCAATTTAGGAGTGCCGTGACCCCCCAGGAGGCAGGAACCAGGGTCAGAAGAATAGTCAGAGCTCTCAGGGATGGAGAGCAGAACAATGGGCTTGGAGGAGCGAAATGGAGAGGCTGATCATGTAAGTGGAGGGATGAGTGGAAGACTGAAGAGGGAAGAGCAGCAGCAGCAGCTGCCATGTGTGGTGCCCTGTTGCTGAAAAGCAGACTGGGAACAGTTGCCTCAATGCTAGAACTTGAATGCAAGTGTACTCATAGAGCCCTGCAGAGAAGCTACTGTAAGTGATTGCTTTTGACCATAATCAACTACCTGCTGTGTGCATTGCTTTGGCTGGGACGTGTATGGAACAAGTGGGTCATTTTATCTGAAAATGAATGCCAGTGGCACAACTAATATTTTTATACCCAGAAGTGGCTGCTAATTTACAATGCTCCGTGACTTCAGAGTAATCCAAAAGCAAGAGGATATGGTTAAATAGGGTTGCCATATATCTGTGTTTTCCCAATCATTTCTTCTTTGGGGACTAACATTTTGGGACCAACATTTTACAGGAAATGTCCAGTTTCTTTCTTTCTTTTTGGCACATGCACACTTGGGAGGGTGATGACGTTGAACTGCTGTGCCCCGGAAGCACTATGTGGAGCGGTCGCTTTGGCCGGAGGAGAGTGTGCAGAGGAGAGCCATTGGAAGATGAGGTGGGAGCTGGGTCCTGCCTCTGCCCCCAGCCTGCCATCATCAGTGCCGCTGCCAGGCCTGCGTGCCTCTTTCCCTGGCTCAGGCTGGCTGTAGCTGCGGCGGAGAGATGCTCTGAGCGCTGTGGCCACGGCCAGCCCCAGCCAGGGAAAGAGGCGGGCGGGCCTGGGGGGGGGGTGGCACATACTGCCACCAGGTATGTTCACATGTTGTTCAGGAGACATATCACTTGGATTAATGATGCTGGGCCAGAAGTGTTTCAATGTGACAAAACAAATAAAAACCCTGCTGTTTCAGGGATCAAATGTGTGTTTATGGCCATCCCTTAAGCGTTGGATGCAGAATGATGCAGTAAACGAGCGGCAACTCTGGGCTGATAATTATTAGTTAGTTAGTTAGTTATGTAATTGATTATTATTTAACTTTGGTGATTGATTAATTGTCTTCAAGATTTGGCAACCACAGTTAGCACATCCTAGTATTCTTGCATAAATAAACAAGAGCATTTGAGTCCTCCCTTGAACCACGATGTTCTTCATCATTTAAAAGCAAGCTCACAGTATCAAAAGAAGCAAGGGGAAAAGCGAATGTGCCAGCAGGGACTCAATTTACATAGCAATTAAAGCAAATCCAAAATAATCATGAGCAAGAAGCACTGGCAATGGGAGCACTCAGTGAAATATCACACAGTGGGAAGCATCTATCACAGCTCATGTACAATCTAGGGGAGAGGAGGGAGCCATTACACTTTCACAAAATGTACCCTGGTAAGTCAAGCACCCCCAGGAACAGAGAGAAATTCAGGTCTCATTCAGAGCAAATCTATCAAATCTGCCCTTTCTGAAACAACATGCAAATGAAACACAGCTGTCCTTCAAATTTGCACTTATCCAAATTTTGCTGTGCAGTTTACCAATCAATCACAATAACAGAGAAATATTAAGGGGAACTGCATATAAAAATGTGTTTATTAGGAGAAATATGCATGAAAACGATGAATTTAAACAAATAGTAAATTGCTGCAAAATGTTGAGAACTGAATTTAACTTTGGAAAAGTGCAAAACCAAGACGGCCAAAACTGACAGATCCTTCCACCCCTAGAGACTCCCACCTTTATCGTCTACCTGCTGTTCAGCACAAGACACAATGCCCCCCCAAAAAAAAACCCCAACCCCAGAAAAAAGAGATACACCCCCAGAGAAAGCTCTATGCCGTAAGTGGTCGGCCTAAACATAGCTCATCATATTATGTAGAATTGCAGAAAAACAAACGTGACACTTCAGTCATTCCCACTCACTATTGTTCTGGAGTTCATAACGTTCTATTTTGTTATGACAAGTGTTCTTTACATGTTAAGAAATGCATTTTTATATTTTCATTCTGTTACATGATTTGCCCTAAAAGATACCATACATTTCCCAACAACTTTGCTATTTCTATGAACACAAGTTAGAAAGAAACCAAATGGCAGACAGAAGCTTTCTGACACTCTTAAAAGTAGGAAGTGAGGAAGGTGGCTGAGTGTTTCTCCTTGGGGAAATCACTTCAGAATAACACTTGGCAGAAAATAATATTTCGTACAGAACAAGATTTTCATGCAGATAACTGCATTGTGCCACAGAGATATTAAAGAGGAAACAGAGGCAACTCCAGCCTTCCCCACAGTCTCAGAAAATGAAATATTCAATGCAAGCCGCAAATAAAATACTCTGTGGAGGGAGCTTATTATGACACAATGAAATTGCTTCAGAATCTGTCTGAAGGAATCCTAAAGATGTTTCACATTAGAGGATCCATAAAAGCTGTTATATTATACTCAGATCTTTTTAATGTGCCCCTTCTAACAAATGCTACAAATAACCAAGAGCATTTGATCCAACTTCCGTAGGCTAAGAAGCACCTGCCCAACTATTATGAGTGGCCTTCAAGGACGACAACCTTTGGCTTCCTGCCTTCCGCATTTCACACAAGTGAAGTCACAGAGTTCCTGATGGACTCTGAAGACCTAGATGTGGTAATGAGGAAAGCCAAGACCACTGGTTTGCCTAGAAAATGAAAATTAGAAAATGAAAAGAGAAGTGTTTGGGGTTTTTCTGTCTACGCTTCTTGTACAGAGTGGGGTGGCTCCTCACAAATAATATTTGTAATTTAAAATTATCTCTCTTTAGTTAACACTTTTAGTGTGGCTTTTGACTAAACAAGTATAACAATAAAATGGTAATTTTGTTCTTCCAGTTTATTGAGTAACGCAGAGTCGCTGCAGCATTTTGGGATAACTTTGTGTTATCCTTTGGCTCTTATGTTTCCAGAGGAAGTTACTGACAAGGCTGACAAAGTGGAGTTATAATAAATGGACTGTGAAAAGGCATGTTCTGAAGATAAATACTAAATGAAGAATTCATATTTATGTTGCTTTACTAATTTGTTACAGTCTTTGGAACTGTATTTTACTGCACTTTTGACTCACTTCTAGAAATAATAATCTTGGAATCACTCACCTGGCACTTTTGTTAACTATCCCTGAGGTATCACTCCAGAAGCATTCACTTCTTGCAGACAAAAAAATTGGTGCTGGATCTTATAATGGAAACAAGTGTCAACTGCTGTTGCTAAAAACCAAAGTGACAAAACATTCCAGTCTAAACTTTAAAAAATGGGTGTGGAACATCTGTGTATGAGTTCAACTAATAAATTAGTTTGGGTGAGGAGCAATTAAAAAGACATTGCTGTGTATTTCTCCTGTAACAGTTGGCCCAGTTAGCACTGCCATCTAGACAGCTTTATCTGTTTGGAGGCGCCATGAAACCATTCTCTTTGCATTTGTTTATCACTCTTTCTTTTTTTCCTTATCTAGTAAAGTCTTTTATAAACAGTAGGTGCTCAAAATAGCATTATCTTCAGAGTACTTCCTATAAAAGAAGGATGAAGAACTTGGGTCTGCACCAAGGAAGCACTGCAGCCATTTGGCCTTCATTTGAGCCAGAGCTGCATATCCTCAGAATCACTTCCCAACGCCAGAGTTTGGCTCTGCAAAGGAATTACATATCAATTGCCTACGCAACGAAAATAAGATACTAAGCTAAAACCCAAACTACAAGGCTGTTTTTATTTTCCTCGCCACTTAATGCAAGGAGAGAGAGAGAGAGAGAGAGAGAGAGAGAGAGAGAGAGAGAGAGAGAGAGAGAAGACATGGTCCCTGGGGAAGGAAGGTGTCTTGAGGGTACGTGCTTCACCACCTGAGCGCTAGATTCTCCAGGCAGATCCATTTTTGGAGCTTTTATCTTCTGCTGCACACCTATTTCAAAAAGTTGCTTCTCAGAAGCCATGTGGGTTCTGGCAGGATTATGTGGTGCCAAGGTATAAACAATGACTTCCAAAATGCTCTTTTTACCCAGAGTTGACCTTTTTCTGTTTGTCTCACTCATGATAGCAAAGAGCTCTTCACATTTGCTCTAACTGAGACATGATACTTTGTTGAAAAGAAGATTTATGAGCAGGCACATTTCAGATTGAATGTCATTTTTGGCACGCGCACACACACCTGCTTTCACCCCAAATATCTTCAGAAATCACATGCACAAGCATTTTTTTCTGTTTAAGGGAAAGAGACAGGCCCCTCCCTGTTGAATTACAGGCACTTGAAGACAGCAGGCACTGGATTCTTGGCAGAAAAAAATAGTTTGCAAGCCTTAATTAATTAATTAAATTTCTCTACTACCCTTCATTCAAAGATCGGTTGGTATACAATATAAACATACAAAAATTCACACCATAGTAACAAACAAACAAAATAACTGACACACAATTTAAAAGGCCATAGATTAGCCAAAGACCTGGGAGAAGAGGAATGGCCTAGTGCCTAAAGATATAATAAAGCAAGACTACTAATTTCGGACTTTATATCAGACTGACTGAGGCATCACAGGTCTTTTAATATCAAAGTTAATATGGAAATGTGGCACAGGAATATAAATCCTGAGTATGTTGGCTCACATACTCCTCCTCCTCTACCTCCCTCCTTGTGCCCCTTCCCCTCCCCTTTCCATGTTGGAAATAAACAGAGTTTACCAAGACATCTGAATCAGAAAAACTGTAGTTTGCACTAGCCATAGTCTGCCCTTAAACCTGGAACTGAAATCACAATTTTAAGTGGGTTTCAATTCCTAATTTGGAAGCAGTTCAGCTGTAACCAACTTATCTGATTCAATTATTAAGAGAATACTAGGGTTATCTCACACCCAAAGAAGGAAAAGGGTGCACAAGTCCAAGGCTGGAGGGGGGCAGAGTTTACAAACCCACAATGTTCAGCTCCATGACATCTGAACTGAGTCTTACTCAAACATGCCACCTTCCTCCTTTAGGAGATTAGAATGCCATCATTGCGGCTACATTTGGAAATCTTGGCTTGATTTAAAATAAAAAAATTGGGTGGCTAATGGGCAGCTCTCCAGATGTCCTTGGACTGCAACTCCCATCATCTTTGACCATTGGGCTATTCTGGCTGGGAGTTATGGGAGTTGGAGTCCAACAACACCTGGCATGCTAAAGGTAAAGGTAAAGGGACCCCTGACCATTAGGTCCAGTCGTGGCCGACTCTGGGGTTGCGGCGCTCATCTTGCTTTATTGGCCGAGGGAGCCAGAGCACAGCTTCCAGGTCATGTGGCTGTTAACGGAGAAATCCAAGGGCTCCCTTGGACAAAAAAAACAAGGACACCAGCCAGGAATACCAGAGCAAAAATGCAGCCAGTAGGCTTGGTCTTTATTGAAGACTGTCGCAACAGGACTCCCACCTGCCACCAGGTGAAACAAAATGGAAACACAGAACAAAGACGACCCCAACTTTTATTAGTTACTAATCCCCCAAACTACACCCCTAGAACTACATCACAACTACATCATGACTACATCATTGACACATCACAAAAAGGAGGGGTTGAGGGAGGAGTTGTGGAGGTAACCTGAGTATCTTGTCACCTGGCTGGTTCCTCCTCTCCCCCTCCCCATGAGTCATTTCCAGAGGACAAAAGGGAGTTGGCAGTTTCCTGCCCCCAGAGGGAAGAGCTGATCATTGTCCTTTGTTCCAGTCAGTGTTGAATCCACTCCCATATGCAAGTCCTTTGTGACCTTGATGGTCTTCTGTCTAGGACCATCAGGGTTGGCATAGCAACTGGGCAGGGCTCCTGTGGATGTGCTGGTATGCTCAAGGGATTATGACTGGCCTGTATCAAACCTTCCCCATGTTGAAGTCCTTCCTTCATGGAGTAAAATAAAAGTGGAACGGTGCAGATCCGATGTATGGTTGATTTTCTATGAATTTATAACAGAAGCATAGCATATGTCGTCTGTGTGTCGAGTTTGTACAAACTGAATGATTGAGGGGGGGGATTCCCTGAGACATGGCCAGCATGACTAAGCCGCTTCTGGCGAACCAGAGCAGCGCACGGAAACGCTGTTTACCTTCCCGCCGGAGCGGTACCTATTTATCAACTTGCACTTTAACGCGCTTTCGAACTGCTAGGTTGGCAGGAGCAGGGACCGAGCAACGGGAGCTCACCCCGCTGCAGGGATTCGAACCGCCGACCTTCTGATCAGCGAGTCCTAGGCTCTGTGGTTTAACCCACAGCGCCACCCGCGTCCCACCTGGCATGCTACTCCTGCTTTAAAGTTGTTCTGTTTTTAAAGGTCGCACTATGGAACTGGGCTTTTAGGGTTTGTTTCTTTTTTAATTTTTTAAACAACCCTTTCCCTTAAACGAGTGACAGCTGATTTCGGTTCCCATTAGATTATTAAATAGCAGCCTCAAGAAAAATTCCCTGAGTGCAATGACAGCCGAGTGATTTATATTAACATGGAGCTCCCTTTGCTTTACCAGTTTCACATGGAGCCGTCCCATACAGACACCTTAGATGGGCACATGAAAAACTTTTCCCACAGTATAAATTCTACTCTTTCCTCAAAAATGTTTTGGCTTTTTTGTTTCGTTTGTTATCATTCTTTTAACATAAGCCAATTTGGGGGGGAAATAGTCCAAGCATTCTGATCAATTTACTTTTGGACAGACGTTACAAAACAACAGCACCAAAAAGAATCACATTTGGCATGTCCAAGAAAAGCACGTTTTGTTTGCCAGCTCTCAGACCAGCGGGTGAGGCTTTAATTCTAAACAGACTTATTAGGAAGGAAGTCCTCCACATGGTTAAGATTGCGCTGCCAGCCTAAACAGCTGACTGAGAGGCAACTCCAGGGACCTCAGTCAGACTTTCACACGTTCCGGTGTGAGCTTAAAGGGTCTGTTACTTTCACCCTTTCCCAAAGAGAAATTTCCCGTGATCCTATTTCTGTTCCCTCCTTTCTAGCTTCATCTTCCAGTGTGTCTCAATATATTCTTTCATCTTCCCCAAAGAATTGTTACCTGCTAACTCTTGGGTAAAACTCCTGAAATACTCCCAACTTATCTTTCATCAAGTTGTGAATACTACCCATTTTATCTTTTATTAGGCTAATCTTTACTTTTTTGACTGTACAGCTTTGGCCAGCAATTTGCTCAAAAAATTCTCTTTTCAAGAATATCAATTCTCTTTGCACTTTTTCCATATCTTTATTTTCCACATTTCCTGCTTGAAAAGTTTATTTGCTCCATAATACTTGTACTTCAGAGTGAGAAATCCATCTTTTAAAGTATTTTCTCTGGGAGCTCTCAATTTCTGCTGCTGACTCTATGGCCAGCAGGGCACACCCCACGGGCACCCTTTCAACTAACCGTTTTTAACAGATCAATTGTTGCTGCTGCTGCTGCTCTGGAAATTGTAACACTGAAGTCCCAAAGGGAAAAAATGCATTTGTGCAAATACTTTGCAAGCAGCTTTTGGACTTTCAGAAAGGTCTGTGCCAAAAGTAAAATGTTATTAAGATAAATTTCTATTTATAAACATAGCTAAGCGGTGATATTGCTTATTTTCCCTATGTATCCAACTCAGAAAAACAAATGTTTGGCAGTAACAAATCAAAATGTGGCTTTGCTTTAGAAACAGCACTGTGGTTTCCATATTTAGCATGATGGCATTGGCATAGAATGTGCTTAGCTTCTATATTGGGGGTGGGGAATAACAATCTGGAGCAGTAAGAACCTGTAGGAGGGACAATTCTGATAAGATGAAAGTACTATTTGTGAGTGGTTCGTCTGCCCAAGGAGGTGAGGTTGACTCTAGATGGAGCTGCATTTATCCCTGAACCTAAGCACCAGATTCTAGTAGGCAGCCGTGTTGGTCTGCTGTAGTCAAAATAAATTAAAACAATTCTTTAAAAAGACTTGATTCTTTTAAGGGAGTTTTTAGGTTTTTAAGAAGAGTCTTTTTAACTAGCTTTTTAAAGAACTGTTTTAACTTAAGCACCAGGTTCATGGTTTGAGAACACTCATCCTTTGTCTCTGGAGACATTGAGGGGCAGTATTTCAATATGGGTAGGAAAATGAGAGTACCTTTAAACATTTTTTTTTTTTTTAGAAAAAAAGCACTGAGTAAAATACTTTTAGACCCTCTGGATCCTTGGACTGATTTAAATCAATAAAAGAACAAATTTTGATGTGGTAAAAGAGATGTGTTCATCACCAGTTACAATTTCAAATTCCTGCCGACCAACTCTGTCAGGAGGAGGTGATAATGCATCATCTTCTTTGTGATTTCACTGTCCTCGATTATCCTCTAGCTCTTCCATCACACTTTTGTGTACGTAGGCTTCTTTTCTGATCATGACATTTTTATAATTGCTGTTGTTTGCATATCTCGGTTTCCCATCAGGGCGGAACTTGAACTTGAGAAGCTCGTGGCCGAACTTGCCCTTGTGCCCAACATAACAACGCAAATAGAAATTGCTCACCGTGGCCGCAGATGCCCACCGACCCAACAGGAAACCAGCATGCCAGACTTTTCCTGAGCTGGGCAACAAGTGAGTAGGGGACGCAGTACAGAACTAGGACAGTGACTTTTACTATTTAAGTCAATAGAATAAAGTCAAGGCCACTGCAAGAAAGTGAGCAGCTGCACAGAAACTTGTAGTGATCCTTTGCTGGAAGATCCAGTTTGACTAAATATTCAAGTGTGATACAAGCAACAAATGCACTAACAGCAGGAAATTATGACTCTATAGCACTGCCTCCGAGTCAAAAACTTGCCTTGGGCAGCAATTCTCTACTTGCTTATCTGGAAGGAAGTCTCATTGAACTCAATAGGATTTGCTTCAGGAGAAAGGGCAGCCTAATTGTCATCAGTGACCAAACCAGGCCTGCAGAGGGGGGGGGGGACTTTCAGTAATGGAAGAGAATGGCTCACATCTCCACTTTCTACTAACTGCATCCATTTAAGTGCCAGATTTCTCAGCCTCCCCAGAACCACCGCACTTACTCTTCCATATCAATCATATTGATCCATTTCAAGCCATCTAAACAGCTGTGCTATAATAACTACTCAGATAAGCTCCCTTTAGAAACAGCAGTCAGGCCACCACAAAAACGAATAGCATAATGAATCAGCTCATTTAAAAGGCTTATGCTGCAAGTGAACATGTACCGGTACATATGAAGAAGTACATTTGCAAATGCTGTCTCGTGAATAACCGAAAGCCCGCTTGGCTTGCAAGCTCAAGACAGTGAATAATTCAACATGGATTGTGCCAGTCCTTTTTTAAAAGAAAAATGGTGCTGGTGCTGGTGCTATATTATAAAAATAATATTTTTTAATTTATGCCCTGCCCATCTGGCTGGGTTGCCCCAGCCACTCTGGGCGGCTTCCAACACATATAAAAACATAATAAAACATCAAACATTAATAGCAACAAGCTGATCCAATATAAAACATCAGAATAACTTTAAAATAAACAACTTATAACAAATAAAGCAATATTTAATAATTCATTATAATCTAATAGTAAACAGTAAAATTAAACATCAAATAAGAATTAAACGGTTTACAGGTTACACATATCAATTACAATAAAGAACTACTAATCTACAATCAATAAAAATAATAGCAAATCACAATGCATAAAATACCACAAAACATACAAAACCATATAAAAGGATCAAACTGAGAAACAAGGACACACAAAGTATAAAATTATTTTTTTCTAAATATCCCTAAACTCCTCTCTTCCCAACTGCTTCTGCTTTTCTCAACGTCCTGGTCTGGGAAGCTCCCAGGGCTGGAAGGTGGAAAAGCCAATGCCTGATGACCAGCAGAGAGTCTTTCTCCCCTCACAGTACTCACCATGAAGTTAGAGCAAGTGCCACACTTTTAACCTTTGAGGGGGAAAGGTGCTGGTACTGCACACCCTTGAGTAGCCCCAGGTTTGCAGGCGTGCAACTCCCCCCCCCCCCCCATGCTGCTGCAGCAGGCGCGCCCTCTAGGGAGCATTTCCCACAGCAGCACGGGGGAAGGGTCTATGTGGATCCCAGTTCCGCTACTGATTGATTGATTGATTGATTGAGTGAGTGACTGTGGAAATGGATAAAAGCCCCCCCTCCAAACAATGACTATCATCAGTGCAGGTAAGAAAATAATTTAATTCTAATTTTTATCATTTACAATACTGTTTTATTTATTTTATAGTACAGTACATTTATTATTGTTTTCATTTTATGGATCAATGGTCTCGTTAGATAGTAAAATTCATGTTGAATTGCTGTTTTAGGGGTTGTTTTTAAAAGTCTGGAATGGATTAATCCATTTTCCATTACTTTCTATGGGAAAGCACACCTTTGTTTAAGAACACTTTGGTTTAAGAACGGACTTCCGGAATGGATTAAGTTCGTAAACCGAGGTACCACTGTATATTTGAATTTAAATTGTAATTTGACATTGATAAAATGTGGTTTATATTGGATTTTAATAATTGGAAATTAATAAAAATATTTATAAAAAAAATAAAGCTCCCCTGATCAGGTTTGCGAGACTCTTGGCAAACATATTCTTGCCACCCACTGTAAGCTGCAGCCCATCTCTTGCACACCTCCCATGACACCCTGTTTCCTCCACACCCTCCTGCCTCTGTCCCCTCAGCAGGGAGTCACCGATCACCACCACTCATCTCTTCCTCCTCATTCTAAACACTGCCTTCCAAAGCCTGCTTGGAGTGTTCGAAGGTCTGCAACTGCTCTTCTTGAGTCTTCCCCTCTTGTCTATTGGAGCTTATCTGGATTTTGCTGGGATAGGTTACAGAGACAGGAACCTTTTGGTTTGAGTACTTCCTGCTCCTTCCTCTCAGTTTGCCTTCTCCAGACTGCAATTCCCTTTGTACAATATCATCTCCTTGGAAGGTAGAAAGTGGGTTATCGGCATGCTCATTCTGAGATCTGAAGGGGTTGGGCCAATAATGGAAAAGGACTCCTGCAAGTCCAACTCCTCCTGTCTCTGAGGGGTGGCAGGAATCATTCTGTGCTCTGCTGTACCTTTCACTGCCACCTTGGTGTTTTCTGAGGTCTGTGACTGCTCCTCTGGCCCAGAATCAGTGTCTCTGAGGTGAGAGCGTGGAAGTGATTTTGCAGCTCCAAGGACACTGCATGGCTTGTGGCTGCCCTACTTCTGTGCATCACATTCCTCTAGAGGTTAGTCTCTTGCAATGGGCACCCCATCCGTCTTGCTGTTCAGTCACAATCAACTCAGCTCTGTCAAGAAGCTCTGAACGTTGTCCTGTAGCTCAAAGTGTGACTAGACGGGTCTCAAGTTGCTGTACCTTCTCTTCCAGCAAGACATCCAGCTGGCACTTGCTACAACTGTACTGTTGCATTTCCCCCAGCAGGAAGACAAATATACCACAGGTGTTACTGGTCACTGCAGTAGCTTCTTCGCCCTCCATGTCTCTTGGTCCTATGCATACCATGAGACAGTACTCCCCCCCCCCCCGCTAAACGCCCTTGCAAACATCCCTGTTTGCAAGGCCTGTTTGTGAGCTCTTGGTCAGGAGCTTCCAGAAGCTGCAATCAAGGGCTGCCTGAGGCCCACCCTCCTGAAGGGGGATCTAGGGCTGACTCCTGTGGCCCACTGGTCCTGCTCCATTAAGCTGTTGCTGCCTGTTCACTTGCCCCTCTGGGCACACAGCAAGAATGAGGAGATGGAACAACAAGCTCCTGCTGCTTTTTGCTTTTCCTCTGGGTGGCTGTGAAGACTGTCCCCACGTGCGGCCGACCCAAAGGCTTTTTTTCTGCCCAAGGCAAAGGACAAGATGTTTATTGGTTATTTGGCTGAAAGATAATTCTTGCAGGCCATGATACAAAATGGATATGGGATTATTGATCAGTACATTGGATATTTATGATATAAATCTTTCTTCAACATAAAAAAAAAAATCCAGTTTATTTTCTGGTTGCATCCTAATTACCATTTGCAAATACTTTGCAGCTGTTTCTTTGTCACTGCTGATCTTGCTGTTCCACAAACATACGGCATCTGCTTGAATCCATGAGAGAAAAAGCACGCTGGGTTCAAATAGGTGGAATCAGTCTGTTATTGTGGAATGAATGATTAGAGGGCTTTCTTTCCCTTGGGGATGAGAGTGTCTGATGTTTGGGGGAGGAGGAGGAGAACTGAAGGGACCAAGAAATGTTCGAAGCATCCTGGGGGTGGGGAGAGAAGCAAGAGTGTATTCCAAGGCCTTGAAGCTCCTTAGGGATGTGCACTTCCACCTTAAGCGCCATAGTCATTTTGTGTTGCCATATCTCTCTGGAAGCCTCCTTGTTGCAGCTGCACAGTGGTACCTCGGTTTATGAACTAATCCATTCCTGAAGTCCGTTCTTAAATCAAATCCGTTCTTAAACCGAGGCATGCTTTCCCTAATGAGGCCTCCCACCACCAGTGACCTTCCACTGTTCGGATTCCGTTCTTAGACTGAGGTAAAGTTTGCAAACCAGGACACCACTTCTGGTTCTGCGGAGTTCGTAAACCGAATAGTTCGTAAACAGGGCTGTTTTTAAACCGAGGTACCACTGTATCTGTATGAGAAAACAGGCTACACTGCGGAGGAAAAATTTCCACCAGTTTACAAGAAATTGGATGAATATGAACTGGCACTCTCTATGCAGGATATGCAACGCAAGGAGAGGAACCTGAGGATCAGACTTGTGCCGGAAAAGGAAGGAGAGAACTTGGTGGATGATTTGACAAAAGAATTTTCTGATTTTTGGAAGCAGGAGCTGAAGAAAGAAGATTTTAAGATAGAAAGTGCATTTAGATTGGGAATAAGACAGAAGAGAAATCGACCCAGAGATTGTCTTATTACCTTAAGATCAAAGGAGGAGCGAGATAAAATATTGAACCTGCACTACCAAACAGCCCTTCGAATTGAAGACTTTTTTATTGAGATCTTTAAAGACATCCCTAAGAGTATCTTGGACGCAAGAGGACATTATAAAGACCTGGTGACACTGCTGAAGAAGAACTACATACCATTCAGGTGGGAATTTCCCCAAGGCTTGTCTTTTAAATATAAGGGAAAGAAGAGAAGAATAAAGACTGTAAGTGATAAAGACAAGTTCTTGGGAGAACACGAAGAAGACCTACAGAAAGAGACATTTCCAGGACAAGGGCATCCATCACTGGACACGAACACGGTACCACCGACAGACGAGGAACAAAAACAGGGAGCTGTAGGAGGAAGGAGTAAATAATCCCATCATGGCTCTGCAACTTCTAACCTGGAATTGTAATGGCTTAAATATTCCCAGGAAGAGAAAAAATATATTTCATGCCTTAAAGAAAGACCAATTGGACTTGATTTGCCTACAAGAGACCCACGTGACAAGAGCACACAGAAAATTATTAATAAATAAAAGACTGGGACAGGAATTTATATCTTCAGACAGAGTAAAAAAGAGAGGAGTGGTGATCTATGCAAAAGAAAAATTGCAACCGAAACAAATTTTTAAAGATGATCAAGGAAGATATTTGGCAATTGAAATTCAATCCCAAGGAGAGAAGTATTTGATAGTGGGAATCTATGCACCAAACGAAGGGAAAGCTGAATTTTTTAAGAAGTTGCATGAAATTTTGATGGACCATATGGATTACAACTTAATTTTGATGGGAGATATGAATGGAGTGGTTTCAACAAATATGGACAAGGCACAAAGACAGGTAATAACAAAAGATGGAAGACTACCAAAGACTTTTTTTTGAAATGACTGACAATATGGACTTGATTGACATTTGGAGAACAAAACACCCATTAGAAAGAGAGGGAACCTTCTTTTCTGAGGCCAAAATGACATGGACAAGGATTGACCAAATCTGGGTGACTAGCAGTATGGCTCCGAATATAAAAAAAGTAGAAATCTGCCCAAAAACTTTCTCCGACCATAATGCTGTAAAGATGGTGATGAGGCAAACAACAACTGGTTCCTTCAGATGGAGAATGAATGACACCTTATTTAGAGACGAGGAGATCTGTAAGAAGGCCCAAAAAACCTTGAAAGACTATTTTGAAATCAACTTAAGGTCTGAAGTAGAAAAAAGAATAGTATGGGACGCAAGCAAAGCCGTGATGAGAGGGTTTTTGATTCAGCAAAATACTTTAAAGAAGAGAAAGCAAAATGAGAAAAAGGAGAGAATTTTGGAAAAGATAAAAGAAGGGGAAAAACAATTAAGATCGAAGCCAAAATCCCAAGAGATTCTAAGAGAAATCAAATTTCATCAAACACAATATATGGAACTGATGAATCAAGAATTAGAGTGGAGAATTAAACAAATGAGACAAAAGACTTTTGAATCTGCTGATAAATGTGGCAAGTTACTGGCTTGGCAAATAAAGAAGAGACAAAAACTCAACACGGTAACAAATATAGAAGTGGAAGGAAAAAACATAAGCAACCCAGCGGAAATTAGGAACTGTTTTCAGAACTACTTTAGACAACTTTACACACAAGGGCCGCAAAAAGAAATGGACATACAACAGTTCCTCGAGGAAAATGGGCTGAAAAAGGTTTCGCATGAAAGTAAGATAATATTGAACCAGGAGATATCAGCACAAGAAATAGAAGATGCCATTCAAGGCATGACGCTGGGCAAATCCCCTGGACCGGATGGACTGACTTCCAAATACTACAAAGTTTTGAAGGAAGGGTTGATACAACCTTTGAAGGAAGTCTGCAATGAGATTATGGAGGGGAAAAGGGCACCCGATACGTGGAGAGAGGCTTACATTACACTTATACCAAAGACAAAGACTGAAAAGACCCAACTTAAAAACTACCGACCCATCTCGTTATTGAATGTGGATTACAAAATCTTTGCTGATATTTTGGCAAAAAGACTGAAGAGAGTTTTGATGGAGGAGATTCACGGGGACCAAGCGGGCTTTCTCCCAAAAAGGCACTTGTCGAACAATGTAAGGAATATAATTGACATTTTGGAAAAGCTGGAAGTGAACATAAACACTAAAGCTGTTTTGATATTTGTGGATGCCGAGAAAGCCTTTGACAACATTTCTTGGAGTTTTATGTTGAAGAACCTCCGGGGGATGGGGGTAGGCCAAGGGTTTGAAAATGGTATAGGTGCAATATACTCTGAACAGAAAGCCAAACTAATTGTAAATAATGTGGTTACAGAAGAGTTCAAGATTGAAAAAGGGACACGTCAGGGGTGCCCTATCTCCCCATTACTTTTTATATCGGTCCTGGAGGTTTTGCTTAATATGATTAGGAGGGACCAGTTGGTTAAAGGGATTCAGGTCGGAGCTAAACAATATAAACTGAGAGCATTTGCAGATGACTTAGTACTTACATTGCAAGAGCCAGAAGCTAGCACGAAAAGAGTTTTGGAAATAATTCAAGAGTTTGGTCAAATGGCAGGATTTAAATTGAATAAGTCTAAGACAAAGGTTTTGGAGAAAAATTTGACACAGATAGAAAAGGAAAGGTTCCAGAATGAGACAGGGTTGACTGTGGTTAAAAAAGTGAAATATTTGGGTATAAATATGACAGCTAAAAATGTGAATTTGTTTAAAGATAATTATGAAAAAACTTGGAGAGAAGTGAAAAAAGATTTGGAGATTTGGTCCAACTTGAAGCTTTCCTTGTTAGGCCGTATTGCAGCTATAAAGATGAATGTATTGCCAAGAATGTTGTTTTTGTTCCAAGCATTGCAAATAATTGATAAAATGGATTGTTTCAAGAGGTGGCAAAAAGACATATCTAAATTTGTCTGGCAGGGCAAAAAGCCCAGAATTAAATTTAAGATACTAACGGATTCAAAGGAAAGAGGGGGGTTTGCCCTGCCAGACTTTAAACTTTACTATGAAGCGGCAGCTTTCTGCTGGCTGAAAGAATGGCTACTTCTTGAAAACACAGACATTTTGGATTTGGAAGGTTTTAATAACATTTTTGGGTGGCATGCATATTTGTGGTATGACAAGGTTAAAGCACATAAAAGTTTTAAAAATCATATTGTCAGAAAAGCACTACTAAATGTCTGGGACAGATATAAAGACTTGCTGGAAAATAAAACTCCAAGGTGGCTGTCGCCAATGGAAGCTAAGGCAGTTAAAAAGTTAAATATGGAGTCCAAGTGGCCAAGATACTGGGAAATTTTGGAAAAGGAAGGGGACAAATTGAGATTGCAGAGTTTTGAGAAATTAAAAGGGAAGGTGAGAGATTGGTTCCACTACCATCAAATTAATGAAGCGTTTAAACTGGACAGTAAAATTGGCTTCCAGGTGGAAAAATCAAAATTGGAGACAGAACTGTTAGAACCCAGTACTAAGAATTTGTCCAAAATGTACAATTTGCTGCTGAAATGGAATACACAAGATGAAACGGTTAAATCGGTCATGATTAAATGGGCTCAGGACATTGGTCATAATATTTTGTTTGCCGACTGGGAAAAGTTGTGGACCACCGGGATAAAATTTACGGCATGCAATGCCTTAAGAGAAAACATTATGAAAATGATATATAGGTGGTACATAACCCCAGTCAAGCTTGCAAAGATTTACCATGTGCCTGACAATAAATGTTGGAAATGTAAAGAAACTGAAGGTACATTTTTCCATCTTTGGTGGACCTGCCCGAAGATTAAGGCATTCTGGGAAATGATCTATAATGAACTTAAAAAGGTATTTAAATATACTTTCCCCAAGAAACCAGAGGCCTTTCTCTTGGGTATTGTCGGCCAAGGGGTGTTAAAGACGGATATAACTTTCTTTATGTATGCTACAACAGCAGCTAGAATACTCATTGCGAAGTACTGGAAGACGCAAGAACTACCCACACTGGAAGAATGGCAGATGAAGGTGATAGACTATATGGGCTTGGCAGAAATGACGAGCAGAATCCGAAACCAGGGAAGAGAAGCAGCGCAAGAAGAATGGAAAAAATTCAAGGACTATTTAAAGAAATATTACAAAGTTAATGAAAGTTAGAATGATGTTGGACTGGAAAGTAAATGGTTACTATTAGTAATGGTTAAGACAAGGAAAATAAGGAAGAATAGTCTAAATTTAAATTAAAATAAGGGAAGATTTGCTGAACAATCGATAAGAATTTGGAATACAGAAAGGGGAAGCATGAGGAAGTCGGGGAAGATAGGATATGAAATTAGGATATGAAATGATACATGTTTTTTGTTTTGTTTTTGTATTTGTATGTTTATGTTTGTTGTATGGTGTTTATATGGAAAAATAAAAATATTTAAAAAAAAAAAAAAAGAGAGAGAAAACAGGCTACACAAAAAACTTCTAAGGGGCAACTTTTAAAAAAAATGAAGTGAGGAGGGAAATGCAATAGAAACATTTCTCTTCTGCTAGTACTTTTTGTCTTCCTGCTGGGGGAAATGCAAATCTGATACTGTGTGAGGCAGTTGTTTTCTTTTTAACTAGATGTTGTTATTTTCAGCTGTAAGGGGAGAGTTCTCCACTTCATACATTTCCACCAGAAATATATGTTGTTCTTCATTGCTTGCACCGTGTGCCAGGCAAGATTTACTTGCTTTCCTGCCCATCAGTACTGAGAAGAAACAAACATCAACAAGAGCCTCTGCTTAATTACAATAATGAAAATATATGTGCATATGCACTGTCTTCCTAGGCACACAGTGGATATTTTTACTCTTGCCCAACTGAAACAGCTGCACACCATGTTAGAGTAATGTGGGTTGAGAAGCATGATGCTGTCACCCAAGGCTATTCCAGCGCAGGCCACTTTGACCAATGCGCCACTCCATGTAATCTGGAATCCAATTAAAAATAGCTCAGTTGTCATCTGCTTCGTATCTAAAGAGAGTGAGGCAGATTTCAGCTTCTCATGGAGAACCAAACCACAAAGGATTAGTCACAGTGGAAAAAGAAGGAAAATTGTCATCGAAAATGTATGAATGGTGCCTGTCATCTGCCAAAATTAGCACAATCCCATCAAAAATCAGCCTAAATATTCCCCTCTGCCAAAGGATGCTATCGCATAAACTTTTGTCTTGGTGCTCTATTTCCTGATCAGAGTAGCAATTTGAAAGAGCTACAGTTTTTGCATATTCACTGTTGGATCTGCAGTAAACCAGTTGTTACCCAAAGAGCTCAGAAGTGCATCTGTCACAAGAGACCAAAAATCAACAACGATTACTTTAGATTAAGGCAAGTCTTAGCTGTAGGCAAAGGATGGGAAACCTGCAGCTGGGCTACCGCTATCCTGTTCCTTGACTGGTGCCACGTGGCTGGGGCTGATGGGAATGCAAGTCCAAAAACATTTGGAGGGCCCCAGGTTCCCCAGCCCTGCTGATCTAGGGCTGATGAGCACACTTTGGAGAGGGAAGAAGACAACCATTATGGGCTGTTATAAGAAAAAACTGCTCCTTTCCTCTTATGGGGTATCCAAGAGCCTGTCTAGAGTCCTTATGTGGGTTCCCTGGACCACAAGAGATCCTTTGTGGTGCCAAGGAATATATGAGAAATAAATCATTGCTGGGGCCTGAATAGATTCTAGCTTAGTGACTGAAATGGCATGGACAATGAATTGCTGACCTGAACTTCAGAAGGGAGCCTTAACTAAAAGATCCAGAAACTGGGTTCAGAAGCAGGAGTGGAGCTACCTGGCCTGACACCCAGAGCGGTGTGGAGGCGGGGCTAGCCGCCTGCACGCCCACCCACCGCCCAGGCAGCAAGCATGAGGGGGCGCCGCTTGCCACCCGCGCAGCGAGCTTCCCTAGCCACCTGCTGCCCACACGGCGAGCGTTGGGAGGGGCACTGATAGTGGCCCGTGCAACGAGCGTTGGAGTGCACTGCTAGCCGCCCGCGGCAACATCGTCCCTAGTGGCCCGCCGCCCGCGCAGTGAGCATCCAGGGTGCTCCCCGCGCAGTGAGTGGGTGTGTGTGGCACGGCGATGTCACCCCCCCTCACGCCTGACACCCGGTGCGCACCGCACCCCCCACACCCACCTTCCTCCGCCAGTGTTTCAGTAAGCATTAAAAACACCCTGATCCTGCCAGGTAATTCAATGTATGCTGTGGAACATAAGCATTTCACAATTAGTTCAGAAAGTTCAGATTTTTGCAAACTTTCTTCAGAACTCAAGCTGCAATCTCTTCGTAGGTTCCTATAACTGCCGTCCTCTCACTTGATGATGCATTAGGAAGGCCCAACTAGAGGAGGGCCTGGTAGCTGACTATGTTGCATCTGAGGACAATCTTGCAATGAAATTATTCACAGTTTCCCCTTAGATTTGCCCAGAATCACGTCTATTGGAGTTGAAGGCATGGCGGAACTTTGCCCACATGTTTTCAAAATGTATTTCTGATGCCTGACTTAAGTGTCCGCCTCTCAGTTCTGCTTTTTCCTCAGAAAAAGCTATTGAGGTACAGTAGCTTTTTGTCCTAGAAAAGAAGAAAAGGGCTATCATGAAATGTGGGGGTGGGGTGGGGGGTTCATAGATTTACTCCTTCCTCCGGAGATTCTTAGAAAGAGGCTAAAACCCTGAAACTTTTGTTCAGATCCCGACACGTTTTCATCCTGGATCATTCCTATGCTTATCCTACGACCTGCAACTGCATCTGTTTATCAAAGCACCTATTTTCTCACTTTGCTTGCCAGCTGCCACTACAGAATTCACAGCTAAAACTGCAGAGTATCATCCTGTTCTTTATTTACAAAATAATTTCTACAACATCTTTTTAAAAAGGGGGCCAACAAGGCAGCTTACAGCAGCAAAACTTTAAAAATATAAAGGCTAAAAAACATTAAGCAGCAGTCAAAGCAAGTTAAAAAAAGTCCATATCCCGCAATATTAACATGCATTAAAAGCCTGGCTGATGAAATATGTCATTGGCTGAAATCCAGCACCCTCTTATGTGAAAATAAGCCCCACTTCTGAGTTGGCATTTGTAGAAAGACTTTAAATAATTCGACCCAATGCATATATAAAACAGCCTATCTGACTGCATGTTGGATTTTCTCATTATTATAAAGCATACTAAACTGAGACATGCATGGCACTGGGAAAACAGAGCTGCAGAACATGCTGCCTCCTCTGTACTTTTATGGCATGTGAATGTAAATTACTGCTGCTTATCACAAAGGGGCATCGCGGTGCTGGGAACCAGGATATGTGAATATCGACAGCTGCCTTGCGCTGACTCCCTTTACACCATCGGGCTCTCCTGGTTATCGCCATGGCGATGCCGGAGGCTGAATCAGGGACTTATGAGCTACTGAAACAGACGCTTCCCAGTGAGCTGCTTAGGAGAACTGAACAGATCTCGAACTCATGGCATTGGCACCACACCAGGGGTGGCACCTCTCATTACGCCACTTGAGGCGAAAGGAAAAGTGCTGTCCTGCCCGCTCTGCCCCCACTACCATGCTGCCCCCACCTCTGCCGGCATCACCTCTGGGCTGCTGCCGCCGCTGGTGGAGAAGCTGTGCTGGCCGTGGTGCTGATTTATGGCAAGATGTCTCTGAAATCTCACGAGATCTCTCGCGCTCCATGAGCTTTCAGGAGATTTCAGTGAGATCCCACTGCTGCCGGGGCCACTTCTCTGTTTGTGGTGGAGGCGGTGGCATGGGAGGGGCACCCCCATGGCACAGTCTCTGGGCCTTTCACTGCCCAAGGCAGCTGCTTCACCCTGCTTCATGGGTGGGCAGCCTTGGCCAACAGTGTCCGCTTCCCATTTGGCTCCTTTTCACACATTGTGTATTTACTGCAACAAACAGCCGTGTACCCAGAAAGCCATGCCAAGTTCTAAAAGAATGTTGATTACAGGGTGCGAAGGCAGCTGACTGCCAGCGTAGGTTGCCTGAAAGCAGGTGTAGGAAGACCTGTCATTTCACTGTTCCTTGGCAGAATAGTCACATGGTGTTGGGTCTTTCATTATATCCATATTAATATGCACAGTGACTGTTTGCCAAGCACACTGATAATTGTCTAAAAAGAGCCAGAAATAACAGGTGTTGAATGTATTAATCTACACCTCCAAAAGATTTATCATTACTAAAGAGGACGCCCCACTTCATGAAAAAGTACAATCCGTGGCACGCAGAGCTCAGCTTTAAATATTTCCCTCTGCCTGGTGTAAATGGGGTGCGCACTCTTTCTCAGCAAATTTTGTTGTAAGAAATCTAAGGGCTCTTCCAGACAACATTTTTTTAAAATGTGCATTCAGGATTATTTGTGCTCATGATGGGACCAAGGTGGTTAGACTGTATACAACTCTGCCTTCAAAACTACTTGCACCTCCTGCACCAGTTTTGGGTTGGACATGCTGCTTCATTTCTGATTGGCGCGTGTCCCCTAGCTTCCGCAGCCAAGAATGCAGGCCTGGGGCAGGCAGGGGGAGAGGCAGGCCATGGGTGTTGGCCGTACAATCAGGTCTGTGCCTGATGGCTGAGACAACAAATTTTCCTAGGGGGCTTCCCCCCCCCCCCCCATTGTGCACAACACAGCTTGGCACAGCTCGACCAATAAGTTGAAGGAGAAGAAAGAAAAACACACCAATCACATTGTCTCATAGGAAAAATTCTGCCCTGCCCTGAAAAGAAACACGCAGACCCAGGTGGAAATAATAACAACTGGAAAAGAAGGCAGCAGCCACCCCTAGTCACTTGGGGAAAACCAAGGGCCAAGGAGAGACAGCTGGCTCTCTTGTAGTAACAGCGCCATCGCCTCTCTAGGAATAAGGGAGCTGTTGATGAGACAATGGAGGCGAGTGTGCCTGTCATTTGCTGCGGCATCTGACCATAGATTGTTTGCCTTTAGGGTGGTTCTTTTTCCGTGTGCATTTGTTTGTTGTCATGTAAATCATATCTGAGGAAATAAGCCCAGGTCATTTTGTGTGGATCACTCATCCCCGAAAGGAGAGAGGGCATGTGGAAAGAGGGCGATTGAGGACTTGAAAAAAACACTGAGCTTGGCTTTAGTATTCCTTGTTCACTTCTCTCCTTTTTCAAAACTGGGAGGCACACAGTGGAAGAGCACGCAAAGGAGGAATTCAGGAGTCACCAGCAGTTTTCTTCATGACCTTGTGAATGAAAAGGGTAAACCCTGGAAGGTATAGTTCGTGGAGATGCAGCGGAGGGGAATCTGTGAAGCTGTCTTTGCTGGTTATTTGAAAAGCAAAGTCAGAATCAGCAAAGAAAAGAAAAGAAAAATCTTCTGAAACCCCCCAAGGCCTTTTCTGACTATCATTTTCTTTTCATCTTTCTATATCTTTGCTATTAATTTAGGATTCCCTATGGCAGAGGTTTGTTGAAAGGAGCAATGGCAAGGAATCTTAAAAGGAAGAAATAAAGTGTATTATCAGGGAGCAGGTGCTTTTGTCCGACATGAAACAATTAGAGCTCCTCGGTGCATTCAAGATTTGTACTTGCTGGTATGCCTAGATTGGTAGGCTAATTTCAAGCAAAGAGCAGAGAAGCAGTAACTGCAAAGAAGCAAGTTCTGTGCAATCCCCTCCTCACATAAAATACTCTGCCTGCCAGTCTTTCCTGAGTTTTATCCCCCTTTTTAGTAACAGGTGCAGGGGGCAATCTTGCCTGGATACCAGAATTACTTTTGAACCTAGTTTAGTGTTTAGTTTAGTTTAGTTTAGTTTAGTTTAGTTTAGTTTAGTTTAGTTTAGTTTAGATTAATTTGGGTGTGTAAAGACTGATGGAGTGACTAAAAGAAAAGGATTGATTCTCGCTGGGAAATTAACTGGGAGTGTAAATTAACAGAAGCGGAACTGATTTGGGTGAACTTAGTAGGATGCAAATGAACTAAATTATTTGTTTCAGGGCAAGCAGGTGAAAGGTAGTGTGCATCTTGTTTGGGGGTGATGCACAGAGTGGTTTGGCACACAGTTTTACCCTGTATCTTTTTGGGGGCCAGGGAGCCCTCCCACGAGGCAGAATGAAGCAGCTGCCTTGCACAGGGGAATCCCCCAGCCCCTCCCCAGCTGCTGGCACAGGGCAGGGGGCTTCTGGCAAGACCTTGCAGAGCTTGTGAGAGAGATCTTGCCAGAAGCCACTGCCACACACCTTTGCGGTGGTGAACCACTGTTGGTGACTTTAGGCACCTGCCAACCTGGTGGGTGCTTGAAGCCAGAGCCAGTTTGTGAGGAGGAGCAGTTGCCGCCATGAATGAGGAAAGGCTGTTCTCAGGATCTGGCAGGGCTTGGCGATATCTCAAGGAAAGGCAGCAGAGTGGTTCCTTTAAGTGGGCCTTCTCTTCCTCACCTCGCAGTGCTTCCTGCATCTGTCACCAGAGCCAGGGGATGTCAATGATGAATTCTTGGCTTGTGAGGGACAAACCTCTGGCTGCTCCATTTGGTCAGTCTCAGGGCTCTTTAGAACCTCAGCCAGTAGGCAGGGTATAAATTCCTCAAACTAAAGAACTAAATTGCCTTATGTGTTTGTTCTCACCACCTGGAATTCCAAAGTGGGGGCTTTTAGGTTGCAATCTCTCAGGCTTCTTTTTTTTACTGTTATTTTTCAGGACTCAGATGCGTCTCTCTGTCTTGCTCTAGCCAGTCGCTGAGGCGAAGAACCCTCCATTGTTTGGAGCTGGCACCTTGGTGGCAACATTCCCAGCCAGGACTGTATTAGGTGGGTCCTTTTGCCAATATGTCTCTCAGTTTCTGGTTTTACCTGTTGTTTTCATAATAACCTGGTCTGTGGATGACTAAGAAACCCTTCCTGTCAACCTGTCCTCATTAGCCCTCTCTTGTTCAAACTCCTAATCTTACAACATAACTATACTGGGAGGATATGTAATGGTTTGTATTGCATCCCATTTAGTTGGTTTTGGTCTTTTATTCTCTGCAAACGCATGCTGCCATTTTTATCTTTTTTCAATTTTCAGGGTTTTGGCTAAAGAGTTAAAGAGTTAAAATCCAAATATTTGTTTAAGTAAAATATTTCATTTCATTTCATGTTCAGCTCATGTAAGGATTTTCAATTTTTTGGCTTGCCTCCACTAGATCAGATGAAATCATTGTAATAATATGTGCTAAAAATAAGTCTCCGTATTTTGCTCTGTCAAATGTTGGACGCTGTGCTAGATTATGAAGCAGAATGAGAAGAAAAACAGGGGCAGGGGATGTACCAAATCATCATTTGCTATCAGGTTGCTCAAATTATCTGTCATTACCTTGAAAGTAGCCTAGTTGGTCAACTATGAAGATTGCATATGACCAGTTGGAACAAGGGGGGATGCACAGCCTTTCGTCTAGCAAGCAGAAAACAGTTCTTTACACCAATGCAGGAGGCTATGAGATACACTCCAGAATCCTAGCATGCCATTTCTTAGATGTTTACATAGCTCTTTTCTTCCCACTGGACAAAACAATTTCAACTCACCCCAAAGTCATATCCCAGTCACACCACAGAGTCTTCCTGAGAGTTTCCATGTCAGATTGAAACTTGCTGAGACAATATTCTTGGATGTACTGCCCATAGGCGACTTCATGGCATGCCCTGACCACCATAAAGTGATGGGCTGAAATGGAAAGACGGAAAGGGGAGGGAGAGACAAAAAGGGGGAAGAAAGGTAAAGGCCAGGACTGAGTTGATTGATTCATTCTAACACATTTCAAAGTTACCAGTGCAAGAGAGAGGCTAGAGTTCCTTCCCTCAGAAACATCTCCATGTGTCTCTCTTCACTCCTGGGATAAACAACCATTAGCAGGAAAAGAACACTAACGGGCAGTGATTCCTCTGCATCCCAATTTGAGGTAGATCTAATAAGTTGGACTGTCAGTTGAATAAGCAATTGGATGGGATAATGGCCACCTTCCAGCTGATCCTCTGCTGAGGAGGTTTTTACCTCAGGAAGTAAAGAAGGGGGAATTAAGAAAAAACTACTATACTGCCCCCTTCCCCAATGATAGGTATGTACTGTGGCCTGCTGGTTCATCCAAAGGACTGTCATTCAAAATTAGGAAGAGAAAACCCCTATAAGCTAGTGTTGTAAGATTCTGCTGACTCTTATTAAACTTTTTGCGTAGGAAATATCTGTTGCAAAGGTGCCTACATATTTACAAATTTGTTTGTCCTGACCAAGCATTTCGATCACCTCCCATGACAATATGAGAATTCCTTGATAGAAAATCAATTGCCCCCCAAGCAGTCTCTGGGAACGCCCATACACCTTGAGAAGATGTAAAGAAGTCTCTGATGAGATTAGAGATGGGAAGGCCTGGAAAAAAACCAGAGAAAAAACAAACCAGTCCCCCCCCCCATTTCCCCCAAAGCCATTTTTTCCCATTTGGAGAAAAAACAGAAAAAACCTGGGTTTCCCCCCAATTTTTCCGGTTTTTTTCAGGCTTTCCCATCTCTAGATGGGATATAAACATTAATACAAATAAAGAAATGCCATTACTGAGATCAGCCTGAAGTGTCAAGACCCCATCGTGGGACTGTGCTTCCATAATTTTACAATCACCCTCCAATTCCATGGGAAGAAGAACTGTAGCAGCCAAAACCCTAAAACCATGGAGATGCAGGATAGAAACATCAATGTTTTCCCAAAAAATATATTCTAGAAAACAGGTGTAAATAGTTGACAAACTATTTTATTGATTAGATAATAAATCAATAAATAAATCGATAAAAGATAAACCTCTGCTTGACTAGCCAGAGATATTCCATGACAGTATAATTCAGATTTAGAATTGTTTTTCCCTCTGTTTGGCTACTTTGTCAACAATTACAGGAATCAAATGGGAGCTAGAAAGCCTCTATCAAACTTCTGTGTGGAACAGAAATTTCCTTACTAGACTCAGGATAATGATTGATGCCACTAAAGACAGCCCTTTCCTATTGTTCACTGCTTGCCTTAAAAAAAATAATCAGTTGTGCAAAGGCTAAAGACATGAATAACATCACATCTCATTTGGTCCACAGAAAGCAGAGACTCAATATAGTTCTTGGCTATCTCAATCATTTCCATTGGGGGATTTGAGCCTGACATTCATGACAAAGTTCCGCATGTACAGGCAATGCTATTTGCTAGGCATTAACAGCCCAGAATGTTGGCAGCCCTGCGCTTCCTCCAGGGCCCTCCTGGATATAAAAAGAGCCTATGAAGTCCATGAAGACACACGATAGTCCTTTGACCAAAATAGACCAACACTCTCTCTATGATGGTAAAATACACTAACTTACAGCTTTCACAAATGCAACCCATATATAATCCACTCCATCAAGTTCTTCAAATTTACAGCAATAGTACATATTTCTTTCCAAATCCAGTCCAAGTTCCCAAACTACTGTATTGATTATAACTAAGGTAAAGCAACAGAACTCGGGGCATCCAACAGTTTGAATTGAAATATGCTTTGTTGTTGTTTAGTCATTTAATCATGTCCAGCTCTTCGTGACCCCCTGGACCAGAGCACGCCAGGCACTCCTGTCTTCCACTGCCTCCCGCAGTTTGGTCAAACTCATGCTGGTAGCTTCAAGAACACTATCCACCCATCTCGTCCTCTGTCGTCCCCTTCTCCTTGTGCCCTCCATCTTTCCCAACATCAGGGTCTTTTCCAGGGAGTCTTCTCTTCTCATGAGGTGGCCAAAGTATTGGAGCCTTAGCTTCACGATCTGTCCTTCCAGTGAGCACTCAGGGCTGATTTCCTTAAGAATGGATAAATTCTGCTGAGGCCAGGCCCAGCTAATATTTTTCCCCAGGGATCAAAATAAGAGTGCTACACTCTTCATAAGACTAATTTTTTCCACAGCTCAGAGATTTTCCACTATCACGCTTAATGTAATTTACATGTCTGATACTTGAGTTCATTAATAAATATTTTAAGCTGCTTATTAGTAGGGACACATGTGAAATTTGATCTTTGCCAGTTCTGATACACACTGAACTGATCTACACTAACTGGACTAATGTGTAGATCAAAACAAAGCTATCCATCACTTATCCCGGCTTTTACATTTGTTTTAAAAATTATGTGCCTTATAAATGTTCATAAATACAGACATACTTACATACATAATGTGCTACAGTTACTGATTAAAAATGTACCAAAATGCATTCCTATTTTGAGAAATAATGTGCTCAGAAACATCAATTTAATGTTGTCAAAATAAAGCAAACGTATGAGTAAACTAATCATTGTGGCATCCTGTTCTTCTTTAAAAAGGTAAAGCTACCCCTAACCATTAGGTCCAGTTGCGGATGACTCTGGGGTTGTGGCGCTCATCTCGCTTTACTGGCCGAGGGAGCCGGTGTACAGCTTCCGGGTCATGTGGCCAGCATGTCTAAGCTGCTTCTGGTGAACCAGAGCAGTGCACGGAAATGCTGTTTGCCTTCCTGCTGGAGTGGTACCTATTTATCTACTTGCACTTGACATGCTTTCGAACTGCTAGGTTGGCAGGAGCTGGGACCGAGCAACAGGAGCTCACCCAGTCGCAGGGATTCAAACCGCCGACCTTCTGATCGGCAAGCCCTAGGCTCTGTGGTTTAGACCATAGCGCCACCTGCGTCCCTTTGCTCTGCTTTGGGCAGTCCTAAAAAAAGAAGCCAGCAGCTATTCTTCTAAGACTTCAACCTGATTAGTAGCAGTGGGTGGAAGGGTAGACACATATGTATCACAGATCCATCCTTACTTCCCAGAATCATACAACTACAGAGTTGGTAAGGGACCCCAAGGGTCATCTAATCCAACTTCCTGCAAAGTAGACATCTCCACTAAACACTGCAGTACTACAGCCAGATTCTCAGAGAGTCGCCATTGTCATTCTTGTGACAATGAACCTTGTGATGGGCACACCCCAAGTGCAGCTCAGGTGACAGAAATGATTGGATGTTGCTCTTCTGTTCACATAAGGAAGGCATCACTTCCTTCAAATTGCTCTCTCGCCCTCAGCTCCAGGCACCCAGTTCCACACCATTCCCAAGAGTCTTCTAGTCACCAACGGCAGACTTTTTGTGGGGGGCGGGGAAGAAAGAAGAATGTGGGGCACTCCCATTCTGCGACTGTGAAGTCCATTTCATTCACAGAAAAATCTTTGTTTTTAGAAACTGTAATTATTATTATTATTATTATTACCCGCCAATCTGGCTGGATTTCCCCAGCCACTCTGTATAAACATGGATCCAACACAGTAACAAACCAAATCAGAATAACATATCATTTTATACACTTCAGCTCCTTATAACTTCCCAGCGTTGCCAACCCCCCCTCCCCCCACAGTACAAAGGCAATGCATTCCCTGAATTAAAAGCATTCACAGCTTCAGGCTGATGACATATTAGCCCTCAGAGGCTTCTCCCTCAACAATCATAGGATTGCATGAAATGCTTGTGATGAAATCTAAAACCGAGAGCTGCTCCCCAGTTTTTCTACTTTATTGCGTGTCCTAGAGGTGATTAATGATTCTCCAAAGCCTTGATGGAGTTTGACCAATCGTCTATCAATGTCAAGAGCTTCCCAGCTCTCTGCTGGGAGTGAGCCCAAAGCTAACGGCTGGGCAGGTGGCTGGGGCTGCAGCTGCTGTCCATTTCTGTGGAGAGGCAGGCAATGACCCACTGATTAGCTTTTCTCCTTGGTCTTTTCTGACTACCAAAATGTAAAACATTTTGATCAAACTGTTCATCACCATCTCAAGTAGCATTCCATATGCTCCAGTGGATTTGCTTGGATTGCCCTCATGGCTTTATAATATTAAAGAACTATGAAAATACTTTTTTAACCCTTTCCATTTTGAACTGGCTTGCATAAACATTCCAGTATTTGGAAGGGTATTGCGTATGCCTGTGGGTATCAGAAGTGAATACCATGGGTCTCTATATGACCCACAGGACAGCATACAGGAATAAAAAAACCTGTAAAACAAAAAAGACAACACAACCAAGTAATGTTTAGCTCTTCACCTGAAGGCATGGTCCCACAAAGTACATGCTTATTTCCGTGAAGGCAACTAAAACATGCCTGCATTTTCCCCTACTGCACCCTCTGTACTTAAACACAAAACCTAAGCAGCTAAACCCTTTGCTGAACAACTTGTTTCCTTTGCAGAAGAGACACCCTGTTGCAGCAGAATGTTCAAAACATTCAATTGCAGCAAGACTCCCTCCTCCTGCAGTGCGCACATTTCCCATGGTGAGCTGTAGTTTTCCTTTGTTCTGGGACTGAGCAGAATTCCATGTCTGTAGGGATTCCGGTTTCTTGGCAAGGAATCTCAAGGCCCATTTCCATGGAGATGAAAGAAAAGTGTCGGAAGAAAGTCTATCAGTGACAAATGGTGAAGTAGAGGAGGAGGAGTCTCCCTCTTTCTCTGTCTTGCTAGTTTCTTCCTCAACTGGTTCCCTGGCCAACTGACTCATGCCTTAGTCCAAGCTGTGGTTCTAAGGTCCGCTTGCTAGCCTTTAGCTAGATCAGCTTCGCTCGAGCCAGTGTCCTGAATGTCCATTTTCTGTCCATGATCCCAGGCTCTTCTACATGGCAGGTAGGTCCCACTCACAGACATTTGGATTTCTCCCATTTTTTGGCCTGTCTCTAGGGTACGCCAGTTGTTGGGTCCTGAGAATGAGTATGCAAAGGGCACAGAAATCTACTGCTTCTCTGCCTCCACCTGCAGGAAGGGTGAGACAGCACTGGGTGGCCAGCAGCCATGCAACAACACATTGGATCCATCAATCTTTACCTGTGGAGGTTGGTGCCAGCCATACCCAGGCCTCCACAGTTGCCTTCAAGCCCCGCCCTTGGGCTTTTTGAAGACATCTGGTTAGCAACTATGGGAAATTGGATGCTTGATCAGATGGTAATCCAAGATGGGCTTTTCTTACATTCTCAGCTATCTGCTGCTCATCTACCTCATGGGCCTCTTCAGCTACCCCTGAACATGGGCTTCTGGGTCAGCTTTGACTTTGTCTAGCCTGTATAGTAAATGTGCTGGTGGTTTTGCAGCAAATAGTTTGATATCAGCTGGGATTTTATCTACTACTTCTGCCCCTTGGTGCTGATGTAGTTATGCATGTTATTATTATTATTTCTGTTGTCTGGTCTAAGTCTTTGACCATAAGAAAGACAGACTGACTTTTTCTAATCACTGAGGAAGCAAAGGCCTCAGCTCCTCACAAAGCCTCCAAATTTATTCACAGTTGCTCTACGTTTCTCTGAAATCACCATTACAACTTCTCTGGCTATGCACACATCATATCTTTAAAGCACCTTCTTTCCTTCAGAGTATTCTGAACACTGTGCTTTACACAACACAGAGTTACAATTCTTAGCAACCTTTAACAAACTGAATTCTTTGAGGGGGTGTGTGTGCTTTGGATGTGCTTTACAGGGATAGTGTGTACACAGTCTCCTAGAAGACTGCTCTAATTTACTTCAGAACTACTGTTATTTGCTCTACCTTGGCACTGTGACACCAAGAAACACCTTCCACTCCTGATAACAGAGGGCAAAGTTCCCTATGGAGCGTATTAAAAATCCTTAATTATTATTGTTTGTTTGTTTCCTGCCGCTAAAGAAGTGGGGAAATTGAAAGTGAAGTACAATGGTACCTTGGTTGTCAAACTTAATCCGTTCCGGAAGTCCGTCTGACTCCCGGAACTGTTTGAAAATCAAGGTTTTCAATTGGCTGCAGGAAACTCCTGCAGCCGCGTTGGACGTTCAGCTTCCAAAGAACATTCAAAAACCGGTGTTTGGGAGCCAAAAAGTACAAGTACCAAAGCACTCAAGAACCAAGGTACGACTGTAACTATAATTAGCTGTCAGAATGGAATCTACTTGGAGATAATGCAGTCACAGCTGTGGAAGTCCAAGACTGATTTAAGGGGGAAACATTAAGGTGGACTGAATGGCTAATAGTATCTAGGACATTAAAAGCCTCCAGTATGACAAAGGTACTTTCGGATTGATCAATGACCGTGGTATTGAAACAGTTGATGGCTGAACAATTAAAAATGATTGATCGAAGTTTGATGATGAAGAAAATCAGTCAAAGGATGAGGAAGAATGAGCCAGAGGAGTATGAGATGGAAAATGGAAATGGGTAAATGCAGAGGCTTCAGACGAAATTGAGGAAAAGCTGGCAGGACTGCTTTTGGTCATGTAGAAATGGAATGACTTCCATACAAGGATTTGGAGATAAAGTAGAAGATAAAATAAAAAATGCTGATTTGGAGAATTATCTGGATATAGCACTGATGGAGTGGAGAGGGGGGAAAGCTCTGAGACTTCAGTCCTGGTTTTTCTATAGTTCTAGCAGAGAGGGAGTACTCTGCATACAACCTGGATCGAATTCAGGGAATGGTGCTATTAAAGCTATGGTATGAAAATGGAATGTGCCGGAGGAGGAGATTGGGATGCTATCGTAAACACAACAGGAAATGGAACTGGATATGAACTAGCTAGAATGAGAAACAAAAATGGAATATTGACCCAATATGTGTGTGTGCGTGTGTAGTTTAATACGGACATGGATGAAAGAATTTATTATTATTCAATATGGAGTAATGGTGGTGGGAATTAATTTTATTCTGTGAACCGCACTGAGACCCCCAGGTATAGGGCGGTATGTAAATTCAATAAATAAATAACAACAACAACAACAACAACAACAATAATAGAGGTAAAATTAAAAGAAATAGTATAGTTAACATTTATTAATAATAATAACAATTAGGGAACCTATCTTGAACTTTTTGAGACACCTTGACTTACATGAAATATTGTTTTACAGAAAGTGAAGATGGATGTTCACATGGACTGAAGGTTTTAAATAATCAAATTTTCTTTCTTCCTATTTTTCCTTTATTTCTATTGTCCCTTTCTTTCAATTTTCTGTTTTTTTTCTTTTGTAGTTGTAATTTTACTGTATTATGATAAAATTGTAATAAAAAATCTTATACAAAACAAACATTTTCCCCAAACCATAATATGATCAATTTGCTATTTCTTAGACAATATAAATTACTTTAAAACCAAAGAGGGTCTGACTTGTAGCGTCTTCTGTTTCCTAGTGAAGAGTTACAAGCTAAACAGTAGTAAATAGTTAATTATGTTGTAGAGATAAGTCCATTATATATAGCACAGCCCAATGCATTATTCACTAGTCTTTCCGCAAAGGAAAGAGCACAGAAGGAAGCAAGAAGCAAAGCAGTGGACCTGACCTCAAAAAGAATCCCACAATCTGTATGACAATTTCATTTTTCAGCATTGTAACTGAAGCATTGCCTCAAGAAGCCTGCAAGTGTACAAAAATATTTGATATTGTTTTCAATACTTTCCTCAAATTTTAAAGGGAAAAGGAATGGGCTGACAGGGAAACCCCAGGAGTAACAAGACCCTTGGAAGTTTTTAATGTAAAAAACAAACCAAATTGGAACCAATGTATTTTTAAAAACAGCAACAACACATATTGATGATTTTCATTGTTAGTTTTCCACATTCACCAAAAACATCGACTTCCCTCCCCCGCACTTCCATGGCACTTTCTATCCATTTCTGCTGCATAATTTAATCACTCCATAACCTCTCTTTCTCATTTTATCTCAACATAATTTATACTGCTGATTTTACTCTAATTCTGCTAATGTTTTAATTTGTTTACAATGATTCTTCACATACCATATTTACTTGAATGTAAATGCGCCATCCATCTAATGCACACCCTAATTATCACGACATAATTTGGCCCAAAGAGGTGTGCATTACATTTGAGTAAATACGGTATTCTACAAACATTTTCCAGTCTTCTTGATCTCTTATTCTGGTGGTCAGGCTTGCTAGTTCTGCATATGGTAAAACATACCTTCTGTTTCTTGACATTATCAGCAGTTACCTGATTCTGATTTGTACATCTTTGCTAGCTTACTTGGTGTCAGGTACCACCTATATATCATTTTCATAATTCTCTTTCAGCACACAACAAGCTGTAAATTTTAAATCAGTTTTCCACAGTTTCTCCCACAAACTACCGTAAATTCTGTATTATGTCCCGCTTGGAACCAGCGTAAAGCAACTGAATAAAAGCATAAAAGCAACGTAAAGCATCTTAGCTTAACCAAAGAGAATCACGTGAAGATGTGCTCCTAAAGCGACACCTGCAGCCATCTAAAGACGTCCTCCCCTAAAGTGGTCCTCAGTGGTAAGACCACTGAGCCCAAAGGCTGCAATTCATGCAGTTGTACCACTGCCTGGTAGATCAAGCCTGAGGATCTGTGTGCTCTAGATCTGCTCTGAAACAGTGAATTTACTTTTTAGTATGTGTCAGTGCCAGATGGTTCTACAGTCAAAATGTGGAAATGGGGAAATGAGTGTTGTTTATTTATAAGAAGCTCCTTGGTCATTTGTTCTTATCGTTCAAGTCACATTGCATCTTGTTATTATGTTTAGAAGCCATTTTATTTTCTGAAGTGTCTATTTTAAGGAGGCTGTCACAATACACCCACACAGTGATCTTCACTCTATGATTCGATGAGTCTCTCCTGCATTCCAGGGGTCTAGATGAGCCCAACTCTGCAGTTCTATAGGTTTAAGTGCCCCGGCCCAAGACCAACCTCTGACCTCCACACTAGCCGCTTGCACAGATTCACATTTGATTTATACTTCATAGTACTACCAAGACACTTCACTTCTATTGAAATGGTAATTCACAAAGCAACATACATAGTGCTACTTTGGCATTAGTGTGAAATGAAAACCAGTGGTTTTTACACTTTTTCTTAGCCAAAAGGCTGAGAAGCTACTGAAAACCAGTGATTGATTGATTGACTCACCATTTCAATGAGACATCTGAGCAAACATTATTTCAGATTTAATTCCAGTGGGGGGTGATATGTGAAAAGCTAACTCACAGCTTACCTTGTACAACAAAATTGGGGTTTTGTTTTTGTTTTGAAGGTCACCATTGTTGAGAAGCCTGTTCACGAAGACAGGTGCTACCAAATGGCAACTGGTGAATGATTGCTTCACTTGCCAATTCTAAGTACACTTCATTAACCGATATCCAAAACTTTGGTAATATTAGTTGCTGAAATTGCACTTTTAAGGTTGTGCCACCACAGAGATCAAGGATTCTTTTCTGCAACTCCTTGTCTTAATTCCTGGTGGCTCTGTGTCCACTGTGGATGCTTGTCTTCAGTAGATACCCTCCCACAAATTTGTTTTTTAGCTTGTGTTCTGGTGAGCTACAAGGGAAGAATGTTGTGCTGAGTTCTGAGTGGTGGGGTAGTTTTTAGCGTGTGGAGGAGGGAATTATTGCTGCTTCTCCTCCGAAGAACAGAAGACCGTTCCTCCTTCTACCCACTACAAAGCATACGTCTGCATTATAGTCCCAGCATACTTCCAGTTGTGGAAGAAGTCTAGAAAGCCAGAGAAACAGACCAGAAAGTGAACAGAGCGTCCTTACTCCATAGAGAGCTATAGGAAGGTGGGGCATACAGTTGGCCAGAAAAGTCTGTCTTACTGAAAAATACTGAAAATTGCCTTTCTCCTGCCTCTTTGCAGCCAGCATTCATGGAAATTGATGAAATGAGTGTCTCATCAAAACAATGTGTTCTAGCCCAGACACTGCATTTTGTGATCCTTTGGTCTGGTCAACCTTAGCTAGAGTCCAGCAGGGCAGCAACAGCTTTGCTACAACCCACCTGAGATGGCCTTGCTTGCTATCCATTTGTGGGTTTTGACCCAGAGGCTGAAGACCAGTGCATGACTACAGTGACCCAGCTGTTTTACTTTGCTTCATTTCCATTCCAAGGAAAGAGTTTCAACTTCATATTCACCAAACATAATTTGCATTACTGCCACCAATAAGGCAACACATAAACTTATAGCGCTGCAAGGGAGCAGAAAGGTCACTTACTTTTACCCTCCACTGCAAGGCAGGGTCATCTATTCCACTGGTATAACATTATTGCAATAGCAAATTGTGAAACCAAAGGTGACCACGCTTGACTGCAGTGCCACAGGCAACAGGCAAACACAGTGGTGCAAATCCTTGCCTCACAGCGTAGCCTTCTCAGGACACCTGAGCAATACACTGAAGATAACCTGTGCAGTAAACATGTTCAGTGACACTGTGGGACAAAGCAAGTACAAAGCAAGCCATGAGCATGTAAGAAGATGGCTATTAACCTACTAGCCCCTCTAGGCAACACCCACCTTCCTTTTCTGTACATCCCTTATAATTTAAGTGGCCATTTCTGTTAGACCTTTGCTTGCTTTTGATACAATTTGTCATGGCTAAATATTTGTCCATTTTAAGCAACTCCCTGGAAAGGTGAAAACTTGAGCAGTGACACATCTGCACAAAGTTTAAGCTGAGGAATAAAAATGTACAGGAGAAATTATATGATGTCATTTTGATGTCAGGTGATTGACAGGTAGGCACACAGGGTGAGAGGAGATAAGGATCTAGCTGCCAGCCAGATGCAGATCCCCCACCCCCAGACTAACGATGCGCGTAAACATACTAGCAATGTTTCTGAATGCTTAGCTTCTTGAAAGCACAAGGCACCTTCCCTTCACTGTTGATTTCTATATGCTGCAAGAGAGGATTTGTAATACAAACAAATCCCGGAAAGGAAAAAGATGGGCATAAAACAACAACAAAGGTCTGCAGGCACATGGTTTGAGCAGATGAAGAGGGAATTTACATGGGTGGCACAAACAAGTTTTATAATTTATAGAACATGGTCTGTTACATGCAGCCAATTCCTGGAAGCAAGTGGCTCAAGAATGCAAGGCAGCCACCACACTCGGTGTAGGCAAAAGCCTTGTCCCTTATTGCCAGGTGCACTTTAGGAAAGGAAATGCATTCTATACATGTTCAGATTCTTGTACTGGCATTGAAGAGTTGCATTCATCTAAAAAATTTGAAGTGCAGGGGGAAAAACACATAAATGGGTACACGTCAAAGATTGGCTGTCAGGTCTGCAGCTGGTGGCCAACCTGGATTTGTTCTGTGTAATGTGTGAAAGGGTCTGCAGTGTTGGTGAGAGTTGGTGATCTGTTCAAATCCCTCCCTGTGGCTGCCTCAGGCTTGTTTCCGACATCCTCTTCCTGACTACTCAAGGTTACTCTTCTAGCCAGCTTGCCTTGGATACAGCCTGCCTCAACTCTGCTGGCTTGAGGAGATTTACAGACTTCAGGGGTTAACAGAAGTCTTACATCTGTCCATTGTGGGAAAATACAGCAGAAGCTGGGTGCAAATTTAATAGAAGAGAGTAAATTTTGTACAAAGAAGCAACGCACTCACATCACAGCCAAAGGGTTTGAGGAAGTGAAATGTCTCAAAGCCCCCCCACCTTCCCTCGCCCACTCCCGGCTCGCTTGGTGGGAAATCTCCTGGACTGCATTACAGGCACTGTCATTTGCCCTCCGGGTATTGCAGATCCTCTTAATTGTTAGATGGAGACCGACCGACATTATCGCAGGTCTTCCTATATTACTACGGCATGTGAACAATCACCTTTGTCCCGCGCCTCCATTACGCAAAGTCCTTGTCTCCAAACGCATCGGCACAAAGCAGCACTCACCCAGGAGGAGCCACACCAAGCGCTTCAGCCGGACGACCATCCCCGAAGCCATGGCTGGCCGAGAGCGAGGGAGCCTCGCCGACGCCCGCGGACTTCACTGCGACGGGGCGACGCGATCCATGGCGAGGAGCCCTGCGAGAAGGTCTCTCGCGCGTCCGGAGGATCCCCGGAGCCGCGTCTGGCCAGAGCCCCTTCCCCTTCTCCCGAGGCAGAGCTCTCTCTTCGGAAGGCGATCGGCTGCTGAAGGGGCCACGTGGGAGGGGAAGCTCTGATTGGATCGCCCCGTGGATCGCTCAGCTGAAAGAAATCCTCTCCGCCCTCCACGCCCCCCCACCCCCACCGGCAAGGTCCTGGTTGCTAAGGCGGGCGCAGAGCCCGGCGCAAGCCCCGCGCGCAAAGGGAGCGCAGAGGAGGAGGAGGAGGAGCTGAAGTTGTTGCTTGGGAAAGAAACCTTGGCAAAGGGACGAGCAAAGAAATCCAAAACTGCAGGAAGGTGGTTTAATTGTCAGGAAGCAGTGAGCAAGGTGTTGAGTTCTGCAGAACTCCTCGGCAGGCTGGATGTTTAAAGGGGAGTGAAGCCTGAAGGTTGCAACAAATGTCGCCCTGAATCGAGAAGATGACCTTCCCCGCCCCCTCTCAAACGTCGAACCCAAAAAGTTCTGAATATTGAAAAGACACTTCTGTGCATGAATGTATGCTTTTGTGGTTGACAGCCATTTCTAATGTTTTGTGCCGATACTGAGCTTTTCTTCCGGAGTACCTATTTTATTCCTCTGAAGTTCAAAGACTTGACACTAAGAGGAATGTGCAGAGAGCATTTCAACAACTGAGCACCTGCCATCGAGACAGAAACGCTCATTCCCCAGTTCAAAGGAACAAAAGGTTAACCCGAATGACTTTCTAATATAACCAAACGTCCTTTTTGCCAAGGGTTAGCAACCCATTCCCAGTGGGAGTACACTGGATGCACTGTAAACAGAAGTGTGTATTTAGCCATACCATAAAGGCTCATAATTACAAATACATTATTCTACTAAGCACTTCCCGAGACCTAGAAGAAGGGAATACAAGGGTTGTGTCCATACTGGGGAGTTTGTGCATATATGGGTTGCTGTTTCTGCATGTTTGTCTTCATCCGTATATTAACACTTTTGACTTTATGCTTCCAAAATCTTTCTCCTGTCCATCCTAGTGGATGGTGCTCTATGGGATGTGTTTGCAGTGTTGTCACCTCACCTCAAGCAGTACTTCGTCACTCACTGCAAGTTCCAGAAACCTGGGGTATATGATAGGCATGCATTTAAGTGTGCATTTATTTGTGTTCAAACACCTTCTATTTATTTTTTTACACCTATTTTTTTAAAAAAAGATTTGAAATACAAGTTTCCTCAATATACTATATATAAAACATCAGCTTTAAAAAACTGAAAAAGGTGTGTGTTGCTCCCATGTACCAAATGACTGTCCCTTGACCAAATCCTTAGAAACGTTAAATTTATTGGTAATAAGGTTTCTGTCCCAAACCTGGTATGTTTACATTTGTGCCAGTTGCTATTATTACCCAATAAATTTCTTTTTCTGTCACAAGCCAGTCCCACAGGTCAAGAGTACCTGGCAGAAAACTGCATTATCATATCTGAAGCTTAAAGCTCAAAAATAAAAGTTTAATTGATGGTTGCTTAGAGTGCAATCTGAAGTGTACTGATGGTTTTCTGCCCAGTTTTCATATCCCACTACTGACTTCTGGGAGAAAAGGGGTTAACTCAAACCTAGCAGCAGAAGAATTTAGAAGGCAAGGGGCCTGCCAAGTTTCCTTCACCTTTTTCTTTAAAAGGAATTAAAAGATGTTGCTTTGTGTGGGAAACCACCTAACATTTGAATGGAGAAAGGTACTGGGGTAGCCCATGCAGTGCTCTCCAGCCAACTCCACCAACCTCAGCTAGCACAGGCCATGTCAGGGATGGTGGGAGTTGCTCCTGCTGCATGAATGCACCTTTCAAGCTCCTGTTCCCACAACAGCCTGCCTATTCCTGGTAAGCTGCTGCTGAATATTCCATGAAGGTAGTTCCAGTGCTAGAGCCGGAAGGGTAAAGTGACATGGCTGCTTTGTGCTTATGGCTGGATTGTGCATTCCTAGAGTGTGATTGCCTCCTTACTGAAGATGACCAAGCCTGGAACGTTTGGGTGTAGTCAGCTAAACTGAACTCAGCGCAGACCCACTGGAATGAGCCTAATTCAGCCAGGCCCACTAATTCCAGTGGGTCCACTCTGAGTAGAACTTAGCTGAATGCCACCTTTGACCTGCTGGTTGGCAAGATCTCCCAGTTGAACAGCATGCGAGCCATACATGAAGGAAGCCCTGAGAAAAGTCACTTTAAAATCTCACTGATTTCAATGGAAATCATGGTAGTTTAAAATATTCTATTTTTGCTGGATTGTTCCCAGTGTGTAGAACTACAAAAAGTGATATATCTGTGAAATATATTTGATTTTGTATGAACATTGTTTTTTTAAAGGGGAAGCACTTATTTCCCCCTCCCCCGTCAAATAAATACAGTATGAGCCTTGTCAATTAAAATACAAACATCTTACACCTTACTACAACCAAACAAGTTTATTGAAACTGCAGCTACAAACTTCAGCCACATCAGATTCTTAATTACATATTATTTTCTAAAGTTGTTTCACATTACAGTAGCTGACAAACACAAAATATGGTTATCAAAACAAAAGATGAAACTTTTTTTACCTAAGGAAAAGATTTTTGTTCATTGCAGAGTAAAAGAGCAGAAGACCACCAGTTCCTTGCAAACGTGCATATCTTTGAAAGCTGGAACATTTCCCAAACAACTCAGTTTTCCATAAACTAACATTTCGTTCCTCTTTAAATTCACTTGGAGCTCCTCAACTGAGTGTGCATTCTCTTTTCAGGCCTGCAATGATGGCTTTTCTTTTCATCCATGCCAGTGACAGACACACCCAGAAAAAATACGTTCAGGTTCACAGACAGCTGCAGAGTCACTATATATAGAAAAAAGATTGTAAAACTAGCAAGTTTTTGTCACTTGAAAAATTGAAGATGAATTTAAACATGCTATTTTTTTTAAGGAAATCTGCATTCTACTGTGAAGAAGCAATTGTTCAATACCCAAGAGATTATATGGAAATACGAACTAGGTCCTTCGTTGCTAGGACCTCTATTCTGATCTGAGGGGGCTGAGTAAAGCAGGGGGTCTGGCAGGTCACTGAGCAGCCTTGCACAATACAGCCTCCTGTCAACATTTGCTGGGAGCAGACCAGCAGATTCTAGTCTTGCCCCTTGTTTACACAGTCCTAGCTAAGGAAGGATGTCAGGAGCAGGATTAGGGCTACAGAATGAGACTGTTCTCATTCAGTTAGCCCAGCTCGTAGTAGGAGAGACACTGCTAAACACTGCCACCAGCTGGGGCAAAAGTAAAATATATGTTTTGCTGAAAAACATATGGCCAATTTTGCTTTAAGCAGCACATTACTAATTGGCCATGTTAGTAAAAATGACATAAAACAGCGTAAATGCAGGTGGCCAAACTGCAAATTTCACAGGGCATAACTGGTTCAACAATAACAGTCCCATAATGGGAAATTATAGGCCCGTTTTCTTTACATTAAATTCTCAACTTTTCTGGAGGACAGTAATCTATGAAGCCCAGGCTGCTTTCCAGGCAAACTACAGTGGTACCTCAGGATGCGAACAGGATCCGTTCCAGAGCCCCGTTCACATCCAGAAGCAAACGTAACTAGTGATGGCACGTCTGCGCACACGTCGCTTTTCGCCACTTCTGCACATGCACGTGACATCATTTTGAGCGTCTGCGCAAGCAGCGAAACCTGGAAGTAACGCGCTCAGTTACTTCCAGGTTGCTGCGGAGCGCAACTCGAACGCGCTCAACATGAAGCATATTCAACCCGAGGTATGACTGTACTCAACATCCGATCACTATTCTTGCGCTGTTACACCTAGCAGACAAATATATTAGACCACTCCAAGGCCATCTATATGTGGCCTTTGTGGACCTAAAATCTGCCACTGACCCCATCCCTAGATCCAAATTATGGTCAAAGTTGCATTTCATGATGGAGGACAAAAGTCTCCTCTATCTTATAAAGCTTTATATATTGATAGTAATATGCAGGTAAGAGATGGTCTGTTGGGGCTAACTAAATTATGATGTCAAGAGGGTCCCCCTATTGCTTAATCTCTTTTTAATGACTTAGAGAAAGTCCTAATGGGCCCAGATGGACAGTGTCCCAAGCTGTATACAGACAACACTGCTTATCCTCTCATGCGCCAAATCTGGCTTAAAACATAAACTAAGGAAGTTTTCGGATTAATGTCTTGAAAGCGACCTTATAATCAATTGTGATAAATAAATAAAAATCATGATTTTTGGAAATAGATTTTCCCCATAAAGATGGATCCTCAATGGTCATGCACCTGAACAGACTAAAAGCTTTCAGTATTTAGGGCTTACTGTCCACCTTACAGTTACAGATAGGTAGCCGTGTTGGTCTGCCATAGTCAAAACAAACAAAAAAAAATTCCTTCCAGTAGCACCTTAAAGACCAACTAAGTTAGTTCTTGGTATGAGCTTTCGTGTGCATGCACACTTCTTCAGATACACATCTGAAGAAGTATCTGAAGAAGTGTGCATGCACACGAAAGCTCATACCAAGAACTAACTTAGTTGGTCTTTAAGGTGCTACTGGAAGGAAAAAAAAAATTTTTGTTTTGTTTTGTCCACCTTACAGTCTTACACAGGAAGGTCAGTATATTCCCTAAGCTTTAAAAGTGTTCAGTGCAAAATCTGTAATACAATTCCTTTATGCCTCAAATATTTGGTATAATGGTTCTTTCCCTAAACTTGATAGATTTCAATCAAAGTTTCTGAGGTCCCTACTTCAGGTACCAAATTCAATAACTTCTTTTGGAAACTGGTGAACGCCCACTTTCAATTAAGGCCTGGTGGAGTGAACTGAAATATTGGCTAAGAGTCTGTGTATATAGTCCTGGAAATGGTCTACTCTGTATATGGTCTTGGAAATGGTCTACTCATTTGATAAATGAGTATATCAGTTCCTGGTCAAAAACCATGGTGTGTAAGCCCTCTTCCATAGGTCTTTCACCATCTTTTCTTATCCACCTGGGGTATGATGCTGCCCTCAAAACTGTGAAACAGAGGTTATGGGATGGTGCCTTCAGTGACTTACAATCTCACATATATGTGCCCTGTCTGTGTTAGGAATCTAATATCTGCAGGCTTTCTTGTTATCTCCCTACCTTAAGAGTCTGACCATATCAAACTATTGCCGTTTTGTTTTCTAAAGCCAGATTCAATATTTTTCCATCTGAAGTGAAGGTACTGGGCCAAAACAAACAAAATGAATTTCAATAGGGACAAATGTGCAGTTACACACTTAAGCAGGAAGAACTAGATGCACAAATATAAGACGGGAGACACCTGGTATGCCATCTAGGGGTCTTAGCAGAACACAAGTTAAACATGGTCATCTGTCATGGATGGTTTAGTTGAGATTCCTGCATTGCAGGAGGTGGGACTAGATCACCCTCAAGGTTCTTTCCAACTCTACAATTCTATGACGATAATCTTCTACAAAGTGATAAGTGCTACACCAAACTGTTTAGGTTGACATAGCTAAGCAATTAATAAAGGCAATGGCTCAGCAGTAGAAATGGAACAGAAAAATTCAAGGCAGAATATAAAGAGGTTGTTCAAGTTTTCAAGTTCCTGATAAGCCCAATGGCTGAATTCCATCATGAGCAACTTTCTGGGAGCTACAGCCAGTGGAAGAGACAATTGAGCAAAATAAGCAACTGTTGTTGTTTTTTACAATAGGCTACATTCCAGCCATGCAAAAATCAGTTTTCTACATGCAAATCTCCTCATCCGGTCAAGCAAGAGATCCTGGTCACAGTTCAGGAATACACATTGACCAAACATAGGCACTTGAAGAGAGGTGTGGCCATGAGAGAGCTCTGGGGGTAAGACAGAGGTCTGGAGGGCCACATTCTATTTATGATAAAAGAAAATGGCCAGTAGATATCCGCCAAGCTAAGATGTATGCAATATTAGAATTTGAAGGCAGTTTGGGTACTCACCTGCTTATTTCTTTTGCTTTCCGTCAGATTTACATCCAAATCTCTTTTCCAGAAGTGATGAAGTCATTTGCACAATAGAGCTAAGCGATAAGCCACTAAGCAAACCCTTATTTTCTTTTATCTCTACCAAAGCATCCAAAATTTTGTCTCTAAAAGAGAAGGAGAAAAGGAGATGAGAGCCTCCAGAGAATTTCAGTAAAAAAAAAATTCTGAATCCCACCATTAAAAAGTATACTTGCCTATGAATCTCTGGATACAGATCTTCCAGCTTCTTCACCACTTTACGGAAGCTTCTTAAGTTTAATGCGTTTGGTGGTATAAAGGTAGCAGATGGATTTGGAACAAACTGTACTGAACCCAACGGTAAGAGGCCCCCTGCAAGATCCTAGGCAAATATTACATGAGCTACTTAATGGACAAAATAAGGAAAAGCTGCATTTGTACTGAAGAACTAAGGAAAGCTAAAATTGAAACAAATATTCAGTAAAATGTTAGAAAATGCTTCGCACTACATCTGCAAAAAGAAGTGGGAGCCTCTACCCACAGAACACCTTGTGTGGATTTGCCTTTCAACCTGAGTGCGTGCTGTTCAAAAGCAACTGTGTCAACCACTTCATCATGGTTCGGTGGAGGGGAGGCAGCTGTCCCATCCGAATTCCATGCCACTTGATGAGCAAATTATCTTCCCCAGGTCTAAACACAGTAACTGTATAAATGTAATCCGCAACTGGAGCTTTCCCATTCCTTGCAATCCAACTCTGGTTCAGGTTTTCTGCCTCACTTTCCTTGCCCTGCAGCCTGCCTGTGGTTTGTAAATCCTTCACATTCCAGCTAGGACCTCTCTCTGCTGTTGGTGCATCTTGCCTTTTATGCAGACCCTGGGGAGTCTTCCAACACACTTGCTGTCTCATCGTTTCTCACCTGCCCACACCTTTATCTGGTCAGGCTGGGAGAAAAGTGACAAGGCGGCAGCAGCCCCTGCATCCCCCCCAACATCAACCTTAACAAGCATCCTACTTTTACCCCAAAGTGTGATCAATGGTGGTGCTAGACTAAGTTAACCGTGGCTTCAGTGGGGGTGGGGCAGTTTGCTCCACAATGGAGCACCCGATCCTATGGCCTGCACCCAATCACTTAAATAATGTGTTAAGCAGTCAGTATTATCCTTACAAAAGAAGAATGCATGCACTGTGATTTAAAAGATGTTTTGACATACATTCCAATAGGGAGAAAAAGTTACCTCTTGATCAATTTCAAGATGTGTATTTTCTGATGAAAGTTTAGAAGATTTGAGATCAGGCTTGGGTACTTTGTAAGGGGCTGAAGCACAAAGAGACCCTTTTGAAGAGTCCAAGAGAGGCCTGGGAGCACTTGCTGAAGGCAAAGGCAACTTTAAAGGACTTTTGGAGATACTGGGCCCTTTTGAAGAGATGGCAGGCATTTTGCAAGCAGCGGAGGCAGAAGTGGGTGCATTAAACATAAGATTACAGTTACTTCTATTTTCGTTATTCTTTTCACAGCTATAACGTGGTCCTTTGTTTCCATACTCTGGTTTCACATAACTATGATAATCCGGGAGCCCATTTTCTTTTGCAGTCTTTACAAGATGAACCTTTACCGCTTGGCCCTTTATTTCTCTCTCGTTCATTTCTTTCACTGCCAGCTTTGCATCACAGGCTGTTTTAAAACTAAGGAAAGCATATCTAGAATGAAAAAGAGGTGCCAAAATTAAGAAAAATGGAAAATTTAAGACCTATCCAATATGCCTCTTCAACTGTAAACCAAAACGTTAAGAGGTATAATCCTTTCTCCTATGCAAAAGAATCAACTAAGCCCATTTACTTTCTTGCCCCTCTCAACAGGCCTTTGGCAACATAGACAGACAACACTGCCTGCAGTGACAGAACTATGCCACACCTTCCCTTCTCAAGGCCAGGCACACACACGCCACGTGCGCGCACACAACTTATGCTCTGAGCAGGAGCAGCCTGTGCTCATGGCCCTGCCGTGGAACAGGATGGCTGGATTTCATACCCAAAAGGCTCCATAAATTTTATAACCAGGTTCATTTTCATGAGGTGTGCACATTAAGGGATTTACACAGTCTCTGTTTCAATGAGAAATTTACAGAGCTTTATTATGGCTTGGACAGCTCACTTGGTTAGGACGTGGCGCTGTAACACCAGGCTGCAGGTTTGATCCCTGTATGGGATGGCTGCATATTCCTGCATTGCAGGGGGTTGGACTAGATGATCCTCAGGTTCCCTCCCAACTCTACAATTCTATGGTTCTATGTCTTGCAGCATATAGCAAGTACATTTAATGTAATCTGTGTTAGTGTATAGTATGATTAGTTGAGGTTTTAAGGTTCATTCTATGCATGGTTTATTTCATGAACTGTCCTATTGCAATTAATGCCCACATTTATAATTACCAGCATTATTTATTTATTTAGATCCGATTCTCAGAGTGTCCCTGAGAAAGGCTGCAACCAACCAAAATTCACTGGGAATGTTATTGTTTTATTAGGATTACTTTTATACATTAGAAATAGCTTTTAGTCGCCCTTCTGAGGCTTTGCTTCTACTTTTGTTTGCTTTGGAGTGACAAATGCAAAGCATCCAGCAGCCCACAAGACCAGGTAATGGCCGTGTCTTTTGCGTGCCCACAACAGACCAAAGGCAAGTGGGAAAAGAGGGAATGGGGGAAAGGCTTCAAAGAGCCATATGGTGACAGATCCCTAGGATCCTGCAAATCATCCATTAATAACGAAAGTTCAGTGGGCCTGCCACTTACATGAGGGTTTGGTTCCAGGGATTTGCAAGCAAAGGCAAAATAACACAAACTGCCCTTCTAAGAGGCAGAAGGCTGCTTACCAGGGCCTGGGAAGGTTGTGTGAGGCCCCCAAGAGCTTCCCAGACCCCAGGAAGCGAAGCAGCACCTTTCTTGCTGGCCTCTGGGATGCTCCCATAGCCCCTCCCCTTCCCAAAAGGCACCGCCATGCTTACCTGGTTTCGGAAGGCAGTGCAAGGGCTTGGGGATGCTGCCACAGCTCTCTCCCGACCCAAAGCCCAGAAACCAAGGAAAACATGCTGGGTGCACAAAAAACAAATAAATGGAGAGCAGAGGGTCTCCCCAACTCTGCATTTATTTATTTATTCCCCACCCCAGCCCCCGTGTAAGATTGTGATCACATAAGTAAGTATGTGCTGGCCTACTGTCTTTCCCTGAATGTACTTCAGTTATGAAATCATGCAAGCAAAAAATTACAGTATATTATGGAGTACCTGCAATTGGCAGAATATTCACAAATGGAAATCTCAGAAACATTATACTTCTGGAAATGAAGCCACAGATCAACCTGAAATAGACAAAAAGACTTTCACTGACACAGGTTAAGAAATAGCATTTAGTGAAATAAACTATTATATTTAAATATATGTTGACTTACCTCTGATACTAAGGGACCTAAATCTGCAACATGAACACTATATATGTTCTTTAGCTCCTTTTTTGTGTCTTTTATAGTCTGTGTTTCTAGAAGGGTAGATTACAACAATAATGCATAACTCAGCATGTGTATTTTGAAAAGAAAAAGAAATTTAACTGCATAAATAAAGCACCAATACTGAAGACAGAAAGGCATTCAGAAATGGTTAAGAAGAAAAAACTCCCTTCTAGAATTATTTTTATGGTCATATATTAGGTCACAGTTTCCCAGAATGCAAAGGACTTATTACCAAGACTTTGATTAGAACTGTAAAAATCTCCATTTGCTCGATTTTTACAGTTTGTGTCTGAGTTCTTGCAATAAAAACTCACAAGTTCAGCTCAGGATCAGAATGTAAAAGAATAGTTAAACAGAGCTCTCATACAAGCCATTTTTTCTGTTTTTAAAAAAACGGTGCATGTCCTGCAAAGATGTAGATTTGGGTACTAGAACCAGTTAGCAAAAGAAGTAGCCAACTCAAAATTTATTACAGGAATCAGTAATTGGGGGCTCCTCGTTACAAGGTATACTTATGATTACAATAAAATTAGCAATTGAGATTTTTCTTTTCATCTCCAACAGAAAAATGAAAAGTATTTTAAAAACCTCTGTTTAGCATCACTGTTTCAGAAATTTCAAAGGACCAGGAAAGCATGTCCTTTTCATGCTATGTGTGTCCCTGAAAAAAATATGACTTCACTTTGTTTGCCCTGTCATTTTCCACAGGCATGAAACACCAACATGATACACCAGAACAAAACAGTAATATTTACTGCAAAAGGTTTTTTTGTTTTTTTGTAGAGTGCAAGGAGATATCCAGGTAGGTTATAATCATCCTGCTGCTCCAAAGGCAAGAAGCAACAAACTTTAAAAGGCAGCTGATGTAATTCCTACTAGAGCCTGAGTTCCATCCTGTGGCAGAGGGGCTGAAGAATCCTTAGACAGGTAGAAGAATGAGAGACACTGGAGGCTGAGAGGAACACGCAGAGGAAACAGAAAGGACCAGGAAGATTCAAAATGCTGAGCCCAAACTGGCCCCTAGGAAGGCTGGGGAGAAACTACAAATCCACCGAACAGTTACCATGTCCAGCCCACGATTTACCAGCTTCTCCGCAAGAGTATCACGGGGGATATCACCCAGTTTCTTAGGGTATCTGCATACACTAGAGATGACGTCCCCTACCTTGAAGAGGAGATGTGAGCACCAGCTACCTAGCTAAACCTTTAGAACATTTCTAATATTCAATCTGTGCAGGGGTAGATATTTGTGTGGGAACAAAGGTAACCAAAGCTCAGAAGTCGTATCAGTGCTATTCCCAAACTAATACAGTCAACACGCACCTGATGCATCACTTGGCTTTAACTGATCTGTAAGTGGCAGTGAAGAATCAGTTACTGTCAGGTTCTCTGTAGCATCGAACCAGCCTTCACTGATTTCTTGAGTATTTGAAGAACCTTGAAACAGATGTAAATATTAAACACACAACACAGAGGTAAGCTCAGAACAGGTAGAAAAAAGGTAAGTAGTCCTGGCTCATCCCCAGAGCCTTGTCTCTAAAATTTGCCAAACACACAGAAAATTTGCTAAACAGGGTTCAGGAGAGTATATCTACACCAACTGAAGGGCTGATAAAAATAATTTTTTTAATTAAGATTTTAATTATGTCAAGTGTCTCTCTAAAAAAACCCAGCTTAAAATTAAAGCTGAACTTAATGCAGGTGCCTACATTTACAAGGTATACAGACTAAATCTGTGAGATCCAAACACGGTGAGTTAAAGCTTGGGTTATTTTTTTTTTAAGATAAAGAAGAACATCTGACATTTAAGATAAGCACTACAAATATGGCTCAATAAGCCATGTATTATATATATATAGATTTTATTGCATTAGCCGTGTGGCCATAGCATGATATACATAGAAATAACAGCATAACATAAAATGGGGGTGGGGAGGTAAAGGTAGCTATCGTCCTGGGCAAATACTTAAAGGGGGGGGGGGAAGGAGATAACAGAAACAACAGGGGATTTAAAACATCGAATGACCGATAGTTCAAGAATAAAAAGACAAAAAACTGCTGAGGCTGGAGGAGGATCGTTGAAGGGGTCCTTCAGCTCCTCAGATTTGTCCTAGCTCCATTGTCCTTGTACTATAAAGCTACTTGGAACTTCATCCGATTGTGCAGAGTATCGACTACAGCTGTGGTGTTGAAAAAGAAGTTAGTGCAGCTTTAAGCCATGTATTATTGTGGCAAACTATGACTATGAACCAAATAGCAAGGAAAAGCACTGTTCTAGTCAGTAATTACCAGTCTTTGTTCTGTATGGTGCTTGTATGGGACTGCCTGCTTAGATAATTGGGATGAGGTGCATGTGGCGCTGCCGCTCCAGTTGGCCGTGGTGATCAAAGATATCTCACCCCTCCGCAGCTTTCCCACAGCTCCTCCTTCGTCTGCTGTCCTCCTCCCCCTCTGCCTGCCCTACAGCTAGGGGTGAGGCTGCTGGCGGTCCGTTTGTGTCGCGAGGCATCTGCGCCTGGATACTCGTGAGTGGCGCTGCAGTTGCAGGGCGGGCTGAGCGGGCTGATTTCTGCCGTGCAATTGGCGATGTTGTCTGTGGCGCTCAAAGATATCTCTCCCCTCCTCCCACTCAGCCTGCCCTACAACTGCAGCGCCGCTCATGAGTAGCCAGGCCCAGAAACAGACTGCCTTCAGCCTCCCTCCCAGCTGTAGGGCAGGCAGAGTGGGAGGAGGCAAGCAGACTAAGAATGCCCTGCAGGAAAGGCAAAAAGAGCTAAAAGTAATTTTATTAAAAAGCTTCATCACTCTGCCCCCCCCCCCCAAGCTCAGCAATTGCCGGCGAGGGAAGAGCTGATACGCGGCATGTTAGACGCGTGCGGCTCTTAGCCTCTGGGCAACGCCCCCCCCCCGCCAAAAGCTCAACAAGTCAGGGCAATTTCCCCCCCAAAATAGGGGGCACCCTATACGTGGGTGTATCTTATACACGGAAAAATACGGTAAATTGGATTTTTAAAATAAAATGCTTTTGTGGGGGAAATCTTTCTAAAGATAGTTTTCTATTTAAGTTACATCATAGTTCAAAGGCTATTCATCAAGAAATAAGGATTTGTTTTAAGTTTTTCATGTGTGTTAAAACTCAGTTTAAGTTATTATTATTTTTAATTGTTTAACCACATCGGTTAACAAACATGGATACATATACTATAATGTTATTGTTTAGTTAAATAAATTGTTTAAATTGTTATTGAGGAAATGATTATTTTTCTCCTTCCAATAAAGTAGAGAAGAAAAGCTGTCTAAATATAAACAGTTAACTTATTAAACCTCACAATAATTTCATAATTATCTATGTATTTCTAATAGTATAACCAAATCAGTAATTTTTAATATAACTGTAAAAACTACTCTGAAAAATTATTATTCCAAAAATGAAACCTTCATCTGGTTGTAAATATTAAGATTATACCAGCAAGAATGAGTCTTTCTGAAAAAAATGATTTAAATCATATCCACCCTGATGTACAGTGTGTTACTTTGGCACTCTACTAGTGGTGCCCCTTCCTTGTGTCCCTTTGCCTGAAATCAAATCCACTCCCCAATTAGGAACATTCTTATTGGAACTTAAAATTGTGAATGTTTAACTACTTGCATATCATATTTAATGCTTGGTATAGTTCAGAGGACAAACCAGTTACAATGTAATAACTGCATTGTAAATAATAAATACCCTGCATTTAAAAATGTTTAACTTACTATTTTCCATAAGTTCATATTTCTGTTCTTCAGGGGTTTTGTTGGAAAGGGACAAATCAGGGCTGCTGTTTTCACCATCCTTCTTTTGACATGTAACCTAAAGTTAAAAAACAAGAACAGATTTTAATTTTTGCTCAACAGACAGCTTTTCAGTGCCAACTTCTTCAAACACAGGCCAGTTTTAGAACAAGTTATTTCCTGCTTCACAATTCAGAGAAGCACCATCTTGGAATACCCCTTTCTCTTAGGGTTTCTCTGAGATGCAGCAAGAGCTTGTAATTTCCAAACACAAAAGTTACACTTTTTGAAACAGAAATTTAACCAAAACAGTGAAAGCGTACACACTCACTTAAAAGATACTAAGTCTTCAATGAGCAATCTGCCCTGTGGTATTTATTTTTGAGGCTGATATAATGGTTCTGCTTTATATTGACTATATTATACCCCATTGCTAGAACAGGTTTATATTTATGTTTAATAGAGAAGTTGTAATGTAGAATCAGCCTTCAAAATAAACCATTTTGAAAGTTCACAAAGAATTCTTAAGGTAGTGTTGTAATGAAGTATGCAGAAGACTTACTAAAGGGAGTGAAGAAACTTCCATATTCTGTGGCAGTGACACCTGAAACACAGATTTTCCTGACCCAAGGGTAGAACTGAAAAAATAATCAAACGTATATTCATTGATTTGGCATTTGCTGAGGTATAGAAAGCACCTTTTAGCCACTGTCTATTTTTATCAAAACAACCTCAATTTTCAATGTGTCAGAAGAAAGAACCTTGCCTTTAATATAATTTAGAAATACTTTAGGTATGATAATGAGTTATGACCATTTCTGAAAGATCAAGTGAGCAGCAAATCTCAAAAACCTTCCGTGTAGAGGTGCTAAAGGGCTGTGCAGATGTTCACTGGTGAGACCAAGGAATGAGAGAAAGTCACTGATGCACATTGCCTTTGTTACTGAAGTCAACATTTTCATATAGAATGTGCAACGTACAAATGTGTTTCAAATCCAAAAAGTTTGTGGACACTCCTGTAACTTCTCCCAGGCAAAATGTGCCTGGCTAATTTTGAGCAATGGACTAAACAAGAGATTTTGTAGCAGTTTATAGGGATTGCATTATCCTAGGTGAGGTAGGGAAAAGAGGAGCTCCATGAACTGTCTGCATAGCTCTTAGTCCTATGTCCCCACTTTTTCAATTGTTGCCTAGAGACCTCCTGGATGACAAGGGAATTCCTCTTGTCCTTTGTGCCCACCTACAGTTCAAAAGATGGCAAAGGGATTCTTCCTAGAGTCCTTGTAAAAACATCTGCCACTGCTGCAAAACACCTATTTAAGTCCAATCCTTTGTTCTCTTCTGAGGGCCAAACTACAGTACATTACAATATTCGCATTTTTAAAAAAGCACATGGAAACTAGCAACCTTTATTTGGTGATGCCTAGGCACCGCACATCAAATTTTCTCTTTCCAGGTAACCACATAAGGGGAAGGGGCTGTTTAGTTAGTGACTTCTCTTATGAAGTGACATCTCAGAATCCTTTTGTTTCTCTGGAATAGGAAGTTTTTTGCCAAAACGTAGGGAGCTTTTGAGAAGAGTCTAACATGGCAGGAGTTGCATTTGAAAGAAAAAACTAAGGAAATACTAACATGAATATAGATGCATTCAGCCTCATGCCTAAATCTTCAGGCTAAACTTACTGACTCACTAAACAGTTATTCCAAATACTTTTCTGAAACTGTTGGGAAAAGGCTAACGTCCTTGAGTAGTTTGCTTTCTTTGGAGTCACTGGACAGAATATTTATGCCTTTAACTCAACTCTTCCCTCCTATCTGACTTTCAGCTAGGTCCCACAGACACAGCAGCTCTTAGCCTTACAATACAATGCTATGAATACAACGAGTAAATATGCATGGATTATACTGAAAATGTTCATATTAGTAATCATATTTGGTGTTCTGCCCAAACCAGTTAACAGTCTGCCTTCCACACCAGAAACTATTTCATACACACCCATTTACAGATTTCTTTTTGTCCATGGAATTAATGCAAGTCTGCCAGCAGTGCTGTTGATACATCTGATAGCGAATTTTTAAAAGCTGCACTTCCGCTTTTATAGCTCTCTCCAGTATTTCCTTACAGCAGCTTGGTAAATGGTTGTTTATTTCTTGAGAAAGCTGCATTATCCTTTTAAAAGAAATATTAAGTTTGAATACAAACAAAAGTGATTTAGGGGATTCTACTTAAGTGTACATTTAGAAAACATAAAAGAACAATTGAAAATTCATTCCCAACCAGAAAAATAAGGAATTTACAGTGTTACCTCAGGTTAAGTACTTAATTCATTCCGCAGGTCCGTACTTAACCTGAAACTGTTCTTAACCTGAAGCACCACTTTAGCTAACGGGGCCTCCTACTGCCGCTGCGCTGCCGGAGCCCGATTTCTGTTCTCATCTTGAAGCAAAGTTCTTAACCTGAAGCACTATTTCTGGGTTAGCGGAGTCTGTAACCTGAAGCGTATGTAACCTGAAGCATATGTAACCTGAGGTACCACTGTAAAAAGGTAAAGTTAAAGCACCCCTGGACGATTAAGTCCAGTCGAATTCGACTCTGGGGCGCGGCGCTCATCTCCGCTTTCAGGCTGACAGCTTTCCGGGTCACCTGGCCAGAATGACTAAACCGCTTCTGGCACAACAGGATACTGTGACAGAAGCCAGAATGCATGGAAACACCATTTACCTTTCCACTGCAGAGCTACTTGCACAGGTATGTTTTTGGACTGCTAGGTTGGCAGAAGCTGGGACAAAGCAATGGAAGCTCACCCCATCACCCAGATTTAAACTGCCAACCTTCCAACTGGCAAGCCCAAGAGAGTTGGTGGTTTAGACCACAGCGCCACCTGCACCCCTATAAGGGATTTATATGCCAGTAATAAGAACAGCAACGTGAGTAACATTCTTACTCAGCTAGCCTTCTATTTTCATGGCCTAGTTCTAGTCACACTAATTCTCACCAGCCTGGATTCAGGGTGCTCCTTCTTAGAAGGAATTCGAACCAGGAACTGCAATGGAAAGAGGGGAGGACAATTTTCATGGATTCGCTGGAGTAGAATAGGTGGTGGTGGGGAACTGCCCAGCTGGAAAAACTGACTAAGTTGAGAGTCCTTAGGGATCTTTGATAAAATGCCAACTTTGGACCTGTTTGGTTTGACTTACTTCATTTGTAAGCTAGGAAAAAAATGGCCAGGGACCACCATTCAGCCCACAAACCATTATGGCTGATCCAGTGACTCAGGATATTTGCATACTTTAAATACTTTCCCTTGGTATAACAGGGTCCATGTTTTATAACCACCTCTTGCTTAACAATTATGTCTATGCTATAAATAGTTCTAATCACTATCTCCCATGCATTCACATACCTGTGGTTTATTTATTTTGGTTATAATGTTTTTATTTGTTTGACACTGATCTGTAATTGTATTTTTCGCTCTATAAGACGCACCTAGTTTTTAGAGGTGCTATGATGCTCATGTACTGCTTGTGGGCTTCCCACAGGCATCAAGCTGGCACTGTCTCTGTGCAGCGCCGCCCCTTCAGCAAAGTGGGAGGAGGAACAGAAGGGGCTCTGTTCCTCCTCTCACTTCGCAGGAGAGGCGCTTCAGTGAAGGGGCGCTGCGCAGCTCTCCCTCTCTGCACAGCGCCTCTCCTGCGAAGCGCCATTCGCTCCATAAGACACACTCACATTCCCCTACTTTTTAGGAGGAAAAAAGTGCGTCTTATGGAGAGAAAAATACGGTATGTATATTGTCATCAGTTCCTGTTTGTTAACACTGTTATTTGTAGAATCTTGAATACCTTTCTTTGAAAATTAATAAAAAATATTTTGCAGGGGAGTTGGCAACATTGCCTCCCTCCTCCCTCGTGTAACCACAGATTCCAGCTGGTGGAGCTTTAAGAACCTCAAAGGAAATTAAGTTTTAAGAAGTAGTAAAAATCACTTAAAAGGTGTATCATACCTGTTTGGAATTTCATTTAAGTCTCTGCTAGTGCTATTTTTCCATTCCAAAAGATCCTAGAAATAGCAATTTTAGTAAGTTTTATTGACAAACTAAAGTTGTAAATCAGATTTAACTAGCAAGTCCCTAAATCTTATGTAACACACACTGAGAATGCTCCTTGTTTCAATAAGAGAATCCAGAATTTTGCATGTCTAGCCATATTATATTGGCTTCCTAAGTTACAAATACAAACACAAGGACGACTGTCCTACGGGAATCAGAAACATATACGAGCTGTACTTGGCTGCAGCTCTTCAGCATTTGTACTCTGTACACCAGCATGTATGCCCTGCACATGATGCACCTGGATCTGATCTGGGAAGGAAAGAGTGTGGCAGGGGAGGTGCTGATCTTTATCAAGGGCAGGGCAGCCAGAACTGCTTTAAGAACTGGAACCATTAAGAACTTGTGCTTCAGCTCGGTTTTGCCTAATTTCTTTGCCTCCCTTTCCCTCCTGCCTCATAAGTAAAAGATATGGGCTGCACACTAATCCTTATGGAGAAATTTCAAAGGTGCCTTATGACTGCACCTTATGAACATCCAATGCTACCAATGTTGTGAACCAGCTATTCACATATTGTCTGCCTCAGAGTCTAGAAGCACGATTAAGAGTGTGCCTGACTGGCAAAGATTTCTGGGGCTCTAGCCAACAGGTTTCTCAGAAAACGTGAGTTAAACTCAAAGCCTAAGGATTCAGAGCTTTGGCTGTCCACTTGTACATGCAACTGCCCACCCAGATAGGAAGACAAACACATGCCCCCTAACTTGATAACGGTGGGCACATGACCTTGAAGTAGGAAGCAGATACAATTATGGTCTGACTTACAGAGTAGTTAGAAAAACATATAGTGGAATGCCTCAAATAATAACTAATTCCACAAGCTTCCCCATGTTTTACCTTGTCACTAGTGATACAGTTTTCCAACATTTCATCCATTGCTGCTTGTGCGGTAGTCATCTCCATGTTGTCAGATATGCATGACCAATCTGTATTGCAGGCAACACTTCTGACGGAATGCCTCAGCCACTGCTTGGGCCTTTCTTTGTTCATCATTGTTATAACTGTGTTTTGTCCTCTGGAGACTACTGAAGTCTTGACATTAGTTGCTCTGCTTGTTGTAAAACAAGCTCTAAAATCAGAACTTGCATCAACAGCTTGGTTAATTGTACTCTGATTATTAAATGCTTTATAGGTGCAATTTGCCTCCTTAGAATCAACTACAGCTTCATAATCAGAGAAATCTGAAATTTCTGTATCACCGCTAGAGGTGTGTGCATGGGAACATTTTCTTTCCTGTTGCAATACATGTGCATTTCCAGTTTTCAGGGTTCTACCTGAAAGATAATCTGTTTTCATATTTTTATCAATTTTAGAGTTGCTCCCTGAGAATAATTTTGGATTATTAACCTTAGCACTAACTGAATGTTTATTGACAATACTACTGAGCAAACTAATACTCTCATCTCCTGGTTGATCATCAAAATTCAAGCCTTTGCCTTGTGTGTCACATTTGCTATCTTGCGAAGTCTGGGGGAATTCTGGTATTTTGCTGTATTTGTAGCAGTCACAATCAATACTACAACCTGAAGTAGGAGACTCGTCTTTTTGTTTGTTCATGGGACACTGGGCATCTGCAAGCTGATTTTCATTTGACAGTTCCTTGTCCTGAAAAGCTTCTGGCCGATGACCAATGCAATCTTGTAGTCCAATGCAGTCTAGTGTGGAATCATCTAAGCCTCTGCATCTGTACTCCTCATTTTGATTGCTACTTAAGTAGGAAGAGTCTGCAGCAGTATCCAAGTTCATATCCGTCTCACTTACATTTGGCAGTGCAGTGGACATTCCCTCACCTTCCTTATGTGCAGATTCCAGTTCCTCATCAGGCAATGCACTAAAATAAGGCAAGCTTCCTTTTGATACGCTTAATTCTGAGGCACTTATGTAACATGACTGGCATGGAGAGGAGCAATTAGCAAGATTCAAGCAAAAGTCAGAGATATCATTCACTATATTTTTTTCAGAATGTTCTGATCCATGGAGTGCACTCAGGACTGTTGATCTATGAGAATTGTTCTCAAATTCACTCTCTCTCTGCTCCATGGCTCCCACGTCAGAATGGTTTCCAGAAGCAACAAGCATTGCTTCACTGAGCTTACTTTTCTCAGAACCATCTGATGGTAGCTGATGGGATTTAACAGCTTTTTCACCTGTTTGGACAAAATACCAAATGCATATTTCAATATTCTTTCTCTAACCGAAATTTATCCTACATAGTGAAAAAAAGGAGTGCTGGCAGTGACTGCTCAATTTGGAAAGAAGAAACAGGTACACAGGAAACAGAAGAAAGGCAGTGAACTAGGACAAAGGGAACATTGATTGGTACTGATTAGGAAAAAATTCTTAGCTTTTAATAGGTATCGCTTCTACTTTTAGAATTTTTTAGCAAAATGTTAAAATCCACCAGACTATTTGTTATTAGACAGTGTACCAGATAAAGATAATTTTGCCAGTGGCAAAATGCACCCGGTACTCAGGAAATTTTGAACACTGTTTGTCTCCATGGGATCCAGAGCACCCTGGATCCCTTGCAGGGCCCAGTCCCTCTCTGATTTGCCAGACCTGAAGCTGCAGGGCCTCTGATGTGGTGAAGCATTTTATTTTGCACTAAAAAAGCAAATACAGGCTACCTACACTGTAGAAAGCAAATTTATCATATGCTCTTATCATATAAAACTGAAGCTGAAATACTGCATCTTTCTTGCTCGTCCCACCCACTCCATTTCTTAATGTTTTCCACCTTCTGCTTAACTCCAAGCCTGGCATCTACCAATTCACAACTGTATACATGAATCATCCCACACAGCTTGATACCAGGAATGGAAACTGAGTAAGTCACTTTCTAAAGGCACACACAGAAAAATACTACGGGAGCAGGCAGCATTTCTACCCAAATTAAACTGGAATGATGGGGAAGTGGGGGAGGAGTCAACACCTTTAAAGAGCACTTACCCCATGTTTATATCATATAAGAAAAGAGGAAGAAGGCTCTGCCTGTCTCGAAAAAGTAGTACCATACCCAGTTGGTGAACCAAAGAAATATTAAATCATCATGTAACACACATCCCAGAAACTTGCTAAAAAACTGCATTTGGTTAACCAATATCACAGACAAATCAAAGTTGTCCTACCCCATCAACACCCAATAAGCATGGTAAATATGGGAAGCACAGCAAAAATGGATTCCAGTGGATCTTCCCTAAATCCAAAACTACTTCTCTTCGTAAGTCAACTAAGTGACACAAATGTAACAAAATGGGTTTTTAAAACTTGTGTGCAAACAAATTAGAATCATATAATTGTAGAGTTGGAAGGGATCTGAGGGTCATCTCGTCCAATCCTCTGCAATGCAAGAATCTCAGCTAAAGTATCCATGGCAGATGACCACCCAACCTCTACTTTAAAACCTTCAAGGAAGGAGTCCACCACCTTCTGAGGGAGACCATTCCACTGTCAAACAGCTCTTACCATTCATCCTTTGTCTACTATTGGCTACTTCGGAATCTGCTGGATTGATCGCTTCCATCGACAGGTGTCTTTTGTACAGGTACTGTTAACGAGCTGCGATTACAGGTAAAACCTCTCCCTTACAGCAGGTGCTTCTAATCTCAGCTTGTTACATACAGTGACGATACCAGGTAGCCTGACATCTGGCTGGTTGATAGGGGATCAAATACTTATTTCACTTATTATAATGCACATCCATCTCTGACTTTTGTCTTCTGGGTTTCTGGGGGTTTTCCCGTTGTTATTCTGTCTCTCACAGCTACAATAAACCTACCATTAAAATTATGGACTGGTCATTTCTTCATCAGAGGGCAAACAGGCAAATTTTTCGCTCACTGTAAGCTCTATTTTCTAATTAAGATTGCTCACAGTACAAATTATGGTATAGTCGCAAAACCCTAAGAAAAAAGTCACTAACTATTGAAAAGTAAAATTAACTCACCAGAAAAGCTATGAATAGTATTTGGCTGTTCTAAAACCTGAATTCCCCAGCCATTCATTTCAGCAGTAGCATATCTGTAGTAACTGTTTTCCAATTGTCCATATTTAAAGGTGACAGATGCGGAAGAAGGCACTACCATATGTGGATATGATGCATCTACAGTCACAGGCATAGGCACATACACTCTTGGGTGAAACCAGAAAGGCGCCACTGAATATGGGACTTGACCATAAAGTGAACAATCTCTTGGGAAGCATGGCCTTGTACCAAACAGAGGTTGAATGTATGCTTTTTCATTAAAAGGAGGGTGCCATGACATATTTTAGACATGTGTATGACAGGGTGAGCGTATAATTCCTGGAAAGCAAGCAAAATAGACATAAATATAAAAAGGAATGGTTAAATAATCCAAAGTAGTACAATACATCTCTTATACATTCCAACTACATACTCATGGGTTAACTAAATCCTGGTGGTCAGTCAACTGAACCTCTTAACTAAAGCAACAACAGTGAAAGATATGCGTATCTACTCAGTTCAATGGGACTAACTCCCTAGCAGAATGTTGAGTTTCCCCTCTTTAAACAGCAAGCCTCAGTTTCAGAACTGGCTTGCTAATGACATGTGAAGTGGCTCTTTGGGAAATCCCACCTAAAATTCTCTTGAGCAGGTACCGTATTTTTCATCCTATAGGGCGCACCGGCCCATAGGATGCACCTCATTTTTTGGGGGGGGGGGAATGAATAAAAAAAAATTCCCCCCCCCAGCCGCGGCTGCTGCCCCAAGCCTTGCGCACACCTGCCCGAAGCACGGGGCACCCTCCGGAGGGCTCCGTGTGCTTCGGGCGGCAGGCTGCCGCCCCAAGCCTCGCGTGCCCGGCGGGACCTCCCGCCAGGTGCGCAAGGCTTGCGGACACTTGCCCGGGCTGCAGGCTTCTGCCCGCAAGCCTTGTGAGCCCGCGGGAACTCCCGCCGGGTTTGCAAGGCTTGCGGAGAGCTTCCTGAAGCCTGGAGAGCGAGAGGGGTCGGTGCACACCGATGCCTCTCGCTCTCCAGGCTTCAGCAAAAGCCTGCATTCGCCCCATAGGACGCACACACATTTCCCCTTCATTTTTGGAGGGGAAAAAGTGCGTCCTATGGGGCGAAAAATATGGTAGATGGTGGGCAGCTATTTAGGTCTTGACTACTGTCAATCAACATAAAAATACTTTAATGTCTAAGGCAAATTTCTTTTAATTCTTGGTAGCAGATAATGCTCGCAGTTCTTTAGGAGGGCCAGGTGATGTATTGATAAAGGTAAAGGGACCCCTGACCATTAGGTCCAGTCGTGACCGACTCTGGGGTTGTGGCGCTCATCTTGCTTTATTGGCCGAGGGAGCCGGCGTACAGCTTCTGGGTCATGTGGCCAGCATGACTAAGCCGCTTCTGGCGAAGCAGAGCAGCGCACAGAAACACCGTTTACCTTCCCGCCAGAAGAAGAAGAAGAGTTTGGCTTTGATATCCCGCTTTATCACTACCCGAAGGAGTCTCAAAGCGGCTAACATTCTCCTTTCCCTTCCTCCCCCACAACAAACACTCTGTGAGGTGAGTGGGGCTGAGAGACTTCAGAGAAGTGTGACTGGCCCAAGGTCACCCAGCAGCTGCAGGTGGAGGAGTGGAGACGCAAACCCAGTTCCCCAGATTACGAGTCTATCGCTCTTAACCACTACACCACACTGAGAGGTACCTATTTATCTACTTGAACTTTGACGTGCTTTTGAACTGCTAGATTGGCAGGAGCAGGGACCGAGCAACGGGAGCTCACCCCGTCGCGGGGATTCGAACTGCCAACCTTCTGATCGGCAAGTCTTAGGCTCTGTGGTTAAACCCACAGCGCCACCCGCGTCCCTTGATGTATTGATACATCTTCCAAAACCCATTTGAAGACCACAGCACAGCAATGGTTTCATAACATTTGATGTGGCAATATGTATCACAAATCACGATGTGTATGTGTGCTATGTAAAAAAAAATATCACTATGTGGGGAAAACCGTGAAGCCCCTCGCTTCTCTCATGATTTCTGCCACACCATTGCTTGCTCTGCCACCTCAGCAATCCTCCGCTTCCTGTTTATTTTATGGTGTGTACATTGTTGCGTTCCCCCTAAATAGCTTAGAAAATGTGCTAACTTGAATATTATCTGTACTATAAAATAAGTTGTAACAGTATGTTAAAGATATGTAAAAAAAACATTTACAAGATATGTTTTACACCCCTAAGTAACAGCAGTTGCTAGGACATTAACCTGTTCACCTCTACAGAGTTTCATCCTTATTTCAGACATCATGATATATCTGTAATAGCTGGTGATATATCACAATGCTGAAAACCAGACATCACTGAGACCTATTTTTAGTGAGCATTTTCATATATCACAACCCTATAAAGTTAATTCTGTAACAATTTCATTATTATTATTATTATTATTATTATTATTACTATCATCATAGATTTTCCATGGGAACTCAACATAATTGTGCAAGTTGCATTCTCTGCCAGAGATAGTTATACTGAAGGCTTTGTAGCTACGTTCTCAAGCAATTTCAGCATACTCCATACATATCCCATCCTTTCTGTTAAGAAACTCCTGCACACCTGCCACTGAAATGGTGTGCTGCAGAAGCAATGAGCATTACCATTTCACAGAATTCATTCAGGCCCACTGACCTGTACAAACTTAGCATGCAACCAACACTGGTGTGACTGCACATTTTGGGGCAAATGTGGGGACCCTTTAGCTCTCCAGATATTGCTGCACTACAACTCCCATCATCTTTGGCCTTTAGGCATGCTCACTGGTGTGAGTTATAGTTATAGTTCTGGAATACCAAAGCTTCCCTACATCTGCTATACAGTGGTACCTCAGGTTAAGTACTTAATTCGTTCCGGTGGTCCATACTTAACCTGAAACTGTTCTTAACCTGAAGAACCACTTTAGCTAATGGGGCCTCCAGCTGCCGCCGCGCCGCCAGATATCGCGCCGCCAGAGCACGATATCTGTTCTCATCCTGAAGCAAAGTTCTTAAACTGAAGCACTGTTTCTGGGTTAGTGGAGTCTGTAACCTGAAGCATATGTAACCTGAAGCGTATGTAACCTGAGGTACCACTGTACAGTGGTACCTTGGGTTAAGAACTTAATTCGTTCCAGAGGTTCGTTCTTAATCTGAAACGGTTCTTAACCTGAGGTGCTCCTTCGCTAATGGGGCTCCTGCTGCCGCGATTTCTGTTCTTATCCTGGAGCAAAGTTCTTAACCTGGAGCAACCACTTCCTGGTTAGTGGAGTTTGTAACCCAAAGCGTCTGTAACCCGAGGTACCACTGTAGAGAGAAAGAGGAGGGCTTGCTCAACTGTAGTGGCCAATTAGACAGAGTAGTAATTTAGTTGGCTTTAAATAGTATGGCTTTAAACCTTGGGTTGTAAAGTTCAATCTTAAGAGGTGCCTGCCATGCTACAGGCAGTGTGTAAGTCCAGGCCTTTGCAGTACAACTTGGAACATGGTTGCTTTCATACACTAGCATCTTAAAAGTTCCTAATACATCTTAGGGCAGCCGTTCCCAACCTATGGTTGGGACACTCTACAAGTGTCAATCAGGTGGGCCCTTGGTATGCCCATGTTAAATATTCATATTGATGATTAACTGTTTTTTATTACTTTTTATTTATCATATTGCCTTTCGTTGAATTTCAATTTGACTTCTATGGGACTCATGTGAAGCACTAGGTAAGAAAAGAAGCAATAAATGTGCCATTAAAAAGTATACAGCATAGAGTGGAAGGGACCCTTAGGGTCATCTAGTCCAACCCCCTGCAATGCAGGAATCTCAACCAAATCATCCACGGCCCATGACTGACCAGCCTCTGCTTAAAAACCTCCAGAGGAGAGGCCTCCATTTCCCGAGGGAGAAAGTTCTTCCTGATGTTGACACTTGCAGGGTATTACAATTGCTGCAACTGATGGGGAATTCAATAAAGGGTCGACTAAGACCTTAGGCAGCAGTTTAGTTCTGCAGCCTGAAGAGCAGGGCAGGCAAACTGAGGCCCGGGGGCCGGATCCAGCCCAACCGCCTTCTAAACCCGGTCTGGGAATCAGCGTGTTTGACATGAGTAGAATGTGTGCTTCTATTGAAAATGCACCTCTGGGTTGCTTGTGGGGCACAGGAATTCGCTCATTATTTCCCCCCCCCCCCAGATATAGTCCGGCCCCCACAAGGTCTGAGGGACGGTGGACCGGCCCCCTGTTTCAGAGCTCCCGGCCCGAAGAGGAAGCCGGTTCAGCTTTTCTCCCCGCTCCCCTCCGCCCTCCACTCGCTTCCCCCCCAAAGGAAGCGCCCTCCATGCCGGGCGGCGCGCAAACCCCGGGAAGACCCGCCGCCCTTCGCGCCCCGGTCCGGCCCGCGCACGTGCTGCCGGCGGGGTTGGGTGAGGCGGAGGGGAGAAGGCGCGGGACTCACGAACCGGGAGGAGGAAGAAGCTGAAGCAGCAGCAGCAGCAGAAGCCGCCGCCGCCCGCCCGGTGCCGAAGCCTCGGCCAACTGAAGCGCCCGTTCCTCCCGCGCGCCCGCCCCTCCGCAAACCGCAAACCGCCATTGGCTGATCGCGGGACGCTCGTGGCCAGCGGATTGGCGCAGAGGCGGGGCTCGTGCGCGGGTCGGGGCCTCGCGCCCCCTGGCCCCGCCCCCTCGGCCCCGGTCCTCCTCCTCCTCCTCCTCTTCGCCTCAGTTGCGCTTCTGGCTGCCCAGGCGCTGCGCGGTCCGCGGAATAGAGCGCTTTCCCGAGAGCTCTGTCCCACCCCGACTCCGCTTCTCCCTATAAGCGAAGCGGTATTATGACATTTCTCCTTGCCCTGCCTTTTCCTCCTGACAGGACTTCAGGCGGTTTACAACGGAAAAACGGCTAAAAACACGCACGAGATAGAAAGGAAAATAGAAGGGATGGTTTAAAAAGGAACAGTAGAATTGAAACACGCACACATTTGTCTGCCTATCTAATCTGTACAAATAGTTCACAATAAAGAATGAGGGGGGAAACTAATTCTATTTTTATGAAATAATAAAACACGTTTAAGGCACCCTTTTGTTTGCCTACTAAAAATATTCCCGTTTAGAGAAGCCTAATTTAACGTAATTTATTGGCACAGATTGTTGTAAGAGGTGCCGGATCTTTGTTGCATATTTTCAGCTTGTAAACCTTGTGTATAGCAATAGAAAGGTGATATACAAAATTAAAAGTGAAATTAAAGTAAACTTTGAAGACACAAAAATGTTAATCTAGTGGACAGCAGGCAGATAACCAGATACCCAGCTGTGATCTTAAAATGCAATAAATACTGGGCCTCAGAGTCTCCAGCTCAAAGGGGACTCCAACAGATGCTGAATGAACAGTAGCAAAAACTGAATCTATTGCTATTATATATTATTCCAGCTCTATAACGATGGTTCTGCAATAAAAATACTGGTGAGTCTCTTTTGTATCAACTTTAGTTTGGGGCATAATATGGTGAGGAATCAGGATACTGCATTTAAGTTCAGATTTAAGAAATAAGCATAATTATGGGAGAAGCCATACATAGGTTCATGATACTGGATTTCCCCCCTGGAGATTATAGATTCCACAAACTTATACCATCTATTTACTTCATATTTAAAACAAAGCAATATACTTACAAGTTTTCTGTTGTTGATTCCACTATTACAAGAATTTTGCTCATTTCCTGCATTTTTATTGAAGGTGCATTTCATAGCCATCTTCACATATCTAAAGGGCTGTCACACGGAAGAGGGAGCAAGCTTGCTTTCTCCTGCTCCAGAGGGTAGGACTTGTGCCAATGGCTTCAAGTTGCAAGAAAGGAGATTCCAGCTAAACATTAAGAATAACTTTCTGATGGGAAGAGCTGTTTGACAGTGGAACAGATTCCCACAAGAGGTGCTGGACTTTGCTTCCTTGGAAGTTTTTAAGCAGAAGTTGGATGGCCATCTGTCAGGGATGCTTCAGTTGAGATTCCTGCATTGCAAGCGGTTGGACTGAATGACTCTTGGGTTCCCTTCCAGCTCTACAATTCTACAATTCTGTGATTCCTACCTTCCCCAACTTGGTTTTCTTTTATGCTGGTTAGGACTGATGGGAGTTAGTTGTTGTCCAAAAAATCTAGAAGGCATCAGGTTGGGAATGCATTTGAAATACCAGAAGGAAAGGGAAGGCACTGTGGGAATTGGGAGCAGGGAAATGGGTGTGCAGTGAAGAAGTTAATTGCTATCCCATGGTGCTCCTTCATCTCTACTGGTCTCACCAGAAGCGGTTTCATGCTACCTTACACTCATTTGCACTTATCATGTCATTTGCTCCCTAAAATTTAATACACTACAAAGTGTATTAAACATACGTAGTGCTGAAAACTGTTTAAAGTTTATTTCAATAAAATTGGGGGGAAATGTTACTGAATTTGGTCTGTTGTTTATAAATAGAAAATCGGTCTCCTCCCATATTACCTGTTCTGGGGAATACATTGTCTAACGTTGATTCTGGCTCCAACATAGAAAATTACCTCACTCCAGATAGTTGGTCCATTTATAGCTTGTATTGTCTACTGTAGCCAGAGAATGGAATGTCAAGGCCAAATAAAGAGTGTGATTAATACACCCACATACATGCAGATCAGCTCACTCGCCATACAGCTGAATGTTCTGCAAGGAGAATTCTGTAGCCAGTTCTACCAATTCAGTCCATTTCAAGTGTGTATATAAAAATAATATTTCAGGAAACACATCTATACAATTCAGGCTTATATATTTTAACACAAAAGTCATTTAACATTTAAATTAAAAACAAGGTTTTAAAGTCTCAGAATCATTAAAAGAAAAAACCCACAGGCTCCCTATTTGGTGATGGACAAAAATGCAATTCACAAAATTCTTTTATACCAGGGGAGTAATTTCCTTCAAAAGGCCTAGATTTCTTACACTTTCTTCACTGATGTGGAATCAAATTCTTGTATACAGAACCTGTACTGTATTTATTACCTAATTGAATACATTAACCTCTCCTTTAACACTTCCTCCTGCCCCCTAACCAGCAGTAGTCAATCAATAATATTGAAAAGAAAGATTCCACAACCTATCTCTGAATTTAGACAGGTTCTAGTTAAGTTAAGAAGTTAAGAAAAAAACATCAGTGTGAGAGGAAGTTTCTGGTACCACTTATGGATGTTACCTTTTTTGGAGTCTCAGCCTGTTACTGGAGCTATTTCCTTGCCTCATTAGCTGCTGATTATTAGACCCTGAAATACACAGTTTTTGCTATTCTACTTCCAAGGAGAATGAAATTCTGTTCAGAAAATGGCCAACAGTTCAGGCCTTTGCAGACAGGCTGACAATACATCACACACATTTGATTTATATTTAGTATTGAGTGACTAATGCATATAACAAAAGGAGATGCTGCTTTTTAAAACACGGGTTTGCAGTTTTATTTTTTTTGCAAGATTACATCCTTTAAAAGAAGTAATTTACTTAGATTCCAAATACTGAGATTAAATACAAATAAAAGCTGTAGCTTTTTTAAAGTGAAGCTATTGCCTATTGACCCTGAAATAAAATAGTCTTATGATTGAACAGGTGCAAAAATCCCTCCATAACCTCTATTTTTATTGGCAAAGTCATTTAAGGTCACTTTTGCTTCCAAGACCATCTTCTTTCATGATTTCCATTGAAGGAGTTTTGCTTTGTAATGGCTTGTGGTTCCACAGTGTTTTGTAAATGAAGACTGCTATGAAAACACTATCGCTGTTGCTGTAGTTGCAGACACTGCCACAAAGGGAAGTGTGATCGTCTGTGCGAAAGTCTGTCATCTTCCCCATTGATTTTCAGAAATAAAGAAAATTCAAGTTGCCACTTAATCTTTCTTACGTTCCATGTCATTTTCAAGATGTCAACAGCCAGCTGCTATGCCTTTCAGGCTGAACTGCTGGCAGGATGCCCAGTGTGCTTGTTAGACGGCATACAGGTACTGTACTGCATGCACTTCAAGAATATAGTGTAGGAGGGCACCTACAAAGACAGGCATTTGGAGCAGCTAATTTTATGCATATAATGCATCAGGTTTGAATCTGCGTAGGCGGAACCTCAGTATGGTGGCACATGGCAAATGGGTTCATGTGTTTGGATTTTTGTTGCTTTCAGAAGGCATGAAACAAAGCATCCCAAACAGTTATAGACACAAGCCTTTGCAGCACTGTCGTCAGTCAAGAAGTCTCCCACAAAAGCTGGCATCTATTGCTGGGAAAGTAAAGCACTTCGATTGGCTTTCATCTTCTCTAACCGTTTAACTAGATGACCATTGCTTACTTCAAGTTCTTCCATTTTGTCTAATGCTGAACGAAGCTGAAATAAAAAAGAAACCAGACTGAAAGCCAGGAACAAGAAGTAGTATCATTCTCTCAGTCATTCACTAACCATTATTTATTCAGATTTTAAAGATCAGTAAAGACAGATTGCTTACCTGTAAACTGATGTTCTTCGTGGGGTCTTCTCTGCCGTCACACACATGGGATCTATGCCTGCAAGAGGAACATCTTGGAAACTTCTGGAGATGTCTTGTAAACCTCTTACTTTTTGACAGCTTGCTTTGCACAGGCACAGATCCTGTATGTGTGACCACAGAGACCAGAAACAACCACTAAGGCTGAAGACACGGTGGATTTACTCAGCCTCTTTGGTAAACGCATGGTGAAGCCAATGTATTCTAGATCCTAGTTCAATGGGTTGTCAAGTGACCTACGCTAATCTTGTCAATAAAAAGAAACAGGAAGTAAACAATAACTGAACATATATGAACACATGAAGCTCCCTTCTTTGGAGACCATGGAGGCAACCTGCTCAGCATTCCCTACTCTGACAGCCAGCAGCTTTCCCATCACCTGCAACTTGACCCTTTTAAACTGGAGATGCCAGGGATTGCATTTGGGACTACCTTCATGCAAAACAGGTGCTCTGACACTGACCTATGATTCCCCCCATGTACAGTAAGGGGAAAAAGTATTTGATCCCCTGCTAAATTTGCCCATTTGCCCTCTGACGAAAAAATGACCAGTCCATAATTTTAATGGTATGTTTATTGTAGCTGTGAGAGACAGAATAACAACAGGAAAACCCCCAGAAACCCAGAAGACAAAAGTCAGAGATGGATGTGGATTATAATGAGTGAAATAAGTATTTGATCCCCTATCAAAGCCAGATGTCAGGCTACCTGGTATCTTCACTGTATGTAATGAGCTTAGATTAGAAGCACCTGATGTAAGGGAGAGGTCTTTTATAAGTTTATCACTGCTTTAAAATCCCCCCTGCAGGTGCAAATAATCTTCAGTAATCAAATGGTTAAGAATGATTTGAGTTGAGCAGTACCATAGCATAGTGCTGCACAACTCAAATCAGTCTTAAGCATTTGATTACGGAACATTATTTGCATTTATTTTTTAGCTTAGAATACATGAAGTTTGGAGATTTTATCCCTACCTTAAAAATTTATAAATTTGCTTTCATTCTAGTCAGGGACACTTCAATAAAAATTCCCAGTACAAACTTTTGGTGCCGAATATCTTATTTGAAGTGATTTAGTAGCAAGAATTACCTCTCTTTGGAGTTTACGTTTCTCCGCTTTCAATTCGTCCTCTGTTTTTTCAGCATTTTCCGCAGCTGTTTTATAGCGAACAACTTGACCTTCCAGCCGTATTACCTAATATGATAGAATCCCACTATTAAGATTATGTCAAACAAAATATTTCTGTCAATCATATTTTCCCTTTGGCAGTTCAATAGCTAACACCCAGTTGAGGAATCGCCAGAAGACGAAATAAGTAACAGATGTCCGATCAATCTTCTCCTCACCTGACTTGTCCAAACCCTTCGCCAGATGACCCTGGCTTTCCCTTTTTTAGTGCAAGTGAAAGTGCAGCAAGATGGTAACCAAGATTACAGCCGTGATGAAAATGAAAGCCCTAAACAGCAGGGACTGAATGGGTAAAAACAGATTCCACCTGCTCCTCAGCCATAACGACTACAGTTGTTCCGTCTAGCTTGCCTGGAAATATTTTTTTATTTATAGCAATTAGATTAAATATTGGCTCCACAGCTTGTTTATAATGTCTTCATTTTTATTCACTGTTAAGATTTATATCCCACTCTTCCAAAATGCAGGGTTTTCTGGCACTATAATATTAAGAACCACAATAAAGTAAATAAAAATAAGCTGAAAGCAGCAAATGTATAGGAAAAGCATAAATATATTTCAGCACCAGTGGTGGGAATGGGGGGCGCAAGGGGCTCCAGTCCTCTGAATATATTGAATCAGGGGGCCCAGCCCTCCCACTATGGAGGGGGCTGGCATCGCCGGGTGCCCTCCACATACCCCAGACCCCACCCAGGAGCCGGGAGGGGGTTGGGACGAGCAAGAGCAAAGATGGCCCTCCATGCGTCCGGCATAGGCTGCGGGGAGGAGGCCAGGGCCACACTTTGCCGCCTCCCCCCGATGCCTGTGCCGCCCTAAAATGGGGGGCAAGTCAGCGCCCCTGTATTCAAGCCATGTTGGGTTTCTTTTTAAGTTTAAAAGTTAAAAGGGAGCTAGGTGAGGCGCATTTGGCAAAAATGGGAAACCGAGCCTTTAGTGTCCTTGACACACCCTACCAATTCAGTGGGTGCCTTCAGTGCTAACTTTTAAAGGCCTACTGAAAACTTTTTTATTCCACCAGGCTGACGCAGGTAATTAACAGGACACCCCCACAACGGTCTACAGTGGTACCTCGGGTTAAGAACTTAATTCGGTCGGGAGGTCTGTTCTTAACCTGAAACTGTTCTTAACCTGAAGCACCACTTTAGCTAATGGGGCTCCCGCTGCCACCATGCGATTTCTGTTCTCATCCTGAAGCAAAGTTCTTAACCCGAGGTAATATTTCTGGGTTAGCGGAGTCTGTAACCTGAAGCGTATGTAACCCGAGGTACCACTGTATTGGTGTTTGTTTTTAATTTTTTTTTTTTTTTAAGATATTTATCGAGATTTTCCATTTTATACAAATCAAAAAGAAAGAGAAAAAAGAGGAAAAAAAGATTAAAAAGAAAAAATATTAAAAACACATAAATTTCATGTCATATTTTCCAATAACATATTTCCTTGACCTCCTCATACCTCCCCTTCTTGTATTCCAGTTCAAATTATTCATCCAGCAAATCCTTATCTCATAGCATTACAGCTATAAACCTTATTTTCAATCCATCTTCTTAAATTATTGTAACTTATACTTTTACTTATGTACAAAAAACAAAACAAAACAAAACTATTTTTTCATATTCTTTTGTATCATTACAGCTAATAACCCCTTAATTTCAATCCAACATCACTCAGTGTTCCTTAATATTACAATATTTTTGCAAATAGTCTTTGAATTTCTTCCATTCTTCTTCTGCCGATTCTTCTCCCTGGTCACGGATTCTGCCAGTCAATTCTGCCAGGTGTTTGTTTTTAATTTCTACTTGCTTTTAATTTTTTATGATTTTACTGTTTGGCTTTATGTCTTATACTGCTGAAAACAACTGTGATGCATTTTTCTGATACAGTGGTATATAAATATTTTGATAAACGAATATAAATAATAACTAAAATAAGATAGCATTTGCCTGTGGCCAGAAAGACAAATCAGAGTATGCCCCAAGTACTTTGGGGGGAAGGGGAGCACTGCCACGGAAAAGGCCCATTCCCCAGTCACCATCTGCTGTATTTCAGATGGTGTGGGAACCCAGGGAAGAGCATCAAATGATTATCTCAAAGTACACACAGGCACAGAGGCAGGTGTTTAGAGGAATTGACTAAGAAGGCTCACAGATTGCTAATTCTTTACAGAACTGGATATGTATGCATTAGCTTATAAACTGGCTGGGGATGGAAATTTCTAAAAAGAAAATTACATGACAGTACTACTTAAAACAAACTGTTCAATACCAGCTATGTATCTGCATGACTGATACTCTGAACCAATTATTTCTACAGTGTTATTTTTGTAAGCAACTCAAGACCATTATGCTATCAAAAAGCCTTCTGACTCAAATGCCTTCTTGCCCTCTTAGTTCTTTATGCTCCACATAGTCATCGCCAGCAACATGGCAACCCACCACAAACAATTACTCATTTACATTCCAATATGTTTAGAACTGAAATATAAACAACTTCCACTTATTTCACAGGAATTTGCATTGAAGCACATGCACTCGGTATCACTGCCTGGGTATCCCTTCCCAACATTTTTAGATAAGAAAGTACACCTCAAGAGAGATATAAACATATCACAAACTTACATTTTGTTCCAGTGCTGTAATCTCTTGTTCAGACTTTGCAAGCTTAAATTTGAGGTCACTGATTTGTCTATTTGCATCTCCTAAAGACATTTTTAAAAAATGTGTCACCCATTAAAACAACTCTGAAAAATATTCCCACAGTATCTAGGGGCATTAAAATATACTGCAATTTATTTAGAGTGTTGTATAGGGCTGTTCAGATGCCATTTTTACAATGATAACCTCATGAAAAATGCACCAAACTACCTTTATGCCCATGGGATCTCTGGTAATGTCCACTCATTATCCTAGAAGCAAAAACCTCTCAACTGTCATCTACAGCAACCATTTGATCAAGCAATAGGGGAGAGAAATGGACTGTAGGGCATCTCTGCCAGCTCTGTTAGCAGACAATACATTTTTTTATTCCTTTATATCTCAGCTGGCCATTAGAAGGACTCTTTAACTAAGAAACAGTGGCTGAGTTTTGTTCCTCGCCACTTTCTAATGACATTTGTAAGCCACCCCAAAAGTTTGGGGGGGGTTGTAAGCCACCCCAAAAGTTTGGGGGGGGGTTGCAGTTCAGTGCAGTACAGTGACTACTCATTGCTGGCAACTAAACAAAAACTCCTCCTTAATTTCTACAATCCTTCCAAGTTGGAAAGCACATATTGACCACCTTTGACCAGACCATGTGTAAACCTATTAGTCTACAGAACCTACTCTTGCCCACATCTGTTGAATGCATTCAGTTCCACGCTACAGTCGGGGCCCCATCACTTGGCACAGCTTCCAACTGGTTTTCTCAGGAAATAAGTATTCAGGGGAGAAGCAGCTACACCTCTGCATGAAGCAAAGTGGGTAAACATGCAGGGAAAGCAGGTGGGCAAGCTGCCACTAACCTTAATAATGAAACCTATTCAATTATATTTGGTATGATTATGTAAATGGATAAAATTAGTTTTGTCACTGAAGAGCTGAATACAGAATCTACAATGCGGGAATACATCTTACTTTGGAGCTCAATCGCATGCATCTCTGTGCCATTTTCTATGACTCCATCTTCTAAATGTAAATTCTCCACGTTACTGTTCTGCTTTTCTTCCAGTTGTACTTTTAATTTTTTAACCTGAAAACCACAAATAATTTAATCAACTTACTGGCACACGAACAATACGTGAACAGAATAATTAGAATTACAAATATCCTGCATTTCCCAACAAACGTACTCAGATTGCATTATTTGAACTGATATTCGTGTTCCGTAGCATCTGAAGTTATTTTTGTAAGGAGTGATGTGACAGTAAGAGGAGACGTTACAGACAAAGTCAGGGACAGAAGAGGCTATAAGTCATGCAGGAAACAGAAGCTGCAGACACTGCCAGCGTTTTCTCAAACAACCATAACAGCTAAAAATCTTGCTCTTTTTAAAAATTAAAGTGAACATTTTGGAGAAGCCAAAATATTATCACATTAGCTACCTGGATTGTATTATTATGATTACACAGAACACTTTTTTAAAAAATGTACAAGTCGATATGGCAGACGGCTTTGTACAAGGGGCCAGATAGGGGAGGGTGCGTAGCTGCAAATCACCCCCCGCCCCGCTTCTTCCAAACAGCGTGCCAGTGAGGACACAGCTTTCTACTAATGTACTTAACATTACGAGGGACGCGGGTGGTGCTGTGGGTTAAACCACAGAGCCTAGGGCTTGCCAATCAGAAGGTCAGCGGTTTGAATCCCCGTGACGGGGTGAGCTCCCATTGTTTGGTCCCTGCTCCTGCCTACCTTGCAGTTCGAAAGCACGTCAAAGTGCAAGTAGATAAATAGGTACCGCTCTGGCAGAAAGGTAAACAGCGTTTCCGTACGCTGCTCTGGTTTTGCCAGAAGCGGCTTAGTCATGCTGGCCACATGACCCGGAAAAACTGTCTGTGGACAAATGTTGGCTCCCTCGACCAGTAAAGTGAGATGAGCGTGCAACCCCAGAGTTGTCCGGGACTGGACTTAACTGTCAGGGGTCCTTTGCCTTTACCTTTTTTAATTTAACATTACAGTGGTACCTCGGTTTACGAACTTAATACGTTCCGGAAGTCCATTCTTAAACCAAAACCGTTCTTGAACCAAGGTGCGCTTTCCCCAATGAGGCCTCCCACCACTGGTGCCCTTCCACCGTTCGGATTCTGTTCGTAGACCAAGGTAAAGTTTGCAAACCAGGACACTACTTCCAGTTTTGCGGAGTACATAAAACGAATCATTCTTAAACAGGACTGTTCTTAAACCAAGGTACCACTGTACTGTTCTGCCCTGGAGCTAAAGAACGCAATGAAAAGTGAAAATACCAAGTGGTAAGATAGGGCGGGTTCATTTAGATATTTTTGTGCTCAGGTGTGAGTACACGGAATACCCAAGCACTATATGAGATGTGAAGCACACACACGTTTTGAAGGGTTTTTCCCCTTATAGGGAGCCCAACCTCTCCTCAATATCCGATTGCATTTCTTTTAAAAATCAACAAGCACCCCCTCTCTCTCAATGCACACGCGCGCACGCACGCACACACGTGCACACTTAATGTATATGCATTTGCACTTGATCACACTCAAGTGCAAAATTCTTTTCTGTGAAGTGGCCCAAAGTCTTGTTCTAATTTGGCTCAGGCAATGCAAATTATCACATGAAAACTTTGACCTTGTCAATCAGCTCTGACCTGTAGGGAAACAACTGGCAACAGCCGAAGAGACTAATACAGAGGAAGTATTAAACTTTTGATTACCTGTTCAAGTAAATATTCTCGCTCATCAACAAGTTTTTTCAATCTAATGTCTACAAGAAAAAAAGAGAAGTGAAGCACTCTGTTGATATTGTTAAGTGAAAGATGAAAGTATGTATTAAATTTGAAAAAGAAAGAATGGTGATGAAGGTTAGTGGAACTAATGATAAAAGATAGTTATGCACGTACCACGGTAAATGAGGTCACAAACAGGACTGGGAAGGGGTTTCAGCCAAGGGAGGTTATGCCAGTCTCACAAAGCATGCTTGTCACTTCAGTAGAAGCAGCCAGGTGCATGCAAAGCAGCTAATCTTCTACTGTAGGTTAGCATGCAAGGATTCTAGGGTCAAACCCTGGAATACAAAAATCTCACAAATCTTTACAGTGCAGCAGCATTAGGAAGACAGCAACACACTATCACAATGAGGTACACATCTTTTCTTTTTTTAAAGCACTCCTCTTTATAATTTGTCATTGGTGGTGTGTGTGTGTGTGTGTGTGTGTGTGTGTGTGTGTGTGTGTTGAATGGGGTGGCTTTGGATGTTTCCAGATTAAGAACTATTTCCGTGTGCATCTCTCAAATCCAGGAGAAGAGCCACTCACCCCAAACATTTTGCTTCTGCCACCTTCACCCTTTTGGTGCCCTGCTGGCTGGGGCTAATGGGGAATATCTAAAGAGCACCAGGTTGGGGAAGGCTATGTAGTGTATTCTTGCAAAAATGATTAACAGTCGAAGATGCTGACACAAGCATGTGTTTTATTCTCCATATAAAACTGTAACATTCTCAAAAATAATTGAAGTGCTCCAAGAATCTTTATACTTTCTGTATTTGAAACCTGAATATATACAATAAGATAAAATGTAAGATTACCTTTCCCATGCCACTTTGCACCACACTTCAAGTTACTTTTGAGAACTTTCAATTTATTGGGCATTGCATGGGAAGGTTGTTCTTCATAAAATAAGAGGTGCTGGGTGCATGGATCTTCCAACACATTTTCCTAGAAATCAGTGATTACACTCAGCACCAAAGGGATGTGGTTGAAAGCTCCATAGTACAAGGAATTTCACTTTAGCAGAGCAACTCAGTCTGCATATTTATGTCTTTCACTCTGTACATCTGAACAAATACAGAGCATTCCTATTATGTTACGTATACAAGCTTTGAAGACTGAAGGCCTGAGCCCCTATCATTTTCATTCAGGACAAATTTCATTAGTAGGTGTGGAATACAGAATAAAATTTGTAGCACAGAAAACTACAGCTTGAATGACTGTAGCTTCAGGTAAATGTCAATTTTATAAATGGGAAACATTGCAAAGAAGGTAATTTCAGTACTAAAGCATTGCTGTTGGCTTCAGGCTGCTTTGCTGACCCAGGCATATAATGGTGGAACATCTATATGGACTGAAAAGCGATTAGGCACAACCAATAGCATCATTTCAGTTAGATATTTATTGAATACAATACAGCTAGAACCACGTGGGAGTCACTTTTCTGTGATGTGATCCATTGCAGCTGGACACTTTGTCTGAACTACCTGGACAAGGTCAGTGATGTGGCATTTTCCCATGAAATCTGTTGCAGCTTTGGGTGCCTCAATAGGTCTGAGCCCTGAGTCTTTTGTACTAGGCCCCTGGTTTCCTGCCCTTTCTCCCCATCTTTCTTATTTTGTTTTAGATTTTTTAAAACTTTGCTTATAAGGTTGCTGGGTTTGCTGCCGAGTATAGTGCTGGTGAGTTTCCAGGCACCGATCGTAGTTTGCTCAGATAACTTAAATTGCCTTCAAATCAGCATGGGGAAATTTGTGTCATGGGCTGATGCTCTTTTAAGTACCTAGCATGTTCCGAGTCCCACCCACTTGGTTGCCACAGAGCATGCCGGTCAGTAAATCACACAGTTCAAAGTTGGAGCTAACTCTTTATTAGCAAAAACATGATTTCCACAGACTTGGCTGAGTGTCGGGCCTAATGAGCACGGGAGCTCATTCCCTGTGGGTCTTACTCCATGAACTCAGTTGCCAAGACTAAAGGTCACTGCCTCCCTGCAGCTGTCTGTGTTTCCTCCTCTCCAGGGCTTTCCCCAAGCATCTGGAGACTGAGCCTGTGTGCAGCCAGTCTCTCCTCCGCCCTTTTCATGACCTTCTTGGTTCTGAGAGGCTGGGGGAGGGGAGCTGATCACAGCAGGAGGAGTTTTTGCAAACTGTCGGACCTGTCAAATCCAGCCGCTGAGCGAGGCATGAGCCCTCCCCGCAGAAGCAACAGGGTGTAGAAGCCACGCCGGCCCCACTGTAGGGCAGGTTCATTAAGGGGGGAGGGAGAGAGAGTTGTTCTAAACAGGCGGGGGAAGGATTTCCCACCACTCATCCTGAAGCACCGCCTCCAAAACAGCTGCAGAATCTTTTCCTGCCCCAGATGCAACTCACCAGGGAGACCTCCTGCCTTTCCTCTACCTTAAAATCATCCAATGGCCAAAAGTAGTGAAATGAAACCAGAAGGGGGGGGGCTTTCCCCGACCTGGCAGGAGAGCCATTCATCAGCTGATTTGCCCCATCCCAGCAGGCACCATGGGGGCACCCCATAGAGACAGGAAAGGGATCTTTGAGGGATCCTTGCATGCACACTTCCTGGCTCTGCTCGCAAAGCAAGTCTTTGTACAGAGTAGGTGTGTCCACAGATATGGGGAAAAGAAAAGAGTGACACACACACACACACACACACACACACACACACACACATACACTTCCTGGTTCTGTTTGCAAAACCTCAGACATTTTGCTGATTTTTAAAAAATTCCCCCAGATGGTGATTTCACCCTTTGAATTAAATACATGTCTGGGGAAAACCGGACATATGGCAACCCTACATTATGCTACTGTATGGCACATCTTAAGAAAACAGTAGGGATACTACCACCTTTCACCTCCCTCTACTCCTGCCCATATAGACCCATTTACAATTGTGTAGAGAAGACAAATCAAGACATAAGGGGGCTATTTTACAGAAAACGATCTCAGAGCACCAAAGCAATAAATAATATTTCACAAAACAATTTCTTGAATATTGTTAATAAACACATTTTTAGTTCATATATGACTGGTTGAAATTTGTATCAAATTTGCACATGACATCAAACTGGGAGGGGAAGCAAAAGCCACAGAAGACAGAATCGGGATTCAAGGTGACCTTAACAGATTGGTAAACTGGGCGCAAGATCACAAAATGAATTTCAATACGGACAAATGTAAGGTTCTGCACTTAGGCAGGAGGAACCAGATGCACAAATATAAGATGGGGGGCACCTGGCTTACTAGCAGTAACATAAGTCAACAGTGTGATGCAGCAACAAAAATGCTAATGCTATTCTAGGCTGCATCAACAGAAGTCTAGTGTCCAGATCAAGGGAAGTAATAGTCCCAATCTATTCTGCCTTGGTTAGACCACACCTGGAATATGGTGTCCAATTCTGGACACCACAGTTTAAGGAGGATGTTGACAAGCTGGAACATGTGCAGAGGAGGGCAACCAAGATGATCAAGGGTCTGGAAACCAAGCCTTATGAGGAACAATTGAAGGAGCTCGGTATGTTTAGCTTGGAAAAGAGGAGAATGATAGGAGATATGATAGCCACCGTCAAATATATCAAGGACTGTCACATGGAAGAGGGAACAGCTTGTTTTCTCCTGCTCTGGAGGGGAGGACTTGTGCCAGTGGCTTCAAGCTACAAGAAAGGAGATTCCAATTAAACATGATAGTAAGAGCTGTTCAACAGTGGAATGGACTCCCTTTGGAAGTGGTGGACTCTCCTTCCTCGGAGGTTTGTAAGCAGAGGCTGGAAAGCCATCTGTCATGGGACTCAGCTAAATTGGTAAAGAAAAAGCAATTTATATGCGTTGTATATGCGATATAACATTGTGCCACCAGATGGCGCTGTGAAGTCCCACTTTTATCTACCTGTTTTCTCTGTTTAAATTTACATTGCATTTAACTGAAACGCTTCTTTGATGTGTCTAGATCCAGCCATGGATGCTTTAGCTGAGATTCCTGCATTGCGGGGGGTTGGCCTAGATGACCCTTGGGTTCCCTTCCAACTCTACGATTCTGTGAGGTATAGAATGAGGTATATTGGGGGATAAAACAGCACTGAGCTTACCAACTGGCACTCCAAAGCAAATTCTCATATTAACAGTTGCAATTCAATTGTCAATATGCCTCAACTCTAATTATGTAATAAATGATTGCAACTTTAGAGCCATTTGTCCATATGACACTTGAACAGGAGCGGTGGGGGACCTTCAGCCGGAAGGCCTATTCAAACCCAGTCCAGATCTCCAATTTGTCCAGTGAGGAAGCACCTCACAAACCAGGCCCATAGGTGATGTCAGGGATGGATGAAGCTACAAAGGAACCACTGGGAAACTAAAGTGAGCTTTAGTTTGTGAGTGGGGCTCGCTGTCAGCACCAGTTAGCTGACTGGCACTGACAGGGAGCCCCACCGGGATCAGCTAACTAGGGACTTCCTTGTTGAAAACTGTGGGTTTTCTCTGTTTGGAGGAAGTGGACTCAACTCCCTTCCTCCAAACAGACATTCGTCTCTCTGGAGAGGCAGTGGTTTGGATCCCATCCACCTGGCAATGTTAGACTGGGCTGAGGGATCTGGCTCACTGGCAGATACCAGTTCTGCACCTCTGATTAGTAGCTCTGGCTTTGCCTGGTGCCCAAGTAGTCATCACTCTTTACCCCGGAATTCAGGCATCTTCTCAGCGCATGCCCTGGGGAGCAATGGAAAGAACAGAGAGGCTTCATTGCTAAACATAGCAGGAAAGGATATGATCTGGAAATGAGGCTACCAATGCACAATGGTGTCCATTTTGCATATTGATTTTGAACTCGTCCTAGGTACCCAAATCTGTGGTCCAATATGTTTTCTAATACAGTAGTACCTCGGGTTACAAACGCTTCGGGTTACAAACACTTCAGGTTACAAACTCCGCTAACCCAGAAGTAGTACCTCGGGTTGAGAACTTTTCCCCAGGATGAGAACAGAAATCACCTGCGGGCAACCCCATTAGCAAAAGCGCACCTCAGGTTAAGAACGGTTTCGGGTTAAGAACGGGCCTCCGGAACGAATTAAGTTCATAACCAGAGGGACCACTGTAGTGTTTCATTGGAAGCCTTATTTCAGAGGAACATAACTAATTTTGAAAGTTTGAAGTTACATGGTTGTAGCCAATGGTGTTGCCAGAAGAAGGGGGAGAGAAACAATGTCCCGTATTCCCCTTCCTAAAACTGGTCTTGAGGGTCTCCAACCTTCCAAAGTAGATTCAGGGTGTGCACAGGCGTGAGGGCTGCACAGGGAATGGGGGAACTGCTAAAAATTGCTTATTATCCTGATCCACTTTACCATCAGCTGCACAACACTGTTAGATACAACTCACTGCTTTTGCTAAGAACTGCCACATCTAAAATAAAAGCAACAAAATAGATAAAAGCAGCTAGGTACCATCTAGATAATTTAAAAAATAAATTTATATAACAAAAATTATGAGCAGTATCAGTTGAATTGTAAGCACTTTATAAACAGGAGACAAGAAACACCTTAGAGTATAAAAAGTTTATTTCAATCTATATACAACTCAGTGTGTGATATATGTTTTGTTTTTCCTTTTGTACTTTAGTAGCTGAATACATTTATTATCTATTTTGAGTGTTGCAGTGCTACAAACATTCAGACTTTGATCCTATCTTATTTGTAACAGTCTAATACAAAAATATTTGTTTATTTCTGCATTAAAAATAGTCCAACTTGGAAATAAGATACATACTGAAAAATTAGAAATTTTCCTTTTTCATTTTAGCCATTATTTTAAAAAATATTTATTTTTTTCTAAAGCAGTGTGATAGAGTTTTATGCATAAAACAACAGTTGCCTTTGGTTCTGTGGTTTTAAATAACATTTATTAAGGCATTCACAAAGTCATCCAAATTTGCCTACATTTCAGCAAAGAAGAAGGGGAAAGACTTTAAGATTTAGATTTAAGAAAATGTTAATTTGGGGTGGGAGGGAGGATAGAACATATGATATAACTTGAAGAAAATGTTACTTGATAAAAAAGCTAAGCACAATATAAATGAAGCACAAAAGAAACAAAACTTTCTTTAAAATAATATATATAGATCATGTTAAACAAAGTGGTTTGAATTCAGAATCAGTCAACTTTATTTGGTTCTACTGAAATAAATGTAACTCAAACACCAATGATTTTAATGGAATCTAAGTGTGACTAACTTGCTCTGAATCCAGTCTAGTGAAGGCTTGATTTGATATGAAATGACTAAAGTGTACACTTATTCCTATCAGCAAACCAATGATTCTTCACTTGCAACTTCTGTTCATTAATTCTATGTTATTGACCTAACTATATTTTGGCAATAGAAGTGACCTTAATTTGGAATGTGTCGATATGCAGCCTGTATAAAGTGCCATTTTATCACCCTCTGGCAAAATACCAGCATTTGAAAGCATGTTGAAGCTGATGTGCTTTGTAACAACTTGCTTCTAAAATAAAGGTGATGATAATTGTTAGCATACAGTATATACAAAAGGTGGACAGTTTCTAAGAACCTTCAAATCTTAGCTTTCATTAAAATACGGGGGGGGGGGGGAATCAAGTGCTATATTATACTGTAGGTGAAAATATTAAAAGCACTTAATTCAGATTTAGTATGATTAACAGCTTTGTTTTACTATGATAAACAGTAATTAAAACCTGAGAGGTAAGAAAATGTTCATAGTCATTCATTATTGATATAGATAACAAGTTGTATAAAATGTATTTAGAGCATGGATCTAGTTTCACTTTTAAACTTTTCCTTTCGTCTTTTGTTTAAAACAGCATATTTACTCTGAAATCACCAGATGGCAGGTTTGTAACATGCAATAATGACCTAACTTCTGAGGTTATGATATGACACAATCTTCCCGAGATTTACCTTTACCCTTTCTACCCACCTGGACTTCCTCTTCACTTTCATCCGCATCATTTTTTAGTTTTTCCAACTGCTCTGTAGTATATTCAGCAATGTGATCTATATTGATTTCATCTGACATCTTTTTGCTTGGGTCTTCCAAAATTTCACACTGTGCCTTTGAGGCCACGGAAGCAGAAGGATCTGTCTGAAAGAATGCAGCTTCTTCCAATTCTTTCCCTTTCTGCTGCTGGGTATTTTCACTTTCAATCATGGTGGATTCATTTATGACCTCATCTGCTAAGGCTTGGTAGGTTTTACCTTTTTTATTTTCTTCAGCATCTCTATATTCCATTTCAGTGTCCTTTTTGATTATATTCTGTGCTGCATGTTCTGTAATCTCAACTTTCTCTTGCGTTTGGTGATTATTTGTCTCAAGCTCATTATTAAGATTATCATTCCTTTCAGTAGTTTCCTGTTGTCCAAATGGAGACTCTGCAAAATCAAATGCTTCATGATATTCTTCCACAGCTTCTCCTTCTTCTTCATCATTGTCAAGCTTTCTCTCTTGATCACTCAATTCAGTCTTCTGTGAGGTGACACAAGGAGCCTTCTCAGTATCTGGCACAATGTCAAGAATCTTTTCTTCTGTTTTTTCGTGATTCTTGTCCTCTTCGTTTCCTTTGTTTACTTCAGTGCCCTGAATATTTACACATGCAGTTCCAGCAGATTCCTGAAAAGTTTCACCTTGTATATTTACACTTTGCCCTTCTGCTGGCTTATAGTCTTCTTCATTATTGTCACCAGCAACTTCTTCAGGTGCTATCTGGATGTCTGCCACAGTTTTGCCATCATCTATGAATTCTGATTGAATGTCCCCACATTTCTTAGAATCATCCTCATGGTCTAAGTTCCTTTCCTCGGGGATCTGGCATTCACTGTGACTCACACCATCTGCAGCAGTTTCTTCTGTATGAACCTCTTTCATGGTAAAATCTAAATGTACATCCAGTGCTTCTGCTAAAGCTGCTCTCTGATCAGTCTCCATAGCAGGATTTTCTTCATTCTTTTCACTGGCTCCAATCACTTGCATAGTTTGTTCCTCTTCAACAAATGTCTCATCTTTTGAAGATAAGGGCTGAGATTTTTCCATTCCAACTTGTTTTTGTTCTTCAGACTCATCTGATGCAGAAGATATTTCAGTTTGTTCTGCTGCTACTTCACACGCCTGCTGCTGCACGGCATGTTCCGTCTCATTCTCTTCATTAATTCCACCAGTTTCATTTTTATCCCCGTCTGCTTTATCAATTAGTTTGATGCGTCTACCTTCAAGAAGGTGTCCCTCAACAATTTTGCTTTCCGGCTGTTCAATATAAGGATCAACACTTGGCACTTTGAGAAGCAAATCTTCTGCCAATTCTGGTGATTCTGATTGACTGGAAGTTGCCACATGGCTGTTATTCACAAAATCCAATGCTTCCTGAAATACTTCATTATTATCGCCTTCTGCCTCATCACCTACAATATGTGTTTGCTTATCTTTATCTTGCTGTTGGGGAAGTATTTCTATATCTGTCTGTATCTGCTCATTACCCTCCATACCTGAACATGCTACTTCAGTATCACTTTTATTTACAACATTTCCATCAGACTCTTTCACTTCTATGGTATCATCAGGGAACCCCCCCTCACCCCTTAATTCAACTATACCACTGTTTTCAAGGGAACAAACAATTCCTGGAACATGCTCTGAATGCCTCTTAGCTGGTTCCTCAGGTCCACTATTTAATAACAATGTTGAAGCCACTTTGCCTTCAGTGATTTTCTCTGCCTCCGCATTTTCATCAGCATGCAACGTCTTTATCTCTGAACATTCCTGTACAATTTCCTGTTCCTTAGTCTCCTCTGTGTGTTCCTCATGCTCAGTATTCTGCAAGATTTCTTTTTTCCCCACATTCTCCAAAATCTCATTTTTCATCTCCACTTCCTTGGCTCTGCCTAAAAGATCATTAAGAAAGTTGAAGGGACCAAAATAGGGAGACTACTTAACTGTGTTACGTTAAACACTTACCTCCCCACTTAAAACCCAGAAGAGAGAATGAATCAGAAGAACTGGTTAAGAAAGATCAGCTTTTGCCAATTATGTGAAGGCAAAGCAGCAATTGAATTAGTTAGTGGCCTGATCAGCAGAAAGTGTCTTCTTCCCTGGTATCAACTGCACTGCATTGGGAAATGCCATTGAAGTCTGAAGGTTTACAAAGGAAAATACCTTTTGATTTTTCTGACAGCTATCCATTATTTCTGACCTAAAATTATTACCCTGAGAAATATTAGGGACCAAAACACACCCCTCATAAATATCATCTTTTAAAAATTATCACTACAGTACTAAAAATATATATTTTTTGCTCTCTCATTCACAAGTCAATGCAAAAAAGAGTAACTCTATGTAGCTTCCCCAGTCTCTTCACGTGCTCCTAATCCTATTTTAGTCTTCAAGTTTCCCCCATGTACTGCAGGAAACCAAAGCACCTTCTGAGTCACTCAGGACACTTAGGGTTGCATGTTCAACATCTGTCTTAATAAAAGTGGCTGCACACCTTGTAGACATACATATAGAGCTTAGATGTTTTTAAAGCATTTGTTTCCCTGGACTTGGGGAATGAAAAGGAATTATTTTAACATCTCCTGTTTAAGATAAGTAAAAGAAATATAATATGCTTGAAGTGATTGTTGGCATTAAGCAGAAAATAAAATGTATAGAAGTGATTTTATAAGCAGCATGCTGGTGATTAGTTAGTTGTTCAGATTCTAGCAAAGGTGGTGATCAAAAATCTTGATAAAAGGAAATTACCTAATGTATCATCCCCAGCTACCTTCGGGGCATGAGTTGACCCTGGAGCAATATTGGAAGAACTTTGTAGTCCATCATTATCTAGATCACCAGAGGTTTCTCCATTGGTAGCTACTTCTGAGTTGGGTATTATTCCATGTCGCTGTGAGTGAAATAATAAACAAACATTAGAACAACATTACAATACCATGCACATGAAATTTGCTTACAAAGTCACAATTCATACATGGTACAAAGCATGTGTGTACACTGTATGAGGGTATAATGAACATCTGGAACATATAAGAAATGTCTTGATAAACAAAGCTATATGGTATTTAGATTAACCGATGTCTTGATTTGTATAAAAAAGTAAAAATAAATCCTTCACCAAGAAGTTCAGAGCAGCATTTTAACATTCTAGTAATCCCATGAAAACAATTTGCCAGAGCTGACCAAAGCTATCTACAAACTGTACTTTTGTGTTCAAACTAGACATTTCCCTGACATAGCCCTCCTGTTTCTGCTGTAGTTGTCGGATTTCCTAAATAGTCAAGATTGTTTCCAAACCCAGTACATCAACAATTCTATCACACTAGCTTAAAAGGCAACTGCAACTCAGCCCACTATGTCTATTTCTTCACGACTTTAATCTGGTTTAATATGGTTTGAGTGGGAGATGTTCCTAACAAATTGTGCTACCAATATAAGTTTACAATACTGTTTTGCTTTATAGAGGCAGCATGGTCTCTGGCTTCTGTCAAAACAGCACTAAGTACATGCTTTTATCCAATGTTAATGTTTACTAAGTGCCAAAATGTAGCAGCAAGCATTGGACAGAACAGTACAGTGCACAGGCCCTCAATGCCTTTTTAGGTGGCCCTCAGCAACATTTGGCACCCCCCAGCCCCTGCACTGTCTTTCCAAAGTGGGTTAAGCAAGGCGCTGAACTTTTGACAGGATCCGAGAGCCTTCCTGCCTCCTTCTCAAAACCTGGTTGGCACTCTCCCAGCCCTGTGAATGGGTTGAGATGGCTCTAGGGCACTGCCAGAACCTCATGCCTCACTTAGCTGGCTTTGAGAAGGCAGTGTGAGGGCTGTGTGCGTGTGTCAAATTTTAGCCTCGCTCCCCACGTGACTAGGCAGTGTTTGGTTCACGGGTTCTGTGTCAAAGTACTCTTGCAGCCCACTTTGTATGAAAAGTTGGACTGCTCTGAATTATATAAACAGGGCCATCTTAACCATAGGCGCCAGAGGTGCGGGGCACCCGAGTGTAGGGCTCCCAGGGGTGCCAGGCAGTGAGTCCAGGGCCCAAGTGTTGGAGTCTGGGGAAGAGCCTGCCCGTCAGTTGCAGCGCCGTGGCGGGCTCGTCTACTGCGGGCAGTTCTGCGCCGTGAGTTCAGGGGCAAGCGAGCCAGCGAGGTGCTGAAGCAGCCATCCGGCTCCGCCCTCCTGCGTGCCTGGGATTGGCATAAGGGCATGGAGAGGCCCGCCCAGCGCACGCTGCTTACAGCATGAGGCGCCCGGATTTGCTCAGTTGCAGATGCCAATGCCTCGGGCTGGTTTGTTGCACTAGGCTCCTTATGTTCCCTGTTTTCTTTTCCTGAGCAGAGATAAGTGTGGTGCCAGCTCCCTAAAAAAAGGTTGACAACTCTGTGACCACTTTGATGTTCTGCCCCCCAAAAACACTGGGCAACCTGGGGGGGGGGTGCACCAGGTGGATCTTTGCACCCCAGCGCCACATATACTTAAGACAGCCCTGAGTATAAAACAGAGTAAGAAAGATTCACACACTTAGCCAACCCTTATTTAAACAGTTAGCTCACCACTGCTTCAAAGCCCAATCCATTTATTTTCTTGGCACACAGAAATGATTACTTAATCTTTTTACACTTCTTTTGTTGTTTCTGCATACCTTCAATTGTTCCTTCAGCACAATCACCTCCTCTCTAAGATCATCTCGCTCACTTCTTATGGAATCAAAGAACTCTTTCTGCCTCTCTAATGCCTGAGTTGCCAAAGAACAAGCAGAGGATAAGGAAATGACAAGAGGAGAACAGGAAGGAGGAAAAATGTAGAAATAAAAAGGTAAGGAAAATTAGCAATAAGAATAAGCAAGTTTCAGATATGCAGAGAATTATTAAATTTCCATGCAAGCAGAAAAAGGAATTTTATTTTAGTATTTGTGGGAGTTATGAAAACTTCCTTGATAGATATCAGTAGCTCCTACTTGAAAGAATGTGCCATGCTTCAACAACCCTGAGTTGTACTTTAAAATGTCACTACTGCAGACGGATGTAAGATATCTAATGCAAACATGTTTGCTTTGTAAAATTGCTTTGTAAAACAAACGTTGGTTTCATAAATGCTTTAAGTCAGAGCTTTCCAAACTTTTCATGTTGGTGACACAATTTTTAGACATGTATCATTTCACGACACAGTAATTCAGTTTTACTAGCAAACTGGAGGGTAAGCTAACCCCTTTCCAGCCATGGGAGGAGTGTGGGAGCATTTGCACAACACCTACACACTGTAGCTGACACACTAATGTGTTGAGACACAGTTTGGAAAGCTTTGCTCTAAGTCATTAGCTGATCACCACACATTATGGTTTTATCCAAGTTTCCTGGTCTTCTCTTTTTTATGCTAATGACTTTATGGCAGGTTTCTCTTTGATTAACAGTGTCATGCAGGCAAAATTGCTGATCAGCAAGCAGAGCAATGTACTGTAGTAGTTATGAAAACCGTTACTGTGTCTAAATATTGGCCACATTCAACAATCATCACTAAACTTATACGGAAATATAAGGCTTTGAATTTCATGTTATGCGGGTAAGAATTAAAATTAAATTAATTAATATAAATTTGCTCCATTTCTGCAGTATTCAAATGGTCATGGGCTCTGAATTCTGTTCTGTCCAAATTCTATCCTTGGTGCACACATAACCCCCAGCTCCAAAACTGCTTTGGTAGCTACTACTCTGTTTATAAAGGACACAAGTCTTTTTCGCAGAAAGGAGCATTTTATAACACTGTGTGGAGTTTAATACTCTTGCTTAAAAGACAGCACTGACAATCTGGCCAAAGTTGTGACTCGTACCCCTATCTTTTTTTCTTTCCATTCTATTGTCTCCTGAAGATCAGACATTTCCCTGACATAGCCCTCCTGTTTCTGCTGTAGTTTTCGGATTTCCTAAAGTACAGGAGCAAACAAGAAGACAGAAGGCAGACAAGAGAGTTAATCAGAAGAAAAACCCAAGGCTACAGCATTTTAAAAGTACCATGAAAAAGTTAAATCAACTAAATCCAAGAAACCTACCATTTACTCAAATTTTATGGCTCTGCCTTGAAATCCCAGGACCTTTTCTCCTTAAGATAAAATACCTCTTTATGCTACGTTCTAACAGAGAACATAGTGGCCACCTCACAGTATGGACAGGAGCTGGAGTCAGGCCTACACTCCTCCCTGTCTTACCAGGACGGTGCAGCTGCTTACTCCATATAAGCTAAACCACCCCAGCCAAGCTGTGTGCATGCAGGTGGGCAGAGGAAGAGATTAGTATAAACATTCTAGTTGGCATTCATCAAATACGTCAACACTTGATGAGAGGGGCCACATTGTTCTTAGGACTTAGTATGTGACACAGTCGCTTAAGAAGTTAGTCACCACCATCCCACTTTGAACATAAAAGTAGGGCGGAAGGAAGGAAGGAAAAGGCAATAAGTGGTAGATTCAGCCTGGTCAGTGATCTAAGCGGATGGATGCAACTCGGACCCCTGGACACCACCTCCTCCACGAGGAAGGGGAGGAGCAGAGGAGCAAGGGCAAGGCTTGAAGCAACGCACTTCACTGCAGGGCGCTGGGCTAGATGACCTGTGAGGTCCCCTCCAACACTACAGTTCTGTCATTCTTTGATTAATCTCATTCACAGCAAGCCATAAATGAGTAAGATAAGGGAGTGTGAGAGGTCCTGGGAGCATTATAAAGAAGGAGCTGAGTAAAAGGCAAATATAAATAATGTTACAAATACAGGTCTTAGGACAGAAAAGTGCTATATATATGATGCTAATGCTTCGAGGTTCAAGGCAGGAACTTAAACTGATGCAGCTTCTGGGAACACCATACAGGCTAAAAGCTCCCGTGAAGCAATTAAAGTTCCTGCCTCCAAGCACTAGGCAGTGCTAATCCCACGTGGAGCCAGAAAAGCCAGCACAGAAGATACGATCAGATCAGATACAGTTTCTCAAACTGAAGGTACCAGTGTGCAACCATTTGATTACAGGAGCAAATGCTTTCTTTGCATAGCTGTTGCCACAATTCTCTTCAAACACTCCCAGTTCACCCACAAAAGAATCTGGTATCTCCAGATGGCATCTCCTCAAGCCACATTTTTCATCCCAGTAGAAGGGAAACAGTGCCCTCCCTGACTTCTGTCCCACATCCCAGAAGTCAACACCAGCACTCCAAGAAGAAGTGAGCCATATCAGACAGTAGGCACCTTGTTTCCTGTGATTTGGTAAGCAAGTAGCTCTTTAATTCAAAACCATTCACATTTGAATATAATTACAAGTTTCCCTTCAGATGCTTTACACATCCAACAGTAATTTACAATGTTTTAAAAAGGGATATAAAGCAAGATCACTTGCTTAGATAACCTGTACATAGTTGGTGTTTTGTCCAGACAGCATCTAATGATAATTTAACCTAGAACAGTATGATGAGATGTTCTTGATAATTACTAAAGAATCACTTTTTGTTGAAAATCTGAAGCTAGAGAAAGGAATATTTTGTGGTCCATTTGCTAGCATACAAGATATTAATGAAAGTATTGTTTAACTGAAGAATTCACTTACTGCAAGTAGTTCTTCTCTTTGTTTCAAAGTCTCTTTGACTTCCATGAACTGAAACTGCAATACAGTATGGGCGTGTTTTTCCCTCTCAAAATCCTACAATGAAAACACATTATATATTTATTATGTGAACCTGTTTAGGAAAAGAAAGCTATTTTTTGCAAAGGATATTGCAGCATTATACCTGTCTCAACATTCCAGATGTTCCTGCTTGCTGATGGGCATCTTCCTGTCTTTGGTAGTTATTATATATAAATTCTAAATTAGATACCAGTTCTATTAGCCCAGCCTGTACATTAGGCAAGTGGTAAGTCATGGAGAAAGCTTTGGGCTTAAGGCCTGTCTTTCACCATGCATAAAATCCTTAAATTCTAACCTAGACCTACGTGCATAAATGCTTATGTGAGAAGGCTCCACCCATGTGACTCACCCACTATTGAGGGGAAAAGAGGGATCTACTAATTCAGTCATTTACTCACACTGGCTCTGATATATGCGCAAGAGTTCCTGCCAATTGGGGGATTGCATACAAAGCTACGGCTCACTTCCGCAGCATGACACATATTTAATATACATGCCATGTGTAAACCCATCATTAATTTAGTTAATCTGCTCAGAAAAAGGGACCTTTAAAAGGTGCCTCAGAAAAACTAGAGCCATCATAGGGACAATGCAAACAGCACAATCCTAAATATGCTGACTCAGAAGTAAGGGCCTTGGAGAGGTCACTTTGATGCTGACAATGCAGCAAATACAACACGGGAGGCAGCAGCCATGAGTTACCGGTCTCTGCGGTCACAGCAGGTGCTGTGATTCTCTAGTGCTTTTACTTGCCCCAGAACTGAACTCCATTGTCTCTTGAGACAGACGGAGGCCAATAACAGTTAAGTAAGTTCTAGTGAAGCCAATGGGGCTTTCTTCCAGGTAAGTAGGGTTAGGTTTATAGCCTAAGACTCCTTCTTAAGACTTCTGATGTATCACTACTTACTTTGTTTTTCTCTTCATATTGTCTCTTAGATTCTGCAAGCTGTTCTTCCAATTCCAACAATGCATCCTTCAAGGTGTCTACTTGATACATGAAATTGGTTTTCTCATTATCTAACTGAGCATTTGATACCATAGCCTTCTTATATTTCTCTTCAACTTCAGCTAGAGAGTCCTAAAGAAAAGAAAAAAGCACAGTGATTAATAAATACTTTTAGTTTACCAACCAAGTCAAAATGCTAGGAAGACAACCTTGTCAATGACTGCATTGACAAGCACTTTATTCTATTTCCCCAACATTTTCTTACCTGTTAATTTTTGCATTTTATGTGATATTTCATGCAACTTAAAAACTACTTCTGGAAATCTAAGGGCATCTATTGTAAATTCCCTCAGATGGTGGTGGACTCTCATTCCTTGGAGGTTTCTAAGCAGAGGTTGGATGGCCAACTGTGATGTATGATCTAGTTGAGATTCCTACATTGCAGAGGGTTGGACTAGATGACCCTCAGGATCCCTTCCAACTCTTCAAATGATTCTAAGTTTAGCACTCATTTCCCTTGGTGTCACAGTCTCATGCCTAAGCCTACTATAAAGAGATACCAGGAGGTTTAAAAAGCATTCTAAAGGAATAGGGTGGCAGTTGGGAAAGGTCACATTGAAGAACTCTTGAGTTATTGTTTCAGGAATTCCCATGCACCCCAAATAGGGCTGTGCGATAAATCGCCACAATAACCCATGATGAGTGTTTTAACAAGGCAATATGCCAGTGAACAAAAGGTGGAGACATGAAGCTTCCCAAGGGTAGCTCAGCTGAACAGATACTTGGCAGATACTTGGCGGATAATTTGCAGGCACCTTTGTTTGCTCTCTCCCTCCTCCCTCCTTTCTCCTCCTGGGCTGCCCAGGTATCTTTCCACTTAGAGCTCAGCTAATTATGCAGAGTCTGCTAACCAGAAAGAACTGGAAAGCCCTTCTTTCTTCCCTCACACTCACCCCACCAGTGGAAAAAAGAGAGAGAAGAGTTCTTATTTTTATTTTCTGGTGGGGTTTACATTGTTAGTTGCCCCTAAATAGCTTTCCTCCATATCTAAAAGGAAGGGTTTTGAAATTTTTTTAAAGAAGACTATTTTTGCTTGCTTGCCTTCCTGCCTGCCCTACCTCCCTTTGATAAAAAGGGAGAGATTGGTGGGATGAGGGCTTTTGTGGGGGTCCTGGGGGGGGCAGAATGGAGGGGAGAGGATTTAGTTGGTTGTGGTTTCTGGCTTGCGTCACGAGTCAATGGCAGCCGTGGGCAGTGAGGAAGTTCAGGCAGGGGAAAGTCAGGATTTATGAGGCAAAAATCCCGGCAATGCTCCCCAGTGGAGTCTAGGGAGCTCCCTGCTGTGCTGCTCAAGCCCATGTCTGCCAACTTGAAAGGCAGAGAGGGTGCGACCTGGGAGTGTGTCCCTGCCATGGAGGAGCCTCCATCTCCGGCATGATTTGTGGTTGGTTCCTCCACAATTTGGTTAATTGGCATTAATCAAGAGGCGCTCCTGGACCAACATATGCTAATGGGCTGCAATCAGTCAGCCGCAGAAAGGATTGTGCTTGGCTCTTTGAAGGTATTTTTTTTTTTTTTTGAAGCTTGAGAATCCTTACAACAGCTGGGAAAGTCCATCCCCGTACTCTCTGAAAAGCAGCAACAAATCCTCCCAATTTTTTGCTCACCTTTCCTCCAAATGCACCAACCTCCCCTAACAATACTACAGTACTGGAAACTCCCAAAGCTAATTTTTTCTTTCTCCCCAGGGTTGCTAGAACAGAATAGGAAGGTGTGTGTAGTATTTAAATCCCCCCACCTCTCTCAATGAGTCCTGGGCCTCTCTAGGCAATAGAGTTTAACCCTTGGAGCGCCTCACCGGGGGCGGGGGGGGGGGGGGAGAGGACAACCTATTTCTAGGTTTGCAGCAAGTAAAACCAAACAAAACACACAACCCTGTGCTTTATCCTTCCAGCACAAAAGCAAGCACTGAGGCTGCAATCCAAGTTGCAAGGGGCAGCCGTATGGGGATGTGGCAGCCATGTAATCCCAGGCTGCAATTGAGTGGCACATGGTTACGCCCTTCTCGCGCCACCCTCCCCGATCCGAGCCTTGCAAGACTGCTTGGGGAGGGTGTCATGGGGACGCAGCAGCCATGCGCCCTTCAATCGAGATGCACGGCTGTCGCGTCCCCACACTGTCCTCCCTGAGCAGCCTTGTAAGGGATGGGATGCTGGGATGCTGGCGCGAGGAGAGTGCATCAGCAATGCTGCTCAGGGCTGGTGTCCTGGCGCTAGGGCCTGGCCACACACACGCACATCCCAGACAGCTGGCAGACACTCTCTGCTGCTGGAGAGTGTCTCCGGTTTGCTAGTAAACCTGAATTACTGTGTCATGAAACGATGCATGTCTAAAAAGCACATCACCAACATGAAAAGTTTGGAAAGCACTGCCTTAGCCGCTACACTGTATCATTATTCAGATTTCTGGGTCTTGTTGCAAATTTTTATGGTGTCCTTTAATGACTGTGGGGGAAATAAAAGTGGAAAGTTGAACAGCATTTCATAAAGAATGCCTGTGCCACAGAAAGACTATGCTGAACCTTAAAAGAACTCAGCCTTACTAAGAATGTAAAAGAATGTAAGTTTATTACCCACCCCTCCCCCCCACTTCTCCCCCAACCTTAAACTGTATACAACATTAATGGATCACATCGAATGTAACTGATTTGTAGAAAAGACTCTACAACCTGAAAACCGAGACAATGATCGTACTTTTTTAACCCAAGAAAATATTTAATAAAAACTATTTTTTTATAACCGCTCCCTTCTGTAGTACAGAATTTCAGAATCAGCATACATGCTTGGGTCTGATTTTAAAATGATTCTCTAGTTCATATTGACCCCCTTTTCACTGAAACTGGCCAAATTCAAACTGTACAGCTCTTCAGAAATGCATGATTTTATGTGAAAGTGTATACTCTTGAAGTAGTAGTATAAAGCATGCAAAAGCTATTTTAAGTGAGTGTGCTGTTTGCTCAGTCTGTTAATGTGCTTTAAGTACCTACGCTGCTATGAGCTGAATAATTAGAACTAGAACTTTGTAAGTTCAGGATGCAATTTTACAACTCTGAAAGAAAACATGCTTGTTAAATTACACTCCATTCTTGTTCCCTCTCTGGATATTTATCCAAGGTTAATCCCACAAGCTCACTCCAACATAAACTTGTACCTTCATTTCCTTCAGTCCCTGCATGTATTTTCCTTCTACATCCTGAATCTGGTCCTTTAACTCATTGATATCCTGAAGAAAATCGCAAAGCATGGTGTCAAAAAACCCCACTGAGTAATCACTGAAAACCACTGGGTAACCAATGACATTACAAAAATAGAATTTCCTAGTCATTCTTTTTACAAGTCATTCATTGTGATGAAATATATATCCCTATACCAATTACTTTTGCACGGTAAGACATGAGGGACAGAAGCAAGTCCCTTTACCAGCTTTCACCTCCAACAAGCAGCTTACCTTAATTTCTCTAATAGATGCTTCAGTATCAACCGAGATGGAGGTATCTCCACTGCCTCGCCGGGAAGAAGTTCCGCCTAGAGAGGCCAGCGTAGCTGCTGACAAGCTTGACACAGTACGAACCCCCTGGAATACAATCAAGGAGTGTTTACAATAAAAGCAGTGTAAGTCTTTGTCATAGAATCTAAGATTCGGAAAAGACCTCAAAACGTGATTCAGTCCAACCCCCTGACCTCCACTATCACCCCTTCAAGCTCTGCTCACAAAGGAGAACCCACCACTTCTGAAGTAGTCGTGTTCCACTTGCTCATATGGTCAGGGTGTTCCTCCTAATATTCAAATCCCTTTCTTACAACTTGAACTAGTTGCGCTCCTGGTTCAAAAAGGTAGACAGACTCAACAGCACATTAAAAATAATCCAAACTGCTTTAGTTTCCAACTTTAATTTCAGAACACGCTGGCTATGATTTGTATTTAGAGTCTTTTTCATTACCCAATATCCCATCAAAAAGTGAAGAGTATGAAAGGGAGAAGACGGGAAATATTGTCTTAGTTGTAAATTTTAAAAACTGTTGCTTAATTTCAGGATATTCTTGAATGTTTCCCACCTTTCATTATGGAAGATTTGTTAACAACAGAAGAAGAGCCTGCTGGACCAGGCCAGTGGCCCATCTAGCCGAGCATCCTGTTCTCACAGTGGGCGACCTGATGCCTCTAGGAAGCCCCACAGCAGGACCTGAGCAAAACAACATTCCACCCACTCATGATTCTAAAGGGCTGTCCCATGGAGGATGAAGCAAGCTTGTTTTCTCCTGCTCTGGAGGGGAGGACCTGAACCAATGGCTGCAAGTTACAAGAAAGGAGATTCCAACTAAGTATCAGGAAGAACTTTCTGACATTAAGAGCTGTTAGACAGAGGAACAGACTTCCTTGGAACATGGTGAACTCTCCTTCATTGGAGGTTTTTAAGCAGAGGTTGGGTGGTCATCTGCCATGGATGCTTTGGGACCCCTTTCCAAATCTACAATTCTCTGGTATTCAGGTGAATAGTGCCTCTGACAGAGGAAGCTGAACATAACCTTTTGGCAAGAACTGTAGTCATTGATCGCCTTCTGTTCAGTAATATTTTACTAATCACAAAACTGTTCTTCATGTTTAAAGGCAAACAGAAAAGCTTTGATAAGTTCATTTAAATTGCACCTGTGACCTGGTTTAGAAGTAACACTGACATTTCAGCAAACCATGGTTCATCAGAGTGGGGAAAAGCAATGAGGCGCAACACTCCCCTTCCTCCCTTCAAGCACCTGGCTGGAGAGAAAACTTCCTGGTTTTTTGTTTCCTAGGATGTCCTAACTGAGAATCTGTGGTTTACACATTTCCTACAAATCAGAATCAAGCTGTTCCTGGTTTGCCATTCTGTTCGACTTCAAACACATGCGCATCTTCCTTCTTTATTCCTGGCCATGTATCACACCTGCCACTCTAAGCAACAAGTACATGTAATGAGATTAACTCTGAAAGCACAACCTCCAAACTATACTATTCAAACTTATTCTTACAGCAAAAAGTGGGTATATATCCTGAAATATAATAACACCTGGATTTCTGAATACAGCAAGAATAACTAACTATGAATATATCATTGCACATACATGAAGTCAATAAAGAGTCAATGGCAGAAAATTTAAGAGCTGAAAACCATCAAAACATTTTCAATAGAAACTCCAAAATCCAGTGAATCTTATTTTTGTTCTTCATGATTAGGAGACATTTCTCAATTTATGCCTGTCATTTAATATTGTGCACAGATACCTTTCCTCCCACACACAACCATGCTACCCATTCACTCTTACCTTCTCAAAGTCTTTTTCAGGCCTTTCTTCAACCTACAGGAGAGAGAAGAAAGAAACCATAATTGAACCACAAGGACCCATTTTCCCATCATGAGAGTGTCTTCAAACCTTTTCAGCATGACATCACTGGCTGTATACAATCTTGGAGTAAAGGTGGTTATTTACTCCTAAGCAACTAAGCATGGAACTTTTTTTGTTTTTTTTTTTTGTTTACTTCAGAGACTAAAAGGTATCCCTTAAAATTCATCCTCTTTTAAAAGTTTGATTTGGTTTTAAACAGGCCCCATTGCATCTGTCAGGCACTTGAATAGTGTTCAAATGCTTTAAGTGACGAAAGTATTGAAAGCTTAACATGTGAACGGAAAAGACTGTTTACACCACAATGTTCTCCTTTAGCTTTCATGAAAGTGCCAGTTCCCCTCCACACCCACCTGTTGAATATCTTGTTTAAATGTTAGGGTTCATTATTGTTCCACAGGATGTGTACCATTTTAAAAGCCAGGGTGCATATCCTGACATAGTTTTTGCAGCTGTGTAGCAGGTGCTGATAAGTCACTTTAATTAGCTGAATAAGGTGATTAAAGTGTTTCTTTTTCTTTAGCATATATTAAACTTTGCAAAGCTCTCTTTGCGTCTTTTCAGTGATTCCATCTGTGTGGTCTAATCTGCACGCACCCCAGACATCCGACTCCGAGATTGAGACGTGACTTTAAAGGGAAAGAAACTGATAGTGTGCATCTCACTCTCGGGAGACACACGAAGTCAGAGGTGAAATACATGAAAGAGCCTGCAACCATCAGCCGGGGAATATCCTGTGTTGCCAGTGTGGCATTGCAAACCCACCAAATCCAGCCAACATGTGTGTAGCAGGTTTGTGGACATAACTGAAGGAATTCCTAAGCAAGTCATTGTTCCTTCTGCAAACAATGTGGAAGCGGCTGCCACCGCTGCTGCCCCCATGTCGGCCAAGGTGTGACTTAAGAAGCTGGAGCAGCTGCTGGTGGACAGACCGCAGTGCATCAAGAATGTCCTGAGCATGGAGGCACTGCTGGACCTCCTGGTCAACCTCAACACAGAGGGCCACTGCGACTCGCTACTCTAGAGGGACAGGTTTGCCTCTGAATTCCTCACATGGGAATGGACCGTCTGACTATTGAGAGTGATGTGGGCCGGCTCCTTATCAGTTGTGCCTTGGAGGACTACCTGGAGTAAACATTCACTTTATTACTGGTGGTAGGCCCAAGAGCTCCATCCCCTCCACCTGTCAGGAGCCGGAGTTGGGTCAGGCATAGGTCAGCAACAAAAAACATGGGTGTCAGTGAAGTTAGTTCTTTATTCAAAGAAACCAAAACAGTACAGGCCTAGTGATCCCAGCAGCTCTTCCCGATAGGTCTTGCTCCAATGAGGCAGCTGGAAAGACTGAAGGCCCCTGCCTCCCCCCAGGCCCCTCCCCTGCAAACTGTGTCTGTGCAACCAATCTCTGCTCTGCTCTGTTCACTTCTCTGCATATTCTACAAGGCCAGGGCGGAGAGGAGCTGGTCACAGTAGGAGGGGAAAACTCCCTGGATTCTTCAGCAGCCCACCTGAACTCTGCCTCTTGGCCAACCTCCTCTCCAGCCTCTGATTCTGCCTCTGGTGCTGGACTGCTCTCTGCCACAGCCTCTTCCTGTTCATGAAACCCTGTTACCTCTTTTGCTTCTGACACATCCTCCTCTTGGTCTGATCCTTCTTTTCCCTTTGACCACTCCTCATCGCCCACCACCACTCCCCTGGCCCTGAGCCTTCTTTCCCTGGGGGTTCCCCAGCTGGTGCCTCCCCCCCCCCACGCCTCTGCATCCAGCCAGTCCATGACCCCACCATGGCCTGAGGACCCCAGCTGGCTCAGCACCTGGTTGAGCTGGCTTAACAACAGGCATGATGAGTCTTTTATGTGTATTTTAATGAACTGAACAGACCAAAAGATTTTGAATCATGGGTGTGTGTTGTGAACTTAACAGTACTTATCTTACTTTAGTTACTTGCTATTTTGATAATTTTGTTTTATAGAGTCTAAATGTTGTATTGATTTGTTAACCATGTTATACGACTTTTACTGTAATTGTGATATTCAGCTTATTTGTTAGTTGTTGTTTCGTTTGCTGTTTAGATGGGACTAACACAATGTGTTACACCTGGGCATAGGAGCCAACTCCTAGGGGCTGAGGGGTCTTCGCCACCTCCAATGAATATTTGAGGGGACTGGATGCCTGCAAAGTTGATGGGCATTGCTATTAAAATGGTATGTGTGCACCGCATCATGTGACTGATTATGGGGGGGCAGGGTTTACCTGGGCCCCCTCAATATTTTATTCAGGTTGGCACCCCTGTACCTGGGGCTCACTCTGATGAGTCATTAGAAACTGTACTGTACTTGACAGTATAGGTGCCAGCTGCTAATTGGGACCAGTTGAATAAAGCACATGGCTCCAGATCTCAAACAGCAGCACTGGCTGACTCTCCACTTCTGGCCACACTTCAAAGTGTTGGTGATAACCTTTAAATTACTGGGCAGTTTGTGACTCAGACATTTGAATATCTGTCGTCTTCCATAAAAGCATATTCAAAGCTACTTGGATTAGACTAATTGAAATAACAGGATTTAAGTTAGCTATCATGACTAACAAGTCCCACTGATATCCTTTGGTCTTTTCAAAACATAACTGCATCCAACCTATTATCACCACCAGAATATATGAACTGACCTGAGAGTGTTAGCATGCAAATTTAGAATTGTATTTGCTGCTAGTCCTATACAGAGCACACCTGCTGAAGTTAATGGACATGACTAACTTAGCCTCAATAATTTCAGTGAGTCTACTCTGAGGAGAACTTAGCTGAATACCACTCTTAATAAATAAATTGATGTAGAAATGAAATTTTCTTTCAGAAATGTTATTTTCTTGAACGTATAAAACTGAAATGGAGTAAACTGAGTGCTTGTGGGAAGGCTTCTCTCTTCTTGTTCCGTTACTGTATTGCTATGCTGTCGATGCTTTTCCCAGCCAAATAACATTTGGTGTGATTTTTAGCATTGCAAGAAGACAAACGACAATCTCTGCTCTTCCTTGCCTTTGCCTCATGGGTTGTCCTCAGGCTTCCTATTCTTTCTTTCTTTCTTTCTTTCTTTCTTTCTTTCTTTCTTTCTTTCCAGAGCCCCCCAAAACCCAAATACTACTTTTGAGAAGCTGTTTTACACAGCACTTTCCAGCAGATGGAGCTCTTTGTAATTTAATTCAGCTCAACAGTAGAATTATATGGTACATTTAAGTCAAATCAGGCTGCTATCCTGTGCCGTTACTTTGAAAGAAATCTCACTGAGCTCAGTGGAAGTTATTTATGAGTAAAAGCCAGTATGATGATTAGAGTGCTGGACTAGGTCCAGGAATCAACACCCCCCCTTAGCCATGGAGCTCCCCTGCTGAGCGCAGGCCAGTCACTGTCTCTCACCCAGCCTATGCAGGGTTGTTAGGATAAAATGGGGAGCACACCTTGAGCTCCTTGGAGGAAAGGAGATATAAAAGTGACAAATAAAAGGAAAAGTTCATTTTAAATTAGATTTCATTGTAGTAAAGAATATGATCCACTTTGCTACACTGCAAGGTGACGTTTTATATTAACCTTTAAGAGTACAATTAGTAAGAATAGCAGGGGTATCATAAACTTCAAAGAATAAACATGAACTACTTGCATAACTATGCAAGGAGAATCTGGGCCGCTTAAGCTTTTATAATGATCATCATCATCATTATTATTTAGAGTGCAATGCAATGGGGAAATAACAGCAGAGATCAGAAGAGACCTGGACACTCTCAGCCTAACCTACATCTCAAGGTTGCTGTGAGGATAAAACAGGGGCAGTGGCATGCATCACTTTGAACTCCTCTCAGCTTCACCTTCCTTACAGGGTTGCTGTGATGATAAAATTGGGGAAAGGACCGTGTATATCAGCTTGAGCTTCTTGGGAGAAAAATAGTGGGGTTTTTTAAAAAAAAAGTTCTTTGAAATTTTAACTTTTAATTATTTATTTGTTTCTTTTTCTAAACAGTTTACAGTGGGTATAAATGAACAGATACTGTTTTCACCATAGTGGCAATACCATTCTGGGAAGAACATCAGCCTTTCATGCTCCTCTCCATGTCCCTCTCTCTAGGTAGCTTTGCCTCTTCATAGTTCTGATTTCAGACATTGTGATAAATCGGTATATCACCATGTTTAGCTGCTGATACGTCACAATGCTGAAAACCAGATATTGCCCAGCCCTAGTATAGAGCGCCACTGGGTATTGATCACTTTTACTGCTAAAACAGTGACTACACCGACTGAAGGTTATATATAAGGCTAGGATGGAGCAGCAGCGTCGTTTTTAAAACATCTGGATCTGCTTGATTCTGTAAGAGACAGCTCTGAGGCCATCTTTACAATTCCAGTATTTCAGGATCTTTCAGAAAACATTAATTGCAAATTGCAAAATGTTTTCAAGACACATTCCAACATCATTACAGACACAAAAAATAAAGACAGCATTATATTCAATTTATAACAAATATGTAGTTGTGATTTTAAAAAGCCTTTACTACTACACTGTTGCTATTTCAATTGTCTAGGTATATTTTAACTTTCATTGTTTTATGATATGTAAGCTTGGACTGTGAAGTATTTTATCAAGTGACATGTAAGACACTCAGAATAGTTTCAAATGAAACTGTACCAAATGACAGTCTATGGCTTTGGCTAAATTGTCTGATGGACTTAATGTACCAGACAAGACTCAACACTGGCACGAACAGTGCCACCCGCGTCCCTAAGGCTCATTACCGTATCTTTAATCATGAATTTGCTTGTTGTTGATAATATTAGAATATGGAAAATATTTTCTGAGACAACTGAAGTCTACAAGGTAGGGCTGTGGTCTAAACCACAGAGCCTAGGGCTTGCCGATCAGAAGGTCGGCAGTTCGAATCCCCGTGACGGGGTGAGCTCCCGTTGCTCGGTCCCTGCTCCTGCCAACCTAGCAGTTCGAAAGCACGTCAAACTGCAAGTAGATGAATAGGTACTGCTCCGGCGGGAAGGTAAACAGCGTTTCCGTGCGCTGCTCTGGCTCGCCAGAAGTGGCTTAGTCATGCTGGCCACATGACCTGGAAGCTGTACGCCGGCTCCCTCGGCCAGTAAAGCGAGATGAGCACCGCAACCCCAGAGTCGTCCGTGATTGGACCTAACAGTCAGGGGTCCCTTTACCTTTACCTAATTAAGTTTAAGCAATGCTAAACCTAGATCCTTTTCAGATGTTTTCTAAAGATAAGTTTCATTTGTTGTGAGACACTAGTGTTGCATGCAGTATTAGGTTGGGGAGAAAAAAGGGGGAAAGAGGAGGAACCTAGGCAGTGGGAAATGGGGCATACATTTTTAAAATATACAAAAGCATAACTGTGGCTCCATTGTCTTAAGCAACCTGAAAACCAGTCCTTCCCTACATTGTGCTTTTCTTTTGCTTAAAGTGAAAAGCTACTTATAACCAGAAAGCCATCAAGGAAACATCTTCAACCTGAGTTACAAGCACAGGGCAGCAAACACCTATCTTAGCGGAATTTTCATAACATCTAATAACATTTGGAGAAGAAATTAGAAATAAGAGCCCCAGTTACAGTACGAATGACCTGGTGGTTATTCAACTAGTTCAAAAGATGGCCCGTCGTTTTTCAATAGTAAATGAATCAGAACTCATTAATCGCCCATATATTGCAGTGATCTTGCTTCAGTAGAAATAGCCTTGGGAGACAGAATTAAAGCGATTCAATCAGGTAAAGATGAAGCAGAAAAGCATGCTCACCACAGGACTTGCACGAGCAGAACTAGCTCTAGAAGAAGCTCGAGATCCTGAGCCGAGGTAGCAACTGTACTCCGAAGGCTGCCCACAAACACCCCAAAAGATTGCATCAAACAGAGATGAGAAAAAAGAAGCATTAGGATAGTAGAAATCAGACAGATTTGCTAGCATTTCTCATAAGTTAAGAGCAGGATAGCATATGGCTACAGAAAGGCAGAGTAGATGTCCCCATGCTGGAAGTTAATAAACCAACCTAAAATAGATTCATTTAAAAAAACTGAAGCAAAATATTTCTGTAGAATTACATACCACCAGCAAAATCTCTGAGTCATTGCCCATGTAGTCTAGTGGCAGGTAAGTTTGTAGACATGTGACAGTTGGTGCACTCACACCAGAGTTAAGATTAGATTCCAGTCTGGTCCAATAATCGTTGGAACATTTTGCATATTTTACCTAGAGAAGCATGAACTTCAGAAACTACCTTTAAGATTGCGTGCTCATATTAAATCTGCTTCAAATAACCAAATTATGCTCTTGTTACCTCTCAGGTGGACAATAATGATACAAATTAGGGTGTGAATTTATGAACACTTTTGCCGCTAGCTCCAAAATTCAAGAGTTATTGCACATAAACTCAAGGCTTTCTATGTGCCCAGTGGGATTTCTCAACCTAAACAGTCTCCCTCCCCATACCTTATTACAAACGGCTCATGAAACTACTTTCAAAAATAATTTACTAACCGGCATCTGGGGAGTCAGAATCTGTGCTAACATTGTCAATGAAATGTTACCTGGGGTATATTTATTTGTTAACACTTTTATCCTGCCCTTGCTTGCAAGAATTCAGGAAAATATATGTGTTCTCCTACTTTATCCTCTCAGCAACCCTGTGAGGTAGGGTAGGCTGAATTCACAATAATGAATACCAGTGCAACAGAAGTGGTATCCACACTGTGGGCAGCAGAACAGAACTGTGTAAATCTACCCCAAAAACAATTAAAATTTATGAGCTGTAGAATAAGAATGAGGGTCTTTGCAGATTCACTTAAAGTCTGAACCCAGTGCATAAGCATTAGCAGCACTGACTAGATTTATTCTAATGGCTGATTAAACTATACTGAAAAATGGGAGTTTTAAAATAATATTCCCATAAAAACACTATTTTTCCATTAAGTAGAGATTGGTAATCAAGGTTACTTTAAAAGTGGGGTACTTTGTGGGATCATAATATCACTTCCCATAAGATCAGTTGCCAAAAACATTAATGCACTGCACATACATTACATTCCCTATGTATCTTGTGTAATTTAAGAGGACATTTAATGTGAAATATCCCTCACCTTCTGGAATCCACTATGAATTTCATCTCACAGAATGAGACACACACACAGAAGACATATTGATGAAACCAATCCAGAACCTTGCTCATCTTTAAGAAGCATTTAACATGATCCAATGATAACCAATGATAATCCAATCAGAAACTGCCTAAGCATTGATTGGTGCAAGTCCAATATCGTTCCGCTAGAAGCTGGTTGACCATACTGACATTCATTGAACAATATTCCACAATTATGCATACCATGAGAAAATTAACTCAGAACATGAGAGAGATAATTTCAACAGTATTTCATTTTTAATTAGTATTATTTTTAAAACAAAAACCAAACTGGTAAGTGAAAATTAGCAATGGAAAATCCACATCTTCTGCTAATCATTAGTAGAAAGTGTGAGAAAAATAGGATTTAACATTCCACCAAGTGTAGTACTGCAAAATACGTCTGGTCATTTAAGCATTACAATAAAAAATGATTTGTACTTCCAGAGACACTGCATGGAAGGGCAGTATAGTAGGAGGAAGAGGCTCTCATCTGGGGTGTAATTCAAGGTTTCGCATCTTGCCTATGGAATGATCCCCCTTCTTCTCCCACTGTTTTCCTGAGCCCACAGAGAGCCAATTTCAAGGGGCGTACAGGGGAAGGGGGAAGGAAGAAAGTCCGGCTGCACACATGGAATTCCTTGTGCAGGGTTTCCACTGACTGGGTTTGTTAGGTGAATCCCACCTCTGGCCTTGATCTACATTTAAAATATTGTTGTTTTTATTTAAAGATGATAAATTGCAATTCAGATTTAAATAAAATAGTTCACATTGCCTGTATTCCTGTGATTTGCCGAACGTACTCTCACACAATTGTTAACTATTCCTACTTCCATTAAACCAAAGTTTGTTCTATCCATGCTGGCGAACTGTGGTTTAAGCGAGTTCCTCAAACCAATATTGCAAACTACAATTTGATCCTGCCTTGCGGTTCTAGTTTGGAGCACTTGCTCAAGCCACAGTTTCTAGTTTAGGAATAACAGCAACGTAACTTCATTCACTCTAGATGGAGTAAAACAGGAAGCAATGATTAAAGCCCCACATATGAGGGGAGCAAGGAGTGTCTAAAGCAGTTCAGCCAACTTTCACACAACCTGCAGGCTGCAGTACATTCTCCTGCACTCTTCTAACTGAATACCAAGGGGAACTGAACACTGTTGAACACTGCCGACTGATACCACTCTGACTTATTTTTCCTCTGTAAAAATAAACAGGCTTAACAGCCTTGCTACAAACCATAGTTTGGAGCAGTGGTGCCAAACAGTTTTGGGCACTGCCCCCTTGGTTCCATAAACTCAACCCCAGTGCCCTCTAGTTGACCGTATAAAAAGTATTATTCAGAATAGTGGTTTGCATAATCCACAAGGAAAGTTATGACACAACAGCATTCAAAACAGTAGCAATTAATTGCACACTTCAATTATGGTTGCCATATTTTAAAGAGCAATATGTCCTCTTTTCCCAGGAAACATCCTCTTTTTCATGGGTAGAGTTGTCATAGTGATCCAGTTAAAAGTAGAAGTCATCAAATGTGTCCTCTTTTTTGCTCTTCAAAATATGGCAACGCATCAAAATTCAATTAAAACCATTTAGTTCAATTAATTCTACAAAACTGTTGAATGTGATCTGATGCCAGCTTTTCAAAATCTGAGACTCATTTGCACCTCAAGTGCTTCCCTGCCACCCACTTGCCTCTAAGCACCCCCCTAGGTAATCCCACTGATTTAAGGACTATCAATATATTTTGGGAATGATTTGTGTTCTTATGTACCGTATTGGCCCGAATATAAGTGGCACCTGCAAATAAGCCGCACCTTTAAAATTCAAGGGGGGAAAGGAAAAAGTACAATACCAGAATAGAAGCCTTAAAATTCCACAGGCACTCACACCCGTAAATGGCAAATGTAGAAGAAAATCCTATGGGTACTAGAGAGGACCCGCAAGCGGGTGAAACACCTGTTCGTAGCACTGTAAATGCAAATAAAAAATCAATACAGTGGGACCTCAGTTGTCAGTCTTAATGCATTTTGGAAGCCCATTCGGCTTCTGAAACATTCAACAACCAAGGCTCAATGGGGCAGTCAAAGAGAAATGTGATCTAAGGGAAAAGGGAGAGAGGAGGGGAGGCCGAGGAGGGATGGTCCCCCAAATCTCTCATGGGCGGGGGGGGAGTGGCTGAGATCCAGGCTCATCCCACCTCACCTCATGAAGGGGACGAGTCATCGAAGGCAGGGAGGGGAAGGAAGGGCGCACCTCCATGCACCTCCATGGAAAGAGATGGGGCAGAGCCATGATTCTGCTTCCAAAAGCTGGGAGCCTCCCTCTTGAATTCCTGGCCAGGCTTTTGGGCTCCTGCTCTGCCCCTAAGGAGACAGAGGGAGGCAGGGATCCGGGATTGTGGAAACTCACGCCCAAAAAGAACCTGTGGGGGCGTGGAAGAAAGATTGAGAGGAGAGCCCATCTTACCCCCTGCCCCCACCCTGTCCTAAAAACAGAAATGGTTGGTGCGCAAAAGCACATTTTGGTAAGGTTGCGAATTTAAGCTGCACTTTAACTTTTCATGGTTGGAATTTGGAAAAGAAGTGTGGCTTATATTCGGGCCAATACGGTAGCTGCCTTGTTTGATGCTTTCTGGGTGTCCCATAATCATATTATAAAGTTGTTGTGTTCTAGGTTATGAATCAAGAACCACTAGGAGTTGTTTCTTTTTGTTTTCCAATGTGTTTCCTATTAATAATTATAATAAATGGTGTGGCACAAGCAATTTTTTATTCTGAAAGTGTGGCCCAGAGAAAAAAGTTTGAGAACCACTGCTTTAGACAAAAGGATCCTTGACAGAAATTAGCACCAGGGTCAAGTCCTCCTCCCTCTACTCATCTCCTTTGTGTGCCTGTTTCAACATTTTAGTTCTGTTTTGTTTAAACCAGAGTTCTCTGTTATGAACAAAAAAAGGGGGGGGACTCTAGTTTTAAAAGACAAAGACTTGGGAAGCATCAAATGTCTTTTGGAAAACTGTTTATCTGTCTTAATTTTATTGTTGTACACTGCAATGACATTTGTTAATGCTTATCAAAGTGTGGAAGTCAGGTATGGGGTAAGAGAGAAGTATGTGGGTCAAACACTCATTCTCAGCTTACTGAACCAGGCCTGTTATATCTGAAAGGGCTCATTGTATCTTAAGGAACAGCATTTAGATCTAAACAGGAAGTACCTATTATTTCAGGTAGTTACAGAAAGTGGTCTTTTTAGAAAACATTGCAGGCAACCAGTGCTACACAAGCTACTACAATAGAACATGTTTTAGTGCAAAACAAACGAGGCCAGCACAAAAATGTGGAAACCATCTTACAGGACGTGAACTAGAGGCACTATACCGACGATTCCCACTGTTAAAGTTCTCATCATACAGAGATGCCTACAATTAAAAAACAGAGTCAGAACAGTATTGGTAGATTTGGGAGGTTCAAAATACAGCAAGGTGCAAAATAAAAGAGACAAAGGAAATGGAAAGGAAGAAACAAAATAAATGTCAATATCTCCTACAGTGTAGTGCAAGCTGCATGCAAGGGAAGGATGCGGAAAACCCCCTGCAAACTAGTCCAAATGCATGCAGAATTAAAGTGAGGGATCCCACTCTTCACATCAGGAATGTTGCTGGGCACCTTGTGCTCCAGCTGCGTCTCTCTTAAACTCAGTACCCTGTAGGTATTGCACAACAATTCCTAAATGAATGGAAATCCTTTTACACAATTTCAGGTTTGAAACAGTTTCAGAGGGAAAGAAACAAAGATTGCTTGGCTCACTGGTAGATTCCTGCATAAAACTGAATAGAAGGCAGAAGAGGTCAGGTTGGAGGCAGCATGAAGAGCAAATAAAGGTACCATGAGGGGATGGAAGCAGGAATATGGTCTTGAACACAACCTGAACTGAGGAGCCTAAGCTGAGTGGTAGCTAGGCCTATTAAGGTTGCCTTACCGCAATATTTGCAGACTGGCTCCTTTCAACTCATATATTCAAGACAGGATCATTGTCAGTGTTGATTATTTATTTTTACTGATTCAAAGCCTAAGGGCTTTGTGTGGGCAGCAACATGTTTAAATAGGCTTCTGTACAGAAAGACTTAAGGATACACATACTCTCTCTCTCTCTCTCTCTCCTCCTTCAAGTAACTGCCTTCTCAGCTCCCAATTGTGGTGAGAATAAATTAAGAGTGTGGAAATTACAAACTCCATCCATTAAAAAAAAACAGTGACAGGTAAGCATAATGCAGGAATGAATGAATGAATGAATGAATGAACACAGTACTACGAGCAGCAACACTGCACTACAACTTAGAGAGTTCGGCTTTCCTTGCAGGGTACCCAGTGATCAGTTTCTGTGCCTATCAAACTTATTTAATAACATCAGGAGCAAGTTACTAGAAACATTATGGCTGCTGAATTAACCTTAAACACAGTGCTTCCCCCCCAAAGAAAAATAAGTGCTGGAACTCACCATGAAGTTGTCACAGTAAGTTGCTGGGTAACTTGGGGCAGATGCTGGTTTGGCAACAGCTGCATTCACTGCCCGGGGAGGTGCTAAAAACTAAGGCAAGCTGTTTCCCTAGCTGGTTCAAGGATCACATCTGGTTCTGGTGCAGGTCAAAGAAATGTGCCCTCACCTCCCTCAGTCTCTTAGATTTAGGCATCCGCTAGACCAGCTTGGAAGGGCCCTTGTGCAAACGGGTGTGCATGCGGGCAATGGCAGAGGCCTGCTTGGAAAGCTTAAAGCCCACCGCCACTCCATGGGAGACATATTGAAGAAAAGGAAATACAAATTGGCCCCAGCTCATAGCACGGCTAGGAGCAGCTAGGAGCAAGGTGGAGTCATAGTCTTTTATAAAGTGTAGACTTGCATATGCTGGCCAGTTTCTGTCTTGACTTGAAATGTTTATTTGGGCTTCTCAGAAGTATGTAAAGGCAAGCAGCAGGCGGGCGGGGGGTACCGACCCACAATGGTGCACACCTGAGAGGTGCCAGAAATGTGCTCCAGCTGAAACACCCCCCCCCAGTGCTTAAACATTAAACTTTGTAGAAGCCTCATAGATCTGTAAAGTTTATAGATACCAGCCGTTTTATTTCAATGCCAGTTTTCAGAACCATTATCCTATTTTCAGCCTACAGTTTTTCCACTACTGCTCTATTTCACAAATGGGCAGAAGACCTAAACTACTTTGGACACCGCAGTATTGAAAGTAGCGAGTTGTTCCAGGGCAGCCAATTCCATATGGATAAAAACAATAGTTCTGAAGCAAACAAAGAATGCTGCCTTTTTTAAAAAAAGTGTGAGTCCAAGCAGGCATTACCTGAGAAGAGTCCTCTGTGTGTGTGTGCGCGTGTGTGTGCGGTGGGAATGACCCCAAAATGACACCTGCCACAATCTTCTGCTCCATGAGTTGCAGGTATTGTTAATAAATAAGAGGAGTTAGTCACTTAACCTAATCAATTAGACGTTATAGTACTAGTTAAGTATTATTTCTCTTTTGTGACTTGTAATTTAAATAGAACAACTTCATTTAATTATTAAAATAGCTTGAATATTTCAGCCTGTTTGTAGTAAATTTTGCTAAATTTGACTGCTTGGTTACATAATTTTAGTATTTGATTTGCCTTTAGGGTAAATTTACATACCATATTCAAAGAGTGAGCTAAGCTCACTGCTGTCATCATTCCTTCACTGTTTGCTGATTTATTGCCAAGATTCCTTGGTATTATAGAATCATAGAATCATAGAATCATAGAGTTGGAAGAGACCACAAGGGCCATCGAGTCCAACCCCCTGCCAAGCAGGAAACACCATCAGAGCACTCCTGACATATGGTTGTCAAGCCTCTGCTTAAAGACCTCCAAAGAAGGAGACTCCACCACACTCCTTGGCAGCAAATTCCACTGTCGAACAGCTCTTACTGTCAGGAAGTTCTTCCTAATGTTTAGGTGGAATCTTCTTTCTTGTAGTTTGGATCCATTGCTCCGTGTCCGCCTCTCTGGAGCAGCAGAAAACAACCTTTCTCCCTCCTCTATGTGACATCCTTTTATATATTTGAACATGGCTATCATATCACCCCTTAACCTCCTCTTCTCCAGGCTAAACATGCCCAGCTCCCTTAGCCGTTCCTCATAAGGCATCGTTTCCAGGCCTTTGACCATTTTGGTTGCCCTCCTCTGGACACGTTCCAGTTTGTCAATGTCCTTCTTGAACTGTGGTGCCCAGAACTGGACACAGTACTCCAGGTGAGGTCTGACCAGAGCAGAATACAGTGGCACTATTACTTCCCTTGATCTAGATGCTATACTCCTATTGATGCAGCCCAGAATTGCATTGGCTTTTTTAGCTGCCGCGTCACACTGTTGGCTCATGTCAAGTTTGTGGTCAACCAAGACTCCTAGATCCTTTTCACATGTACTGCTCTCAAGCCAGGTGTCACCCATCTTGTATTTGTGTCTCTCATTTTTTTTGCCCAAGTGCAATACTTTACATTTCTCCCTGTTAAAATTCATCTTGTTTGTTTTGGCCCAGTTCTCTAATCTGTCAAGGTCGTTTTGAAGTGTGATCCTGTCCTCTGGGGTGTTAGCCACCCCTCCCAGTTTGGTGTCATCTGCAAATTTGATCAGGATGCCCTTGAGTCCATCATCCAAGTCGTTGATAAAGATGTTGAATAAGACCGGGCCCAAGACAGAACCCTGTGGCACCCCACTAGTCACTCTTCTCCAGGATGAAGAGGAACCATTGATGAGCACCCTTTGGGTTCGGTCAGTCAGCCAGTTACAAATCCACTGAGTGGTAGCATAGTCAAGACCGCATTTTACTAGCTTCTTTACAAGAATATCATGGGGCACCTTGTCAAATGCCTTGCTGAAATCAAGGTAGGCTACATCCACTGCGTTCCCTTCATCTACCAGGCTTGTAATTCTGTCAAAAAACGAGATCAGGTTAGTCTGACATGACTTATTTTTCAGAAATCCATGCTGACTATTGGTGATCACAGCATTCCTTTCTAGGTGCTCACAGACTGTTTGCTTAATGATCTGCTCCAGAATCTTCCCTGGTATTGATGTCAGACTGACTGGGCGGTAATTATTTGGGTCCTCTCTTTTCCCCTTTTTGAAAATAGGGACAACATTTGCCCTCCTCCAGTCTGCCGGGACTTCGCCTGTTCTCCAGGAATTCTCAAAGATGACTGCCAGTGGTTCTGAAATCACATCTGCCAGTTCTTTTAATACTCTTGGATGCAGTTCATCTGGCCCTGGAGACTTGAATACATCTAGACTAGCCAAGTATTCTTGTACTATCTCCTTAGTTATTCTGGGCTGTGTTTCCTCTGCTGAATCATTTGCTCCAAATTCTTCAGGTCGGGCATTGTTTTCTTTATCGGAGAAGACTGAGGCAAAGAAGGCATTGAGGAGTTCAGCCCTTTCTGTGTCCCCTGTTTGCATTTCACCATCTTCTCCTCTGAGTGACCCCACTGTTTCTTTGTTCTTCCTTTTGCTACGAACATACCCATAAAAGCCTTTTTTGTTGCTTTTAACCTCTCTAGCAAGCCTGAGTTCATTCTGTGCTTTAGCTTTTCTGACTTTGTGTCTACACGTGCTGGCTATTTGTTTGAATTCCTCTTTGGTGGTTTCCCCCCTTTTCCATTTTTTGTACACATCCTTTTTTAATCTTAACTCAGTTAAAAGTTCTTTAGATAGCCACCCTGGCTTCTTTAGGCACCTTCCATGTTTCCGTCTCATTGGTATTGCCTGAAGTTGTGCTTTTACTATCTCCCTCTTAACAAACTCCCAGCCATCATGAACTCCCTTTCCTTTTAGTATTACTGTCCATGGGATCTCACCAAGCACTTCCCTAAGTTTTATGAAGTCGGCTTTCTTAAAGTCGAGAAATTGTGTCCTAGTATGCTTGGCTGCTCCTTTCCGCTGTATAGTAAACTTCAGAAGAGCATGATCACTCGCGCCTAATGATCCTTCCACTTCTACCCCACTAACCAGGTCATCAACATTGGTTAGGACCAGATCTAAAATGGCTGTTCCTCTTGTTGCTTCTCCCACTTTCTGGACAATGAAGCTAAACTGGTGCCCTTTTATGACGCGTAAATGCAATAGGAGTTGTCTTGAGGCATTTGGAAGTATCAGGATAGGCAAGGGGATAATGCCATTGAAATGACTAATATTTAATTGCTCAGAAATACTAGGTTCAAAACTGTGAATTACAGATGTTTCCCCATATTTGTTTTAAATGAATTCTTGATCATGATCTGAGAAGCCAGTTTCTGGGCTTTTGTTCATAGCCCCCTCCTTCCTGCACCAGAGAAAAGGCTGCACTTTTCTAGGAGAAAATAAGTGATGGCAGAGGGCTGCTCCAAATCTGGTCTGCACCCATTCATACATTATGGAAATAATCAAGTCTGCCCATTCAAATTAGCTATAAAAGTGACAACATAAAAACCTATCTTAAGCTTTAGCAAGGAAAATTAAAATGTTTGTGCATGTTCAAATAAAATAAATAAATAAATAAATGAAAATATGTTTCTGGCCATGGCCTTCATAGTTAATATGAACACACAGAAAATTACTGTGTGGTAGATGGCACTTTAAATTCCAAACATTACACTCTAATGTAACTCTCTTAAAAACTTTCCTATCACAGTGGTACCTCGGGTTAAGTACTTAATTCGTTCCGGAGCTCCGTTCTTAACCTGAAACTGTTCTTAACCTGAAGCACCACTTTTAGCTAATGGGGCCTCCTGCTGCTACCGTGCTGCCGGAGCACGATTTCTGTTCTCATCCTGAAGCAAAGTTCTTAACCTGAAGCACTATTTCTGGGTTAGCGGAGTCTGTAACCTGAAGCGTATGTAACCTGAAGCGTACGTAACCCAAGGTATCACTGTATACGTAAATATGTTTGACAATTAACTTGTGTTTAAATTAGGGCTGCCATAGCTTGAAGAGCGAAAAAAAGGACAACCCCTGCTGTTGCCAGTCCAAGCTGGGGAAAGAGGCACATGGGCGCACAGGGCTGTCGCCGCACCTGTGTGCCTCTTTCCCCAGCTCGGGCTGGCAGTGGCCACGGCATACAGAGCAGCCCGCGCCCAAACCTGAGCTGCCGACACCAGAGCCACCCACACCCAAGCCTGCACCTGACTCCGAGCCTGCACCACCCAAGCCAAAAAGCCAATTAAATATATTTTAAAAACCCAGACAACCCTGGAAATTTACTTTAAAATGTAAAAATCTCCTTGGATGGGCACGTTGGCCCACTAAAGAGGACATATCTGGGATTTCCCAGACGTATGGCAACCCTAGCTAAAATTGTAGCGCAAAGGAACAGCAGAAGTGGCAGGGAAGTACCATTTTTGCGGAGAGGTGGTGGAAGTAGAAGCTAACATACTATGTGGAATATTGAGGGGGATCCGCACCCTCCTTGAAAAATTTTTGGGGAAGCCCTCAGCCCACTGTCCTCCCCCATGGCACCCCTGGTTAGGAACTAGGGGATTTTTCCCCAATGCATTTTCCAAAATTTAATACATACATTTTTCAATTCTCTTCATCTCATTTCTCCAGACTTCCCTATCCATCCCTCTATGGCTTTCTGCTTGGTCCTTGTTACACTTCATATCCATTTGATTCTATCCTAAGTGTTATTTACTGCTGCTCACGTATCTACCCCTACTTGGATATTTTTTCCTGGCTGTTGTACCTCTTTAAATATTCTCCAAACTATTTCCACTTTTGCCTCACCAATCTCTCATCATGATTCCTTATCATTAGGATTTAACATTCCACCCAGTGTAGTACTGCAAAAGAAGGTCTGGTCATAAAACATTACAGTCAAACATGATTTGAACTGCCACAGAGACACTGCATGGAAGGGACAAATATAGCAGGAGGAAGAGGGTCTAATCTGGGGTGTGCTTCAAGGTTTTGCAGCTTGCCTATGGAATGACCCCCCCCCGCCACCCTCCCCCTGTTATTTTGTTGGGACATCGCAACAAATTTAGCCTTTTTTTCTTTAAATGCAAAAGCTATGATGTTGTCTCTTTTATCTTTTTTAACATTACAGTGTAATGTACCACCCAGCAGCTGGAAAACAGGCACAATTAGCAGACAGAAGTATTGTTAGCAGTTTCACAAGCAGCAACCGCAGGATTCTAGTGGGAGGGAAAGGGAAGATGAGCAGAACAGAGCTGACAGACACACCAAAGGCAAATGTGCATTCCATTCATAGAGATCACATGCTCAATGCACAGCACAAGTGACATGAACTGCAACAAGAAGATGTTTCTAAGATGTAACAGAACATGGTCAACATATGTGACATATGAAACAGATTCTACACAAAGGGAGAGCAAGAACCAACCCTGTAGCTTCTGGCTTCACTGTACAACAAGGAGGGCTGAGAACGACAAGGAACACAATCTGTTTTTAATGCACTTAGAAAATGAAGGGAGAAGGGAAATCTACTGCTTGTTCGCTGTGGAATTCCTTGTGCTGCTGTCAGTTACTACAATATATATGCTGTAGTGCAAGGTAAATCAGAATATGGCAGAGGTTGCCATTTCTGCTTAAATGGTCAAAAAGTCAAAGCCAAGTAAGAGTTAGATGGCAAGGTGAGCAAACATATGCATATTACATACAGGAAGGGAGGATACTATTGCAAAAGCAAAACACAATAATTGGGATGCGGACATTAATCACAGAGCATGAATTAAAACATCTAGGTACAAGAGACAAAAACAGCTACGATACTCCGGCTTCCGTCTCAGCTACAATACTGTAATGGCAAAGGAAGCTACCTTGACAACAAACATAAGAGGTAAACACATCAACTTATTGGGACGCAGCTTTAAAAAATAATGGAACATTTATAAGTAATGCAAATCTATATTTCTGGAGGGAGAAAAAGCACACTGAACTATTAAGAAAGTAGACGGTCAAAACTAGCTATAAACCACCATGCAAAAGTAGCTAAATTCGAAAACTGGAGGAGACATTTTGGTAGAAGGCAAACATGTAGAAGTATCTCATAGCACATACAAAATTGTAGGTGCAGGGACACACACACACACACACACACACACACACTAACACACTACATGCAGGAAGGAAAAAACTAGAACTCTGACCAGGAAAAATACATGTTAGTTTCTGCATGCAAATTAGGCAAATTCAACCCCAGTGAAGGCTGTAAGGCTTTTAAATCAGTGATTTCTTTTTTTTGGGGGGGGGTAATTGCAGGAATTATTAAATCTATTCTATACACTGTACAATCTATTTTTTACTGATAAAATGCAGGTACAATTAAAACATTTATCTCTTAATTCCCTCAGTGGCTTTCAGAATTGCTAAGGCAAATATGATGAGATCAAAAGGATGACTAAATGATTAAAAATGAATAAATGGTTCAGGACAGAGGTAGGACAGAGTCTTATGCTGTCTGGAAACCAGCATTATATTTTACCTTTTTCAAGCAGAAGTGGAAATAAAGGTTTAAAAGGAAAACCAAGACGGCAGAGGGCCTTCTTGGTAGGGGCACCCTCCCCTGTGAAATGCCCTCTTGTCAGATGTCAGTGAGATAAAGAATTACACAACTTTTAGAAGACATCTGAAGGCAGTCCTGTATCAGGAGCTTTTTAATGCTTGATGTTTTTTATTATGTTTTAGATATGCTGTAAGCAACCCAGAATGACTGGGGAAACCCAGCCAGATGGGCAGGGTATAAATATAATAATAATACAACTAACCTTGAGAATATTAGATGGAGGTAAACAAAAGTATATGGAATCACTCATTTATTATAGCCTCTTAAATTAACAAGCTGAGGTTATATGCCCAGGGGTAACTCAAATGTTCAACAAAAATGGCAGGGAGAAAAACTGACAGACCCGGTTTCCATTTTGGGAAGAAGGTTGGGATTTGGAAGGAAAACCACTGCAAGGAAGACTAAGGTCAGAGTAGCAGGAAGCCTGAATAAATATAACAAGTTTTAAAAACAAGAATGAAAAAGATGTCATTTATTCCAAATCAGAGTCCTCAGTGAATATACTATCTGCTGTACCCAGACTATGGCATCAGAAAGCATTTTGAATACCATGTTGCCCATAACAATATTCTTGTGGAGTAAATAACTATCATTCTGTAAGGATAAGGCGGTGTCTATTTCAGAAAAGAAAGATGCCTATATTTTAAATGCTGTTCCATGTAAAAGAATAACAAAAGTTTTTATCTACTCTAGTTTTCAGTACGGGGAACACCTATAATTTACTTTATTATCCTCTCTCTTTGAGCTCTTTGAGCACCTAGTTCATTTCAAGATGCAATTCTGAAACAAAGAACGCAGGAAGATATATAAACAATATTCAACTATTGCTTATTAGCAAGTTATTTCTATTTAGACAAAAAGCATGCAACCATAAGTTCAGTAATATAGGCATTATGGGTACTCACCAACTTTCCTCTAAAAAATAGTCTTGCCTTTTCCAGGCATTGAGTCGTTCCTATCTTTCTAGCTATGAAACAGAACTAGACTGGTAAGAAAAGAGGCTTGCCTCCACTACCTGAACACTCCTTTAAGTAGGTAGGACAAACCAGAATATTAGGATGAGTGACACACCCATTGCAGCTGAGAGAAGAAAAGTCATCCCAGCCTTGTTTGAAGAGTACACATCCATCTTTTCTTAGTTTTATTTTGGGAAGCAATATGCCAATGGCAGAATGGATCTCAAAAGGTTCAGTAGTCAGAATAAACACTGAATTAATTGGCAAACCTCCAAAGATATAATATATTCACTTTGGCCTATAAAGCATTCTTGTTTCTCCCATTATTCCATAGAAACAATGGTATTAACCCTTTCTGTTTTATAGAAAGGAAACCCTGATCACACCCAATGGTGGATTCATTGATATGAAAAGTTTATACTTGCTTGATATAAGGCAGTCTTCCCCAAACTGGCACCCTTCAGATGTTTTGGACTAAAGCTCCCATCAGCCCCAGTCAACATAACCAACGGTCAAGGATGACTGGAGGGGGAGACCTCCAGGTTGGGGAAGGTTGGTGCAAGAGGTGTAAGTCAATTAAGGGGTCATTGTTCAGAACTAATTTCCTGAAATACTATTTCCTATACATTCCTTCAGAACAATCTTCCGAGAGTGGAAAGGGTACAAATTCATTTATTTAAACTAAACTTTTCCCCAAATTAGGTCTATTTCATTTTGAGATTCCTGCATTGCAGGGGCTTGAATTAGAAAGCCCTTAGGGTCCCTTCCAACTCTCTGGTTCTGTGATTCATATAGCAACTTGGTTTCCCTTTTCTGATTCTTGGTTATATTATTATTCCATATTTGAATCAAATACAGCAATTCTAAGATTGCTACAGCTATTATTATCTGTATCATGTATACGTGTACTTGGCCTAGTTGGAGATGCTTCAATAAACAGTCTTCTTCCACATCATATTACAGTAACTCTGGTAGGGCTAGTCGACAAAACTGGATGTGACCCATCACACATCTTAAAAGGCTTGGTGATTTTATGGCAGAGAACAGTATTAAACATTCCACCATCGTTTATCTCAACTTTAAAGATGAAACAAATTTTATCTTTTCCCCCAGGAGCGTGTACCTGATCACTTGATGCCAACAGGTTTCTCGCCCATAAGTAGCAGTAGCAGTAGTAGTAGTAGTAGTAGTAGTAGTAATAATAATAATAATAATAATAATAATAATAATAATAATAATAATAATAATAATTTATTTATACTCCACCCAATGAGTGGCTAACTTAAAGTATTTTTAATATACTGTGTTGGCAAGAAGGCTCTCATGAAGGACGGGCGGGGGGGGGGGGGCGGAACCATCTTGTCTTCACGTGTGACTTCTCTGTATGGTACTTTTCTTCCACACTGTAGAATTGCTCCTACTAAGCTAGAATAATTTTTATGCAATATTGCATAAAATAATGAGTGACGCCAACAGGCCAACAATGAGTGACGCAAGATTGTCAAAGCTTGTTTTGCTTCTACAAAACCAGCCCAACTACACTGCGCATTCCAGTTGAAGTATACACCTTCTTACAGTCAGAGTCATCACATTAACAATTTCAGTGCTTCCTTAAATATTGTTGGTTGTGTGTAAAACAGATTTATAATCGTCTCCTCTTTGAACCAGCATCAAAGATTATTACTTACTACTAATCACATCTTACATTTGTTTGGCTGGATTCTGAATTCATTTGCGCTCTTCGAAGTATTATGATTCCCCCATAGCTATTTTTTTGCTTTGTTTGATCTTACTTTTTCATTCTTTTTTGTCCTCGGGGTATATAGACCTACCCAACTTGGTTGACTGCTTCATGCAACTGACAAAGTGGGGTTTGAGAAATGGAAGCTTTTGCCACCATACATCTGTTGTACAAGCTAACAAGACTTCATTGTTTTTGCATATTCTTAGCACAAGTTATCACCAAAGAATAAGGCTGGGTACATTAAGAAGCCTGCCTAATTATTGCTTTCATAACAAACAAATTGTAAGAATTAAAAAATCTACTAACCCTACTAGATTTTCTACTCTGGGATGAACCATACATATCTTCTTCGTAACCATTTGTCTGTCATAAGAGGGAAGGGGAGGGAGAGACAGAGAGAAAGGAGTGAAAAGAACTAAAACAGCCATATGAAATTCATTTTGAAGTAGCATGATAGAATTTGTCTATAAGAACACTAAACCAAACTTGAGAAGGAAGACAGATCCAGCCTAGGCTACCAGAAATTCAGAGTCACACCTCATAGGAAGACGCTAAAAACAACAACAGTTTCTCATAATTCCTGTAAATCGGATAATTCTTTAGTTATGCATCTATTTTAACAAAGGCAATATAATATAAAAGAATACAGAAAATTATTAATTTCATGTTGTTGCTTACTAGGGAGAATAGATTGCCTGGAAAGAGTGAAGCAAGCAGAACACATGCATCTTTATTCACTGTTACAGACTTTGACATCATCTATTCAGTATCCCTCTAATAAACCAATTGTGTGACCATAATTCAATGTGCCCACCACAATTGTAGTAAACCCTTCTTATTTGATCATAGTTATTACCATTGGTAATAAACCTCTATATGAACTATGAGTTTGTTACAAACTATGAACATTGCACAAAATGATTTGGTCATATACACTAATTACATTTTATCTTGCCCTTCCTCCAAGGAGTTCAGGGTATTATACAAAGAGATAGTGACTGAATAAAAGTCACACACACAAAAAAATCCTTCCAGTAGCACCTTAGAGACCAACTAAGTTTGTTATTGTTAATGGTATGAGCTTTCGTGTGCATGCACACTTCTTCAGATACACGAAAGCTCATACCAATAACAAATTTAGTTGGTCTCTAAGGTGCTACCGGAAGGATTTTTTTTTATTTTGCTTCGACTACGGGAGAACAACATGGCTACCTACCTGTAACAAAAAGTCACCTGGTAAGCATTATAGCTGAGTCGACATTTGAACACAGGTCTTCCTAATCTTAGGACAAGCACTGACTGCATGAGGTCTTTGGAAGGGGACTTTTTCAAATTTAAACTACAATGGAGGCCCAAGATATATATTGTTCTAACAGAAAGTGATGTTTTTGAAGGAAGTACATTTATCATTCATTTGGAATATATTAATATATATTAAATAATGATTCGATCAGATATACTGCTACACCATTTTCAGTATAAAATGTCAGTTTGCATTTCTTAGTACAGAAAGTATTGATCTGATATGTAGAGATCTTTCCTATTCTCATTAATTCAAGAGGGTTCTGGAAGCTTCTCTGCGTAACAGAAACAAGCAGAAGCTTCCTGGTGTTTGGGTTCTTCCTTCAGAGAAGCTGAGTACAGCTGGTTTAAATTGGGTCTCTTATCTCTTTCTGCCAAGGTCATGCTGACTATAAAAGTAAGGCCAGAAGGAGCCTGGGCTTCACTTTCTCTAGCTATCTATCTCCCTTCTGGTGTTCTGTACACAGTATGCTTAGTGTTAAGGTTTAGACTTATTATAAGTTATTGTAAGTTTCAGTTAAGTCTGCTGCAACTGGATTTCTTATGGACAGTGCCAGTCCTGAATGTATTGGATTTGTGACCATTATGTTAATTTGCATTCAGCAGCAGTAAAGCTCTGTGGATGAAATTCAATTGCCTCTGGTCTATTCTTTGGGAATCCTGCAACGTGTTAAAGTTTTTACTCTGCTAACTATACGTTGGAATCTGCTCTGGATCAATATTGAGCAGAATTCAATGACATTTTTTTTTAAAAAAAAGATTATTAGTATAGTTTTATTTTCACTAGCTTCATATAGAGTCGTGACCATTTTCTGAGATTATCCATGTCAGAACTCTGGCAAATGTATTCACTTTTAAGTAGACAGTGATAATCTGCTATAAGCATAAAACAGAAATAAGTTTAATTGGTGTATGAAATGGAGAATTGACCAGGCTTTATTTGCAGAACTAAAGCCAACATGGCGGGGTGGTTAAGCATTAAGTGTCATTCCTGGAGTAGGAAAGGCCACATGCAAATCCCCACAGAGCTATTAGATTCATGGGGTGACCTTGAGCCAGTTAGTCTGTCCGCCTTGCCTTCTTCTCAGTGCTGTCGTGATGATAAAATACAGTGGGGAGGAAATCTATGTATACTGCCCAGAGCTCCTGGGTGGGGGGGGGGGGAGGTGGAACAGAACTAGAACAGAGATGGAAAAATACTTTCTGCAGTTAGCCTGCACTGGTTAAAATATTGTAAATGATTTCTCTGCCCTTGCACAGCAGCCTGCCTTTGCACCCAGAGTACTGTACTCAGAAAACCTACAGAGGCCTGGAACAAAGAGGAAAAATGTGTCACATCAACTCTTCTCTGTGTCACAAAGGAAACCCAGCATTTGAGCAATGCCTTACAAATCTTGCTCCTTCTATCAGAAGATGAAATGAGCATCACCACCAACACACAAGCCCTCCCCCACCCAATGAAGTAGCAATTGCAGTGGCTAATCAGAGAAGAATGTAAGTGACAGTACTTCTAATCGTATAATCATTACCTAGCTAGGGCCCTGCTGTGCTGCAAGAAGGGAAGAAACTACTCAGCGGAGTGGGTGAAAAGCTATGCTCACTTCTCCATTCCTTAGCAGTTGCACTAAGGGGTAAGTAGTCACCCATGTTACTCGTGTTACCATTCTGCGAAACATGGGGACCTTTCAAAGCAAAATGCCAATAGATGACCACTTCTACTCAGGTATACATCCTATTAAATTCAAGGGGTCTTACCCCCAGGTGTATGACAACAGCCTATTCTTCCTCCAAGCTGACAATAATATATTATAACGTGAGTTGCTCTTCTCTCTCCCCATCGTCTAACAATATGGCGCCACATTTTTCCTCTCAGATTATTATGGAAATACATGTTTTGAAAATAACGCATTTCCCCAGAAACACAATGTTATTCACATATCTATAGCACAAACATACTGCTAATATCACTTGTAAAATGCAGTCGTTTTTCAATCTCTCTTTTCACCTTCCATATGTTCTCAGGGGAAGATAGAACCTTTGAATACATACTGTTTTGAAGTTCATCCTTTTGGTCCTCTCTGTCTCTAATCCAGTCTGAAGCAAGAGGAAGAATGCAGAATGAAAAGGCTTTCAATTCCCACTTCTCTCATATCCACAAATGAAATAGAAATTTGGCTCTTAGTGAAATCTTAGCATTTATGAATGCATGTACATGCTCAAAGGATTCAGGAACAATGTCACTGAGAAGATCTGCCCTTTTGCAAAACACAGGAATGCTCTTAAAAACCAGCTGATAAGAGTTCTATTATACTTGCCTACAAGGTTAATCAAACTATCTGACCAAACCACTGCAGCTAGGAAGTAAGCACAATGTCACAGTTCTCACGCTGCAACCACTGGCAGAGGAAGAGGAGAGCAGAGGGAGCGCACTGGCCCCAGCAGCACGATCCTGGTGGGGTGCCATCGTGGCTGCCCCCCCCCGCCCACGCTGGGTACCACGCCCCTGCGGATGGCACACCATACCCCTGGGACGCGCGCCAGCCCTGCCCCCGCCTACTCTCCGTGCCCCCCGCCCCCCAATGCTGGAGGATGAAGCTCCACCACTGGCTGCAGCAGCACAATGAATCAAGTCTGGGTTGACAACAGGAGTTACGGGGAAAGGAACCCCTGAGTGACGTATGTGGCCAAGTTGACTGCAAGTTACTAATCGCTACTTCAGCATGATTGCAACTTTAAGCTCCAAAGATCTGTGCTACTTCAATCTCAGCTGAATGCAAAATTTGAAATCTGTCATTATCCCAGCCATTAGAATCTCATCACATCTGATGACTCTCAAAATCAGGTTTTGATTCAAATTCAAACATCTGTTTGAGATTAATAATTTCAGAGAAGACTTGGGAGTTGAAACATCATTCATCTAATTTAATTACAAGCCATGCTATTTGGATAATTTTGTAAGGAAAATGAAAAAGTCCAACAACTTAATGCTGACAGTCTCTCTTGCTATGTAAAAGTTCCAGGCTAAAATACGGGTGGGGAATCACCCCCTATAAACACAAACGTTTGAAATTTAAATTAAAAGCTATGCATTTTTTATTCACTGTAACATCAGGCAGATACAAATAATAATAGAAAAGGTGTCAGGTTTCCTAATAACGTTATACAGTGGAACCTTGGGTTGCGGACGTAATCCATGATGGAGGCACGTCCGCAACCCACAGTGTTCGTAACCTTCAGCACAGCCTTTGTGCATGCGCGTGACGCGATTTAGCACTTCTGCGCATGCGCAAGCGGTGAAACCCGGAAGTAACCCGAGGTACCACTGTAATCAACCAGGGAAAAAGCTGATTGTACAATAAGAGTTGCTATATAAATGGTGCAAAATATAGGCTGTTACACATGCATAAGATCACATTGAAATATAATTCCCCGCCATACTTAAGAGAGCCCAGCAGGCCTGTGTGACTCTCACTGATGCTTACTTTAATACAGGCTCAAGCAGACAAAAAATTCACAGCTTAGAATAAGGAAAGCTGGGAGACAGTGGGAAAAAGGCAATTATCAAACATCTAGGAATGGAAGAACAGAACCACCCATCTTAAGCAAATGCAGGAGACAATTCTGGCAATGTTTAGTCACTTAGTACTAACCCTTAGGCTTCCGCGGCTGCCCACAGACATGCGCTCATCTTCATCTGAAGCCTACAGGGAAGCAAGTAAAGAGGATACCAGACAACCATTTAAAAAAGATGGAAATGCAACACTGAGTCAAAAATCCAGGGAGAAGTTTTAATGATGAAATACAAGAAAAGGTACCAAAACACTACACAGCCTAACGTATATATGAAACATTTAGCAGGGAGGGAAAAACCCCCAGCAAAATGAAATCCAAAAAAGGAGAAATGTCTAAAGCATTATTAGCTTTCTACGTTCCTTGTAGCTATCTGAAAACATTTCCGTTTATGTGCAGGAGATACATAGAAGTTAATCTATTTCTTTATTTATTTATTCATTAAATTTATATACTGCCCTTCATCTGAAGATCTCAGGGCAGTTTGCTTGATAAAAATACAGGATAAAAGAAGAAAATAAAGTTAGAACAAAAACCAATCAAAACAAAACAACCGCTCCCCCAAAAAACCCACACATTTAAAATGCCATAGAATATTAATCAGCCAGAGGCTGGTTATAGAGAAATGTTTTTGCCTGCCAGCTAAAGATGTATAATGAAGGCACAGACAAACCTCCCTGGGGAGAGCATTCCACAATTAGGGAGCCACTGCAGAAAAGGCCTGTTCTCATGTTGCCCCCCTCCGGACCTCTCATGGAGGAGGCACATGAAGAAGGGCCTCAAATGAGGATTTTAGGATCTGGGTCAGTTCATATGAAGAGCGACGGTACTTTAATGTACTAAGCCATTTAATGCTTTATAGTTCAAAACCAGCACTTTTAATTGGACCCAGAAACTAATTGGCAGCCAGTGCAGTCTGGCCAGGATCAGTGTAATATGCTCAAACCATCTTGCCCTGATGAGCAACCTGGCTGCTGAATTCTGCATCAGGTGAAGTTTCTAAACCATATTCACTGAAGAATCTTCAGAGGCAGACCTATGTATAACATGTTGCAGTAATCTAACCTAGAGGTTACCAGAACAGACAACAGAAGTTAGGCTATCCCTGGTGCAGCTAGACCACCAGCCGAAGCCGATGGAATGCACTCTGCGCCACTGAGGCCACCTGAGCATAGGCGCCAACTCTGAGGGGACCTGGGTTCTGGGGCACCCACAAAATTGTTACTGTGAGTGCCCAGCCGGTCAACCCAATGTGGTGCGCATGCATGACCTCACACAGCGTGCTGAGGCCCAACGTGGCCTGTTGCACCCTCCAAAAGCTCATTGCAGCTGCTGGAGGGTCCAATGGGGCCTGTTGCACCATGCGACGTCATGCGTGTGACGTGTGTGATGGTGTGTGCATGTGCACACTGGGCACCCACAATGTGGGGTGGAACCCAGTGTGCCTGCACCTGATCCTCAAGCAACAGCAAAGGATTCAGGAGTACCTCCAAGCTACTGGTATTATTAAGCACATTTAAGATCCATGCAGACATAACAGTGGTTAAAATGAAGAACAGAGGGAACATGTATATGAAAGAGAAATGGTGATCCCATGATCCCTGTGGATGATCCCATCCTGCTCCCAATTCATTCAATTAAAAAATAATCAATGTGGGGTTTTGTTTCAGCTAAATTTGCAGAGGTGCTCCATAAATCTCCACAAAGAAGATTAATTTTAGTCATTAACTTTTATTCATTACTTTTAAAATGAAAGTTCTAGCACAAAGTGCAAACAATACTGACCGAGGCATTTCTTCTGGATTTACGGGTGTAACGCTCACTATCTTCCTACCAAGGCAGAAGGAAAGACAGAAGATAAAATGTAAGGGAGAAGCATGCATACAGAACTTTGAAAGAAAAATGTTAGGGTCAAGAACTCAGCAAGATTGCACCTGATGATGAAAAATGGTACTCAAAGATAATTCAGAGAAAATAGCAATAGGTATTTCACCATATCTGAAATCCATTGTTGTTCCAGACTTAGAAATCTATTGTGTATATGAAATTTCATGATATAATTATTCCTTTTGCAAACCCACTTCTATTCCTTAATATGCAACTGTGAGCTAAAGAATTCTACAAGCACACATTCTAATTGTTCTGAGTTCACAGACTGAGAAGCTCGTTTTGGTACTTCTGTTTCCAATAGTCTACACATGTGGGGCACACTTTACCCTGTGCTGAGCTATAGTTATCTACATGGCCAGCAGTGATCAGCAGTGTTTAGGGGCCGGGCTAAAGCTCAGTGGCAGAGCATCCCTGGTCCTGGTTCAGTCGCCAAGTGGGACAAAGAAAGATTCCCAGGAGACTTGCTGCCAGTCAGTGCAAATAACGCTGAGCAGCGTGGACCAAAGGGAGCTTCTATATAGCCTCCTCACATTAAGCACATAGATGTCCCAGGAAGAAATGTACAAGGATGCTTGGGCAAAGTATCAACAATATGTTAACATTTCTCATACACCTCTCTTATTAATGTTTATGTTCATTAAGATGTTTCCTCAAACTACCACCATGCAATTGTACCCATTAGTCAATGGAGAGTAGTGGGAAACAGTGTGGGAGACTGATTAAAGTGCTTGAAATTAAAGCACCTCCTGCTCCTGTGCGCCTGAAGGATGCCTCATGCCTCTCCCCTTTCTCACATCTCTAACAGTGATTCCACTTCAGATAAATGGTTAGCACATATAAGTCTGTACATGGAAACTAGAGGCTAATTGACAGGTGTCAGCAACATTCTTCAGCAATATGACATGACATCCCAAAGAAATGCTTTGGATTTTAAAAATGGCAGGGTGGTTTCTGAGACTTAGTACACCATATCAGTCTTCCAATTCTGAAAAATGTTTTAACAACTAGAGTTCAGGAATGAAAACACATCTTCAGATAGAGAAAACAGTTATGCTACATAGTTTATTCAACATGATGGCCAGTTTTAGACAAATCTGGATTCTTAGACAAAGCCTACCATCCACTGCTCGATGTCGCCAAACTTTGTATCCAGACCATAATATTTCTATGAAAGAAAGAAGGTGGAAACTTAGATGAAAAAGTAAACTACACAAGTTTATAGGCATGCCTACACCAAAGATTTTGCTTTAGTCAATAAAATACATTGATTTGGTTTGACCAAACCATTACTATAGACTTGGAGCTCAACTTTGCTTGACATGGCTACAGTGTAGCTATACCAAGACTATGAAAGTCTCGAAAATTGGGCTTAATCTGCAAATAGCCACTGACATTAATACTCACTGCCTTCCAATTAAGGCAAGAGGGTGACATATTTCAAGGATCAAAAAACCTCAAACATAATCAGTGAAGTTCAGAGTAACATCGATCACACAAATCTAGCAACTAACCTAGAGGTCAAATAGCCACAGCCTCCTCTGTAGCATAGGCATGCCCTTTAAAACACATCTGTACAGGGGTGAGCAACTTATTCAGCATCAAGAGTCTCAAAGGAAATGCAGCATGAGCAGAAGGTCCACAGTTAATATGCACACTGCATTCTCCACCCCCATAGGCCACTGTGGTACTCAATCTTAGCCAGAGCCTTTAAAAGTATGAAAATGCTTCAGGGACCCAGAAACTGAGAAACATGCAGTGAACCTGTTTCTTCCACCAAGGTAGGATCAGCTCAAAGTATTCATTTACTTCTCTGATTCAAGAAAAAGTATACCATAAAGTGAGAACGATATCTGTGCGGTAAGTTTATCAAGCACATAAAAGAATAGGCACTGTAGAAATATAATTGCAATACAGAAAAATCCACACCCACAGACTGACAATCTAAATAAGGTAAGATACAAGGATAATAGAAAATGGAGTCAGAGGAATTAAAGAAAGGAGGAAGAAAAAGTCAGATGAGGGAGATGGAAACGTTTTGAGCAGTTTGAGAGGCAAAAAGAACATTCCAAATATCTAAGAGGGCAAAATGATAACAGTGGAGTGGTGCAGTTTAAAAAATGGATGCATGAGGAAAAAAATGAAGACAACAGGGTTTGGGTCAGAACCTGTAAAGCAAGAGAGGAGGGGGAGGATTACAGGAGGAGGATGGGAACAGTGAAGTCACAACATGTATTGTGAGTACTTTGCTTTCCACATTAAAGGGGGGCTTTAAAAGGAAATTATGGCAGTCTGGAGAGGCACAAGTCAGAAACATAATGCATCATTCTTTTTCTGCACATCTGAATCACCTCAGTCCAGAGGAAGACGATTTCAAGAAAGAGAGAAAGCAAATGAAGGGAAGGCGACTGCCCAATCTCCTTGATACCCCTCCCAGCACAAGAGAGCTCAGAAGTTGCATGTCCCCTCCCCTGCAAACAACACGTTGCCCACCCCTGCATGACAAGGGATCTCTGCAGCACCACACAGACAAAGGATCAAGCAAACGTGCTCATGCAAGACTGCAAGCCAGAGCGTCTCTTCTGAAGGCACTGAAGCATAAATTGCTTTCCACAAGGCAGCTTCTCTGTTCAGAATGGCAGCACTGTTTAAAGTCAGTCCAGCAATAATAGGTTGCTGAGCACTGTTAGAAGGGCATATTATTCCATAGAGAAAGAAGTGGAGAATGATGCAACAGGCCTGAATTTCTGACCCAGTTCAGTCAAGATTTATTATAAAGGAACATTTGAGCAAAAACAGTGGTTTCACACTTTGTTTGACTTAAGTTTCAGGGGCAGGAATGAAAGGTAAATTTATTCTATTGGGATTTTTACAAATTGAGGGAACCCTCTGCTAAAAAGTCCTCTCTCTTGAAGGTTGATGGGTGCCATGAATAACAACTGTCCTGTATTGTTAAGAGGAAGACAAGCAATGCTAGGCAGAGCGACAATGGTGCTCTAATATTTAATAGACAGCTGCAAAGAAGAGACACTTCCTGACACACCAACTCCAGTAGAGATATTAAAACAGTTACTTATCTCTTAAGTGGATAAGTCACTCCTATTTCTTCCTGACACACTATTTAACAAGAAGCTCGGCTTACTGAAATGTGTTATTATATGCTTTCTATTTAGCTATTAGAGTGTTGCAGACACCCTTAAAATGTATTTGTTTTTTTCAGCAACTGACCCCAGTTACTAATTTTATGCTTCTTACAAGGGTGAAATTTTACCCATTAATTGAAGTTCAAATTATGTAAAAATACTGAGTGAGGGCCAATGTAACATTAGCACAAGAAGATTGAGATTTAGCGTTATTTCACAAGCAGTTGCACTTGGGGCAGTAGTACACAAAGCTTAACTGTCACAGTGTATAAGAATAGCAGTTGCACTAGGAGCTATGCAACAACTTTCACAAATAGAAGACACCCACTGGATTTGGCTGTTACACTACACAAAATGGGTCCCACTAGCAGTATGCCTGTTGCACAAAATCAGTAAGCAGGGCCGACAGAATGCAGCCAATACTGAACAACCCATACTAACAATGTGCAAAACTTTTTATCCTATTCCTTTTATAGCGCCAGCCACCCCGTCCCCCATTCAGGGCGGTAGTGCCAGGAGGCGGGCGTGCAGCACTCGGTTCCAAATAGAAGCCGCACTTTAACTTTTCAGTCAGAATTTGGGGGGAAAGTACAGCTTATATTCGGGCCAATATGCTAAATCCCAATTGCAAACATTTCCTATAGTTCCATCCACATCAAGAGCGTAGTGAATCTGGTTAGCCCAGAAGGCAATAAGCCATACGTTTCTCTTGAATGTGAGGTATATGAGTTCAATGAAACCAATGTTCGAGACTCCCATTGTTCTAGGCGCATTTTGCGACTGCGAATTTCATTAGTGCAAGCAATTTCTGAGCTCTGGGCACAGTACTGCATCTAAGATTTCAGATTAAAACTGCCACTGGTGGAGTGGGAGGAGAAATTCCTGCCTGTTCGTCTTCCAAGAAATCACTTCAGGGTAAGGCAAGCTGATGGGTTCTGCCTCTCAGCTGGCCTTACAGAATAGCAGTGTTTTGAGCAACCCTCAAAACCCTAAGAAGTTTAAGGGGGTGGGCTGGGGAAGAAAGGCTTCATTTTTTGCAGTCTTCAGATGAAGGCTAGACCATGTGAAAAATGGACATAATATTTTAGCTGCAGTTCATTCATTTTCAGCTTTGTATTCTTGTTATTGCGCCCATAACCTAGGTTTAAGGTGCCATTTAGCTCCTAGCTTTCATATCTCAGTTTCTAACAGTGAATGAAACAAATTTATTTAAAAAGCAAGTGTTTCTGTGATGTCAGAGCAAGTGGTTTTGCACTAGTTTTCTTCTTTTTAAAACATTTACATGAACTCATAAGAGAATGTGCCACACATATTTCAACAACCCAATCAGTTTTAAAGGAAACACTTTCAAAGTAACTCTGCACAGAGGGGAGTTGTTAGTGGGGAAGGATATGATTGGTGACCATGGCATGAGCACCATCAATATGCCCCAATGACAACTATGGACACCTCTTTTGCAGCAGTGCTCACTACTGTATATTGCTGGAAGGGACTTCAGTGTCCTCCCAGCCCCAGGAACTGACGGAAGTCTTAGAGAAGTCTACAAACCTGGTTTGATAAGAGACAGAGCAATTAGCACACACAATGCAGGAAATAACAGCTCCAAGCCTCTGAAGAGGAATCTCCTTTAGTCCAAGCAGTCAAGCAACTTCAGCATTTTCAGAAGCTGCCTAATTTGCACTGCCATTCAAGAAGCATTAGTACGTACAGTCACTGAAGTGAAAACATGCAAAGAAAGAACAGAATGTTGCCCAAGCAAAAGGAGCCTGATTGTCAGAATCCTGGGAGACTCATTAGTAAATAGCAGCAGGTTTACCAATGAAGACAGTTTGTGATTTAGTCTTCTATGATAATAATTGCATATGCATATCTAGAAGTTTTACTGAAAACTTCAACATGGGCTGTCACACAAATATACACTACTAAAACTGTTAGGATCCACAAAGAGTATTTTAATTTTACTGTATATCAAAATCTGAAAGCTGTTTGTTGCCTGCAACAGCTATTCCAGTTTAACATTCTGCTGCTCTAGTCCAAGATTAAGTTATAACTCCAGCCATACACCATAGTTAAACACCCACTCCAATGTGGTACCTTTGAATTACCCACTATACGAGGCATCTTCCCATACGCAATTACTGGCTGAAAGCATGCCTTGTTTGGGAATGCAAAGTAATTATGGCTCTAAAAACAAATCCACATGGACCGGTGTGCTGGTGTTGTGTGGTAGGTGCTATTTCAGCATTTGAAGTCACAGCCATGCCGTCATTTTAGAGCCTAGTAAAAAATCACAGTTAAAAAGAGAAATTATTGTGAACAAATCCTGTGATATTTCACCTGATTAGTACTATATCAGTAAATTAGCTGTGGGAGAAGCTGTTATTTGAGCAACTCACAACGAGATCAAGTTTACTTTTAGTTGATGTTAATATAGTAGCAGAATTTTACATGTAGAAGCAAGAGAGTCTTAAAGATAAATTTCCAAGTAAATCCTGCTGCATACCTGACATATTTAAGTGGGTTTAATTCTCAAGTGCCATCAGGTTTCCTGATGCAAAAGGAAAAGTGCATGCAATCACACAAGAGGCTAAGCAAACCCTACCTTTTGAATTTGATAGATCTACATTGGCAAAGGAAAGGAAAGAAAGGAGAAAAATAAGGGCAATAGCTTTCAGTAGGTACAGTTCACAAAGAACTCTTCTTCCACATACACCCATATATGAGAATGCAGAAATAAACCACAGTTCAAGGCCAACTTTTTTTATTTATCAAGAATGCAAAATGTGCTTCAGCGGTGGAGGAAAATTTCACTGGATCCAATATTGTGGACAGAGATCCATATAAAACACAAATAATGACTCTTGGATTGTTAAAACCCAGCAGTGTGATAACTCTTCCAGTTCTTTAGACGCTGGCCTTGTAATTTAGGTAGGCACAGGACTCCAGAGTTGCATGGCTGTGCAGTTCTGGTAGACCAAGTAGAAGCTTCGGTAATAACATGAACACATAGTTTCCTACCCAACTTCCACTGCAACTTATTAATGTAGCCATATCATGAGAAGTATTATTACTTGGCTTCACATTATACTCAGACTTCAAGTTCACCAGAAAAGGCAATCAAAAATGTTGATTTTTAAAGCCTTACATACAGTGCTGGGGAGCAGAGGCACAGCATAAGCTCCCATAACAGAAGATAAACCACATATTTATACTGTAAAAAGTTCTTCACAATGAATACACATTGTTGATCCCCAACACAAATAATAATCAAGACTTTTAGACAATAATAGGGCATTTTTCTTTAACACACACAATAGAAGTTTTACTTCTGCAGAAGTTTCTAGCACAAGGGGGGACCCCACACTTCCTGCTTATCCAATTAGAATTACACAAAAGGAATTTTGCCAGTCCAAGCAAGCTCCCCTAGTTTCAGCATAAAGTATATCAAAAGCATACCAACCTTACCTCTGTGTAAATCATACTGTTGACTATATACCATGTCATACATATGTTGCATAATCACACTTTAAGCAGCCTGACCTTTCTACTTTAAATAGCAAACAATGGATCCTGACATTTCAAGAGTATCTTTATGGAAAATTACAAGCAAACATTTTAAGCAAAGTGTTGTAGCCCAGAGCTTGCAAGCTATTCCATAGCATTCAAAACAGAATACAATAATCACTCAGTCCTCTCTAAAAAGTCCTCTCTAGATTAATTACAGCAGTGAAGTTTGGACTTTTGGTGGCAGTCCTGTCCTGCAGGAGCTGATGGCACACAGCGCTATTCTCCGTAACCCTCAATCAAAAGAAGCTGTGCATGATCTGGACAGTTGCCCACATGCCCACCCCCAGGTCTCTCCAGTGACCATCGCTGCTCAGTTCTTCCCTCCTCAATAGGTGGTGGAGTGGGAATTTGGGGGGAGCCCAGCCAAGTGCTCAGTGCCATTGCCAAGGAGTAAAGGCTGGATTCTCATATTCTGTGCAGCAGCCAGTAGGCTCCAAATTGAGAGATTGCTTTCATAATTTTTGACCTGGCAATCTATCACAAACCAGGATGTGTGTTAGGGCTGGGCGATATATCATCCAAAACCAGTTTGAAGTCCATATCATGATATCATTATCATAATTTTTGACCTGACAATATATTGTGTATCATGATGTGTGTGCACATGGGCGCATGCTGTGCAAAAATCACGAGGCAGGAAAAACCATGAAGCCAGCCAGTGACTCTACATAGCTCCATCCCTATTTCAAACACTGTGATATAACAACATATTGTGATGTTTATCTGGTGATATATCACAGTGTTGAAAACCAGATATCGTCCAGCCCTAGCAGCCAGCTGGGCCAGAAGCATGCTCTGCACGCAAATGCTACTTTTTGTCCTGCCTAGTGCTGCTGCCCTCACAAAGTGGAAGTCACTCTTTGTGTGGCAACTGTCAGGACCAAAGCAGCATGAACACATCATGCAAAATGGCAGAGTTCTCTGAGACAGCAATGTTTCAACTGAAATGGCCAGCCCTGCTCCTTGATGAGCACAGAAAAGCTTTTTCAGTTCTAACCAGCTATTGGATATTTGTTGCTGTTGTTTCTTCAACTGCTGTGCAATCTTATCACAGGTGGAGGGGCGGGAACAAAAAGATCCTCCAAGGTTTTTCACAAAGGTAATTGGCAACTCTAGCCAATTAGATGGATGTTCTTCAATGTCTCCCCAATCTTGTACTGTAGATGACTGTTCTGTACACTTCCATAGCCAAGTCAGCATGTTATAGGGAAGAGCTTCCAGATGCTCAGAAGAAAGAAAATTGTACTCCTGCCCATTTTTGCCATCAACAATCGTATCTGCATGCCGTGTTAGGACCTGTGCAGACTTTCACAAAAACTGACATTGAGAACGGCCCCCCGAACTACTGATGGTCATATATATTGAAGTTGGGAAAGTGTCAGGCTTCAGGTTTTTATCGATAAACTCCCTTAACTCCTGCATTTCCCTGTCTGACATGGCATACAGCTTGCCCACTGGGAGCTGGGCCCCAGGGACTAGATTGATCTGGCAGTCAAAGGGTCTATGCGGTGGTAGTTTGTCTGCTTCCCTTTCGCTGAAGACATTGCTCAGGTCAGCGTATTGTTTGGGCACCTTTCCTTTGTCCGTTACTTCCGTTCCTGCTAGAAAGGCCTTTGCCCCTTCCGGAGCCTTGCCCTCTTTGCAATGTTCTAGGCAATGTGCTGACCCAAAGGAGACCACTCTCTGATGCCAGCCCACTAGCGGATCATGCAACGCTAGCCAGCTCATTCCCAAAATAATGGGAGCCCCTCCCAAGGTGGCCACATTGAACGCTATTCTTTCGGTGTGCCTGGCCACCCTCATTACCATTGGGACGGTCTGTAGGCTGACTTCTCGTCCCAACAGCTCTCTCCCATCGATCGTGGTCACCTGCAAGGGGTTGCTTAAAGGGATTGTCTGTATCTGGTGTTCAGCTGCAAACTCCTTACTCATAAAATTACAGGAGCTGCCTGAGTCCAATAGCGCCTTTATCTTTAAGGGATGTCCGTTTGGCAGCTCTAGCAACACCTCTATCACTAGGGCTGGTCTTGGAGGTTCCGGCGTGGGCACTTTTACTGCTCCTTGGCCTGGCTGCTGTGCCCTGATGGTGGCAGCCAGGCGTTGGCTTTTACTTGCTCCTGCCCTTCCTCCTCCTTTCCCCCAACAGCTCCCGCCATCCCTTGCCATTCCTTTCTTTGTGGACAGACTCTGGCAAAGTGACCTGGCTGCTGGCAGAGATAACATTTCTTGGGGCTCTTCCCCTCCTTCTTCCGCCCTTCACTGGGATTTGAAACTGCGCGCGCGCGCGCTGTTCCAACTTCCATCGGTTCTCCCGGCGGGAAAGTTGGCTCCGGAATCTCTGGAATGCGGAAATCCCTCCAACGCTCCCCTTTCCCTTCCCGCTTCTCCAAGGCTCTCGCCTCCTGGCGTGCTCCAATGGTCAGCGCCGATTTAGTCAGCTGGTCCATAGACTCCGCCCTGGGCGCCCGGGAAAGTTCGTCTTTCATAGCCGAAGAAAGTCCCTCTTCGAAAAGCATTTGAATGGGTTCCGCTGATAGATCCCACCCCAATTTGTGTATCAACATGGTAAACTCAGTCCAGTACTCACGGACAAATCGGCTCCCCTGTTTACAAGCCATCAACTGTCTGCGCACCACTCCCTGCTCAATGTCGCTGGAAAACATCAGGTCCATGGCGCAAAAAAACTTCTGTGCGTCCTTCAAGACTTCATTATTCCCTGCCATCGGGGTCTAACCCAGTCTCTCGCCCCCCCCTTCGAGATGGCCAACCACAAACGCCACTCGCGATTCCTCGTCGGGAAAGTCATCAAACTGCAGATTGAGAGCATACTGCATCTCTGTCCTAAAGGCTTGATAGTTCCTGGGATCCCCCCCAAACTTCTGCACCAATCCTGGCATCTTTCTTGCTAGTGGGGGGGCTTTTGCCTTTTCTGCATCCTGCGCCCTCCTCTCATCGAGCCTCGCCGTTTGCAGCGCTAGCTGGACCTCCAACACCCGGTACCTTTCTTCCAGGCTTGGACCCGCTCCAGCTCCTCCTGCTTCTCCGGTTCCGGCTGGGTTGCTCATGATGCCTCTCTGCACAAGCTGCTTTCAGAGACTGTCGGATTGCTGTGATGGGATGATGAGCTGCTTGTGCGTGAAGTTCCTAGTCCCTCAGTGTTTGGCTAAGTCCACAAACCACTGTCTGTAACGGAGCTCCATAAGCATGGCTCCGTCAGTCGCTGGCAGAATCCGACAGTGGGCGTTTGCGGAACTTCTTCCAGCATAAAAGCTCCTTAACGGAAACGCGCCTTCTGGACTCTCGACGCGACAGTTTCCGGCGAGGAGTGGGCGTCCCTATAGGAGGTCCTGAAACCTCCCCACTGTTATCGCTGGAGGTGTCTCTGAGCCATCCCTCCGACTCACTATCCCTTGGAGCTCCTTCTCTCCCCCTGCTGGTTCCCTCCTCAGCTGGCAAGTCTCTCCCAACCTCTGTGAGCCCCTTCCTCTCCAGTTCTGCCGATGGCAGTTCCCTGACAGTTATGTACTGAAAATCCACAGGGAGGGGGCCAAGGCCAACATCCCCATGTGATACCAGGGCTGTGCAAGGCCTGGGCACCTTTCTGTGTCACATCAGATGAGAGCTGTACGCCTTGTATCAAGAGTCAGAGATGCATTTTTGCTTTTTGCAGTTAATATAACATACACACGCTAGAAACTACTTGGTGATTTATAGACAAATACTCTTTATCCAGGCCACGTTTTAACCAGGCATTAATTAAAAGCAATACTGCGAACTCTGCTTAGAGGCATTTCCAGAATGCACAGTTTTAGTCACAAGTAACTATATTTCCTTGAATATCTTTCTACCATGCACTGCGGATTGATTGTTGCCTCTGGCAGAAACTTAAGAATTGCTATACTTGGTTTCACCCAAAAATGTAAGATTAAATGGGCCAGTTGTGAGATAGCCACTTGGATAATTGTCTGCTCAGAGGTTGGTCTGGTTCATACACAATGCTAAATCAATAAATTATAATTTAACACGAACAAGCATAATGCTGGTGCGCAGACTCATGCTGCACAAGGAAGAAACAAACCAGAGTCCTGGCTTAGTATTACATGTGAACCGGCACATGTTTTTTAAACTACCGTTTACTGTTGTATGTGAAACTGAACATTGTTACTCGTTGCAAGAACTACATCCACTTGGAAGAAGATATAGTTTTAGTGTTAATCCATCTAAGTTCTCAACACATGACTGGATGTTTTACCAACACCCATAGAGAGGCAAGAGTAGTCCCATTTACTGGTCAGGATGCAGTTAGGAATTGACAAAAGCAAACACCAGATTTCAGGACAGGACTCCAAAGGGTGTGTGGAATCTAGATGGACCTAGAGACAGCCGCACTTTCAGTAACTGCTCACTTAGGTCCCTTAGGAAGGAGGACACAGATCACTTAGAAAGCACAAGTAGGATGAATACTGCTGCCAGGGACTATGAGTTTGTTCTACTGCTGTTTAGGAAATCCTGTTACTCAGGACTAGCACAGCAGGTGGCTATAAATACCCTTGACAGATGTGTAAACCTTCTGGTGGAGTTTACAAAGGAGAATTCCACTCAGATAGAAGCAACTGTTGTAGAGGAAAGGCTATTTAGGCCAGTTACTATTACTATCTGAGACGGTAGTCTTAAAAGAGCATGCTTTCAAAATATTACCCATTGACTAAATACAAACTATGGACAGGACTATTGCGGCCACTGCCAGCATTGACCTAGAAGGGTGTGCCAATTCTGTGCACGAGCCCAACAGATGCTCCTTTTGCTTTTATTTCCCAAGCAAGCATGCACAAATTGATTCTGAATTCATCAAACACACAAAAGTAATAATAGCTCTCCAGCTGTCAAGCAGAAAGAGCTAGAACCATACTACTTTGAGGTTGCAAATGCTACTTTTATTTCATTTCAGTTGAGTGATGTGTGAGAAGGAAACAATACTCAGACCAAAGAAGGTACTTTCCTAGGTCCCTCCCCCACATCTTAAGGAACAGGGAATTCTGTATAGTTCAAAAGAAAAAATTGTGGCTCTTCTATTTTACATTATTACAAGAAGAACTGAGTAATGTATTTTATCTTTTGTGTAAGGGCTTTGGCTACACAAAATAAGTAAATAATATTCAAGAAGAACCATTAACACACATTTAATCTATTTTCCATTCATTAAACAAATTTATTACAATCACCACCAACTGTGGCTCCCAAAGGACCGTTTCTGCATTTCATTCAAAAGATTAAGAAGTAATTTTTGGGCTGCAGAGAAAAACAACTCAATCTCTTTAACATACCTCCTTTTGCTGCCTCTCCAGTTCCTTCATTCGGATTTCTCGTGCTTCAGCTCGAGCTGCACGCTTTGCTGCAAGCCTCGCTTCAGCCTACCATAAAGAAAAAAAAGAATAAAGCTATATTTCCACATAGTTTAAACTTGCAGAACATGCCTTAGCTGGAGGGGAAGTACATGTAGGCAGACAACAAGCTTTCACGCAAAATGCTCACCATTAGTCACTGGTAGTATTCAATACCTGCTTGTTCTGTCATCCAACAGAATACCTTTAGCCTGCTCCAAGGCAGGGATAGCCAAGGTGGTGCTCTCCAGATCAGGCATGACGGGAGCTGGAGTCCAGCATCATCTGGAGGACACCACACATTGACTATTACAGCTCCGAGGTTTGCATAAAAGTACTCCATATCATCAGTAACGCAAGGGCATTTCTAAAAGATGCAATGATTGGCCTTTAGCCTGACACGAGTCACTTGTAAATGCAAATACAAAATAGAAAGCAAAGGAGAACCATTTGGAAACTCAAATACATGCTCTAGCTAGCCGGTATAGGTTTTGCACTTTAATTACAGATATGAGAATAGTAACCACCCCCTACCTTCATCTTGTAAAAATAGCCAAAAGATGTTTTGTTTTGTGAACTCAAAATCTTGCTTATCATGTAGAGACAATTTAGTTGGTCCTAATAAAACAATACTGTTGCTGTTGGGTTTTTCTTTCTGATGAAACATTATGGTTATATATGAGTTTTGTCTATGAGGCATTTGACAAGATATTATTCCTTTGTACATAACTGGGGAATTCACAACTACAAAGCTAGTTTCACCTTTCCCTTACATAAAGTGCCTAAGTAATATGCAAGAAAAGGCTGACTTGAAAAACAGGTTTCCTTCAGCAACTACATCTATAAATAAATGCACTGATTCAACTCACTCAGCATCCATGTGTCAAAAATAGACCACATATAAATATGCTACATGTTTCCACTGAAAGCCTTTTAGCACACCATTGTAATTATTAACTATTTGGAATGCCTGCTTCAATTTTAATGGGCACTATCTGCTTACATGCAAAATCAAGCGTTCATAAAACAGATATTTTGTTTTGAACGCTAAGCCAGTCTTGATCATTCACAGAAGTTATTTCTACCTCTTTCCCCCAAGCAGCTTGATAAAATTAAACTTCAATATATTAAAAGTTTAACTTTTAATTTAAAAAGTTAACTTCAATGTCACATTAAGTGGCAAATACATTGACAATTCAGGTAGTACAAGCAATGGGGGGAGCTGTATTAGGGTGGTTGATTGTCAAACTAACTTGCACCAATCCCTAGCACAAAAAGGAGATTAATCAGAGGCTGAAGTGAGGGGAAGCAGCTCTGGAAAATTAGAAGCCCTTGTTTCTAAGGGCAAATACTGATAGCCAACGACTACACCCAGGATAAGCTGACTCATTTCTTAAATGCTGCTAAAAGTGCTATGGAAAAATCCAACTATGACAGATTATGTCCCACTTCCTTAGAAAGGTTTTCCCCCATCCTCCCCAAGGTTTGCCATTACTGTGGCATGGAAAATGTTCCACCTATTGCTACACTTTGCCACTATTTTCTAGTTCTGGGTTTATTGAATAGATGGCTTATTATGTTCTTGCTATGCCATCATTCTGATTATATAGTTGTTTGCATTGGTTTCCAAATACATGTACAATGTTTTTAGTGAAACATGTTCCTGTTCAGGGAAGGGGTGGGGTCTTCTTAAAATATAGCTTTGAAAAAGCATCTAGGTTTTTAAAAGTTGTTCTGAAAATGCCTCAAAAATCCAAAGTATTTTAAATTGTTACAGAACATAAATAACTCTTAGAATTAATGACGTCTGAAATCCATGGCAAAAAGGCAGGGAAAGTAAGCTGTTCCTAAAGAGACTGTGCTTGCCACGAATCCCTCGCTTGCCATGCAGCTCAGGGTAATACATTCTGATGGATTACAGTCATGGATGCATACACAATGCAATCCAACCATGTGAGACATATAGGAAAGGCCTTCTACTTGGAGAAGACATCAAATAAGAACATTGTGTGGGGGGAGAGAGATTATACAACATATGTAGTAATTACAGATTACCAAGAAACAGAATGGTAGAAAACTATCCTATGGTAAGCTGCACATCAGTATTTCCCCTGCGTTGTCTTGAAACAGGATGTCCAAATCAACTCCAATATGTGATTTATCTCAAAAACCTGGCCAGTACTGGAGAAAACTGTAACTTGAGCATGACCAAGATGCTCAAGTTACAGTTGCTGGTTTTGACCTGTAAGGCCTAAATGGCTCAGGACCGCAATACATCAAGGGCCTCCGATTCCCATATGAACTGATCTGGACCTTGTGATCGTCCTCTGAGGCCCTTCTTCATGTGCCTCCTCCACAAGAGCTCTGGAGGGTGGCAACATGAGAACAGGTCTTTTCTGAAGTGGCTCCCCATCTGTGAAATGTCTTCCCATAGGGAGGTTCGCCTGGCCCCTTCATTATACACCTTTAGGCACTAGGTGAAAACATTCCTTTTCAACCAGGAACTGGGCTGACTAACATCCTATGTTCTTTTAAATGTGTTTGCAGGAGGGGATGAAGAGGTTTTCGTATTGTTTTTGTAATTGTTTTTATTATGTATTTTGTGAACCACCCTGAGATCTACAGATGAAGGGCGGTATACAGATTTAATAAACAAGCAAGCAAGCAAACTAACAAACAAACATATTTCCCTCCCAATTAGTGACAAGAAGGGAGGCTCCTGGATCCCATTAACAAACTATTCATTCAGATTTTAGCGGAGAGGATTGAACCCAAGCAAGCAAGTCACCAACGTTCAAAATGAGACCATGATCGGTTGAGAAAGAATCCTGGCAGCAGTAGACTCTCCTTGCAACCTCTCCACCAACACATGGCATGATCTGGAGTCACCAGACATTTTTGCATCTTCCACAAATCAAACCCTCCCTGCTCCAACCCCCAATGGGCATAATAGGATGCCCTGAATGGACTATGGATCCATAAGCCTCTGTGAAGCCTTCAAACTTCATACCATGAACCAAGTCCTCCCAGCTATGTGGGAGAGGCATTTGCATTTCAGACATCCAATATACCAAATTAGTTAATCAGGTTGATATGTGCCATTCTAATTCAGGTCCAGAGAAGCAAGATGGCCACTTAATAAAGATTTCACACCTTTAAGAGATAATACTATAGGCTACTTATGTGAACCACGGTGATACAGATAGGAGTAGAAACAAAACCAGTAACTTGTAGTCCCTGAATCTGAAAACCAAAATAGGTAATTTTTTAGTTACTGAAATTTTGCTTGCATTAATAAATTCTTTCCTGGCACTATGACTTATGCTGCCCAGACAAGCAACATGTTGCCAAGCAACCAACTGCCTGGAGTTCTTAATTGGTAGGGAAGCGGAAAAAACAACGAAAACCTGAGGAGCTTTGGGATGACAACACCTAGCAACAGTATTCAGCTTTCCCATGAATTTTCCAAACTTCTGCCAGCTTCAACACAGTAATACAGCCTGGCAAACAAACTGTTATGTTACCATCATATCTTCCATAACTGACGATCTGCACTTATTTTTAAGCATATTGCAGAATTTTAGATTACAATGAGGGATTCCAGATGCTAGAATCCACATCTGATTCCCCTTTCACGTGTTGTCCTGTGCTTTCCCTGTTGGAAGAAAGCAATTGTATTTCCTTATCTAGAGTTTGAAGGAGCACTGTTTTATCTAGCAATCTAGCCAGCACTTGTTTGTAAGCCTCTATGTCTAAGTTAGTGGGACGTGGGTGGCGCTGTGGGTTAAACCACAGAGCCTAGGACTTGCCGATCACAAGGTCAGCGGTTCGAATCCCTGCGATGGGGAGAGCTCCTGTCGCTCGGTCCCTGCTCCTGCCGACCTAGCAGTTCAAAAGCACATCAAAGTGCAAGTAGATAAATAGGTACGGCTTCGGCGGGAAGGTAAACAGCGTTTCCGTGCGCTGCTCTGGTTCGCCAGAAGCGGCTTAGTCATGCTGGCCACATGACCCGGAAGCTGTACACCGGCTCCCTCGCCCAATAAAGCGAAATGAGCACCACAACCCCAGAGTCAGCGACGACTGGACCTAATGGTCAGGGGTCCCTTTACCCTTTACCTTTTATGTCTAAGTTAACACCACATCTAAAAGCTGAGCCATTTTCTTTGTTCTCCTCCAACCTGTTGAGACCAGATGCTTGCTGTTTTTCTCTCTCATCTCCACTCATCCTGTAAGTAGTTCTTACATGAATAAAGCCTTTGAAATGGTAAGTGATTATTCCAATCTAATTCTACCAAGCTGCAGGGTCTCCTGACAGTCTCAAAATATGATGCAATCCCATTCTGTAAGGATGCATTTGTGAATAATACAACCACCCGAGTAGGGCCTGTGTCAAGTGTATTTCTCACTTTCATTTCCAACAACAGTACAGTATGTCAAATACCTTACAGAGATCCAAACAATGGAAACATGTTCATATTATTCATGTACACATACCAGCATCGTTGGGTTGACCATATGAAAACTGTGGAAACCCAGGAAAATGGCTTTTTATGTACAGATATTGAACTACGATTTGGAGGTTCTGTACATTTTCAACCTGATGGTTTCTTCTTTAGCTATTGGTATCATCAGCAGTAAATGCAGTTTGTTCCTGCAGCAACTCACCTATTGCTTGAGCAACTGAGCCCATCTAAAGATTAGAACCTTGCTCAGGCCTTATAGCACTAACAAAAATATCTATCTCGCCTAAGAAAGCCCGCACATTTAGAGATTTGGCAGATTCCTACTTTGTTTCTGCTTCCTCTTCACTTTCTAGCCTGGCCAGTTCGGTGCCCATACTGATATGCTGCCAGCAATTACAATGGCTCCTTGTGAGCTTTTAAACAAACAAAATGTGCTCTCTTAAGATACACGGGCCTAATTATGGCATGGGAAACAAACATCCTATTGTCATCATTGCTAGTATTGACTGTTCATGTATTGTATGACAGATGGCAAGAACAAGAGGATTGCTGAAAGCCATGCAGTACTTCTCAGCTTCACCAAAATCAAGCAAGCTTCCCATTTCAGTTAAGTATTGTTCAGAAGTTGGAATATAGGGGACCCTACAAAAGTGAAAGCCTAAGGAGAAGAAGAGCTCTTCCCTATGTCTGCCCTGGCAACTCTCTGTGGGAATTTATGGAGAAAGGGTTGCTAGTGACAGGCTTGGCTCAAAATCAAACCAGCCTCTTATGATTAGGTTCTCAAGTGACTCCATGCAAACTACACAAGCCATTCTTCATTGTGCGTTGTCATCTGGTTGATTCACTTTTCCGGCACACATCCAAACAAAACAACCTAACTTGATCTACTTGCTTGTTGATGGCATGAAGAAGGGGGTCCTTATTCTATTAGCTAAAATAAAAGGTAAAGGGACCCCTGACCATTAGGTCCAGTCGTGACCGACTCTTGGGTTGCAGCGCTCATCCTGTTTTATTGGCCGAGGGAGCTGGCGTACAGCTTCCGAGTCATGTGGCCAGCATGACTAAGCCACTTCTGGCGAACCAGAGCAGCGCACGGAAACGCTGTTTACCTTCCCGCCGGAGCGGTACCTATTTATTTACTTGCACTTTGACGGCTTTCGAACTGCTAGGTTGGCAGGAACAGGGACCGAGCAACGGGAGCTCACCCCGTTGCGGGGATTCGAACCACCGACCTTCTGATCGGCAAGCCCTAGGCTCTGAGGTTCAACCCACAGCGCCACCTGCGTCCCAGCTAAAATGAAAACAATCACACAAATTGCTGTTGATTTCAGAAATATTCAGTGCATTCTTACCTTTTTTAAAAATCACATTCAAACGAACTGCCAACAGATTTAATTAACTTCATACAATTTATATTTAAAAGCCACACACCCTTAACGCTCATAGCAATATTTATATTTCCTCACTGTAATTCAATAAGCACCCCTTTGCAGACAGATAGGGAGAGACTGGCTGCCCCATCTCCTGCCTTCCCTCTTCACCCACCGTTTCTGTAGTGTTACAATGATTTCACACAGCACACTACCACCAAAAATGTAATGGCAGTAGCCATGCCATCAGCTGCCTCAGTAGGAAAGTTGAGAAGCAGGGTCATTCCACTAGTTTTATTGAAATACCAGCTCCATCAGATGCCTTGTGCCCCTGAGCTGTTTCTATCCTAGTTGAGTCATTAAAAGAGCTCCTACTTAAGAATTTGTGCCTGAGTTTGCTTTTTTAAACTGATTGTATGTAAGCCACTCTGGAAGCCTTTATGGATGAAGAGCATGGTATAAATGCTAACAACAACAACAGCAACGATAAAATCTCACGCACTTTCTTCCAAGTGCTTCTGGTCATGAGAAATTTAACAGAGAAGGGGGACATGGCCTGCTCCTTCTGGCTGCGCAAGAAATCATTAGGATTTCTAAGCAGCTTTGGATTTTGCTCGAGATACACATTATGTATCTCTATGAAAATAGTTCATTGACTTCAGCAGATTAGGAGAAAAACAAAACAAGTTATGGATTACTTAATATGGTAAGACTTCATAATGATAAATACCAACTCACAGCAAGTCAGTGTTGATTTATTTACTGATTGGTTGCATTTTAGCCAGAAAAAAAATGGCTCTCAGGGGAGAGTACAGTATCAAAACCGTGTTAAGAACAAAGTAAAATATTTAAATGATGATCTAACACAATCTCTGACTTATTCAACTCATCAGTCACATGCTCAGGGTGCTAAAATTGCAACAAACATTGGCCAAATATTTAACAACTTGAACCTAATGCAAACAGACTTCGTATAGTGCCCAAATGTTCTCCACAACAGCCTATGAGTCATTAGGCATTTGGAGTTTAGTTGCTCACTGTGCTCATCTGATTCACTGGGCAAATCACTGGCAAAACAGGACTAGTCTACTTGTAGCCTGGCCACTTAAATTGAGAAAGGCAGTCAGCCCCTCCATTTAAAGCCCCATGATAGTAGATGATCCCATCTCTCCCATCCCAGTGACATTCCATTCTGAAAAGTATAGATAAATCTATATCAATCTCACATTTCCTATCCAATTATTTCTAAAAGTGGACTTAAAAATTCAGTTTACATTGCTCCACAGGTATATTGTCTAGAAAGCCAACAAAACAGCGATAATTAGCGCAGTGAGTAAGAGATTGAGCTACAAACAAGCAAGCCCCCTGTTCAAATCTCATCTCTGCTATAAACATACTACTGTAGTGGTCTTATGGAAAGCGTTCTCTCTCAACCTCAGCCCCTGCCACACCATTTGTGCTATGGGAGATAATAACATTGTCTTACCATACAGAGTTTATGTTGTGATTGCAACTAGATAATGCAAGTATTCCAAGGGCTCCAAATGCAAGTGTTAAACAAATGCGAAGCATTATTATTCAAGAGAATCAATATTTTAAAAATTAAATGTATTAGTTATTAAGGAGTTGTGTGCATTGTTTCCCATAACTTGCAATTACTTGGGTAATGAAGGGATAAAAAGAAACAAAACCATGATGTTAACTTCATTTCACAATTCAAACAAAGAGTTAATATTGAACATTCAGTCCGACACTGATTTCACAACATGAATTATAGCCTGCACACAAACACACCCTTTTAAGGAGACTGTTTGCGCAATTACTAAACTACTTAAAGCAACGCCTGCCAAATACTTAACTATTTGGATTACTAAAAAAGATGTATTCCAAAAATTCATATACAGAAACATAGATGGATCTCAATATAGGGGTTACCTATAATTAGTTAAAGGAAAGCTGCTGGAGCAGTAATCTTCATTTAGCAAAATAAACACCATTTAATCCTGAAATAAAATCTATGCCAAGTGCAAAGTTATGCAAATGCAGATGTTAAGCTAACTGGGTGATAACCCACTTTCAGAGTAGATGGTATTTCTGCTGCTGCTGCTCCCCATAGCCACTGTGCTTCTCCATAAATCTGTTCTAGAGGGTCCTTCCATCCCCCAGACCAGATTTTTGGGACAGGTGAAGGGAACCTGTTGTGCCAATGCTGCTCATTCCACTGCTGGGCAGACACCGCTGGATTTTACTCACTGAAAGCAGAAGTATTTAATGCAGATGTCCCAGAACAGCAAGGACCACTTAGAAGCTTTACTATATTGTAGGCAAACCAAAATGCATCAAGTGTATGTTCTTCATATTGAAAGAGATGCCTACAAGCATCTGAACGCAAAACCATGCCTTGGTGCAAAAGTATGCATCTGAATTTAAACTTTAATCTGAAAATGCCTGGAGCTATCCAGCTACCACCTTCTCAAGCACCTCCCCCCCCCCCCGCCAAACTATATTAAAAGCTAGACCTTGGATTTCTTTCTATTTGAAATGGGACTTCTAAAACCACATCCAGGGGATACACAACAGATTTTCATCCCACTAGCAAACTGGAACCACAAGAATATCCTTGATTATTATTTTTTTGGTAGGCATAGAAGTTGTTAGATGCAAATATTGTAAACTACTATAACTCAATAAATCTTAAAAATCATATTTTTCTGAAATTTAGCCTTTAAAAAATTAGAACCTTTGCCTTTGTTATGCATTTTTTTTTAATTTGGGAAACCACCTTGTGATCCTTGGATGAAGGGTGGTATAGAAATTTAATAAATAATAATATAATAGTATATAATAACAACAATAATAATATAGAATCTCTGTGCTAAATATGAGAGATGGGAAAAATAAACTTGATAGTATTTTTAGACTCTAGAGTGCTGAAAAATCCAGGCACTTTAATTGCTCTCACAATCGGGTATATATAAATAAAATAGCTGACATGTGCATAGTCTCAGGAGTACATTCTTTTAAACATGTGAAGTAAAGCTGCCATACGTCTGGAATTTCCCGGACATATCTGCAGTTGGAAGCAGTGTCCTTGAGAAAATCACTGAAATGTCTGAAAAAATCTCTGCTAATGTGCCAACCAGCTCAACAACTTTCAGCAAAAAAAAAAGCTCAACAACTACAACTGTTCTGGATTTTCACTGTTTGAAATATGGCAACACTAATGTGAAGCCTCACCTCAGCTGAATAAAGACTCTCCTCCCTGGAAGAGAGGGGAGTGGTTGTGGGCGGGAGCCTGAGCTCCGCCCCTAGCAGGGGGCATTAGCCCCCTGCCTCCCCCACTCACCTGGCTGGTGCCCACGCCCACCGGCAGGCACCCAACCAGGTGCCTCCGCGGGGGCGTTTACAGCAGCCTAAATGCTGCGGCGCCAGCCCCTCCTCGGCCTCACTCTCCGTCATCCCATCGCGAGTCACCCACCCTCCACTCCCTTTGAGCTCAGGGTCTTAGTTTTTCCTGGGCCTTGCTATGGACCTTAGGTTGGTTGCCCTGGTTGTCCGGGGGGCCTGGTAGGAATTTTTCCATTTGGCATTAGGCTTTTTGGTTTTTTCGCCTACCTCGTAGCAATCGTCACAACTTTCATGGTATTGGTGGGTAGGTTAGGCATTGGAATAATGTGTTGTGGTGTGTCAAAGGGCTAGGTGTGGCCATCGCCTATGCCTTCAATTTTTGGGTATTCCGTTAAAGGAATCTGGCGGTCATGTATTCTGTCCGATGCCTGCTTGGCGGGAGGCCATGGCACGACCCTCGGTGACATCAGGGGAGACCCTATAGCTGGATTAGCATCAACAGGCTCCACCTACTGGTGAATAAACCCCCTTGCTTTAGACATCCAATGCCTAAGCCAATACCTTTTCACTGCTGTAATCAATAAAGTTGTGGCCTTTTCTTGCCCATTAACCTTATATCACGTGTCCTTGTGTATTCATTCCACATTGCGGGGGTCGGGTCCTCGAACCACAACATTTCACTAGGACATTAGGAGCTACTCTCACTCAGTTAGTTAGTTACTCTGAGATTTTTGTACACACACTTACTGAACAATGAGCTAAGGTCCACTTACAGCAAATAGCAAGCTTCATATTTAAGTGAGAGACAAACCCTTTCTTCAATCAGATTGTATTCTAAAAAGCCAATCAGTGACAGAGCTGTCATTTTAATTTATTTATTAAAATACAGTAGCACCTTAGAGACCAACTAAGTATGTTCTGGGTATAAGCTTTCGTGTGCATGCACACTTCTTCCCTTCACCTGTCCCAAAAATCTGGTCTGGGGGACAGAAGGACCCTCTAGAACAGATTTATGGAGAAGCACACTGCAGGGCTTCTCATATTGTCTGAACCCAGGCTTGTGGTTTTGCTTAAGGCTTCATCTGTACCTAGGATTTAGCTCTCTCCAAACTATGAGCTGTAACGAAGGTTTTTCCTATGGTTTATGACTCTTGGTTTGTCTGGGGCAGCTAAAGCAAAAGCTGAAGGGTGGCTGAAGGAAAAAGCTAGAGCAAGGACTGGAATGATATACAGGAGTGTGAAGGAAAGTCAGCTAGAGAGATCAGAATTTGAAAAAAAATGGTTGAGGGGAACATGGACTAGCGAGTCAGAGGCGCAGAGCAGCACTTTCAGAGTCCAGAGCTGGCAACCTTATGTAGAGCTGCAGAGAAGGGAACATTTTCTAGCCATCATTTCTGTTATGTATTGAAGTTCGCACCCTGGCCACCAGGAGTATCGTGTAGATAGTTTTCACTCAGGTCCACGTCAGTTAATTTAGGCGGGAAACCCTGGGTTGTTGTTGCTACAATGTTGACAGCCTACTGCCTATAAAAGCAGGCCGGCTGAGCTGTTTGCTGTTCAGTTCTGTTCCAGCTTACAAATAAAGAGCTGCTTTGGAGAAATTGCTGTGTCGTCTGCTATGTCTAACCACTATTTAACACTGACGACGAGGATGGGATCGATGGACATCAGAGCATAGCCAGATGCGGCCACCCTCTGAGCTGAGCTGAATCACGGAGCTGAAACACTGAGCGAAATCACAGAGCAGAACCAATTCAGAGCTGACCATTCTGGCTAGAGCACTGTGTTCCATCCATCGCCCTCCACGTCGGCATCGGAATCATGGCTTCACTCATGCCTCTACCGCAGTTTGCCCCAGCCTCTGAATCATGGGACTCCTACCTTGCTCGGTTCGACTGCTACCTCCAAGCAAATGAGCTGACAAGAGGGTCTGTTGAGCAGAAGCAGGGCCTCTTCCTCAGCCTTTGTGGCCCCGAAGTGTTCACGATGGCCCAAGCATTGGTTGCACCTCTAGCAGTCCAGGCAGAGCCGTGGGACACGATTCAAGAGAAGCTCCGCAACCACTACGTGCCAAAGCCGTCCAAGATTGCTGCCCGCCATGCGTTCTACCACCGGAACCAGGCAGAGGGGGAGTCCCATGATTCAGAGGCTGGGGCAAATGGCGGTAGAGGCACGAGTGAAGCCATGGTTCCGATGCTGACATGGAGGGCGATGGATGGAACACAGTGCTCTAGCCAGAACGGTCAGCTCTGAATTGGTTTTGCTTTGTGATTTCACTCAGTGTTTCAGCTCCGTGATTCAGCTCAGCTCAGAGGGTGGCCGCATCTGGCTGTGCCGGCTGCCTATAAAAACAGGCCGGCTGAGCTGTTTGCTGTTCAGTTCAGTTGTGTCCCAGCTTACAAATAAAGAGCTGCTTTGAAGAATCGCTGTGTCGTCTGATATGTTCACCCACAACTTAACAATTTCTACCAGCCTTGCAGCACTGGGGTGGGATACTGAATCAATCGTTCATTGGAACCAATTCATCGGTTGCAGGCCTCTAGCTATTTTAGATATCATGCCTACTTAAAATTTAATCATAAAAATTTTCAGCTATAAAAAGGATGCCAAACAGAGCAGTATACATTCTGTAAAATGCACTGAAATGCTGTTGCCAGGGAACTATTCAAAATTAATTCAATGTGTTGGCTTTATTTAATTTGGGGTGAATTTCGTGTGCTCATACTGAAGCAAATAAGAGATTAGCCACCTCTGCTAATCCACAAACCAGAAATGCTGGTACTGTGAACTTCTCAACCCCTTTCATTCCTTTCCAGCCTGGCCTTCCCAGGAGGACAGCATATGCTTAACCCAGTTTTAAAATGCCTCCTTCCTCCTCACATGCCACAGATGCACATAGTTCTTATTGTCTCATGCTCACCAAGGAGAATAAGAGAATATTTAAAACTTGTCAGGGTATGTATGCCTGGGCTGTTATGGGAGGAGAGGGAGATAAACTTATTTACAAGCTATATAAAATATGTCAACGTGTTAAATGGAGTCAGTCACCAGCACCTACTTTAGGAGCAGATAAGCGTCAGTAACTTTGAAGGAAAGCAGTTCAACATTGCAAAGCATAAGCCATACAGTCTAAGCTCTTTATGCATACTTTTTCATATGACAACCACAGAGCTCTCAGTCTAAGCTGTGCCAGTCAGGAAACGCGTATTAAGATTTCCCACGCACGTGACACAGTATAATGCAATGCTTTTAGAATAACACTGATGTTAATGTTTACTGTTGCTGTTCCACAAGTGCACAAAAAGCATTTTTTAAATGGGCATAAAAATCAGCAAAATTGGAGGCTTCTTCTTCTGAACAGTGGACATTTTTCAAAACACTCCCAACACATCTACAAGTGTGCAGTTCTCATGTATTTTGTCCTGTTGCCATTGTTATCCTAGAGGAGGTTATCAACAAGAACAGAATGGGAGTTTCTCATTGTGCTATATGGCAATTTAAATTAAGTGATTTGAACAACACACACACAAAAATCAAACTTGATTAAGGCCCTTTAAAATGCCCTTCTGTATTTATAGTTAGGATGGCAAGCAGAAGGTTAATCCCACTCTCTCAAAGCCTGCTGAGGTGACAATTTCAATAGGCAATAGTGATTATAAGCACAGTGGTGATCAAAGAACTTGAGTACAGAACAGCATGGAACAATCTTATGTATACAGAAGCATCATTCAGATCAGGTGCAGGGAATTCAATACAAAAGAGAGCTGGTATTTACAGCAACCCCTCCAACATTTTTGCACATAATTAACAATAGCCTGTAAAGCTAGTTATAGGTCCCAATATACCCACTAAGTTGCCCACAGATCCTATTTATTTATTTTATAATGTTTAGATAAAGGTAAAGGGACCCCTGACCATTAGGTCCAGTCGCGGATGACTCTGGGGTTGCGGTGCTCATCTCGCTTACATACCACTAATTGTAAGAAAAACCTCAAAGTGGTTTATAAAAAAACCAATAAAATTACCAGTAAAAACAATTTAAATCAATGATTTAAAACATTCAGAGAGTAATTAAATTTTAAAACAGATTATGAAAACAGATTAAGACACAAATCAACATCCTACATATCTGAGTATGCTTGCCTAAATGGTGCTTTAAGCAGGTCCATAAAAGAGTACAGTGAAGGCACCTGCCAGACAGGCAGGGAGCTCCAAAGCCACACTAAAAGACCCATTTCTTACACTTGCAGAATGGATATTGAGTGGCACCTGTAACAGTGCCAGCCCCACAGATCAAAGAGGTTGAGTGCACATATATAGGGCAAGGCAATCTCACATGTATACTCTCTCTGAGATAACTGAGATAAAAGGGTTCAGATAAGATGTAGTGGAGCCCAGATCAGGCGTTACTTTCATCTCATGTTTTGGGATGGGAAAGTGGTGCTCAAGCAAGGTTTCACCCTTACTAACAACATTGGAACAGGTCCAAAGCCTGTTTCCTTAAGTACAACTGGACATAATATACTACTAAATTAAAAGTACAATAGTAAAATGTAACATTCCTTCTAAAAACTTTTTAAGTACCACAGGAAGGAATGTCTCATGCAACATGCACCAACTAGGGCTAAAGTTAATGGCTCACTAAGTCCATACCACACCTGCCAATTGTTATTGACCTAATGATAAATGAAATGTTTCAGACCAACCTTAAGTACAACTCATTCAGCTATAATTTATAAAGTTGGTGAATGGGCAAACGTGCTTCAATATAAACTAAAGTGATGCACATTGGGACAAAAAAAAATCTTAACTTCAGATATACACTAATGGAGTCTGGACTGGCAGTGACTGATCAGAAAAGTATATTGATGTCAGTGTGGCTCTCAATTAAAATGTTGCTGTAGTGCTAGGCATCTGTGAAAAAGGCACTTAGCTGACACTCATGATGCACAGAGTTTCTTTAAAGCCACAAAGACCATCTATGAGCCAATAAATCATGGCATATGCCCCCTACCCTCAACAGATGGTACCACACTTCTAAAATATAAAGAAGCTATTGCATTGCGCTGGAAGATCATTACCAGCATCTCCTTAACTGCATCTCCCCTGTAGCTGCCGAGGTCCTCTCACAAGTTCCGCAAAAACAAGTTAGAGATGAGCTTGCAATATCTCCAACTCTGGGAGAGTTGTGTACAGCTATTAACCAAATGAAAAACAGCAAAGCCAGCGGACCTGATGTGATACCTGCCGAAGTCTTCAAAGTGGGCAGAATTGAACTTACACAACAACTTCACAAGCTCATCAAAAAAATCTGGGAGAGAGAGAGGAGATCCCTGCAGACTTTAGGGATGCCAAAATTATCAACCTTTTTTAAAAAGGTTATAGTTTCCACAATCTGTTCTATCGGGGCATCTCTTTACTAGCAAAATTATTGCAAGGATCTTTAGAAAACGGCCCCTCACTATCTGAGGCTACCATTCCTGAATCACAAAATGGTTTTCAACCTTCTAGGGGTACAGTGGACATGATTTTCACTGCTCAAGAGTTTCAACAAAAGTGCAGACAACAAAACCAACCCCTGTATATGACGTTTATCGACCTGACTACAGTCTTCGACACTGTGACGCATAATGCCCCGTGGACTGTCCTTCTGAAAATCGTCTGCCCAGATAAATTTGTGAATATCCTTTAGCTCCTCCATGATAATATGACAGCAACAATCGCAGATAACAATGGCTCTCAAAGTGAACCATTCAGTGGGATCAGTGTTAAACAAGATTGTGTTATTGCCCCAACTCTGTTATTTTCATTGCCATTTATTACCATTTCATTGCCATTTATTACCATTTTATTGCCATTCATTGTTTTAATTTATTATTTTCATTTTCCCTTCAACAGTGCTGAAGGGAAACTCCCCACCAGGGTAGAAATTATATATCGAACAGATGGAAAGCTCTTTAACTTGAGTAGGCTGAAAACAAAGAATAAGGTTACCATAACTTCCATTATAGAGCTACAATATGCTGATGACAACGTAGTGTGTACACACTCAGAGGATGACCTCCAAACCATCCTAAATATCTTCGCAGAAGCCTGTGAAAAGCTTGGTCTATCGTTCAGCATTCATAAAACCAAAGTGCTGCACCAACAAGCACAAAACAATCCCTCTGCAGCACCACAAATCCAACTCAATGGTGTAAAGTTGGAAAGTGTCAATCACTTTTCCTACCTGGGCAGTTATATTTCCACAAGGGCCGACATTGATGCCAAAATCCAGCATCGCCTGAGCTCAGCAAGTGAAGCTTTCTCCCAATTGAAGAGCAGGGTGTTTGAGGACATTCATAAAGAAACCAAAATGCTTGCTTACAAAGCTATTGTACTACCAACCTTACTGTAGGCTTGTGAAACATGGAACATTTATAAATGTCACCTCCAACTCCTCGAAAGATTCCATCAACGGCATCTCCGAAAAGCTCTACATATCACTTGGGAAAACAGGTGAACTAATGCCAGTGTACTGGAAGGAAAAAAGATCACCAGTGTCAAACCAATGATTCTTCAACATCAACTTCGTTGAACTGGTCATGTTGTACAGATGCCTGATGATCGTCTTCCAAAGCAACTTAAAACTATTCCGAACTTAAAAATGGAAAGCCTAATGCTGGTGATCAACAAAAGAGGTTTAAAGACTCTCTTCAAGGCAATTTTTAAAAAATGCAGTATAAGCACGGATAATTGGGGAACACTGGCCTGCAAGTGCTCCAACTGGATAATAGCCTCTACCAAAAGCATATTCGACTTTGAAAAAGCACAAACTCAGGACGAAAGGGAGAAATGTTTGGCAAACCCTCACCATGATCAACTCCCACCTGGAAAACTATGTCCCCACTGTGGAAGGGCATGTAGAAGGGCATGTGTGGTGTAGTGGTTAAGAGCGGTAGTCACGTAATCTGGGGAACCGGGTTCGCGTCTCCACTCCTCCACATGCAGTGCTGGGTGACCTTGGGCCAGTCACACTTCTTTGAAGTCTCTCAGCCCCACTCACCTCACAGAGTGTTTGTTGTGGGGGAGGAAGGGAAAGGAGATTGTTAGCCGCTTTGAGACTCCTGAAGGGGAGTGAAAGGCGGGATATCAAATCCAAACTCTTCTTCCACAGCCACTTATGGACTCACTGTTAAGACCATATTCATGGAAGACAATCTTACTCAGCTACAAGTGACTGCCAAAGATGAAGAAGAAAGGCAAGCCATTTTGTTCACTTTTGGAGGAACTATGCCTTGAAATACCAGCTTCTGGGAATACAAGGGAGGAAATTGCTGTTGCATTTGGTTAGTCACTGTGAGTGCGGCACAAGTCTTTGGTCTGAACTAGCAGGGCTCGTCTTCCAGTCTTATGAGAAATGTAGCAATTAAGTTGACTTAGTATAAATCCAGTAATGTAACTCAATCTGCACACAGAGATCTAGATGCAACTAGTTTCTTCTTCTTTTTTCTTTGAAAGATGTACTCTTTCTTTGAAAGGGGTAACCAATGCAGTGTCCTACAGATCTTTGGAGGCTATAACTTCTATTATCCCTGATGACTATCCCTGCTGGCCATGGCTGATGGGACTTTGAGCCGATCAACATATGGAGGGCACAATGTTGGCTCCCCATGCACTAGGCAATACAAACAACTTCGGAAGAAGTGTCTACAACCAAGCAATATATAAAGTCCAATAGGTCAGTGGGATAGATAATTATTTAATCCAGGTATGGGAAACCTGTAGCCCTCCTGGTGTTGCTAGACTACAACTCCCATCATTGGTCGTTCTGGCTGAGGCTGAGAGGAGTTCTAGTTCAACAACATGTGGCGGGCCACAGGTTCCCCAAGAAGGTGATGGGCAAAAAGTCCAAAAAGTCAAGATAAGTAAATAAATAAATAAATACATAAACAATAAGAAATGGAATACCCCCAATTCATAACCCCTAGAAAACCAGGCATTACATTACAACAGAAGACAATTCATCCCATTGTCTCTGGGGGTTGCAAAACTATCAATAATTTTAGTTTTATTTTCCTAGAGTCCTTGAAGAAACATTAGTTTTAAAACACAATTAACCCTACAGCATGTAAACCAACACTGGGAAATTGAGATGTATAACAAAAACATTAAGATCTTAGGTTAATTAAAGCAGTCAATATTTTTTTTGTTACAGCAGGAATGCAAACATTTCATTCCTTGCCCAATTTCCTCAGCTTTTAGTTAAAAATCAAGAGAATTCCATCATTGGAACTACAGAGGTACCTTGGTTCTCGAACGTAATCCGTTCCAGATGATCGTTCGAGTTCCAAAACATTCAAAAACCGAGGCGCAAAGGACTGTCTGCAAATTCAATTGAGAAATTTGAAAAACATGCAGCGGAAGCCGCTCAACTTCTGAGGAGCATTTGAAAACTGAAGCATTTACTTCCGGGTTTTCGGTGTTCAGGTTCCGAAATGTTCATCAACGGAGATGTTCGAGAACCAAGGTACCACTGTATGCACTTACAGTGCCTGCAATTTAGAGGTACTGATTTATACTGGTTGCGGTTTATCAACACAAGAAAAGACACAAAGAAATGTGGCTGCTTTAGAAAAATGGGACAAATGTAACTATTTTTGGAAAATGGGACAACCAGACCCCAAACCAAGTTGGGATCTATACAGATACCAACACAATTGCCACATCCAATGTCTACCATTTAATCATGTTAAACTTTGCCTTTATGCCCAAACCAGATTCCCTAGGAAGCTTACAAAGCACCATACTATACCTAACACAACTAGAAGTACTAGCTGTGCTGGCTTTCGACTCTTATGTTAACCAGCACTATCTTCTAGCTCCTTCAGAAGTTGTGTACAATTTCAGCTCAGCCTATCTTGTTATAATCATGGTGCAGTCTTCCACAGAGCTAAAAGAAATAAATGGTTTTCATAATATCAACCAACCCCTCATTCCAAATGTTAACACATAGTGCAGAACATTTATAGATAAATAATGCTACCCATTAAAAATTTCAGGCATGACTCTTTTTCTTCCTAAAACCTCTAAATTACAGCTTAATCAACATAGAAGAGCTATTGCTTAATGCCTGACCCTTATAGCTCTATATTCTTAGCTATTTACTGATAAGAAAAAGCCTACCTGCTTCACCTAACCACCACCTGAGATGGGCAGAACTCCACAACCCACTCTTATTGCTTCCCTGGCATTTTATTTAAATGAAGTCTTCTGTTGTTCTGTCACCCAGCAGCCAGATCCATGAAAACTATAGTGAAGTCAAAATTCAAGAAATTGCAACTCTCTCACAAGCTATACTGAATGATCCAGCCAATCAGGTTGCCAAATTCAAGAAACAGAAGAGACTAGACAGCTTGTGCGTGTGGGATGGGATTACAACATCTAACTGAGCAGGAGCTTCCATGGATTAATAGGTGTAATTTCTTTTAAGACTTTATGTTCTTTAACTATGTTATTCAGAGGTCCATGCACCAGAAAGCTCATTAAAAATGAATCCCATGATAAATTTAATTAATTTATTTTTTACTTCAGGGAGACAGTCCTATTTGTATGCCTGTTCATAAAGCCCATTCATCAAAGTCCTGGCAGGATTTTACACTTAAAAAATAATAATCTCATTTTGGACAGCCCTATTAAATATCCTAAATCAGAAAATAAGATGGGCACCTAATAAGCAATGCAAAAGAGAACTCAGCAATAGTGGGAAACTTCATGCCCAGCCTCCTGTTTTACACTTGAGAAATAGAAGTAAATTATCTCTTATTCTCCTGTCTCAATTTGATTCCCCACGCAGACTGACCCCATTAAAGTTTGCTCCGCAAAAGACTGTATGGCAATAATACAAGGGTGAAGGCAGACAGGCTGTTTAACTACTGAGTTTGCTGTTAGGCATATGGAACCAAGATACATCGTGGCAAAGCAACCACTTTACACGGTATTCCTGCAGCATCTTTTTGAGTAGCCAGTTGAGAATGTGCCAGGAGTACTCTTCATCTATCTAATTTAGTGGTTTCAACCAGGGTGCCTTCCCTCCCTCCTCTGAAGTGCTCTCGTGTCTCTGCTCCCCAAAGGCTTGCACAGCTGTTTGCTGCCCCAGCCCTGGCTACAAGCTCCGCAGGTGAATGGTGCTTCTGGGGCTGGCCAGGGAGTGCTGCTTGCCAGGAGCTGAGGTGGCTCAGATTCCATGGGTGGCTGCAGCAGCTGCCTGGAGGACTCCCAAGGAGAGGGGAGAGGAGGAGGCTGAGGGAACACTCCACAAGGGAGGGTGTTTGAAAAAGGGTGAGGGGCTGCCAGCTCTGCAGGCAAGAGGTGACATAACTGGGCTCCTGAGCCCCACAGGGGTGCCGCAGAAAGAATGTAGTTGGTCAAGGGAGCCAAGGACTCAAAAAGGTTGAAAAGCTCTGATCTAATTTCATCTGTCTGGATCCTGTGGGCTCACGCTTACTGTTTGTGCATTGACACAGGGGGCTGTGGCCAAATAAGGCTATTTGGTGAGCCTGGAGTGGTGCAAACAGAGAAGCAAATCAAGATGGCAAACCTTGCTGAGCCATGGGGCAGGAGAGAGTGAAGAAGAACAGGAGGGACCCAAGAGGGTGGAAGGAGTGCTTGTTGCCCCCCATCCCCATCAGAAGCAATGCCCTTGAGTGGCAAAAGTCCTGTGGCTGGCTGGAAACTGATTCATCCCCCTCTGTTTTGGGTACCTCCCCAGCTGTGCTCCTACCAACCCTCTGCTACCATATCCTTGCCTTCTCAAAGGCTGACCCTAGTTTTTTTGTTTTTTTGGTAAAAGGTAAAGGGACCCCTGACCATTAGGTCCAGTCATGGCCAACTCTGGGGTTGCAGCGCTCATCTCGCTTTATCGGCCGAGGGAGCCAACGTGCAGCTTCCGGGTCATGTGGCCAGCATGACTAAGCCGCTTCTGGCGAACCAGAGCAGCGCACGGAAACGCCGTCTACCTTCCCGCCGGAGCAGTACCTATTTATCTACTTGCACTTTGACGTGCTTTCGAACTGCTAGGTTGGCAGGAGCAGGGACCAAGCAACGGGAACTCACCCCGTCCCGGGGATTCGAACCGCCGACCTTCTGATCGGCAAGCCCAGCTCTGTGGTTTAACCCACAGTGCCACCCGCGTCCCTTGGTTGACCCTAGTTTTCATTTCTTTATCCTTCCTCCACTCATTCAGAAAGAGAGAAAGGAGGGGTGGCTCTGGTCCCATTCACCTTCAGCTCTGCCCCCGACAGAATTTTCTTGTGGATCAACAGCTGTTCACCCAGCTGCTGGGTTATCATTCGTGGACTACCAGCAGAAGAAGCCTTTTAAAAAGCCCTTTTACTTCCAATATTAGATCACTCATGATTCTTGATCAATTTATATATAGAGTGTGTGCGTGTTTTAAGAGAATCCAGCTTCAGATATTTTCCTACACCTCATTTCTGCTCTGCACTTGGCAGCTAAAAGGCCTCTCCAGTTGGTCACCTGAGAGTCACGGCATGCAGGCTGAGGCAAGCATGGAAGAATGTCTGTACGAAGCAGCGGCCTCCCAAGAGCTGAATGTGCACTCACTCATGGATCCATCTCAGGCAATCTTTCAGCCAAGCCAAAAGCCTACCTTCAGCTATGCAGTAAGTAGAGCCAGAGGAGAGGGAATTGAAAGAGATATTCCCTACATTGCTGAAAGTGGCATCTTCCCTTAATCAAACTCGGCAACAACTGTGCAGTGCAGGTAAGAGAAGAGTAAAGAAATACATCCCCTGCAGAACTGCTCTTCATTTGACAACACGTCCTACAGCATCAGTATCTTTCTTCACTAGACGTTTAAACTAGATCAGTATTCTGCTTATGTGCAAGCCCAACATGCAAGCAGGGCCGGGGCCGGGGGGGGCACGGGAATGTGTTGTGCTCCACCTCCTATATCACCCACCCAACTCATGGGTGAAAAATGGCTTGAAGCGGAGGAGCCTTCTATGCACAGAGGCTTCCCATATGTTTTAAAAGCCTACACAACTGGGGCTCCCCATTTTAGACCTTTGCCTTGGGAGGCTGATGGGTCTGCGTGTAGCTTGATGCATTTATCACTGCTCTCCCTGCTTGCATGTAGGGCTTACACACAAGCAGAATGCCCAAACACGGCTCATGATATGGGACAATCAGCACAGCGACATTTAATGTTTCTTTTTAATTTTAACTAGTTAAAGAGGTTGCAGGAGTTGTAGACTTGTTGGAATGATCTGCTCCAAGAAGCAGATGGGTTCAGATGGTTTCCCAATAAGTCCCTAGTCAGGGAGCTGTGGGTTCTTCTTCCCTCCGGGCAACTTTAAATGCTACGTGAGCCTTTTGGTGTGAGCCAAAGGGCAAGAGCTCAATGGCTCTTGTATTGTGGCTCTTTATCTGGGACTCATGTCCCTGCAAGGAAAGAATAAACCCACGTGCAATGAAGTTACCTTAAATAGCCCACATGGAGAAAACTCATCATAGACAATCCTCTAGAACCGGCTGCACACAGAAGTGATCGACTTCTCTGAAGATGAAAAAGAAGTTGAGACTAAACACAATAAAATATATTGCTGCTAGCAGTATACTGCTGCACTGGGTAAAGAAGCTCATCCCATAGAGGCATAAGGTTGGTGCTCAGGAATTCTGATATTTTGAATCATTGGGAGTTTGCACTGAATTGCAGTAATTGTTTTGATGAATATGTGTTTGTTTTTTGCCTAATTTCTATACTCTTGTGTTTATGATATGATTACTGTATAGTGATTCTAATGCTTGCTCCCAGTACGTTTCCGAGCACAATTCAAAGTGTTGGTGCTGACCTTTAAAGCCCTAAACAGCCTCGCTCCAGTATACCTGAAGGAGCATCTCCACCCCCAGCGTTCAGCCGAGGGCCTTCTGGTAGTTCCCTCATTACGAGAAGTGAGGTTACAGGGAACCAGACAGAGGGCCTTCTCAGTAGTGGCGCCTGCCCTGTGGAATGCCCTCCCATCAAATGTCAAGGAAATAAACAACTATCTGACTTTTAGAAAACATCTGAAGGCAGCCCTGTTTAGGGAAGTTTTTAATATTTAATGCTGTACTGTTTTTAACATTTGATTGGGAGCCGCCCAGGGTGGCTGGGGAAACTCAGCCAGATGGGCGGGGCATAAATAAAAAATTATTATTGTTGTTGTTGTTGTTGTTGTTGTTGTTGTTGTTGTTGTTGTTGCTGCTAATTTTTAATGTTCATGCAAGCCATTTTGAGCTCAACACTATTGGAGAGATGGGAAACAAATATACAAGGTATGACCAGAAAGTTCAGTGAATGGTCACAGAAAATGGACAGCGAGAAATATTTGAACATACAACCTTACAGGCCTTCAAAGGAGGCCCCCCCTCTGATTTAATGCACCATTGACAACATTTGTAAAACTGTTGGAAACTTCTGGATAAGTCCTCTTTTCATACTGCTTTAAGTTCCCTCATCACAGCAGCTTGGATGAGTGAAATGTTGGGAAAACTGTGCCTTTTCAGTGCAGATTTCAGTTTCGGAAAAAGAAAGAAATCCGGTGGGGCCTGATTGGGAGAATATGGAGGGTGGATCAACTCAGTAACGATTTCACACAGAATATGCATTTCCTCCGCCATCATTCGGACGGACAAACGCCGATCCCATATCAATAGCTCGTGAACTCTTTCGGTATTTGCCGCCATCGGCGGTTTGCCAGACCGAGGGTCATCTTCAATGGTTTGCCGCCCTTCACGGAAACACTTAAACCACTCATACGCTGTCTTTCGAGTTACAGCTTCATCTCCGTACACAATTGTGAGCATTTCGTGGGTTTCCGATGCCAATTTACCCAATTTGAAACAGAATTTCATACTGACTCTCTGCCCCATTTTCAATCACAACACACTGCACTATTAACAGCTACTAAACGCTACCGCATGAATGTAGGCCTGTCAACAAATGCCAAGACACATGCGCATATGTTAGCTGATATATGGATGAACGCCTCCCACGTATCTCCGCAAATCCAGCAGTTCCCATTATCACATATAGGGGTGATTCACTCTACTTTCCCGTCACACCTTGTATATATCAAATCAAGAGCCCTTGGGAAATTTCCCGCTGGCATGCGGACTCTCTTGGTGAAGTCCTGGTCACTCTGTGGGATGCACAGGTGTATTGTGTGGTAAACACAATCAGACCTAAGCTCCCTTTCCCATGGAAAAAAGTCCTTCTAGCCTCTTGGTTTACTAGGGAGCAGCGGGCAATGAAGCAGTTGAGATGACAAAGTCTAAACAAAAGTCGTGGAAGTTTTGAGAAGAAAAAGTGGTGCAGATATAGTTTTATAAATAATACAGTATAATGGACTGGATGAGGTCCAATGATTACATGCTTGATCCAAATAGTTTTAAAGGTGGGCCCAGACATGTTCATTTGTTTATTTAAACCATTTATATGCTGCTTTACACTAGGGCTGGGCAATATCTAGTTTTCAACATCATGGTATATCAGCAGCTAAATACCACAATATGCTGATATATGCTGATGTCTGGTATGTATTTCAGCTGTTTCTTCCTCCACATCTTAGGAGAAGAAGCAGCAGCTGATTGCTCAGCCTTACATGGTGACTGAGCCATGAGAGGGGCATCAGGGCTTTCTTGAACCGCTCAGCTGAGGGCGGAGCCTGTGATGTCCCTCGGGCTTACACATGCACTGGCCTGGACGCATGTGAGCTGAAGAGGCATCAGGGCTCCCTCACAGGTGTCTGCCTGTCTTCGCCCAAACAAATGGGCTGCCTCTTTTTGCTCTTGCGGTGGTTGGTCACTCTGGGAGGAAAGACGCAGCCCCCCCCCCCCGGTGAAGGCAGGCTGGTGGCAGCCAAGTACATGGAGTGTGAGAAGCATGTTCTAAAGCTCTGGGCATCTGTCTGCCTTTGCCTGAACGGGCCAGCTCCATCTTACCTCCTGGAGCGACCAACTGTCCCAAGAGGAAAGTGCAGCCCACCCACTTGGGCAAAGGCAATTTGAGTTGCCAATACGTTGTGTTGGCTTGGGAGCTGCACTCTATCAGCAGCTCAAAAAGTCTGAAACCGGTAGTCTGATGTGAACGCCATACCAGTTTATTTACTGGGACAATAAATAGAAGTATCATCCAGCCCCACTTGATGTCATAGACTCTAAGTGGTATGTAGTAAGGTTAAAAATATACACTTAAGATAAAATCATTTAAATCTAACCATACACTCAAAAAACTTACTTTAAATGCCTGTTTTTTAAGTTACTAGAAGATACAGCTATACATCACCTCCAGGCTTCTTGGGGTTTGTGCTTGCAGCCAAACCACCTGTTAAGAGCTTTTTTCAACCAAAAACTCCTTTCTTTGGGCCCAGCACATTTCCAGCTACCAGACACCTAATTAGCAGAGTAAACACACACAGTCATCAGTGTGTAGGAGTTCCAAGTCAGGCACGGAGTAATCAATCACAGGAAACAATCCAGTACATACAGAAATTCATTTACTGTTGGTTTAAGCATAACAGTTACAGAACTATACAGGAAAACAAGCTTCTATCAGTGCCCTGACTGATGTACACTTAAAAGGTTGCAGGCCTTGCCCTAGATAGCTGCAAGGCCTCCGCTCTCCTGATCACATCCTTACAGTTCAAGAGTTGAGTTCAGACTAAACAATCTCTCAGTCCAGTCTAGAAGCTGTGCATGTGTGGGAACAGTTCTCACAGTGTTGACTAGGCCTGTGGGATTTATCGCTATATCATTCATTCCCAGCATGAAGTCTACATCACGATAATGGGTTCATTAAATTTGACCTTGCAATATATCGTTCAAAACACCAGGGGGCAGTATAACTGCCAGCAATTTGAGAAGTCCAGTCCCTGTGTGCAGTTCCTCTCCCTGCTCTGGCTGCTTAGCTGAGATTTATCTCAGCCCAAGAAACATCCAAGACTGCTTGCTCCTTCTCCCGTATGCCCTAGAGGGGCTGTTGCCCATGGCGCACAATGGGGGGGGTGAACCAGCCCCCCCCCCCCTGCAGAGATCCCTGCCTGGCTCCTGCGGCAAGGGCTGGGCGAGTGCAGAGGTTGAACAGCACTCTCTGTGCCCCACCCTCACCTGCCTCCAAACCAGACTGGAAAGCCCCCATGCTGCACTGGCAGCCCTCGTGCCCGTGGCTTCCTCCAGCTGGGCAGAGATGCTGGCCACTCTCCTCACATTCATGGCTGGTGGCGGCACTGGAAGCACCTGGCACCTAACGGGCAGGCAGGTGAGAAGCGAACAGGCGAGTCCCGCGTGACTGGAGCCTCTGTGTGACTGTGAGAAGATGTCAGGACAGCGTCTCTATCTCGGCAACCCCCACCTTTTTGGGGGGTGGGGGGGAGGGCAAGCGGCAGAAGAACTTGCGAGCACACTTCCCTGCATGCAAAGACACACTGAGCACCCCCCCCCCCGCTGGATCGCCCCTTCAGAGAGGTGGTGGCGCTACCCCTCTGAGATGCTGCAGTTGCCTGGCATGCACCTGCCCCACCCTGGGCAGTAGTTGGGGACGCAAGCCCCTGCCTCCACCCCCCACCCATCCAGGACTGCCTGCTCCTTCTCCCAGGTGCTCATGGCTGCTCCTTTTACCACCCGCATGCAGAATCTTCATGCCCACCATATATAGTTCAGTTTTTCAGACACTGTGATATATTGGTATATTGCGATGTTTAGCTGGTGATAATATCATGATGTTGAAAGCCAGATATCGCCCAGCCCTAGTGTTGACCTTGTATCTGCAGTAAACAAACCAGTACTTCAGCAGCTTCTGGTAACTTCCAGTAACTTCTAATAGCTTCTGGTAACTTGTTCAGTATTTCTGTGAATGAATGCCTCACCTCAGCAAGGTTCAAAGGCTATACTATGGCCCAATGCACACAAACATTGGATTATCAGTAAACCACATGAAATACTAAGAATGCAAAAATTAATTTGGAACTCCAAACATTATGTCAGGGTATCATAAGGAAACTACATTTTTAAAGTACCCAGGAATTTCAGAGTCTGATATTTCTAGCTGTGCTAAAGTCTGTTTAATGCTGTATTGTGTTTTTAATATTTGGTTGGGAGCTGCCCACAGTGGCTGGGGAAACCCAGCAGATGGGAGGGGTATAAATAATAAAATTATTATTATTATTATTCCCCCCAATGTTTGAAAGTCCTCTTCAAATGGTGGGGAACTTAAAATAGAAAAGTTTTAAAATAAAATTATCCTTATATGTATACAAAGCACTTAAATTCCTCTTTAGCAAGAGGAAGAAACCCAATACATCCTTTTCTGGTTTACATCCCAATAGCTATAGTGTACAACAGCAGTATCTTTATTGAAACTGTTGCCGGAATTTCAGTAGGAGAAGCAAGAAAGGTTATTGAGAGCTAGCCTGTCAAAATATCTCAATTAGCATCCTAAGCGAGAACATTTGAGTGGGAAATGTATCCGAATTAGGGTTACTTTTGCACACACAATATGTTTTAGGAAAATTAATGAAGGAATGAAAGCATAATAATCAAGTGGCCCAGAAACAAATCTGTGTGTAGCTGTCTATGTCCGATTATGCCATTACCAAAGCCAGATATTCATGCCAGAGGGACTTCTTTAGTCCATTTCGGTTTCACATGAAGCAACAACTATGAATGGCCCAAGTTAGAATGCCAACGGTATTCATTCTCTCTCTGACCCAGTTTTTAGCATTTGTGATAAAAAGGACTGAAGACTTAAGCATTATCTTTTAGGTAAATTCTCTTTAATGTCCTGTTGCCGGTAGCCACCATTCTCATAAAAGAAGTTTAAGACTTTAAGAGAAAACAGACAGCAGCTGCTATTTCAGAGAGCTATTTTAAGGTTCTGTTACCATGTCCATCTAGCACAGATTATATACTGTGCTTGTCAGACTGCTGCTCTACCTCTGGCAGAGACAAGCACTCTTTCTTTCTTTCTTTCTTTCTTTCTGTCTTTCTTTCTTTCTGACACTCTAGGAATAGTTTTGTGGAATTGAGGGCAAAAAGTTTAAGTTAGACAATTCACATTACGAAACAGATGAAATTTGTGGAGCAAAAACAGTTCCTGTTGAAACTGAACCTCTGGACAGGTGTTGAATGCATCATCTTACACTCCAAAACTAATCTTGCTAAACATGGCATTCACCTATAATGTAATGTATTTGTTGCATGCCGCTTGGGGTATAGCACAGCTTTAATCAGCCAAGTATAATACAAAAAACTGCCACTTTAGTATAACATTGGAGATCATACAAGTCATATAAAAAAAGAGCTGTTGCATGCCCCCAGACATGGCCAGATGTCTGCATAAAGCATAGAGAGCATGAAAGACAAGGTTAATTGTGTATAACAAAGATGTTCAGACAGGACCTGAGGACAGTAGCTAAGAATACATTTTCAGAGTGGCACACTCTGGCACAGAGTGGTTGAACAAGAGACTCATAATCCTTACTGCAGAAAGATGCAAAGCCCAAGCTTTTAAGTACAGAATGCTTAAACAGTAAGGTCAAGTCTACATATCGCAGCTAACAGATTGGATGGTAGCTAACAGATTGAGGTTGAATCCTGACAAGACAGAAGTACTGTTTTGGGGGGATGGGACAGGTAGGTGTGGAGGACTCCCTGGTCCTGAATGGGGTAACTGTGCCTCTGAAGGACCAGGTGCATAGCCTGGGAGTCATTTTGGACTCACAATTGTCCATGGAGGCACAGGTCAATTCTGTGCTCAGGGCAGTTGTCTACCAGCTCCATCTGGTACGCAGGCTGAGACCCTCCCTGCCCACAGACTGTCTCGCCAGAGTGGTGCATGCTCTAGTTATCTCCCGCTTGAACTACTGCAATGCGCTCTACGTGGGGCTACCTTTGAAGGTGACCAGGAAACTACAACTAATCCAGAATGCGGCAGCTAGACTGGTGACGGGGAGTGGCCACCAAGACCACATAACACCGGTCCTGAAAGACCTACATTGGCTCCCAGTACGTTTCCAAGCATAATTCAAAGTGTTGGTGCTGACCTTTAAAGCCCTAAATGTCCTCGGCCCAGTATACCTGAAGGAGCATCTCCACCCCCATTGTTCGGCCCAGACACTGAGGTCCAGCTCCGAGGGCCTTCTGGCGGTTCCCTCACTACAAGAAATGAGGTTACAGGGAACCAAGCAGAGGGCCTTCTCGGTAGTAGCGCCCGCCCTGTGGAATGCCCTCCAATCAAATGTCAAGGAAATAAAACAACTATCTGACTTTTAGAAGACATCTGAAAGCAGCCCTATTTAGGGAATGTTTCATGTTTTATCGTGTTTTTAATATTCTGTTGGCAGGAGCTGGGACCGAGCAACGGCAGCTCACCCCGTCGCGGGGATTCAAACCACCGACCTTCTGATTAGCAAGTCCTAGGCTCTGTGGTTTAAGTGCAAGTAGATAAATATGTACCGCTCCGGCGGGAAGGTAAACGGCATTTCCGTGCGCTGCTCTGGTTTACCAGAAGCGACTTAGTCATGCTGGCCACATGACCCGGAAGCTGTACGCCGGCTCCCTCGGCCAATAAAGCGAGATGAGCGCTGCAACCCCAGAGTTGGCCACCTAGGTCGGACTGGACCTAATGGTCAGGGGTCCCTTTACCTTTACTAATATTCTGTTGGGAGCCGCCCAGAGTGGCTGGGGAGACCCGGCCAGATAGGTGGGGTATAAGTAATAAATTATTATTATTATTATTATTATTATCAGCAGTGGGATGAGATGGCAGAATGGACAATGCCACTTCAGCCTACAGGTAGAATACCACAGGTGAAAATATATGAACCACCAAGGAAGAAAAATCACATCATGAAGAAAGTTTCTAGAACTGGGTTTCTGCCTACATTGTAGCTAGAAAATTTGCAAAGAATATTTAACTAGAGGAAGCATTCAAAATATGACCCACCACCTGAAGGTAAAAAGGTGAAGGACCCCGGATGGAGTCCAGTCAAAGGCGACTATGGGGCTCATCTCCACTTTCAGACTGAGGGAGCTGGCATTTGTCCACAGACAGCTTTCTGGGTCATGTGGCCAGCATGACTAAACCGCTTCTGGCGCAACAGGACACTGTGATAGAAGCCAGAGCGCACAGATATGCTGTTTACCTTCCCGCCACAGCAGTACCTATTTATCTACTTGCACTGTTGTGCTTTTGAACTGCTAGGTTGGCAGAAGCTGGGACAAAGCAATGGGAGCTCACCCCACCGCACAGACTCGAACTGCCGACCTTCTGACTGGCAAGCCCAAGAGGCTCAGCACCACCTGCAGTCTCAGAGGTTGTGCAATCCATTCTACCAACTCATGCTTGGGTAAACCAGGCCTATCTGAGAGCTTTGGAAACATTATTATTTTATTATTTTATAAATTTACATACAGCCCTATACCAGCAGGTCTATAATTCAGCCCTAAATCCTATTATTCTGGATGTGTTTGCTGCCCTGAGCTTCTTCAGGAGGAAGAGCATTTTATAAACAGCAACAGCAGCACCACCATCATTACCAGCATCCCAGGAGGAAACGATATTTGAAGACGAAGACAACAACTTTCACTTCTCCAGCACCTACGGCTTGTTGTATCCATTCAATAGGCAGAATGTGGTCTTAAGTAAGCAAAGAAGAGAATGCTGAAAATGATATTACTTAACTGCACTGCACCCACACTTCCATGCAGCACAGATGTGTTTTGTGCATAGTAAGAGAATGAACCAAGCCTCAAAACGTGTAACATATCCCTTCCGTGATGGCGCATGATATTGTGGCAAGGGTGGGGATGAAGAGATTAGGCAACAATATAAATGCATAACTGTGTATATTACTAATAAAAGCCTTGGAGGAAGAGACAATAGCCCTGCCCAAAAGAAAAAGAAACTTATTTATTACTATTGCCCACAAGTCATTCACACACTCACTGGCTGTTAGTTCCAAACAACAGCTGGTAGGTTTTTTAATACTTCTTTTCCACACTTGATCTTAGCCAAAAGGTTGAGAGGTATTTTTTCCTGTTATCAGCAGCCTGATTAACAATAGCATTTGAATCAATCTGGCTAACCTGATCCAAGCACACACACACTCCCCACTCACACACGAAAACAAGTTTCACTACAGCCAATCAAAGTCAACCAACCACACCCTAGGCCAACCCCAACTTCTCTCACCACCAAAGGAATACGAGCGAATAGTAAAGAAAATCCACACAAGTGATGCTGACACAAAACCCCACACACTGACCCCCCACCCCACTCACCATTCCCCCTCCACCTCTTTCCCCCTTTTCTTCCTAATGTAACACTAATGTCTCAACAAATGAAACTGATCTGTAGAAAATGTAACTCAAAAAAAGAAACATTGCGTATACTTTTGTAAACCAATAAATCTTTAATAAAATATATTTTTTAAAAGTATAATTCCCGCACTAAGTGCAATTTCTTAGTATTGTGTAGGAACTTGACTTTATGCAACATGAGTAATTTGTACAGTTTCCTTTTATTTGTTCACGCTGATTTCCTTTTAAAAACTGCTCTCACATCCTGTAGAGGCAAGACATACCAAGCTCAGAAACAAATAAACTACCTGACATTTATTGGCCTCCGTCAAGCATTTAAAAAGTGGTATATAAACAACTGGAAGAATGGGAAATTGTTCACATAAACACTTCAGATGTTACAAAGCAGTTAGTTCTGGAGACAAACCTAGAAAGGGGGAAGGCCCTTCTGCAACCCCAGGAGCCATATCACTTTAGTTAAAGAAAACAGTCAATTGCACATTTCAGTATAAAGGTAAAGTATGTACTGCTACAAACATCACACAATAGTAAATTAGATTAAAACTAGGACACTGGATCAAGATCTTCCAGTAATCATACTTATGGCCCTGTATATTATGTATGCACAAAAGATCTTGGTTAACCAAGGTCTATTAGAAATTATTCTTCATATTCATACAAAACCTTGGTTTCTTATGCTTCTACTCTGGCCTTTAAGTATGAGCCGTGGGGTATCAAGCATTTCTATAAAGCAAAGAAAATACTATCAATAGGCTCATGACCTTCCATGTTTCATTAGGAAGTCACAATATCAGTAAATAAGAATAGGTATGTATGTATTGTATACCTACTTTTGGGGCACCCTGTACACTACTAAATTGTCAGTCCTGGCCAACCAGAAGAATAGGTGTTAAGCAATAACTTGCATATTTAGGGTATAGAATTGAATGGGGGGTGTAGGGACACAGGCTAGAGGGGCTGTGTTTGGGAGACATTTTTGGATCATACTGTGCAACTGCATCTGTTGGCATCACATATCCTAACGTGAACTGATTGATTTAATGGCTGCCTATCCTTACAGAGCCAGAGAGAAGGCTTGGAAAAACCTCAAGATTTGCAGAAATACAAAGAAACACACACAAAAACCCTGAAGGAGTAAAAGAAAAATTCACCAAAAACAGCCCAGTGAGGACTGAGCAAGTAGTTATTTAACATATACCCATTGTGAGATATGGATAAGAGGGCAGACACTCCCTTTAATCTTTTCCCAAATGCCAACCAAGATGGGTAAGGAAACCTTCTCACTGAGGAGCTGAGTGGGGATAGGAGTCTTTTGCAAGGCAAAGTGGGGCAGGCTTGAGGTCTGTGGAAGCATGACTAGTCCTTGCCATGTTGAGCTGTTTTGCTTTTGAGGTAATTTCCCCTCCTGTCTCTGCAGTCAGGCAGGAAGTAAGAATTGAGCAACGGAGCACACTAGATTAAGTCAGGATGCCAAACCGTAAAAAATAAACTACAGCTAGCTCAAGCAGATTCACAAGCCAAGTTCAAACAATGGTTTTAGATTATGGTTTCTTGACAAAACAAACCATAATTCAGTTCATGCACATGAACAAAACAAGAGTTGATCTAAACATACCATGGTTTAGCTTTATATCCGAATGCAGTCGTTTGTCTGCAGTCTATACAAACTGGCTGCTCTACAGCTCAGCTGTGGCCTGGTTCAGATGCAGTACCAAGCCACAATCCTGCCCCCTCCCTCCAGCCACAAAGAAGAGTACAGAAAGCATCTACTTCTGTTTCCAACCAGCTGCAGAGCATTGTTTTAACTTTTAATCAATTTGATTAATTTTAATTATAGTTTATCCTAACAAGCCGGGATCATAGAACATGGTTTGAACTCTGCTTGTTCAGACAAACAATTGTTAAAACTAACTTCATTTCTTTCCAGTTTTGATTTAACAAACTCTATAGGTACTTGAAAATGCATGTTTCCACTTTCCTTCTCACAGCTGTGCCAGAGGAGAGATGAGAGCAGGGGCAATGCACAAATGCAAGGCCATTTCACATAGCACTAAGCCCCCACGGTACCCTCCAGATGTTGTGGACTACAATTCCCATCATCCTTAACCAATGGCCATGCTAGCTGAGGCTGATGGGAGGTGTATTCTAAAACATCTCATGAGCAGAAAGTTGGGGAAGATTTAGCATTATGAGAACTGTACAGACAGCTTACGAGTTTGAGGAAGGGCCATCGCTCAGTGGTAGAAGTGGTAGAACAGCTGCTTTGCATGCACAAGGTCAGATTCAACTCATGGCCCCTTTTGGAACCCTGCCAGAAACCCTGGGAAACTACTGCCAGTTTGTGTAGGCAATACTGAGCCAGATGGGACAGTTGTCTAACTCAGCATAAGGCAGCATCCTCTGTTCCTAACTTAGGTTTTTCAGGATAAGATTCATATGGTATGCTTACTAGGAAATAGTTCCTTTCAGTAGCAAGTTAAATCAGGCTTTTTTGGATGAGCATTTCAAGAGGGAGGCAATATAGAAAATCATTTAGATTACTATTTCATTGTTGTTATATTTTGTATTTTAGTAAAAGTACTGTACCACTGCATTTTATTGTTTTGAGCTTTTTTGTTAGCTGTTCTGGATACTATTTGTTAAAAGATGAGTTATAAATATTTTGGTCATTTTGAATGGTGAGAATTTTTAATTATTTGAGATCATGTCTACATGTTACACTGCGTTAGTACTATCTGAACTTTCACTTTCCGACAGACAGCAACTAAGCTTGGGAACAATGCATTCAGCTCATCCCTGCTTTGCTACAGCTACTATTACACTTGCTCAAGATAGATGGAAACTGGAAACTCTCTCAAGGGAGTACAGCCACAAGTGGTGGTGGGGAGAGATCTAACTGTGTGCCCTGAATCAATCACCTGTTACATGACATGCCAGGGTTTTTAAAGCACGTATTTTCACCTTTATGGAGCATTTGTACATTATCCAAACCTGCTCTGTATCATAGAAATAAGGCTTCACTGGGTGGAGTTAGAGAAGCCATTGTTGTTTATTTTATATTACAAGCAGCCTTTACCCTCCCTTTTTCTCCACATATATGGAGCTTTCATTTGTGCCTTCTATCAAACAATAGACTGCTATTTTGTCCAAATCTAGAAAGCTATGCATTGAATGAAATATAGATTTTCTACAAACCAATATGCAAAATCAATGTTTGATCCAGATTTGCAGGCAAACTAAAGCACACAATTCAACAATATAAAAATAGGAGCATACAAAGGTTAAATCTGTAACATAGCCATATGCCTTACCTTTAAACTCTCAAATATACAAGTCAGATTAAATAATGAATAAACTATCTAGATACACAAAAGCTGCTTTGTTTCCATAGTTTTCACCAACATACCCTCAACACATCTTACTAACAAAATCCATTGTAAATGGAAAATATCTTGCCCTTCCTTAACAAAATTCCTATATCCTAAAACTACAGTCTGAACATAAACTCAAGTCTAAAGAGTTTCACAAGAACATAAAAGTTACAGGCAATGGCACGCAACAGAGAAGAGTTACAAAGGATCGCTTTCCTGCCTGTATTGTTACATGTTGTAACAATGCATTTTGTAATGTTACAATGTTGCTCAAAAGATGGAGACACACAAAAATCAAGCTGGCCAGTCAGTACCGTAGGGCAGTCTGTCAGGAGGATATGGGTTTAACCATCTTTGGGAACATGTCAGAAAAGGAAGTTCTCTCTCCTTTTCTCTTTCACACAGCAACAGTAGGTACAAAGGGCTGGGGAGGAGGGAAACCACCAGGGATCAGCAACCTAAGGCCCATGGGCCACAAGCGGCCCAGGGGGGTCGTTTAACCGGCCCATGGACCCCTGACGCCCACTTGGTCGGCTCCTGCGCGCAAGGGCAGAGCGGGGACCGCCTTCCACGACACTGGCCAGCTTCTCATTGGCTGCAGGAAGCTCCTGCAGCCAATGGAAAGCTGTGCACGCCTCCTCCGCGCCGGAAATAGCATTTGCACATGCGTGTGTGTGTGCGCGCACTCCAGCCCACCGTGGCATCTACAGGACTGTGAGCTGGCCCAAGCCACAAAAACTTTGCCAGCCCCTGACCTAAACCATCTGGAGGGCTTGGTACTTGCGATTTTTTGAGTTTAAAAAGGACAAGCATCTCACCAGAGTCAGTACAGATATCAACTTCCTCATCTTCCACTTCCCTCCTGAGGTTACTTAACTCACCAAAAAAGTTGTTGCCGCAGAAGAGTATAGAAAAGAGTGAGCAAAGCTCACAGTGCAGAACAAGAACACCTCCTAAAGATCTAACTTCTGTTAAAGAAGTAACAGCCAAAACTATACTTCAGAAGCTCTCACCTCTTTCCTGATCTTTAACACCTTAAGTTAGAGGAACCAATGAGAGAAAGAATTTATAGGTATATGAAACATGTTTTAAAGACCAACGTGTTTGCTGTGGTGTTTCTGGGCTACACCTTCCTTTATGAGAACTATGAAGCCTTATAACCAGTTGGCAGATCATATATTATAATACCAAAAGGTAGAGAGAGAAAGAGGGAAAGGTAAATAAGTAGCAGGGTCCAGAGGCCATGGAACATTAGAAGCAACACACAGAACCCATGTGCATAAAAAGTTAAGCCTTGCTTCATCTTTTTGGAGAAATGTGAGATATAATTGCAATAAATAGATAAACAAACTACAAGAACAATGGTTGGTGACTATCCTAATCAAATCAAAGAGCCAGGGTGCCGTAGTGGCTGGAGTGCAGGAGAAAGACCAGGGTTCAAATCCCGCCTTGGTCTTGGAGCTCCCTGGGTGACTGTGGGGCAAGGCACTGCCTCTCAGGCCCAACCTGCCTCACGGGGCTGTTGTGGGGACTGCTTGAGCAGAGGGGAGCAAAGAGCCAGGCATGACCTCTTGAGCTGCGTGAAAGGGAAAAGGTGCAGTATAAATGCAGCACTCAAAAGAAAACAAAATATACAAATGTTTGTGTGTACACCAGTCATGGATCCAGACAAGGGAGACTGCTGCCTTTCATTTAAACCCTGCCATTAAGATAAACGGTTTTGTCTTGGAAGACAATACTCTGTGTTTGCAAAGTTTACTGAACATTTTAGGGGGGGGGGACACATTAAGGGGATATGAATGAGCTTATTAACCCTTCTTCTGCCGTGGTCGCAAATGGGCTGGACCCCCCCCGCCCCGCCCCGCCCCCAACGGCCTCCCGGAAGTTGATGGGAGGGAGGAGAGAAATGGGGGGGGCGGCGACACCTGACAGCTCCCACGTGAAGGGGGAGGGGCCGAGGTGACAGCCCCCGCCCCCCCGGGAGGAGGAAGGAGAGCGGAAAGAGGCCAGAGGCGCCCCCGCCCCCCCCCCGCCGCTCACCTCGCGGGCGATCTGGTTGAGGGCGTCGTCCTCGGCCGCGGCGGGCCTCTCGCGGTTGGGCTGCCTCTTCCTCCCGGCCAGGCCCGCCGCCTGCTGCGGCTGCTGCTGCGCCCCAACCAGCTCCATGGCGCTGCCTCCCTCCCTCTCGACGCCGCTCCTCGCAGGCGCCTCCGGCGTGAGGAGGAGAAGAAGGCGGCCGGGGCAGCCCGCGCATGCGCGCACGGGAGGCGGGCGGGGCCGGGCCGACGGCTCTCCGCAGGGGGCGGGGCCGAGAGCGCGAGAGCGGCGCTCACCTTGCGGGGAGGGAGGGAGGGAGGGAGGGAGGGAGGAGCCCGGCCCCAAAGGCCCCTCAGAAAGGGCGCGCCTTGGGGCAGCGGGCCTTCCGCCCAGGGGGTGCCCCCCCCGACCCCCACTAAAGCCCCGCGCCCAGGGAAGCCCCGCCCGGGAATGGCAAGAGAACAGAAAGGAAGACCCCTCGGCCGCCGCCGCCGCCGCCTCAGCCGCTTCCCCTCTGTAAAACAGAGAATAAAAAGAGCTCCCTCGACAGTGGCTGCTGTCGAAAATTCCTAATAAATTACTAGAAGTATGAACAGATAGAGTGCCTAGTATGCTGAAATCTTTAGAATATGCTTCTTAGACATTTATTTCAGGCCATTGAATACTTCAAAATATCCCCCCCACACACACACACACACTTCTTAGTTTTGCCTCCATAAAAGGTTTGGAAGCTGAAATCCAAAAATATCTCTGATCACAGACAAAATGTTTAACCTTGTTCTAAGAAAATACTTGCCTCTATCACAGAACCACTAAATAGTTTGGCACAGTCAGCCCAGGATCCGAATACTAGAGTCATGCCAGGTCATGAACAAAGTTTGTTGACCCAAGTGGGGTGTTAAATCAATCAATTCATTTTAGAAAGGGAAGCCACAAAGAAGATCAGGAAACTTTACTGCTGGAAACCTACATTCATAAATAATATAGTGTACAATAGATTATAAGAGTAATGAATGCTTCTGGCCTTTTTTCAGCCCCAAGGCAACATGCACGGAAATCACAATATCCCTTGACAGTTGAGCTCAACACTTCTTTGCCCAGAAGCCTATTTATGGCAATTGCTGTATGCACTTGGCTGCATCCATTAATTGTTTCTCAGTCCAGTTTTAAACCCATTTATTTGGAAGCCAGATTAATTTCAGTGGAACTTACATTTACATAAACATGTTTCATCACACTATTTGTATGTACTTGCAAAAACAGCTGTCTGTTGTTCCATTTCTGTTAACTGTGAGTGATCCAAAAAGAAGACATACCAAAAAATAACAACCATATATTTTGCGGCACCTACAAGACCCAGATTTAATGTAGACTCTACTGAATAAACATAAATCTCACTTCAGCAGATTCATGGAGCATTATCCCCAGCTAGTAAACAAGTCATCTTCCAAATATCTCAAGGGCTGTCACATGGAAGATGGAGCAAGCTTGTTTTCTCCTGCTCTGCAGGAAAGGACTCAAACAAGTGGATTCAAGTTACAAGAAAGAAGATTTCAACTAAACACCAGAGAGAACTTTCTGACAGTAATTGCTGATCAACAGTGGAATGGTCTCCCTTGGGAGGTGGTGGACTCTCCTTCCTTGGAGGTTTTTAAACAGAGGTTGGATGGCCATCTGTCATGAATGCTTTGGCCGAGATTCCTGCATTGCAGGACGTTGGACTAGATAACCCTCGGGGTAGCTTCCAACTCTAAGATTATATGATTCTCTCTGTGTGAAATATATAAAATACATGGAGGGGACAATGTAAACAGGGGGGCCAAAAGGCCATGAAAGCAAGAAAAAGAAAAAAACTGTGATATTTCTCTGCAAAACTCAGGTGTATGCAAATAACCGTTCATAACAACAATAAGTGGTGATAATACAATCGCCCTAACCTTGCTTACTATGTTTAAAGGGAGAAGAAACCATTGCATAGTTTGAGGTCTGAACAAACAGAATCAAAGTTAGTCATAAGCTATCTGCCCCCCCCCCAATTAACATTAGTTGCTCAGTCTGATTCATTGTCCCTCCCCCAACAGGAAGAACGCCAAAATCCCGCCTTTCTTCTCCTTCCCTTCCGTTGCTCTCTGAGCTTTTCCTGTCTCCTCATACAGGGACTGAACGGCTGGCCCGTCTCTTCCCCAGAAGACACAGCCTCAGACTCTGGCTTATCTGATGGTTGCCTGGCAATGCTTTGGCCAACTTCCAACTCTTCCTCTCCTTGAGAGCAAACAGCTTCTTCCCTGGGAAGGAGGGATCCGGGCTGTCCTCTCTAAACTCAGACAGACAGCTCCTATCTGCAGAGCAGCCCCTTGCTCACTCAGCTCAATTTCTGAGGCTGACTCTTTCGCTGCGTTCTGGAGGGGCCTTGTTCCTAACAACTGACATAGACTGTCTGACAGTGATGCTGATACTGGCTGAGTCTGCCCTCCTTTACTTCAAATCCTAATAATCTTCAAATCCTGAGTAATCTACTGGAGACCCTCATTCTAGACCTGAACACTAGTGTAAAGCACCCACCTCCACACTAGCCTGGCCTCTGCTTATGGTTTCAAATATTACCTTAATAAAATTACATAATTTGCACATCAACTAAGCACTAAAGATGTAATGCTGAAAGGCCTAGTTCAGATTACAGGTAGAGGTTTACTACCAGCAGACTCCAAGAACCAATCCCTGTTCACTAGCTTTACAAGATCTCATATCCTTACTCACTAACATACAACTTTTGTCTATAATTGTGATTATATAAATATTAGGGTTTATATCTAATCTATATTTATATGGGGGTACGCCTTGTTCAATAAGAGAGGCCTTTTGAATGAACATACATAGGATTGTACTGCACATGCCATTTATAAAGTAGCAGCCTGTAAAATCTTCATATTTTTGAAAAATGTGAACATCTCGGATAACTTTTATTATTTTTATTATTTATTGAATTTATATACCGCCCTATACCTGCAGGTCTCTGGCGGTTTTAAGCACTGCTTTGACATCAGAATCCTCTGTAAAAGTTAGTGTGATGACTTTAAATAAAAAGAAAGGCATTAAATAAAAAGAAATGGTGATTAGCTGCCCTTAATGCATAATAATATATTAATAATAAATGAATTGAGAGACTTCAAATAAGCCTTTATAGAATCTATTTTAAACTTAACCTGTGCTTTATTAATTAAAAAAACAAATTAACACAATATCTTGTGAGCTTTTAATTGGCTCTGTTGAGTCTCTCTGGATAATTCAGCATGTGAACTATTTGTTCTCCTTTATTGCCCTATTAGGTCAAGGTAAGCTTTTTTCAGAAGCAGCTATGTGGCATGAGTCAACAGGGTGTGCAGCAGAGGAACACTTGAAATATTTCCACTTTCCTCTTATAGAAAATCAGAACCCAAGCAATTTCCAGTCCATGTTTAGAGAGCCTCATGTCTGTAACAGGATTAGGGACTGTTGTCTATTTCAGAGTGACGTAGGGGTTTCACCCTCAAACCTTACTGATAAAGTAAGACTCCTTACACAAGACTTGAAGGTGAATCTTTACTTGCCAGGATGGCAACAATTTAGCAAGCTGTATTATTTTTATATCAAGTTCAATACAATTTATTTCTCTTCCTTGAGACCAAGAGAGGGTCTCTAAAAACACATTCTTTCACAGCAATTATGGGCGTAGCCAGGATTTTTGTTAGAGGTGCAGGCCTTTTATTGGCGGGGCAGAACCTCACTTAGCTATGTATTTTTATTGATTTTTATTGATGGGGGGCAGCTACCCCTCTCTGCCCCCTTTGCCCTCCCCCCAGTTATGCCCATGACAGCAATGTGTAAATCATTAGTCCATAGCTTGCCTGTCTTTATAAGCTCTTCCGGAAAGAGTCCGCTTGAATTCTTCACACTCCCATGTTCCCAGTCAACAAAATAACGGCGATGCAACCAGCCAACCTCCAACTTGCACCCTCGCTTCTAAGACAGACAGACTCTCTCTTTTACTTTTAAAGGCAGTTAACAAGTTAAAAGGGCAATGATTCAGAGTTTCTGTGACCTTGATTGGACTCACCTGCTTTGCAGCCGCTACATTACATATGTTTTCTTTTCCCCAGTACAATTTATTCTTTGTAAAAGACATTTTCTAACAAATACAGTACAAATAGCAACAGGGGGAATGTTCTGGAGTTGTAAGGACCAGTGTTGTCCTCTTCGTTCCACTCTTCTCCAAGGGCCAAACCAGAGCTGCATCTGTGATGAGCACCCTGCAGCTGGTCAGCTGGTATTTTAGACAGCTTTCTAGTAGGCAGCCTGGCCCAGAAGGCAACATGGAAGCCCAACTAGTCACTAGTTTAACTGGGAAAACAGGGAAAGCTGCCCTAGAGTTGGCAGCAAGCCCAAGTATTGTTAAAAGCTGCTAGCCAAACATTCATCTGTTAGACAGCCTGGCAGTCCATGGCCCAGAATGGCTGGCAGATGGGAGATGGGGAAAAGGAAATAATTGAGGTCTCTGTTTGAATGGTATATTCCTCAATTCTGGGGAAAGGCAGCTAAGTCAAGACAACAGATTTGTGGGGCCATAAGTGGGCAAAACAGCACCTTTTACTTTGGAAAAGGCAAAGCAGAGGGAGATACTTTTGTGTGTGAATTGGTCGGAGACATGGGAGAGGGCATGATCTCCCTGGTCTGATAAGGAAGTAGCAAATTTGTTGCCTTGTAAGAGCTGTCCCCCCCCCCACCCATGTTCTGCTTCTATATTTGTAAATAAAGCAAACATTACAAGAAAGCCACAAGTTCTCAGTGCTCTCTCATCCAAAGGCAGTGGCGTAGCGTGGGTTGTCAGCACCCGGGGCAAGGCAAGTAATTTGCACCCCCTAACCCGTGGATTTGCACCCCCTAACCCGTGGATTTGCGCCCCCTAACCCTAACCCCCAGATATTGCGCCCGGTGCGGCCGGCCCCCCCTGCACCCCCCACGCTACGCCACTGTCCAAAGGAAACCCAACCCCAAACAGTGCTACCCCATAAATGTCTTATCATAGCCCCTCAAATATCCCCTCTCAGGAAGTAGAGAGTATTTAACAGTTATTCTTCATATAATGATAAAATCAGAGTCTTTTGAAACCATTTACAGAATTGCAGAGGAGGCTGAAACAAGCACAAACCAGCGTGGTCCAGTGGGGAAAGCAGTTCAGTGCCCAGTCTTCAATAAAACATTATCAGTAAATGATGATGATGTAAATAAGTTCAAATATTTGGAGATCTGAAGTAGGACTGGCTCCAAATTGGAAGGGCCCCTCAGTAAAATAGCCTCTGGGGGAAGGCCCTTCTCCATCACGGCAGGGAGGGCTTACCTGGTTATGAAGGATAACAGTGTCTAGCTGCCATGTTGCTCTCTCACAATGCTATGTCAGGGGCACCCTGGGAAATTTTAATGGAGGCTAAACTAAAAGTGGGTGGGGCAGGCATCTTTAATGGGCTCTGCTGGGTTCTGCTGCACCATCAACAGGCGCAGGAGGTGGGTGCTGGGATTGGGCCTGCTGGAGATTGGTCAGAGAAACTGAATTCCCCCACTCTCTCTCTCGGTATTCATAAACACTAACTATGGATGTATTGTTTTGACTGCTTAACGGATACTTTAATCCCAAACTCTGTTTTCCTGACTAAATTCCAGGGGCTCAGAAGCTTATTAGTCTCTAGGGGGCTGGCATGTGGAGATGGGACAAGGGTCCAGAGTCCACTTGTTTCTTGACTAAGCTTGCAGTTCTGTGCACACCCACTTGGGAGTAAATTATATTTTATTGAATGGGGCTTACTCCTGAGTAGACATGTTATTGGCTTGAAGGCCATTACATGAAGGATAAAACTGTATCAGATACAGCACCCATCACTGGAGGGTTTTTGCCACATTGCTATTCCTCCCACCCTCCTTTTTTTGCATATTTATAAACACAGTAGCAGCCAGAAATCTTCCTATGACGAAACAGGCTCCAATACCTAAATAACGCTTACAAAAACGCCTTTTGCAAGTGGCCACCTGCAGATAAGTGTTCTTTTGTGCTGCTGTTCTTGAACTGGCACAACATTTAAAATGTTTAAAGCAGAACTGAATGCTTCTCTTACCTTCTCACATGGAACATTTAATTCTTTACACCTTACCCTGAATTTATAAAAATTACTTTCAGAGATAGACATATATTATGTCAGATTTGCTGTAGATGGGTTTTGACTTCTCAAGCCCACATGTCGATTTATGCATTTATCTGCTGTACCTTCCTCCACATCTTATGTCACATCCAACTTCCGCCGGACCTACATTGCCAAAGCAGAAAAGGTGCCCTTGAGTTTAAAGCTGTGAAGGATCGGTTGACTGTGCTGCTCTTTGGCAATGCGGCTGGGCATTGTTGTGCCCTCCAAGGCAAGAACAAGAACCTGTTGCCTGTCTGCTGGCAGTCCAACAAGAAGGCTTGGGTGACTGCTGAAAACTTTCTAGACTGGTTCCACAAATGCTTTGTTCTAGAGATGAGGCGTCACCTGCTGGAGAAGGGGCTGGAGCTCAAAGTGCTTCTGCTAGTGAACAATGCTTCTGGTCACCCGGAGGGACTGCAATTTGAACAAGAGCATGTCAGAGTTGCTTTTCTCCCCCCACTCGCTGTACGACCTCACTCATCCAGCCTTTGGATCAAGGGGTAGTTCACCCATAGAAAGACATCAGTGCAACTCCCTGTTCCCTTTTCAAACGACACCAAATTAGATGAGGAATTTGGCGCCTCCGACATTTCTTTGGCAACAACACCTAAAGAACTCTATGTTGCTGACAATCTGGAGATATACAGCAACAAATCTACATCTGGACCTTTGCCTAATGTTCCAAAAACTTATCAGAATGATCAGCCTTCTCTACTGTACTCCTGGCGAGACAGGATGGACAGATCTTTCGAATTTGAATCTGGCTCTTTGTTGGCCAGTGATCCACATTTTATAACACATACCTCATTAATACTTCCAAAGCCACAGATAGAACCAACAATCCTCCAATTAACCCAGGAGGGAGAGGGGGATTGACAGTTAATGAAACACCATGGGACTGTCCCCCCCGCTTGGGGTGCGGTTGGTTGGGTTTTATCTTCTAGGGATACTTACCCTATCAGACCTCCACCTCTTTCCCATACCATTTTGACCCAGGAGTCCTGGCCCAAGGATGACTTGTTATTGAGGGGATGTTACCCATCTATTGGGGAGGCTAGTATGGGATCTGGGATTTCCACAATTGAAGGGCTAGGGAGGAATGGCGGTGGGGCTAGATATCTCTATCAGTGAAGGGTTTCGAGATGCAGTGATCCTCGAACCCCTTCCAATCTACGCCCCATCCCAAGGGATGAGGGTAGGGAGAGCAAGGATTACACACCTCCGTCATTGGTGCTGTGCTCCATAGGCAACAAAACCGCCACCATGCGTGACTTTTTTGTCTCGCAGGGGATTGACCTGGCTTGCATGACGGAGACCTGGGTACGGGAAGGCGAAGTAGTCTCCCTACAGGTTTCTCTGTCCTCCATCAATCGCGGACTGTGGGTCGGTGGGGAGGAGTAGCGTTGTTATTCCGAGAGGATTGCTCTTTCAGAGCTCTGCCATCACCGGCGATCTCCGGCATTGAATGTGTTGGTCTCGTGTGGGGCACCAAGGAGAGCTTGGCTGTCTGGCTGGTGTACCGACCACCCAGCACACCTGCAGCCACCCTGTCAGACCTGCTGGAGGTGGTGGCGGGCTGGGCCTTGGAGTTCCCAAACCTACTGGTTTTGGGAGACTTCAACGTCCATGCCGATGCCGCTCCCTCCTCACAGGCTCTGGACCTAGTGACTTCCATGGCAACACTAGGGCTCTCCCAGTTTGTTTTGGGCCCCACTCATCAAGCAGGCCACACGCTGGATCTGATCTTTGGGGCTGGCATAGATGTGATCATGCTCCCCGCTGTGGAAGTGCCATGGTCTGATCACTATGCTCTGAAAGCCAAGATTGACTTCCCGCTCCTCCCCGGCTCGGGTGGCGAACCTATTTGGGCTCGTCCGCGAAAACTGATGGATCCTGATAGATTCCGACAAGCCTTGCGGAACCCTGCTCCTCCTGGCGACTCATTAGATGACCTTGTTGAGGACTGGAATAACCGGCTCTTGGCAGCCATTGATGAGATCGCGCCTAAGCGCAATCTGCGACCCCGTCGAAACCGGGCCCCTTGGTTTACTGAGGAGCTCTGGGAAATGAAGCGGGATCTCAGACGGCTAGAGCGAGTATGGCGACGGACTTGTGACGGAGCCTCAAGAACATCTTATAGGACGCTTATGAAAGCCTATGAGATGGCTATGAAAGCTGCTAATAAATTTTACTTTGCAGCTTCCATTGCATCCGCTAGCTCTCGCCCGGCACAACTTTTTAGAATAATTAGGTCAATAATGCCCTTAGGAGGACAACCAAATTTAAGCACAAATTCGACCCACAGCTGTGAGGCATTTGCGAGCTTTTTTGCGGAGAAAGCCCTGTTGCTCCGCCGTGACCTCCCTGCCAATTTAGATACAGTGACTGAACTGGAGGCCCCTCGACTGACTTCAGGTCCAGTGTTGAACCATTTCGATTGGATACTCCCTACTGATGTGGATAGATTCCTCCAAGTTAGTAGGCCCACCACCTGCCTCCTTGATCCGTGCCCGTCTTGGCTGATTAGGGAGTGTCCAGATGTTGCGCGGACCCCCCTGGTTGAAATTATCAATTTGTCCCTTGACACGGGGACATTCCCAGGGAAACTGAAGGAAGCAGTGGTGTGTCCACTCTTAAAGAAAACTTAATTAGATCCCTTAGACCTATCCAATTACCGCCCAGTTTCAAATCTTCCATACCTGGGTAAGGTAATTGAGAGAGCGGTTGCTGAACAGCTTGGTAGGTTTCTGGAAGAAACATCGGCATTCAATCCATTTCAGTCCGGTTTTCGTCCTGGTTTTGGGACGGAGACAGCTCTGGTTGCCCTAACAGATGATCTCCGTAGACAACTGGATCGAGGCGGGTCAGGACTGCTGATCCTTTTAGATTTGTCAGCAGCCTTTGACATGGTCGATCATGATCTTCTGGACCACCGCCTCGCAGACATGGGGATACAGGGCATAGCCCGTAACTGGCTGTGCTCTTTTATCTCTGGTCGGGGACAGAGGGTGGCACTAGGGAGGGAAATGTAGTCGCGCCACTCCTTGGTGTGTGGAGTGCTGCAGGGCGCAATTCTCTCCCCGATGCTTTTTAACATCTTTATGCGCCCCCTTGCCCAGATTATCCGGAGCTTTGGGCTGGGCTGTCACCAATATGCTGATGACACTCAGCTCTATCTGCTGATGGATGGCCACACCGACTCGGCCCCTTACACACTGACCAGATGCTTGGAAGCTGTGGCTGGATGGTTTTGTGGGAGCCGATTGAAACTAAATCCTTCGAAGACAGAGGTCCTATGGCTAGGTCGGGATGGCATGGGGATGAGGGACCAACTCCCTTCTCTTGCGGGGGCCCAATTAGTGCCATTGCCTTCCATTAAGAGTTTGGGTGTAATCCTTGACGCCTCCCTTTCCATGGAGGCGCAAGTTACAGCAACAGCCAAGGCGACATTTTTCCACCTTCGCCGCATCAAGCAGTTGGTCCCTTACCTTTCCCGCCCCGACCTGGCCACAGTGATCCATGCGACGGTCATCTCCAGGCTTGACTACTGTAATTCGCTCTACGTGGGGCTGCCCTTGAAGCTGTCCCAGAAACTCCAGCGGGTACAGAATGCTGCGGCGAGGCTCCTCACGGGGTCTCTGCCATGGGAGCATATTCACCCAGTGCTTTTCAAGCTGCACTGGCTCCCGGTGGAGTACAGGGTCAGATTTAAGGTGCTGCTTTTGACCTTTAAAGCCCTTCACGGCCTAGGACCCTCGTACCTACGGGACCGCCTCTCCTGGTATGCCCAACGGAGAGCCTCAAGGTCCATAAATAACAACACTCTAGTGGTCCCAGGCCCTAAGGGAGTTAGATTGGCCTCAACCAGAGCCAGGGCCTTTTCAACTCTGGCTCCGGCCTGGTGGAACGCTCTGCCTCATGAGACCAGGGCTCTGCAGGATCTGATTTCTTTCCGCAGGGCCTATAAGATAGAGTTGTTCCGCCTGGCCTTTGGCTTGGAGCCAATTTGATTCCCTCCCCCTCTTTCTTTTTTCTTTTACCTTTCTCCTCCTGTGATGAGGCTGCATTTTAATATTTTAATGTTTCAATATTTTAATGATGTATTTTAATCTTGTTTTTAAGTTGTATTCATTCAACTTGTTTTTGTTATTGCTTGTTAGCCGCCCTGAGCCCAGCCTTGGCTGGGGAGGGCGGGGTATAAATAAATTATTATTATTATTATTATTATTATTATTATTATTATTATTATTACTTCAAGGCTCATTATACCAGCCTCACCCTTGCCTTGCTGACTTGATGTCCTGGATGCTGATCCAGATCTCGATCTCGTGGCATTCTGGAAGTTCTTTAGCATCGCCAACTGCATCGCTTAAAGCAGACAGTGGATGCCATCAAGCTGAAACCATGAGCTCCTGCTGGTGCAACCTATGAAAGGAATGCATTGACGATTTCAGTGGATTCCCAGGCATTGCCACTGAGATGGAAAACATTGTCCAGATTGTGAGGCAAGTTGGTGGCAATGCAGGTGCACCAACACCAGAGTGTCTTTGGCCCCCTCCATATCTGTTGGCAGGGGGCCTGGCCCCCTCAGTGTTAAGGGAGCCCTTGCACTGGCACGTCCCTTTGATGATCAGCAGGGCAGCTTCTGGAAAGGTGCTCTGGCGATCTCAAAGAAACACACCAAAGCGTCTCAGTGGGCCTCATGGGGGGGGGGATGCATCACTGAGGTGGTGAACAAAAGGTAAGACGGTGGACGGTTGGTGGGTGGGGTGTGATGTGCTGAGTCAGCCTGGGTGGGTTGGGGGGGCGCACACATTGCATGTTGTGCATATGATGTCATACATGCATGACGGGATGCCCCAATGTTGGCCGGAAGTTGGTGCCTATGTGGCAGTGGCTTTGTGACCTCATCCTGGAGGAGGTGGAAGAAATGATTTAGGGGCAACAGGCCTTGAGTCTGGAATCGCTGCAGAAAATGGTGAGATTGAGCTCCAGCTCTAAAAGTGGGAAAGAGGAGGAACAGAATGACCAACCCACCTGGACCCTGGAGAGCTTTTCTGAACTCTTTGGTACACTCAAGCATGTGAATGACATCATTGCACACTATGACCCTTCCGTAAAGATTAGGTGTGTGATCGTGAAGAGGGGCACCGGGCCAAGCTGCGTTGGGGGTGCCGGCATGGGGGGGCCTGCTTTTCACCCGCCATGCACCACGTCAGCTGGCTGCATGGTTGCTGGGTGCTTCTTGCGCCAGCAATGCCCTCCCCTTGTAAGGCTGCTTGGAGAGGGCAGTGTGGGGATGCGGCAACCATGCCCCAAATCTGGATCTTGGCATTCAGGGAATTCTCATTTTTTACCTATTTTTTCATGGCTACTAACAAAATGTACTGCCACTGGTTTCTGAATCTTGCACTTTCTGATGCCACATTTGTATCTATTTACTCTTTTATGACCAGACTGATCTGTTTGTTCTACAGAGAATGCAGAAAGGCATTACTGGCAAATGAAAGCATGTGCCATTTGGGAGGATGAACAAACAAATGAATTCTTGATGCTGGCATTATTAGGTCCTGTAGTAGTGTTGCCTAAGTCAATATGTCTCTGGGTTGCCATCTGGGTTTGTGCCTTTATGTGGCCTCTTGCTGATGTTTTATATTAGAGAAATGTCTGAATGATCCCTGCTTTATTTCATGCAATTGTCACAGTATTTTTGTATGTTATTTTCTTCTGCTCTCACTACTTACAGTATTCGTAAAATGGCGGTGTGTGTATTATACATAGTGTATATATTATATATACATTTTATATATATATAGTGTATTATATAAATTATATAAATAAAATGCCATGCATCTGAAGTAGAATCTACCCCATGAAAACATATGCTAGGCATACATTCAGAGGGTAATCTGCCCAGCTAAAATAGTCATTGTGCTGTCATGTGGCTCAGTAACAGCAAGCTGGGGTGCATCACATCTTGCCTAGCTATGAGGCATAATGTGCCTGTGGGGGCAGCAGAAGGTGAGTTGCCAGAAGGAGGAGGAGGAGAAGCAGCCATCTTCCTGTCTTGGGGACTCCACTGCAGATTTGTGCAGGGTTTACTCCTTAGCCCTTTATTCTCCTAAAGATATATTGCAAGGTTACCTTCCCAGGTTGATGAGCCACACCTGCCCATCACTTCCCTCTGTAGCACATGTGGAAACTGCTTTCTTGAAAGTTGGACTCACTGCTGGCATTGTCCACTCCACCCGCTGGGGCCTGTCTTAGCAAGCAGGGGAAGTCCAAAGGTCACTGAGGGTTTGAGACCCATTGGCTATCCTCACCTGCTTTAGCTGGCCCCCAAGCACTCTGCCTTGCCCCTGTGATTGAGGGGGCTGAGCCACAGAATGCCAGCACATCTCACAGTGTGCATGCATGACATAAGCATGTCCCATGGCATGCTTGCGCCATGCGTGCACATCACAGGGTGTGCTGACATGTCATGTGCATGCCCAGTGGCTTGTAAATGTGATGTGAGCATGCACTGCAGTGGGGGGGCACAGACACCAGGGAATTTTGAGGACGCCTGGCCCCCTTCTTGAAAATTTGGTGCCAGCAAGTGCACCAAACCCCAGTTGGTGCACTTGCTGGCCAGTCAAAGCCGTTTCCTGGGGTGTGGCCACTGTTGCATGCTTACAGCTTCTAGGAGTCACAGGTGAGAGCTGAGTGCAGGGTGGGGACCAAAGGTGAAGAAACTACCCCAAAAGGAGTTCAACGTGCCCCCCACCAGAGGTACTACCCACCCCCTAACACCTCATACACAGCAGCAAGGGTGAGAGGTGGATCTTGTCAGCTGGGCAGCCCAGGACCTCCATATAAACTGCCCAGGCTCACCCCCCAGGGAGGTCGCGAGTGTTGCTAATGCAGCAGTCTGACTTCACTCCTGAAGGCCCACTCCATGGTCTCTCAGGACAGATGGATGCCAAAAACAACCATTAGAAGAGAGTGGCATCTGCTCTAGCGTCTGAAGATACAAACTTCCTGAGTCCCTACTGCCGTCAGAACTACATGTGGAAAGGTGCATATCTTCTAATAGAATGCTCATTAAACCAAAGTAGCTTATTCCTCCTTGAGGTGGAAGAAATGATTTTTTGGGGAAAATCCTTCTTATTCCTCCTTGAAGAAATGATGTTTCATGTCAAGACAGTGCACTTAACTAGCCAAAAGCATTTTGAAGGTTCTCCTCTTCCTCCCACTTCCCCAGCCATTGCTGTTAAGTACAACTCAGGATCTGACACATGGTGGTCACTCAGACTTTGGCAGATGCATCAGTTAGGTTGAGTTGATGCTCTTCCAGCCCACAGTAGAGAGTCTGGAATGTTATGGCTGGATTTCAGGAAGTAGAGGATGGTGGCCAGTGAAAACGATTGCTCTCTTCATAGGCTATAGCATTGCAGCTTCACAGACATAGCAAGAAGGTAACTGCCTATGTCTTGAGAGAGTGCTCCTCCCCATGGCATAAAATGGAAATGTAGCAATATAATTATAATGGCAAAGCATCATAGAATCATAGAGTTGGAAGGAGCAAACTTATCTAGTCCACATCCAATGCATTTTTCTAAATGTGCCAGCATCTGCCCATTCTCCTTGTTTGTTAAGATTTCTTTTCTCTCTCTCAGTGGCTATACATACTCAGTTACTGTAGCTTAGATGCAAACGAAGATGGTATTTCATAGTGTGATGGAATAAAATACTGTAAAGCTGATGGCTCCTATCCAAAGGTAAGCAATGCACTTCATTTGGGTTGTGGATTGAACAAATCTGCAGTGGACCATTCAAACAATGGACAGATTGAAGTAGAATTTTTGGGAGATATTTCCCCAGCACTTTAGGCATGCTGATAATACTATGCAGGAGTTCCAGAAAACAACAAACCAACCTGTACCATTTGGAGAAAATGGTCTCCTGCTGAAAATATTGTACCCAAAGCAAATGATGATGTTCTGCATCATTTAAACTTATGATATTCTTTCATATTGCTCCAAAAGTTGTTAAAAGTTCATGTTCCCTTTTACCTTTTGCTCCCTGGAATGACATAACTGGATTTGAGACTGTTCTAATATTTACTAGTAGTTGTAAGGGTGGTTCTAGCTCCACTTCTCTGTAACTAGAGCTCTGTCCCTGCATGGTTCTATTTATCCCATTTGTGCCAGCCCCTAACTAGAAGGGAAGGATGGTGGTGCGTGGGGCATGTAATAAATGCACTCCTCTGGGATGCCAGGACTACCCCTTTTAGAGGCTAAAGTTTAACTAACCCATTGCACTACTGTGGATATACAGTGCTTGGCTTTTATTTGGAGATCCATCTAGGTTCTAATCCTTGCTTGGCTATAAAGGTACCTGGGTGGCCTCACTGTTCCTAAGAAGTAAGTCTTGAATCTAACCCTAAGATACCCCAAAGTGTTGACAGGAAGCTGAACTGCACAACTGAAATATTGCAGCCTGCTTTCTTTCTGTGGGATTATGGCACGGGAGAAATCTTCATTAGGGTTCTTGACCTTTGATGAACTGCATGTCCTCCTCCTGACTGATCACATCTTCCCACTGCCTGTGTAGGAGATTTAAGGTGTTGCAGTGAGGGGGCGCAGATGGGGGGAAACTGCATGGCTGGATGCTCCCCTGAATACAAAACTCCCATGAACTAAAAAAACTAGTGCAGCAGGGAATGGACTCAGCTGTAACCTTTTTCCTCAGTATGCTGACTTTTTTTAAAAAGTAATTGAGTAAAAATGAAAAAGCATTTCAGAATTCTATCTTTGTAGTTTGAAGTGGAGTAGTTCACTGTACTGTACCAACTCAGTATTCTACTGCCTCATTCCACCGCATTTGCAAAAATATGTAATGGTTCATTTCTTTTTGCTAATTCTTTTCAGAGCAGTACTCCACTGAGGCCACTTCGAATTTTAATTCTACACAGTTCCCTTTGCAGTGTCGCTTGATGGCAGCATTGCTCCACTTTGGTCCAGGAAATGTCACTTTCAAACTCCATACACTCTAAATGCCACGGAAGGCATTTCACCCCCTTTGTGGCATTTGCATCCTGTGAAGGGGTCTGCTCCGGGCTCCAGAGTGACTACTTCTACTTCCTATATACTGGGAGTTTCTGCTTTCCTGCCCGATGCTCCCTAGCTCATTTCTGCCTACATTCAAGTAAGAACTCATTTGAGAAATAAGTACTAGCAGAATGTGCAATTCTAGCAACACGGAGTGCATATGTGTACATATGCAGAGTGATGTCTATAAGAACAGAGTAGGGCCTATTAAACAGTTATGCAAAATTTGAAGTGTTGCAGCTCAGTGTGAGTTCAGAAGCTTGACATCATTTAAAGGGCCTCCCGGGAGTTCCCATACACCCCGGCTCCATAAAACACCTTGGAGTACTTATCCCCAATAACGTAAACTGTGTTAGAAGATTAAATTACAAACCACTAGGTAGATGGCTCAAGCAGGAATTGTGGCAATGGTCTAAAGTTAATTTGTCATGGTTTAGCCAAATAGCTGCACTAAAAAATGCCCATATTCCCTCATCTTACCCATAGCACTATGTTTTGTCTTTTAACTGCCAGTTAAAGATGACTGGCAGTCATCTTTGAGAATTCCTGGAGAACAGGCGAAGTCCCGGCAGACTGTAGGAGGGCAAATGTTGTCCCTATTTTCAAAAAGGGGAAAAGAGAGGACCCAAATAATTACCGCCCAGTCAGTCTGACATCAATACCAGGGAAGATTCTGGAGCAGATCATTAAGCAAACAGTCTGTGAGCACCTAGAAAGGAATGCTGTGATCACCAATAGTCAGCATGGATTTCTGAAAAATAAGTCATGTCAGACTAACCTGATCTCGTTTTTTGACAGGATTACAAGCCTGGTAGATGAAGGGAACGCAGTGGATGTAGCCTACCTTGATCTCAGCAAGGCATTTGACAAGGTGCCCCATGATATTCTTGTAAAGAAGCTGGTAAAATGCGGTCTTGACTATACTACCACTCAGTGGATTTGTAACTGGCTGACTGACCGAACCCAAAGGGTGCTCATCAATGGTTCCTCTTCATCCTGGAGAAGAGTGACTAGTGGGGTGCCAAAGGGTTCTGTCTTGGGCCCGGTCTTATTCAACATCTTTATCAACGACTTGGATGATGGACTCAAGGGCATCCTGATCAAATTTGCAGATGACACCAAACTGGGAGGGGTGGCTAACACCCCAGAGGACAGGATCACACTTCAAAATGACCTTGACAGATTAGAGAACTGGGCCAAAACAAACAAGATGAATTTTAACAGGGAGAAATGTAAAGTATTGCACTTGGGCAAAAAAAATGAGAGGCACAAATACAAGATGGGTGACAACTGGCTTGAGAGCAGTACATGTGAAAAGGATCTAGGAGTCTTGGTTGACCACAAACTTGACATGAGCCAACAGTGTGACGCGGCAGCTAAAAAAGCCAATGCAATTCTGGGCTGCATCAATAGGAGTATAGCATCTAGATCAAGGGAAGTAATAGTGCCACTGTATTCTGCTCTGGTCAGACCTCACCTGGAGTACTGTGTCCAGTTCTGGGCACCACAGTTCAAGACGGACACTGACAAACTGGAACATGTCCAGAGGAGGGCAACCAAAATGGTCAAAGGCCTGGAAACGATGCCTTATGAGGAACGGCTAAGGGAGGTGGGCATGTTTAGCCTGGAGAAGAGGAGGTTAAGGGGTGATATGATAGCCATGTTCAAATATATAAAAGGATGTCACATAGAGGAGGGAGAAAGGTTGTTTTCTGCTGCTCCAGAGAAGCGGACACGGAGCAATGGATCCAAACTACAAGAAAGAAGATTCCACCTAAACATTAGGAAGAACTTCCTGACAGTAAGAGCTGTTTGACAGTGGAATTTGCTGCCAAGGAGTGTGGTGGAGTCTCCTTCTTTGGAGGTCTTTAAGCAGAGGCTTGACAACCATATGTCAGGAGTGCTCTGATGGTGTTTCCTGCTTGGCAGGGGGTTGGACTCGATGGCCCTTGTGGTCTCTTCCAACTCTATGATTCTATGATTCTATGATTCTATGATTCAGACAGAGACAAAGTGGGTGTTGAGCAGTTCTGCTTTCTCTATGTCACCCAGTAGCATTTCTCTATCTTTTCCATGCAGAGGACCTACTATTTGCTTGTTCTTCTTGCTTTGAACATAGCTGAATAAACCTTTATTATTATTTTTAAGCCTTGCAATTCTGAGTTCGTTCTGAGGTTTGGCCGGCCTGACCTTTTTCTGGGAACTGTTGGCTACTCAGGTTTACTCTTCCTTCAGTCATGAGTCTCATCCCACCAGGTTTCAGTGATGCAGTGAAGGCAGCACTTTCCTGTCTCTTTGGAGTAACTCCCCTCCCCCATTTGGAAAAAAAAATGCTTCAGTTGCACACAGAGAATGGTGGGAGGAACCAGCTGGGGAACCTCCAAGGGAAGAAGGCTCAGAGCCCAGGGAATAGTGATGGGACAGCAATGAGTGGTCAAAGGGAGAAGACTGGGAAGAGGAAGGTTCAGAAGCTGAGGAGGAAACAGAGCTTAGTGAGCTGCGAGAGTCCGTGGCCGAGAGAAGTTGAAAATCAGAGGCAGAAGCTGAAGCAGGGGACACCAAGAGGCCGAGATGATTCAGGCTGGTGAAGTCACGGGTGTCTCCCTCTCCTGCTGCAGCCTGCTTCCCTCCCTGCTTGGCTCCTAGAACCAGAAGAAGCGTGAAAAGGGCAGAGGAGAGGTTGATGATGAGCAGACACAGTCTCCAATTGCTTGGGGGGAAACCCTGGAGAGGAGGGGACTTGGGCAGCTGTGGGGCGTCAGGGACCTTCATTCTCAGCAACTGCTTCATGGAGGCAAGACCTACTGGGGATGAATTGTTGTGCTCATTAGGCCTGACATTCCCATGTCCACCACCCCTTTGCTAAGAGTTAACTCCAACTTGCACAGTGTGATTTACTGCTGGGTCGCTCCTGACATTCACACATTATGAATTAATAATTAATTAATTAATTAATTGAACTTTTTGGCTTAGAGTGCAATAAAAAGAGAACACAATAAATACTTTTTTTAGGTTTGGGGGTGGGGGTTGGCTGCTTTTGTTTACCCCAAAGCATCACATATGAAGGAAACAGTTGCCTTCTTTTTGTTTATGACCTGTATTCATGTATTTATAGTGTGATCTTAATATAATGTATTAAGTATTAATACCCACTTCAGTTGCAATAAAAAATGGCCACATTGAAAGTACTGTGACACATTTATCCATATTTGCACTGCAGCTTCATGGACAGAATTAAGTGAAACGCAGGCTCCATGTTCTCCCTTTTTTGCCACGCTAGTTATCAGCCCACACTGACTCAGCTTCCAGAGTGGTAATCTCATTTGTCTGTTTATGAAGAACAACAAGCAGGAGTCTTGAGGCACTTTAAGGCTAACAGGTTTACCACAACTTTTGTTATACTGACTAGACTCTATCAGATAAATAAAATGTCTTTTCTTAGCTGGCAGGTATGGGGGGGAAGAATTGGAAACAGTGGAGCCAAATGGCCTTGAAATGCAATCATACAGCCTGTGACAATTAATGTAATGTTAAATGTAACCCACAGTAACCAACGTAGCAGCCATAATTGGGGAAATATGAAATGAGAATTTTATGTCTGAGAAGAAATTTGAACTAGGACTTCACAGCTAATTCTCCTATGATAAAGTCATAGCCAACTTGTTTTCAGTCGTAGAGAAAATGAAATTTCCTCCCACATAAGTTGCTTTAAAGATAGATGGTTAAGGTGCTAAGGTACTAAGGCCAAATTATGTTTGTAATTTGCCTTAAATTTCAATTTCCATGCCCCGCAGAATGTAAGTGAACTTGTAAGTAGCTTAACTCTTCTCTTAACCTGAAGATTTAAAAATATGTATGCAGTGACTATTCATCATAAAGCTTTAACTGGAGCAAGAGAGTCAGAAATTACTGCAGTTTATGAATCCATTTTGTGTTAACTTGAGGTATATTTCTGAGACAGCAGGGAAGTCAGTTGTTCATGTAAAAAATGGGGTTGAATATCAAACATTCCCTGGCCTTATTGGGACCTGGTTCTGACTTATTCAAGCTTTCCATAAAATGGAACCAGACTTTTATAGACTGTCTAGTTAAGATATGTAAACGACTGCTCTTAGGACAATAAGAGTCACAGTTACAAGGGTGCCTTAGCAAGTGTTTCAGGGCCTTTGTGTTTTTAACACACATGATATAAAACATACTTGGTGTTTTACTGGTTTTGTTCCAAGTGAAATAAACATGCAGCTACTCTCTGCTTAGTTTTGCAGGAGCTCTGTCTGTGCAACCAGGAACAGGTTTCCTTGGCAATCCCAACCCTGCTAAGGCTCTTTCAAATCTTCCAATATTGTGAAGCCAGTAATTACCTCCTCCTTTTTCTTATTCCTTTTCCTCAGCAGACACCCTGCGGTGCTTTATAAAACAGAATGTAGTATCAGAGCAGCTTGGTTAACAAATATCCTTTATTTTCTTTACTATTTGAATGCCCCCTTATGCAGAATTGGCAGATTTCGCCCCCTTTCTGCCCCAGTATAATGCACACATGCCATTTTGCTGATCTTAAAGATATTTGGCCCTATCTGTTCTTCCTCCACACCTCTTTTCCTCTTTTCCTCTGTACAAATTGACTTCATTATCTTGATAAAACTCAGAGCAAAGTCCATTGGATATCCTTTCCCACAAACAATATATTCATCTGCTTCATGAAATGCAGCTGATATTTTTTTTTAGAGAATTAGAAATATTAAGGAAGCAGACAGAGACCATCACCTTCCTTGTAAAATGACAATTAGCTTTGTGGATATTTTGATGCACAGTTTGAGGAGCTGGTGTATCCATCTCCACCAGTGAGCTTGGAGTGCCGTGTGGGTGAGGCTTCAGAACAGGCTTCAGAACAAGACTGATAAACTGCATGAGACAACTGGAAATCTATACAGAAAAGAGCAATCTCTCACCATGGCAGAATTACCAGGAATGAAATCCCACATTATATACTTTAGCTGCATTTGTTGTCAGATGTTGTCAGTGGAGCCTTCTTGCCTCTAGCCTAGCCCTCACCCCTTTTCCTGTTCCTGCTGGAGCCTTCTTTGGCTTGCCACGCCTGCGGGCTCTCTTACGGCCAACGCTGCCAATGACAGATCTTAAATACTTGGGGTCGGTGAGATTTGGCAATCGCGGCACCTTGCGCCTGCTGGACCTCCTGAGCGGAGCGGGTTGTGTCTTGCTCCTCGTGAAGTAGGGTGAAATGTGAGGAGTGTTGCAAGCCAGTGTAGAGGCAGAAGGTCTGGCCGAGGTGCTGGAGCACGGCTTCTCTGTCTGGGGCGTCTTCGTAACCCAGTAGAACACCATTATCATACGCCTCTTAGATGGGTTGGACATTCTGAAGAAGGTGCTGGAGGCCCAAAGACCAGGGAGACTTCAAAGCGGAGGACGCAGCAGGCAGTTCCCTATCAATGGTGCCAAATCCAAGGAATGTTAGCTCCAGTCCTGTTAAATTGATCCAGCAATTATGAACGTTAAATAAAGGATTAATTCCTCAGGCAGTACAAAAAGACTTTCTGTGGCTTTTTAATAGCTGGGAGCTCCCAACTACTGCCACTGTTGACAGCCTGTTGCCCCTTATATCTACTTGAATGGGTTATGTCACAATGGTTCCTTCATCAGGTGTTTGTGAGCATGAAAATGCTGTTGGGAGTTTCAGCGATGAAGGCTCAGGCATAACACTGTTTGAAAGTCTGAACATTTCCCCTTTTTTATTTAACAAAATTTATATACCACTTTTATAATTTATATACAAATTATTAGGAGAGTAAGTTAAAAATATACTGTAGTTTATTCACTTCTAGGCTAGTTGACATACTTTCTTCCTTCGTACACTTCTATCCCACCTTTCCTCCACAGAGCATACACATTTCAGCCTCCACTTTCTCCATTTTATCCTGACAGCAGTATTGTGAGCTAGGGCCATAGCTCAGTGGTAGAACAACTGCTTAGCATGCAGAAGGCATCAGGTTCAGTCCCCAGCATCTCCTGGTGGGACTGGGAGAGATCCTGCCTGAAATCTTGGAGGGCTGCTGCCAATCAGCGCAAACCAAGTACCTTCAGCCTTTGAAGACCCAGGACCTACTTTGAATCATACATGCATTTGGGGACCCATTTCTTAATCTTTCCCCATATATTGGCAGGGTGGTAGCTCTCTTGTTGCAACCCACCTTGGATGGGGCTGCAGCATGTTAGTGGGTGCCAACCCACCAGCTGAAGACCCGTGGTGTAGACAATACGGAACTGAATGGACCGGTTTCATGTGCTACTCTGTGTTGGGCTGAGAGAAAGAGAGGAACTGGCCCAAGATCACCCAGTGGACTTCATGGCTGAGTTGGGATTTGAACCCTGCTTTTGCAGGTCCTAGTCTAACACATCCAAAATATCTGGAGCATTGGGAAATTTCCCAAGAGTGTCTTCCTACATACATCCCTTCCTCATCCCCTTTAAAAATGAAATAAAATTCTTTAGCATACTGAGTTTTCAGAATGAAATTTAAAATGTGGTACACCAGCCTAGTTAACTTGGGGGGGGGGAGGGTTCTGGCCATTGTGCCAAGTTGGGCCTGTTAAGTTGTGGGTGAACATATCAGACGACACAGCGATTCTTCAAACAGCTCTTGTTTATTCACAGGCCAGGACAGAACTGAACTGAAGGGTTCAGTCAGCCTGCTTATATAGAGCTCCAGTACTACATAACTGTAACAACTTTCTAAAACTATCCAATCACTGAACGTCACTTTCGATCCCTTATTTGCATAACTATCTACAGTATCCCCCTGCTGGCCGAGGGTGAGAACTTCAGTACATAACACAAATGGCTGCAGAAAGTGAATGCATGATGCCTACTACTGACTCCACTAAACATTTTGTGAGATGCAGATGCCTCTGCTGGCCTCCAACATTAGAGGAATGGTGGAATTTGAACCCTTGGTCTGCTTGGATGTAATCTGAGAGCGAAGGACTGACACAACTAAACTACTGAGTCACAATAGCTATTCAATTAAAGTTTTTGGTTGTGTTTGTAAGCTTTAAAATACTTTATTGCCCTGAGCTGCGACAGGATAGATAATAAGTTAGTTAACATAGAGCCTAACAGAACAATTGTGTGTTTGTGTGTGTGTGTGTGTGTGTGTGTGTGTGTATACCCACTTACCTGGAAAGTATGTGTCACACACACACACACACACACACACACACACACACACACACTTTCCAGGTAAGTGAGTATAGGAGTGCAGCCTTCAAATCATTGTGTGGTATGAAACTACATTTTACTCAGAGTAGACACAGTGAAATTAAAGGCCCTAACTGTTAGGAATGTGGCTCACCAGAGCGCAGGGGAAGAGTCAGACTTAGAAACTGAGCTAAGTGAAAGAGGGACTGACTCTGTAAATGAGAGCTGGCTGACAGAGCTGAGAAAGGGCAGTTTGACCCCCCTTCCCAAAGAAGACACTGTTAGCTCTCAAGAAGCAGGAGAGTTAGAAGGCAACCAGAGAGTTGCTAGGCAATCAGCAGATAAGCAGAGGACTGAGAATGTGTCAAGTGAAAGTGAGGAGGGTGAAGGCCAGCCTCTCAGTCCCCGTTCTAGGAGACTGGATAAGATCAGAGGGCAACAGAAGGGCAAAAGGGGAAAGGTGGGAGTTTGGCGTCCTTCCTGCTGTGGGAGGGGTGAAGATTCAGACTGACCAACTATCATCAATGCGAGGAGGTGAGAAGCTGTGCTCCAGATGTGTTTTGTTGAAAATAAACGTACACAAAACAGCTGGAGAGTCATTACTTCTTAACGGGGCTTGCTTGCCTGCCAGAGATCATTACACTAACTTAGTCATGTTCATAAAAATCAGTGGGTCTAATCTGAGTAAGACTTAGTTAACTTCCACCCATTTGCAATTATGAAAATGTGAGTGCAGGCTACCTGTTTTCTCCCCATTAAGCGCTTGCTGTCAAATAGACAAGAGTGAACATTGTGCAGAGTCACAGGAGCTGCACATTGTAACTAGAAAAAGCACAAGTGCCAGTCAGTGCTATCAATCACAGAGGTGCCTCTGGCCAGCGAGACAGAGTAAAGAAAAAGAGAGAGAAATAATCTCTCAGCTGATTTATGGGGAAAGGAGCCGAATGAAGAGAGCTTTCCCATTCATTACTCAGATGTCCCGAGGGAAAGTTTTAACTTAATGTAAAGTCATGCATTTCTCTTGCACGCATTCAGAAGGTGATTCAAGGTGATTAAAAAAAGGAAGGAATTAAATGCATTTAGGAAGGTTGTCACACTGGGGCTTTGATTTGGCTTGTCCATATTATTAGCATTTTATATTTATTGCTATTTTAATAAAGCTGCTGAGGCTAATTGACTTTTAGGAGAAGCCTCTTTCTGGACTAGAATTTGTATTCATGTTTTGCCTCCTTCCTCAGCTTGCAATGTCTCATTTCTCTCACAGTGTCTGTGACCCCTTTGAATGCATTTGTTGGTATATAACTGTATTAATGCTACTGTCCCACTCCAACCCCCAGCTAGCAGGCAGGATGCTTTATCCAGTTCATCAGAAGAATCAAGTGACATGGCTTTCACTTAACTGTATCCACTTCAGATGTGAAATGCAGGATTGCTTCCTCTTGGGGGGATTCCCCCCCAACTACGGGAGGCTAGCCTGACATTCTAGTACTCTGTGTATCAGAAGGGTTGAGAGAAGCATCCCAAGATGCCGCCCCCCATCCCATCTGTAGATTGGAATGGTATAGCCCAGGAAAAGCTTTCCTGCTTAATTTCAGTGTTAAAGTGTGAAAAGGACAAAAAACTTGGGGTACACTACTTAAAGTGTTTCCCAACTTCGCTATAGTCTAGCCCTGAGGATTTTCGATCAGTCAGAAAACAAGAGGCTTCAGCCAAGTAATGAAGAAGCAAATCCGTGGCCAATAGGCCTGATCTTTATTTGTTGCACCAAAGGTCCCAACCTCTAAGGCAAGCAAAGAAGCAGCAGCCCAGAACAAAGGTTACATGAAGTTTTAAAAGTTCCCATAATTTCCCATAATACATTTCCAACGGTGTCATCAAAACCTCACAGATATGTCACAGAAGAGGAGTGGTGTCAGGAGGAAAATCCAGACACACCCTTGTCAATCGCACATCCCCACACCTGTCTCACACAGGCTAAAGAAAGTGTTTACATACCCCTTTGTCGTTAAAACATGGCTGGCACAGTGTACTTATTCAGGCTGGGTTGCATTCCACTCTGGAGATGGCTTTTCCTGCCTGGGGCTTTGTGATTCTGATAACACAGAGGTCGGCAGCCTAAGGCCCATGGGCCACAAGCAGCCCACGGGGGTTGTTTAACCGGCCCACGAGCCACCCATGAACCAAGCCGCCCGCTCAGTGAGTCCAGGAAATTAGCTCCTGCTATCCTTGGGGCTACACATGCTTGGAACAGTCAGCTGGTTCATAACACAGTTGCTCAGTTGCTACTGGGTTGTCAGCAGGGGGTGACCATTCTGAGCAGAATGTAGCCGAGCTATATTCCACTATACCTTCTATACCTTCTGCGAAAGCCCTTCTCTGGAGGATATCCCACCTGTAGCTATCAGGGAGGCCTTCTTCTGTAGTTGCAACATGAGTGTGGAAAACCACCTTAAAGGAGATCTACTTAATCACTTAATGTCTTCTTCTTTTTTACTCTTTGGTGCTGGGCAAAATCTTCCTTGTTTCTCCAGGTTTTTGGAGCAAAATTAGATTGTCTATTTGTGTATGTGTGACCGAACTACTGCTTTAATTGCTTTGTTTTTATACTGTGACATGTTTTAGTCTGGTTGCTGGAATTTTGCTATTTTTATTATTTTTATTGTGCTTTATTATTTGTTAGCTATGCTCACTGTTAGCTGTAAAACGGTGGTGTACAAAAGAAGAATAAAATAAATAATCCAAGGGGAAATGGCAAGATGCCAGCTAATCTCTATGAAATTACTGCCTGGTATTCCTTGTCTTACATGCTTGACTCTTCTCTAAATTGGGGGTGGTCCTACCTTCTACAAACCCAAACTCAAACCTTCATACGCTACTAGTTGTTTGGCAGTTTTTCTAACTCTGAAGTTTTTCTCTTTGTATGTCAACTGGTTTCAGTTTTTTCAAAAAGCCATGCTTAAAACTGGACTTCATCACGATGACTTTCAAACGCAAATTAAGAACAAATGGTAAACCAAACGTAATGCGAGTCACAAAGGAAACAAGAGGTTCTCAAGGATTTTAACACATTTTTCTGGTCAAGGCCATGCTTTTGTAATTCTGGTCATGGTCACAGACTTCATTTTTTCAGTTTGTTTAAGTCTTTTGAAGTTCATTGTCCCTGTTCAGCTAACTTCACTTTGCTGATCTCAATCAGTTCATGATCATTAATTTAAGCTTTCTTCTGCCACTATATAATTCTCAGCTATTTCCTGCTTGCTGGATAGAACCTGATCTCAAATGCTCCATCTTTGAAACTTCTAATTTCTGAAAGAGAAATTATTTCCCTGTGCTGACTTTATATCCTAATGTTCTGACACCATGGGTGCCAACTCCCTATGGCCCGGGAAGCCCAACATTCCCCATGAAGGGGCTGGGCACCCACAAATTTTGGTGCCAGGGCCATGCATGGCACCCACAGCCCCAGGCACCCACAGTTGCGGGGATGAATTGGCATTTGTGTCTGATACATATATTATTTAGTGACATTCTAGTTCCAAGCTAGAAAATGCCTTTCCCTTTGTTGTAGTCAACCATTTAGCAACTTTGATTCAAGTCTAGTGAGTCTGCTATTTCCCTGAACATTCTAGCTGCTTATCCTCCAAAAGCAGTAGTTAAAACAGGGATACTGTCTCACTACATTTTCTGTAAACCACATTAAAAGATCAAGTCATACTGTATGTTAAACATACTCTTTGGGTTTCATATTTAAACGAACCATGCAGATTACAATTCCCACTTCACCTATAAATCAGCGGCAGGAAACAGTATAGAGCATGATCAGGATCTTTGCAGATACCATAGGAAATCTATTTGGTAATTTTCATTGGTGTGCGTTGTTACTAGTCTGGTATGTTCAGTGGCAGAATCTTTCACTGGGGTTTCTTGTTACTCTTGTACTACTCCAGCACAAGGGAAGGCTTTTAGAGCAACTGATTTGTATGTGTAAGGTCTCATACTCCATCTCCAGCATCTCCAGGTATGTACTGGGAAAGACTCCCGTGAGTCATTGTAGACAATATTGATCTAGCATGGCCAATGGACAGGAAAGGTGGGAGTTGTAGCCCCTCAAAAAACATTCTTATTTATTTATATCTATGCATTTCCAGTTTTTATTTTACATACATTTATAATCTTACCATCTTCCCAAGCAGACTTCCCATCCTATCCTTCAGTGACATCCTGAGCTGGCTGCATCTCTGTCAGTTTCTTCACTCCATTTCGTCCCTTCACTTCCCTTGTTTTGTCAACTGCTCTTCAAAGGTTCGTCCCTACTTGAAGATTATATTTACAGTAATGCCATATCGTTTTAAGTATTCTCCAAGACATCACCACTCGCTCCTTATCTTCCTCTCTAGCCAGTTCCTTATTTTAGCCGTCTGCAAATTCTATTAATTTATGCAACCATTGGTCTTTTGTCAGGATAACCTTTTCTTTCCAGTTTCTTGCATAAACTGCTATTGTGGCTGCTGTTGCATTGTAAAAATAAATTGTGTCCTTTCTTTTCTCCTTTCCTATTATAGCTAGAAGAAAGCCTTCTGGGTTTTTTTTTTGAATGTGAGGAAAAAAATTTTAAATTCCTCATATACCATCTTCCTTTTTTTTGTTTTTGTTTACATAGCCACCACATATGTATTAAAAAGCCTTCCATTTCTAAACACTTCCAACACAGTGTAGCCCCACCAGTCAATGGAGGGCGCCATGTTGGCTACTCCCAGTGCGGACCGTAGGGAGCTAAATGGGCCACTGCTCTGACTTGGTATAGGGCAGCATCTTCTGCTTCCTATGATTCTATTCAGACACCTGTTCTTTCTCTTCGATGATTAAGCACAGAATGTTCCCTAAAGTTGTCTAATTCAACACAACAAACAACAACAAACACCTCGTAGCTGTACCTCTTGGGCTATTGAGTTCTACGTTTATTTCATATTCTGCTTGTAAGTCCTGAAGCTACAGCCCATCAGCTTCATTGTGAACCTAAGTTCTAGTCTTCTTGTTGTTGTTTAGTCGTGTCCGACTCTTCGTGACCCCCTGGACCAGAGCACGCCAGGCACTTCTGTCTTCCACTGCCTCCCTCATGCTGGTAGCTTCGAGAACACCGTCCCACCATCTCGTCCTCTGTCGTCCCCTTCTCCTTGTGCCCTCCATCTTTCCCAACATCAGGGTCTTTTCCAGGGAGTCTTCTCTTCTCGTGAGGTGGCCAAAGTTCTAGTCTTAGGAAAGGGTGAAACTCTTTCTCTCCAAACCAATTATGTTATAAACCTCATTCATGTCTGCCTTTCTTCTAAACTGAAAGTCACAGCCTTTCCTGTGTTGCAATGTTCTGCCATGCTAAGAATGTTTTAATATTAATTTAATTGTTTCCAAAGCTGGTCCACTCTCCAGTGCTGGAGTGCCTAGCCATCTAACATCCCCCCCCCCCCCGCAGCTGACAGCATTACTGTTATTCCTACTGTTATTTACTCTTACTTGTTTGATAACAGTGTCTTTGGATGCAGACTCAGTTAAAGATCATGGTGCAGTTGGGTAAATATTCATTTATAATCTGGATAAGCTATTTACTTGGCAAATGCGCTTGATGTTGCCACTGCCACAGCTTCTCTATCACCTGCAAGACGTCTTTAACATCTCCCAGATTTACTTTTTATTTTACTTACTGGCAAGAATTCAGCAAATGCGCACGCACATCTGTAAAATGTTTGTGTGATCTTCTTTTTGAATGCTTGACAAATTAAGTCCTGTGAAAACTGATAATGCAGTGCAATGAATGACATTTTAATAATCACAGAAAATAAGCCTGATGTTAAGTAGAATGTTTAGCGGCATCTTCTCCCTGGTTATTAAACATCTATTTAAGTAGCCGAATTATACATCTGTCAACAATGTTTAGAACAAGAATAAAACTTTCTTCCATGGCAAAAGGTTATTTGAAACAAAATACACAGTATAATAAGTAGGTTTAGTTTTGAAGGTTTGGGGACAGCCTCTCTTATTCACTGCTCTGTGCTCCTTGGCAGCAGTGCCCATGGCAACGCTCCCTGGTACAAGGAAGACTGCAACAATACTGCAGCTGTTCCTATCATAAGAAAGAGGGGAACTGAATCACTAGTGCATGGCTTTCTCAAGGCTGCCATTCTCTCTGAGCAAGGCTCAGGAGTGTCACTGGCAAGCACCCAATCCGGATGGAGTAAGAGACACTTCGTCCACAAAGTAACTGAATGAGTGCAGCGCCATGACTGACTGACTGACTGACTGATTGCAGATCTACAAACCTTTGGCTTCCTCAGAAGTGTTCCTGTGTGACTGAATTCCCGTGGGCTGGGGTTGAATGAATAGAACTGGATGCTTTAATTTTTACTGTCAGGAGAAATGGTAATGTGAATGTGGAGGAGGAATATTAATTATGCTTGGCAGACCTTCTTCAAACTTAAAAAAAAATCTCAACTGCACACGCACAAAACAGCACAAAGAAGGAGTCTAAGGAGCTGATAAGTGGTGGAAGCTTTTGTACTGCAGACTTGTAGAAAACAGGTGGGTAAAGGAAAATTATTTGTCATTCTCAGTTTATCAGTTTCATAATTTTATTTTTGCTTTAAAAAAAAAGCCACAGAATTTAAATATATAGTTTTTAAAAACATTTGAAAGGCTATAACATGGATTAAAAAATAAAATATAATACCATAAAACCCTTCCTTCCTGTCATCTGCCCTTTCTCTGTCTGGTCAAGTAAACCAGTTCTTTACATTAGGAAGATGCAAAGTCTGGGGTAGGAGCTGACTTCTTCCGGAAGAGAGCTGCAAACTGGGGAATCCAAAGTACCCTTCCGCCTGGCCTATTCACATATGGTTGATAGAATGCCAGAGTGTATGGGGTGTTAGCGGAGGGGTAGTACCTCTGGTGGGGGACACATCATGCTCCTTCTGGCCTAGTTTGTCCACCTTTGGTCCCCACCCTGCACTCAGCTCTTACCTGGGGCTCCTAGAGCTGTCAGCATGCAACAGGAGCCACACCCCAAGGAACGGTTTCGACTGGCTGGCTAAACCAGGTGAGGGTAGCTGATGGGTCTCAAACCCTTGGTGAGTTAGGGACTTCCCCTGCAGGTGAAGACAAGGCTCTGGTGGATTGTGCAGATGAGAACAACAGTGGGTCCAATGGCCAAGAAGGCGATTTCTGCATGTGCTGTAGAGACACGAGGGGCAGATAGGGCTTGTCAACTAGGTGGTCCATCTAGGAGAAGGAAAACTCTGATCCTAAACCTCCACTGCCTTGTGAGATACCTTTGGGAGAAGAAAAGGATAAGGAGTAAACCCTGTACAAATCCAGAGTAGATGTCCTAAGGCAGTTGGATGGTGCCTTGTGCCCCTTGTACGCCTCCTCCCACCAAGCTGGTGCCAAACGTCTTGCTCTTTCTTTGGGCCACATCAGCAAGGCTGAGGGCAGGGTCATCTGGGCAGCTGAGGACCTCCACACGCACTGCCCAGGCTTGCACCCTGCGGAGGCCACTTTGGTGCTGCTAACGCAGCAGTTTGACTTCACCCGTGGAGGAGCAACCCACTGTCTCTTGAGACAGATGGATGACGACGGCAGCAGCAGCAGCAACTGATCAAAAGCCATTCCCAGAGGGATAGAAGAGGCAGTGTGAGCAAAGGCTATTTAAGTGTCAGCTGGACAGCTATTAGCAGGGACTGTCATTTTGGACTTTAACTGCTGGTCCTCCTATTCCTACTGCTTGCAAGGAAAGACCAGCCAAATCTGGTCAGCCAGCTAGCCAAGGGACCATTAGCATCTTGGGCCAAAGTGAGGACATCCCATCCTCCACAGCCTGAAATACCCACTGCAAGGTATGCTTCCTGGTATGCAGAGATAACACTCAGTGCCAATACAGACTGCATCAGTGCAGTGTAGGTAGTTTGAGCAGCTGGGAGCAAAGTAGCCACTTATGCATCATGAGAAAAGAGTAAAAAAGACTGCACAGATCTGCATGTGCTGATTTAATATATATAGATAGAAATATAGAAAAATCACTGTAATAGAATTACAATATATCTCACCATAGAGGAAGAACTGTGACCGGGTGAACTGTGGGCTTGCTCTGCTGTCCGGATGCTACCAATAGGTTTCTTCTCTTAACCAGACTTGGACTAAACAGGCCTTCAAACAGAGGACGGCCCTGTGTAAAGCAGGGAGCAGAGCCAAGACACAAGGAAGAGGCAGTCTGGACTCACTGTAACATCTGGCCCTTCACTCCGCTACTGCCACCACCATGGAAGAACCCCATTTACTGATTTTAATGCTTTGTTTTGTTGCTTCTCTGAGGGTGTTGCATTTATCACTGTGATGTATATTATGGGATGGTTTGTAGCCACTCCACTCCTCACTCTTAGGTCTATCAGTTCCAGTATTCTGCTTCCTATTCTGGCCTCTGAGAAGCCTTCCAGCTAATTAAAAATGTGCTCACCCTCTCCAATTCTTATTGAACATTATTCATTTGCTTATTGCATTTATATGCCCCCTTTATCTTCCAAGGATCTCAAGGTGGTGTACGTGGTTCTCCTCCTCCTCGTTTCATCCTCACATCAACCCTGTGAGGTAGGTTAGGCTAAGACACGGGTAGTCAACCTTTTTATACCTACCACCTACTAATGCATCTTTCTTGATGGTAAAGTTTCCTTACCGCCCACCAGTGCTCGATGGAAGGAGGATTCATCTTGTGCCATAGAACCCCCCCCCCCCGCCGCCCACCTAGAATCCTGAAACGCCCACTAATGGGTGGTAGGGACCAGGTGGACAACCCCTGGGCTAAGAGATGGTGACTGGTTCAAGGTCACCCAGTGAGCTTCATGGCTAAGTGGGGATTCAAATCCTGCTCTGCCAGGTCCTAGTCCAACATTCTACACCACACCGACTTTACTATATGAGCAGTAAACTGCTTCAGAACGTGGAGATGTCATATAACTATGCATTTTAACTTTAATTGTAAGTCACTTCCATTGGATTGAAAAATGGTGTCTAAATACTATAAAAATGGCCATCATGCCAATTCCCCCTTTGATGTATATATTCAAGTAGGGATTTCTTCATTCAGGGTTTAGCAGTCAGCTCTTTTACTGAGGTAGGAAACTTGAAGACCAAGTGCCTGCATGTTTGCTAAGAATTTTCCTGTGTTCCCTAGAGCTTATTCCCGGATAGGCATGCCTAGAATGGCAGCCACTGTACTTTTGGTGGAACCAGAATATCCTCTTTTTCAGCAGATTCTTAAATTATCATTGTGGCAGTACTTCTTGAAGTGAAAATAGTATTCTGCTCACTGGCAGTACTGCTACCATGCTTTGGTGCAGGGATGCCAACTCGCCCACCACATGGGGGTGCATCACGTGACATGTCATGTGACGTCATGGGATGCATCCCGCCCCCATGATGACAACACTCCCACACTGAGCTGGGCTCCATCCTCGGCCTCCTTCTCCCCATGGCATGTGCCTGGCAAGGGCAGGATCCATGGAGGGCGATCTTTGCCCTTACTCATCCCAGCCCCCTCCCGGCTCCTGGGCTCCCACACAGGGGCTGCGGCATGTGGCGGTGGTGGAGGATGTCAGCCCCTTGCGCCCCATATATCCGGTGCCCCTGCTTTGGTGTATTACCAAAAGAGTCATTTGAGGAGATACCAAAAATTCTTCTCAGGTTGAAGGTTCTTTTGACCAGTAGCTGTGAAAGTTGGTTGGCTGAAGGGAGTCATCTTCCTTCATTTTAGCAGATTCTCCCAAAATACCATGGTGGAGTACTGAAGAATAAACAAGGTGTGGATTGCAGCCAAAGCCCAACTCTGCACAGAATACCAGGGGAGACAACAAAACCAGCTGGTGAACATACAGGAAATTTAGGACCGTTTCAAAGGCAATACATAAAACACACATATACTCAATAGTCAATAATATAATGACAGGACTGTAGATTTCTAAATAACATACAAATTTCAGAGGCTGTTAAATTAATGGCATAGAGCTAAGACTTCAGATACAAGCATTCTTGTGAAATTTATTTTCATGAGCTTCTATAGTCTACAGCCTCTTCATTCAGTTTTGAATAATGGTTCAATTGAGCTGTAAAAGCTTCTAAAGTTGGAAACTTCTGACAAGTTAATTTCAGCCACACAGGGTAAAAATCCTCCTCCACCTCCCAGCCAGATAAAAGCTTCCATATCATGAATGTAGCAGTCATTCTAAGGAATTTAGAAAACAACAAAAATGACGTCAACCCTATCTTGCCAGGAAAAGAAAAACACATATAGTGGTATGCTTTAGGGAGAAAGTAGATTACACTAAAACACTGCTATTCCAAAGAATAAAGAGAAATACAAACCTAATGTGGAGCAGCGGGGGGGGGGGAATAAAGTGGAATGCCTTATAGAGAGAATAGAATCATAGAATTTTAGAGTTTGGAAGGGACCCAAGGGTCATCTAGTCCAACCCCCTGAAATGTAGGAATCTCAGCTAAAGCATCCATGGCAGATGGCCATCCAACCTCTGCTTTAAAACCTCCAAGGAAGGAGAGTCCACAACCTCCCGAGGGAGACTGTTCCACTGTCAAACAGCTCTTACTGTCGGAAAGTATTTTCGCATGTCTAGTCGGAATCTCCTTTCTTGTAACTTGGAGCCATTGGTTCGAGTCCTACCATTCAGAGCAGGAGAAAACAAGCTGGCTCCACCTTCCACGTGACAGCCCTTCTTTTCCAGGCTAAATATACCCAGCTCCTTCAACCGATCCTCATAAGGCTTAGTTTCCAGACCTTGATCATCTTGGTTGCCCTCCTCTCCACATGTTCCGGCTTGTTAACATCCTTCTTCAATTGTGGTGCCCAGAATTGGACCCAGTATTCCAGATGTGGTCTGACCAAGGCAGAAGAGAGTGGGACCATTACTTCCCTTGATCTGGACACTAGACTTCTGTTGATGCAGCCTAGAATAGCATTAGCTTTTCATGCTTCTGCATCACACTGTTGACTCATGTTAAGCTTGTGGTCCACCAGGAGCCCTAGATCCTTTTCACATGTACTGCTAGTAAGCCAGGTGTCCCCCACCCTATATTTGTGCATCTGGTTCCTCCTGCCTAAGTGGAGAACCTTAAATTTATCCCTACTGGAATTCATTTTGTTATCTTGAATTGCATGAATTGCACTAAATAATAAACTACCAAGCTTTTGTAGTCATCATGTAGTGGGACCCCCTACAAATAGCCAGTGAAGACCTGTTCCTCACTCCTGTTTTAGATTGTGGGCCTTAGGACAAGGGCTCCCTTAGTACTGATTTTTGTAAGTGACTCAGAGAGCCTCTTTGACTAAAGGGTGGCTTATAAACTAATTAATTAATTAATTAATTAATTAATTAATTAATTGTATGTACTGCTATGATCTGCGCATTGTGAAATGTAAGGTACCAACATATTGTTTGTAGAAATCCTCCATTTGACATCCTGGTATAACTACTGAAGGCAAAGTAAGCCAATTTGTCTACGCAAACCAAGCAGGGATGCATTGCCAACCATTGCCTCAAAATTCAGAAAATAAACTAGAGGAGATTATTATGTGCTGTTTAAAAAAAGCGAAAACAGTACATTTAAGAGAAATTCTAAAGTTGTTTAGAATTTGTTAGAATCATCTAACAAATGATTTAGTAATATATAATGGACAGTACAGAGGAGATTTAGCTCTGTTAGATCTGACTAGAGCCAGACTATCAGTCAAAGAAAGAAGTAATGATTTGGTAGCACTGCAAAATTTGTGAAGAGTGCCTTCTAACAGATGTCCCTTTCTTTGAACATTTTCAGAACTCTTCACTGCTATGGAAATGATCTGAATACTATAACCAACAATCAGTTAAGAAAAGCTGTGAAGTTCTGAGCAATTAAAGTTTGTGAGTTTAATTATTGCTATGACAGTATGTAAATTTATGGGCTATGCGTTTCACTAAAAATATTAATACCAACAATTTAAAAAGTGCTTAAATACATCATAAGCAGCTAGGGAAGTGGTTGGTTCTTTGGACAGCAGTGGAGTTAAAGGTGTGCTAAAGGAAGCAAAGGGGATTGTGCAGAAGCTGATTTAATCATTTCCGTTTGTTTTTACTGCGGGAGATGGAACATAGATACTGGTGCCTGGAGTGACATTATCAGAAACAGAATCTGAAGAAATGAGACAAATAAGAGGGACAAGAAACAAAGTTCTGGGCAGTTTGGCAAAAAAATTAGAACTGGGAAGAGGTTAACATAATATTCTTTTAAAAAAACTGGATCAGGTTTTTTGGAAAGGTAGAATAGGTAGGAGTGTTTATATGAATCAGAATAACTTCTGACCATAACTAAATACATAAATTCTAACTACATAACTAAAACCATATGCTTCTGTGTGCTGAATTAATATTTGATTACTTTTATTAGTTCTGTTATCAATAAAGTTGCTGTATTATACATGTGTTTCTTGACTGGTCTCACTAAAGGTGGGATCAGATAGTTTGTATCTGTGACGGCAGCAAAAATCAAGAGATCCTAGATACCTAGCAGGAACCCAGGTGAGGGCTATACACCTTAGAGAGAAGGTGGTCCAGTGAAGTTGAGGTAGATCTGAGGGTGATGTCAGAGAACCACAAAGCAGAAGCAAAGTGGCATGACACCTATTAGTCATGATGGCTGTATGCTACCTGCAAGATCAGAGGAGGTATAGGAATAGGACTTTCAGGATGCTGGAGAGATTCAGAAAATAAACTGAGTGAGGCAATTAAATACTGGCTTGGTTATGGAAACAGTCTAGAATAGGTAACGGAATGTGATTAATTTCTAATTATGTTTTATTTTCTATAATGGGTAAGTACACAAACTGAAAAATCACCTTTTTTCTAAGAACAATTTCTCATTTTTAAATAACTTGTTACCATACCAAATTCTAAGTAAAAGCATAACTGGTTTTGGGAAAAATTGGTCTGAGACCCTGTTATTTGCACCATGTCTAAGTGCTATAACGCTGTACCAAGTGTTGGGAGTAGGTTGATTGGACTAATTAAAGTCCTGAAGGTTAAACGAGTATTTAGAGGAAGCAGCCAGAGAAAAATAAAGATATCTTCCTGGTGGTAGTGCTGAAGTTAACAAGAAAGAGGAATTGTTTTGGCTGGTTTGCTTGCCTCCCTAGCCTCTCATAGTGCAAGCTTCAGACTGTGTCACCCTAGCCTCTGAATGTCAGTATCTTGGGAACAACAATCAGGGGAGGGCTACTTCACTCAAGCTCTGCTTGTGGGTTTCCTGCAGGCATCTTGTTGGCCACTTGTTGCTGGGATAGAGGGAAAAGCCATCTGCATGCGCACTTAGTAGCATTAGTCCCACTGAATTCAACGAGGTTTACTCCTAATTATGCGTACATAAGATTCCAGCTCTAATGGCTAAGATCAAAAGGTATGAGATGGAAGTCTCTGGTTCTTGTTAAATTTCATCAATTATTGCATGGCTTGATGCAACCGCTATCCCTCAACTTCAGCCACCTTTTGTAGCGTACTTGCTTGCCTTGCAGGGTCATTTTAAGTGTGACTCACAGGTCATGTATGGGTCATTCCATATCAAGTGATCCAATTTTTTTTTACCTCATGTCATCCAGTTTTCTTAATACTTTGTACACTTGTTGAATGATCAAGACTAAGTCTAAATCTAAAATTTTATTTTTTTTATCTCATCCTGTTTTTGAGTTATGAGGGTTTCAATTTCATTTTTGGGGGGGACATTGCCAGACTACACAAAAACCTTAAAAGCTCAGCCCAGAATTGAGATATTTCAAAAATAAAAAACCAATTTCTTCAAATGTCATATGATGGGCCCACTTTAAAATTTAAAGTTACATAATTTAATTTTTTAAAGTTATTTTAAAAAGTGATTAAATTTTTTCCCCAAATTGTATTATTTCATACTTCTAAGAGCTTCCAGCAAAATTTCATCTTGGTATCTCAATGGGATAACATTAAAAACATATTTTGTACATACATGTTGGGCTTATTGGGTTCTATTTAGGATAAATGAGTCGTCTTTGGTTAAAGTATAACAGAATAAACAAGACTTCAAAGTATAATATCAGTTACTTCAGGCATTTCTTCAAAAAGTTATTCAATTAAACAGTATCTGAAAAGCTAGTGAGGCTTTTCTTTTTCAAAATGTGTTCCACAGCAGAGTAATAACTTGCTGCTGCCTGACAGAATTAACGCTTTGAAAGCATCCCTGTTAGTACGTCATTTCATGAACACTACAACAAAATACATATCAAACATAATTATGGAAAAAACCTTACACATCAAATGGGTCTAAAACATTTATTCTTCCATTCATTATACTTTATACCAAACCCTTTTCAATAGAATTTGTTGCACATGATGTTTCATTTTTTGTCAAAGTGTAAGCGTGGCCAGTTGCAGTCCTTGGTTTGACACCCGGTGTTAGAACTTCTGCTCGCCTGACCTTAAGAACATCCCAACTAAATGTGTAAGCAAATTATGATGCTGAGCCCGGCAAGTGTCAGAAGGGCAGAGTTACGTCTTCACTTTCAAAGTCCACCGACAGCACACAGGTCAACCACCATTTTTTATTGTATTCACAGGTTACATACCTAGTTATCTCAGCCATATCCAGAGATTTTGTACCTCCTTCATTGTCGAACTTCTCACTCTCATTGCTAAAGGAGTACACTTTGGTCACAATTTCTGTTGGACTGGATGTAGATGGAACAAAGCAATGAAATCCTTGTATTCCCTTGATTGATTTCAGTGTTTCAAAGCGTTGTTTTAGGAATGTTCTTTTCTGCACTCCTCATTTGTTGAAAATGACAACTCGGTAGAAGGAGTGTTATCTTGGCACCAGTTAAAGAGTTCCAGTGGTGTCATAATTTTTTTTGCTATGTACAGTATTTTGTTGTAACTGTAAAATTTTAGATTTAAACTTAGTTTTGATTATTCAACAAATATACAAAATGTTAAGAAAATTGGATGACATGAGGTAAAAAAGTAGGATCACTTGATATGGAATGACATGTATGTGAAAAGCTTTTGGCACTTTGTATTTAGTATTTAAATAACTTTTTTTGAAATTATTATACATTTAATGAATTAAAATGCATCTCCTACTTCATCAGTTGAATATGAACATTCATAATCTTTCTTTTTAAAAAGGTTCTAACATGTCAGGACTACTTACACAGTAATCCTTTTGATCACAATAGTGCACTGGCTTACAGATCAAATAAGGAAGTGTTGAGTAACTGAATGCAATCTTCAAATAGATACAACAGATTCCCAAATGACACCCTGTTAAAGGTTTGGGTGCACTCTTGCAAGGAAAAACAGCAAATAATGCTGGAAGGAATTTATGCTAGTATGTGGTCCAGTTGCTAACATATGGCTTAGGTGATGAACTGAAAACTGTTTGACACTGAACTCCTAGGTGGTTTGATGGCAAGTCACACTGTTATATGCAGTGCTATAAATGTAAATTGTGATCTATTTATGAGAAAATAAATAAAACAAGGATCATTATGAGGCTAAGTAGCAGACAGGTGTTGGTTAATTGATCATCAGCAATTGTGACTATCTCTACAAAAGTCAAAATTTTAGCAGTTTGATGGCGCATTCAGATGTGTTTTCACACAATGCCAAGGAGGAAAGACGTCAGCAATGCTCTTAGAGAAGCAATTGTTGCTGCCCATGAAACTGGGAAGGGTTATAAGACCATCTCTACCCAATTTAACGTGCATTATTCTACTGTAAGAAAGATTATTCAAAAGCGGAAAACATTCAAGACAGTTCCCAATCTTCCCAGGAGTGGACGTCCCAGCAAATTCACCCCAAGGTCAGACCGTGCAATTTTCAGAATTGCAAGAAACCCAAGAGTTCCATCACAGGATCTACAGGCCTCATTTAGCATCAGTGTTACAGCTCATGACAGTACAACTAGAAAAAGACTGAACCAGTATACAGTAGGTTGTTTGGAAGGGCTGTCAGGAGAAAGTCTCTTCTCTCTAAAAAGAACATGTCAGGATAGTTTACAAAGTTGCATCTGAAGAAACTACAAGACTTCTGGAACAATGTCCTTTGGACAGACAAGACCAAAGTGGAGTTGTTTGGCCAAAATGCATAGCACCACATTTGGCCAAAACCAAGCACAGCATATCAGCACAAACACCTCGTACCAACTGTTGAGCAGGGTGGCGAAGCGGTGATGAGTTGGGCTTGCTCTGCGGCCACAGGACCTGAGAACCTTGGAGTCATTGAGTCGACTATGAACTCCTCTGTACAGAGAAGTATTCTAGGGTCAAACTCGAGGCCATCTGCCCAAAGGCTGAAGCTTGGCTGAAACTGGGTCATGCAATAGGACAATGGTCCCAAGTACATCAGCAAATCTACAACAGAATGGCTGAAAAAGAAAAGAATCAAGGTGTTGCAATGACCCAGTCAAAATCCAGACCAGAGAGCCGTGCATAAACAAATGCCAGCAAATCCAACTGAAGCAACGGTGTAAAGAAGAGTGGGCCAAAAATCCTCCACCACAATGGGAGAGACTGATAAAGTCATCAGAAAACGATTACTTCTAGTTATTGCTGCTAAAGGTGGTTCTATTGAATCGTAAGGTGTACTTAGTTTTTCACACATGGCTTCTCCATCTTGGTTTTATTTTTGTTAAATAAATCTTGACACAGTGTAATATGTCCTGTGTTGTTGTTCCATCTGTGGTTATATTTACCTAATTTTAAAACCTAAAGAACACATGATTTTTATTATGTCCTAATATGTAAAACCACAGAATTCAAAGAGGGTGTACTTCCCCCCCCCATGGAAGGTAAAGGTAAGACCCCTGAGAATGTATAACTTGCTGTTGAAATGGAATACGCAGGATGAAACGGTTAAATCTGCAATGATTAAATGGGCACAAGATATTGGTCATAACATTATGTTTGCGGACTGGGAACAGTTGTGGACCACCGGTATGAAATTTACGGCATGTAATGCATTAAGAGAGAATATTATGAAAATGATATACAGGTGGTACATGACACCAGTCAAGCTTGCAAAAATCTATCATTTGCCCGATAATAAATGTTGGAAATGTAAAGAAAATGAAGGTACATTCTTTCACCTTTGGTGGACGTGCCCAAAGATTAAGGCTTTCTGGGAGATGATCTATAATGAAATGAAAAAGGTATTTAAATATACCTTCCTGAAGAAACCAGAGGCCTTTCTCCTGGGCATAGTCGGCCAATTGGTGCCAAAGAAGGATAGAACTTTCTTCATGTATGCAACAACAGCAGCAAGAATACTCATTGCAAAGTATTGGAAGACACAAGATTTACCCACCCTGGAAGAGTGGCAGATGAAGGTGATGGACTATATGGAATTAGCGGAAATGACTGGCAGAATCCGAGACCTGGGAGAAGAGTTGGTGGAAGAAGATTGGAAGAAATTTAAAGACTATCTTCAGAAACACTGTAAAATTAATGAATGTTAAAAATGATGTTGGATTGAAAATAAGAGGCACTAGCAACAAAGTTAATGAGAATATGCAAAAATGAGTTGATAATGGATGAAAATATAGAGCTATAATATGTTAAAATATAGAGTTAAGATAAACGAAAGAGGGTAAGGATTTGCTGATTTGATTATTTAAATGGGAATACAGAAAGGGGAGGTGTGAGGAAGTCAAGGAAACAAGCTAATGAGTTTAAAGTTATAAAAAATGGGTTTGTTTTTAACTCTTTTGTATCTATTTGTTTTTTGTACTTTGTATTTTTATTTTTTATGTATTTTTGTAGGTTTTTCTTCTTTTTTTGTATTTTGTAAATTTGTTTTTGTAAAATTTCAGTAAGTATTATATAAAAAAACAAAAAAAAATCCTCCTCAAAAAAAAAAAAAAAGGTAAGACCCCTGTACAGTTAAGTCCAGTTGAATTTGACTATGGGGTACGGCGCTCATCTCACTTCAGTTAAAGGGAGCCGGTGTTTGTCTGCAGACAGCTTTTCTGGGTCATGTGGCCACCAGACTAAACCACTTCTGATGCAATGGGACACTGTGTCGATTCCCTGAGCACACAGAAATGCTCTTTACCTTCCTGCCACAGTGGTACCTATTTATTTACTTGCACTGGTATGCTTTTGAACTGCTAGGTTGGCAGAAGCTGAGACAAAGCAACAGGTGCTTATGCACAGATTCCAATGACTGTATATTATACAGTGGTAATTTGGGATGCGAACAGGATCCGTTCCGGAGCCCCATTCGCATCCTGAACAGAACGTAAGATGCGACTGCACGTCTGCGTGTTTCGCCGCTTCCGCGCATGATGTCATTTTGACTGTCTGCGAATGCACAAGCGGGGACACCCGGAAATAACACGCTGTTACTTCTGGGTCGCCGCAGAGTGCAACCTGAAAATACTTACCCTGAAGTGTATTTATCCTGAGGTATGACTGTACAGTGGTACTTCGGTTTAAGAACAGTCTGGTTTAAGAACGATTTGGTTTACAAACTCCGCAAAACTGGAAATAGTGTCTTGGGTTGAGAACTTTACCTTGGTCTAACAATGGAATCCGAATGGTGGAAGGGCACTGCCTGCGGGAGGCCTCATTAGGGAAAGCCCACCTCAGTTTAAGAATGGTTTTGGTTTAAGAACGGACTTCAGGAATGGATGACGTTCCTAAACTGAGGCATCACTGCACAGTCCAGGAAGATGTCCCTTACTCCTGAGCTGAACTGACAGAGGGGTTGCAATCTAATTATTTATGGGCTTGTCCTAAGGCATTTTGTACCTCAGATGGAAAACCCCGATGGGTTCTATCTCCAGTGATATGTGAGACTAATAATTTATATAGCCTCCTCAATGCATTTGCTGAGTAGGAAACAAATGTAGGTCTCTGTCCTCACAATATATACTTGCACATTTATGCTGTTTTTGTACCAGCCCTGGGCGAGATGCGGGGCGTTTGGGCGGGGTCCGAGGTGGGCGGCAGGCGGCTGGGAAAGGAGGCCCCCTCACCTGGCCGGGCGGGGGGGAGAGAGAGCGAGGGGCCGCATTCCCCGGGCGAGGCGGGGGGGGGGGAGGCCTGGGGCTGCCCGTCGTCCCCCCCCCCGTCTGCGCGCGCGCCTGCGTCGGAAAGGACCCCCGCCCGCCCGCCCGCCGGCCGAGATGCGGAGCCCCGTCTCGGGCGGCTTCGGGGACGCGCCTCCCGCTCCCGGCGCAGCCCCGCGCCTGCCGAGCTCGCCTCCACTCCACTTCCGGTGCGGAGGGGGCGGGGATGTTTTATTTTTCAAGGGAGGGGGAGAGGAAGAAAAAGGGAAACGGGGCTATTAATAGCGCCGCTGCCTGATTGGTTTAGGGAAGCAATATATATATATATATATATATATATAAATATATATGTATATCTCAAGCGGATTTTTGACCACGTGATTTTCCATCCGAAAACTCCAAGATGGCGGGTGCCGTCACGGGCTGATTCCGTTGGCGGCGCGCGCACCGCTGTGCCAGCGCCAAAGGGCCCGCCGGGCGCGTGTCCCTCCTGCCTCCTCCGCTTGCCGCCGTGAGGGTCCCTCGCCGCCGCCCCCTCGCCCCCCGTCTTCGCGCGCAGGTCAGTGTAAGCGGCGGCGCGACTTCCCCGCCGACCCTCCTCCCTCCCTCCCTCCCTGGCGGCTGCGGCGGGGGGGCAGTTCTTCTCGGGGGGGGGGTGAGGATGGTTATTGTTATTGTTATTCCCCTCAGTGGTTGTGCTCTTCAGGTCGGGCGGCGAGGATGCGCTGCCCCCCCCCCCCCGCTTTAAAGAGATGAGCAGCTCTCGCCCGCTGCCTTCCAAAGGCGCCTTTTTCGCCTCCCCGGTTTCACGGGCCGCGGGCGGGGGGGGGGTGAATGGACGCCGTGTGTGTGTGTGTGTGTGTGTGTGTGTGTGGTGGGGTGACTGACGCCTGGGCGCGCCAATCAGGGCCCCGCCTGCTGCCTTGGCGGGCGCTTTTGAGCCGCCGTCTCCGCCGCCCCCCACGCTGGGCTGTGGAGGGGGAGGGCGGGCCTCGGGGTCCTTGATCGACACCTGCGCCGGCCTTGCCCCCCCCCGTGCCGCCCCGGCGCGCTCTCCCTGGGCGCGGAGGGGAGGGAGCCGCCCTTGGCCCGCCCCGGGGCTGCCGGAGCCTCTTCATTGATCCCGAGCGAGAGAGCTCTGCTGGCGGCGGCGAGGGCGAGGGGTCCAGGAGCCGCGCCCGCCTGGCCCCTCCGCCGTCCGAGGCGCCCGAGGGTGAGTCTCTAACGGGGGACGGAGGCGAGAGATGCGGAGGCTGCGGCGCGGAGACGCCCATGGGGCGAGGCTGGGCGGCGCCCGCCCGCCCGCCCTCCCTCCCTCCCGGCAATCCGGCCGAGGCCGCGGAGGGAAGGGGAGGCGAAGGGCGGCCGGCCAGCCTCGCATCTCTTGGCGGGGAGGCCAAGCCCTTCCCGAGGCAGCTCTCGCTGGCTGCGCAGGCCCCTCCACAAGGTGTTCCCGGGGCTGGCCGGGCTCGGCTCGGGCGGCCAAGAGGGCAGTTGCGCTGCCAGAGCTTCCCGGGCCTTTCGGTGGTCGCCGCCCGCTTTGCGCGTGTCTGTCTGGGAGAGCTGAGGGTTTCCTTGCCTAATCTCTGTGCCTTTGGAGCCCCGAGTCTAGTCTCGCAGGGCGATTGGGAAAAGGAAATAGCAGCCAGAAGACGAGAGTTTTTGTTGCTGGGAAAGTGCTTTTAACTTTTACATATGAGGCTTGTTTACCGATTCGAGCATCTTTTCCATCTCTTCTTCCTTGGAGGTTTTTAAGCAGAGGTTGGACGACCGTCTCTCACAGATGCTTTAGTTGAGATTCCTGCATCGCAGGGGGTGGACTAGATGGCCCTGGCCCCCTTCCCGCTCTACAGTTATGTTCTCCTCATCTCATGTATCTTGGGTATAGTTCATTAATGGAGCGTTGCTTGCATAAGGTTTCATGCTCAATTCCTGGCATCATCCGAGATCCTTTTTAATTGGAAACAGGGCTCTAAACAGCCACTGCCACTTGAACTAGACAGTATCGGGCAAGATGGGCCACTGATCTGACATGAGATATGCATAAGAAACAGTCTTATACCAGTCATATGTATTTAATGAATATTTCTCCCTCCCACCCCTGGTTTGGGTTAAAACTGTCTGTTCTTCCTGTGCTGTATGTTCTTCACAGGTTGTGCTTGCTTACAACTTGTTCTCAATGTAATCTTGCTTTACCTTGGTCTTTCAGGCTCAAATACAGATGGGCAGGATGGAATGCCTGGGAGAAACAACAATGTCCCATATTGTCCTGGATCTGTATCCCCTTATGAAGCATTTGAGCCCTAGGGCTCATCCACACTTCCACTTTCCCCACCTCTTTTCCCCGTGAAAACCCACTCTTTATCACTGAATTAGAGCATATGTAAGTTGGATTTTTTGTGGATTGACATTTGCTCTGATTCATTGTTAGAGTGGGTTTTCCTGGGGAAAGTGGTGGGGCAAACAAAAAGCTTTTTAGACCTGCGTGTAGAAAGCATGGGACAAGCAGAAAACCTTGGAACTGTGCTTTCTAGGCACAGGGCAAGCAAAGTGCAGACATAGGGTTGACTTTTGCCTCTTCGTTTCTTACATCAGGAGCTGGCAGGATGGTGAGGGCACTTTTTTAGTACCTTGCACAGTTCTCATGCTGTCTTACTCGAGAGTAGGCTTCTGTGTGTCATTACTGTAAGAATGAAGGACACAAGAGTTTAGGTTTCTTTTTCTGGATTTGGAACTGCGAGATGAACGGTAAAAATGTTCATTCATCACCATATTAATATTTCCAGCTGTAGATATGCTGTAAAATATCTGGGGTTGCTTTGGAACCTGAGATCTTTGGTGGGGATGAAATGGACTGGGTGGTATGGTGTTACAGCAGAGAAGAAGGGGTCAAGAATTATTTTCCAGTGTGCGTCTTCTTTTCTTCAGATTGCACTTTCAGCAGCACTTTGCAACAGAAAAGATGTATGAGAAAAGATTTGTGAACTCAGTTGTCTAACCTGATATTTTTTGTAAGGTCCTGTGAGCAACTTTTAGAGAAGAGGCATTGCACAAATGCAAACATAAATAATTAAGTAACCTGTTCTTGCTCAAAATCGGTATGCTCACCTCTCAACGCTGTCAATATGCACTTTTTCTTATTGTCTCTTTAAAATCTATGAAACAGGTGGACCATTTTCAAAATTTGCTTTGACACTTTTCATTACTGACAAAACTATCTGTTGCAGCTAGGAAGCACAGCTATACACACTATACTCCAAGCCATTAGCAGCCGTGCCAGTTTTGCCCCTACTGATTCTGAGAAGAGTCCGCATTTCCCACTCTTAAACCCATCCTGTCAGCTCCTGATGGAAACAAGACAGTCAACCCAAGAATTATTTTTCTAGCAATATAGTAAGGCTTGGATACTTCATGAGGTAACAGGAAGAGGACAGCATAGGACATATTTACTGCTTCTTCATCTGGATTTCACCCTGAAAGACCAAATAAGAGTATTAATATGCGGAAAGTAAATTGGAAGCAAGCATAGTTTGTGACATTACACAACATCATTGCTGATCATGGGGCATGTATATGAAGGCACTAGGCTTGTCTTCTGGTTTTTGGGCATTGTGGGAGCCTTAACTCTGATTGTAAACTGGCAAGTTTAGCATTTTATTATTGACTTTTCTTGGTTTTTGAAAAGAAAATGCATTAAAATTTTATGGGCTGTTTAAACATGATAGTAGTTGTTTTCTAACATAAGTTTTGAACATAATTGGTAGTTCTCAATTATACATGCACTTCCATTCACACTCCAAGCTGTACATTGCTCCCTGAAGCAGCAAACTGAAGTTGAATGCAGAATATTACAGCATGAATTTGCATAAAGTTCGGTTTAAAAGTTCGAACAACTAACTGCATGGCAAATCATTTTTGAAAGTAAAAAGAGAGAATGTCTTAAACCCTCTTAAGTTCAGTAGAATGGCCTGGACAAATCTTGTCCAAATCTAAGAGCCATCTCTAAAATTTAGGAGCCAGAGTTAATAACTGACATTTTAATGTACCGGAACCAGGGTATATTTGATTTAAATCAAATCATTATAAATCACAAATTAAATCACAAATTAAATTACTAGGCAGTAAGACTTGATTTAAATCGGGGGGGGGGGTGTTACAGAAATACATTCCTGCTGGTATAATCTTAATATTTACAACCAGATGAAAGTTTCATTTTTGGAATAATAAATTTTCAGAGTAGTTTTTACAGTTATATAAAAAATTACTGATTTGGTTATACTATTAGAAATACATAGACAGATTATTATGAAATTACTGTGAGGTTTAATAAGTTAACTGTTTATATTTGGACAACTTTTCTGCTGTACTTTATTGGAAGGAGAAAAATCATCATTTCCTTAATAACAATTTAAACAATTTATTTAACTAAAACAACATTATAGCATATGTATCCATGTTTGTTAACTGATGCGGTTAAACATTCTTTTTTTTAAAAAAAAACCTTACACTGAGTTTCAGCACACATGAAAAACTTAAAACGAATCCTTATTTCTTGATGAATAGCCTTTGGACTATAATGCAACTTAAATAGAAACCTATCTTTACAAAGATTTTTTCCTCCAAAAGCATTTTATTTTAAAAATCCAATTTAAATAAAAAAGATCTGATTTAAATAAAAAAAGTCTGATTTTTTAAAATATAAAAAATCATTGATTTTTATCCACCCTGACCACAACTCCAGATCCTAGAAAGCAATATCAACTCACCACTGAGTTGGCTCCAGAAACTTGTCCAGTCCTACAGTAGGATTTGTGCACAACCTGCATCAGAGTGAAATTAGCTGCATTTCCAATTCTTTTCCTAGAGGCTTACTTCAGAGTTTACACTGGTACTATTCATAATGACCATTTCACGTTTGTAAGAACTCAAGTTGTTTAGTGTGGCAGCACCTACACTTTGGAGCTTTTTGCTTATTGATATCAAGCAGGTGCCTTCACTGTATTCTTTTTGGCGCCTGCTAAAAACATTGTTTAGACAAGCCTACCCAGATTATGTAGAAAATTGCTGTGAATTTTAACTTGTTTTAGTATTTTAGGTTTTCGTATGTTTAAAGTATTACAAACCTTTCTTGATTTTATTGTTCTTTTTTTGTAATCCCTGTTCAAATACTTTTTAACAATCAAGCAGTGTCTACATTTTATGAAAATAAACAAAATAAATACATAAATGATAGTATCATAATTTAAAAATGACTTAACTCAGCCTCTAAAAGCCACACATAAAAGGTGAGTTTTTTTCTGATGTGTAAATGAATAAGAAGTTGGAGCAAGATGCACAGATGTAGAGCCACAACTAAAAAACTCTTAATGGGCCCTCACAATACACATCTCATTTAACAGACCACCAGCAGAGCCTCATCTGTTCATACATTGGTATGATGATATGGAGGAAGGCTATTTCCTCGGATATTTGGGCCCCAGTTGTCTGGGGTGCTAAATGTCAACATAAGCACCTTGAATTGGACCTAGAAGACAACTGCCAACCCGTGCAGCTGTTAGAGAATGAATTATATGCAGCTGACCTGCTGTTCCTATCAGCACTCTGGATGCCACATCTCGCACAAGTTTGCAACTTCTGGATTGTCTTTAAGGGCAGCCTCATGTAGGTGCATTATATTAGTCAGAGCATGAATTATAGTACCAGGCTATCCCTGTGCAGAAATGGGTGTGCTAGATGCTCCTAGCCACTGAAGTCACTTGGACCTCAACTGCTTGGCAGGGGGTTGGACTCGATGGCCCTTGTGGTCTCTTCCAGCTCTATGATTCTATGACAACGATTGTTCTAGGAGCACCTTGAACTTCCAACCTGCTCCTTTAAAGAGTGTGCAACCACATCATAGCACAGACTTCAGAACCACCCACCCACCCACAGGACCTGCATCTTGTTTGAATTCAGTTTCAGTTTATGGATATACATTTAGCCCATTAATCCACACACCAATTCAGAACCATCACTGCCTCCTCTGATACCATAAGCTGGGTGTTATTAGCATTTTGATGGCACTTTGATCTAAATTTCCTGATGACTACGCCCAGTGGCTTAGTTTAATATAGATATTAAACAACATGGGCCACAAGACTGGCCCTTCAGGAACCCCTAGGACAGCTGCCATGACTAAACAGAAGATGCCTAATTCTATTTATATAAACCACTGAATATAGGCTGTTTACTGGCTGTTCACAAACACAAAATTATACAACCATTTTCAGCTTTCTAATGTCTTTCTCCTACATGGCATACTTTGATCCAACAACCAACCATTTGAGGAAATAGCTACTATGGTTGGGTGTTATTAGATGCAGAATCATTGCTGTGGGTTGGAGGCACATACCCAATTCTTCCAAACAAAGAATCAACTCCTATTCAGTTAGCTCTTAATCCACTCATTTTCCATCTGGCTACAAACTCAGCCCCCTGTCCTGTCCCCCCCAAGAAGGAAAGGATAAGGATATAAGGGGCAGTGAACCACCAGTGGAAGCCCCCACCCTGAAGCCTGTCCCCACTTGCTGTTTCTGCCACTCAAGTTACAATCATTCACTTTCTGCTCTCTCTGCCTTCCAGGAGTCTGCGTTGCTGTGGCCTGGGCCTGGCCCTGCTCCAGAAAAATAGGTTTCTTCAAGCAATTCCCATTGAAAAATAGTGTTCGGGATGGCAACAAGACTTGCCAGTCTTCTAAATAGACTTACTTCCTTGTGATTGGTGGCACCTAGCCAATCAGGGCACAGATATTTACATTAATCATGAGGAAAAAGTTTTGGCATAAATTGTGTCTGTGATTAACATCCACAACCATTTAATTTCAAGCAGTGTTTGAAACTCCTGTTGTTCTAGGCACATTTTGTGACAGGGAATTTCATTAGCACGAGCAGTTTCTGAGCTCTGGGCGCAGTTCTGCACCTAAGATTTCAAATTAAAACTGCAGAGTGGAAGGAAAGGAGGACTTTTTCTGCTTCCCCACTTCCAGCTACTCTCTGAAGCCTGGAGAAGAGATCCTCTTAAGAATATTTGGGGGGTGGGTGGGGGAAGGACTAGACCATGTGAAAAATGAACATAATATTTTAGCTGCGGTTCATTCATTTTCAGCTTTGTATTCTTGTAGACATTCCATTGTTGTTCCCATAACCTAGGTTTAAGGTGCCATTTAGCTCCTAGCTTTCATATCTCAGTTTCTAACACTGACTTCAAGCACTGACTCCCATGAAAGCAGTAGTAGCAACCCTGGGAGCTCTCAGAACCAGACCAGCAGCAACAATATAGTTTTAATCTCCTCTCCCCTTTCCTTCCTTACTCTTAATGCTTTGGATGTGAGAGGGGACGTCTTTGATTGCCCTGAAATGGCATTTTGTAGCTTTGTCTTTTGTATGTGTTTTTGTTTTGTTGGCTTGTACACTCTGTTGGTCTTAAATTAATTGGCTTTGGGTCTGACAAGTTTGCATGCCCTGAAATGGGGTTTGGCAACAGAACTGTGGCTGTTAAAATTTAGTGAATGCATTTCAAGGCCTGGAGCAGCCTCTCAAATTTTGTTGAATCTTCATTCTTAGGAAAGATACACCTGTTGAGTATCTGCCTCTGCTGTGGCAGTTAAAGGTGCAGTAGTTTTGTGTAGAGAAAAGGTGGTAATCATACTTGTCCCTGCAATTTTATGACCTCTGGCATCTTTCTAGACTATATAGCTGGCAGCAGAATTGCCAGTTTTTTTACTGTTTCTTCTCCTATGAGTACCAGTAGCCATGCCGTGAAGAGCTTCGCCTGCTTAATTTCTGCATTGCAAACTGCTCTTAAAGGCAGAAGAACAGGACCAGTAGAAAGAAGAGAATCCTAAAATGGCCATTCAATATGCGCTTTCTTGGGAGCAAGTCCTAATGCATTCTACAAGGCTCATTTGTGAGTAAACGTTTATAGCACTGGGTTGTAAAATAACACTGTTTTTTGAGGTCATGTTTGCTGGACTGTATAAGATTATTGCATTTTCACTATATGTAATGTTTGTTTATACTATAATTACTAGCAGCCCTATGCATTTTACCCAGAAGTCCCACTATGCTCAGTGGGTTTACTCTTAACGTGAATCTCTGTAGCCTTGCACCTTGCAGTATTCTTGCCTATTGTTATTCCTGCCTAGCCTTCTTTGGGATGCTGTCTCTGTCCCTGCTCCCTCTAGCCCGGGTGATCACCAGCAGCCATTGTGTTGAATGATTTGGCTGAGGTGTGTGTAAAATCTAAACTAAATATGGGCAGGGCCCATGGCTCAGTGGTAGGGCATTTGCTTTGTCTGCAGAAGGTGCCAGTTCAATCCCTTACATCTCCAGGTAGGAATGGGAATTTTCCTTGCTTGAAATCTTTGAGAACATAAGCATGTTCAAATGAATGAATGGTTTTAGAAAGCCATTCCTTTCATTAAGCCTGACCTTTCCCTCTCTACCCTCTCCTTGTCAGACAGACCTCTTCAACCCTCAAAAGTACTTCACTGTTGCATCAGTTGACATTTCGTGCAGATGGAGAAGGGGATCCATGTATGGTTGTCCCTGCCCACTTGCTCCACTGCACAGGAAGAAGTAAATTGAGAAGAGGTCATCTGAGTGGGTCAGGAGACCTCTCCCCAGTTTGATACCATCGACCATGACAGTCTTCTGGACCGTCTAGAGGGGCTGGGAGCTGCTCCTTCCTGAAAGTGTCCAGAAAGTGGTGTGGGGGGGATGAGTGTTTGGACCCTTGGGCTCTCTCTTGTGGGGTGCCTCAGGGTTCGGTTCTCTCCCCCATGCTTTTTAACATCTATATGAAGCCGCTGGGAGAGACCATCAGGGGGTTTGGGCTCTACCTCTCTTTTAAATCAGAACCAGTGAAGGTGGTGAAGGTCGTGTGTGAGTGTCTGGAGGCGGTTGGAGGATGGATGGCAGCTAACAGATTGAGGTTGAATCCTGACAAGACAGAAGTACTATTTTGGGGGGATGGGATGTGCAGGTGTGGAGGACTCCCTGGTCCTGAATGGGGTAACGGTGCCCCTGACCAGGTGCGCAGCCTGGGAGTCATTTTGGACTCACAGCTGTCCATGGAGACATAGGTCAATTCTGTGTCCAGGGCAGCTGTCAAGGAAATAAACAACTATCTGACTTTTAGAAGACATCTGAAGGCAGCTTGATGGTGTTACCTGTTTAGGGAAATTATTAATGTTTGATGTTGTATTGTGCTTTTAATTCTGTTGGGAGCCGCCCAGATTGGCTGGGGAAACCCAGCCTGATGGGCAGGGTATAAATAATAATAATTTTTTTTTTTATTTAGTTAGTTACTTCCTGACCAACTTTACAGCGGGTTGCTCTCTGCATAGCTCTAAGATAGCCTTGAGCTTTGATCCCCGCCCCAAATTTGGCCACCTGGCCTTTCTCCTGCTTCCCACCTTAGGACTGCACTGCAGTGCTTGTGTGTGTGTGAGAGAGAGAGAGAGAGAGAGAAAGAGGGGGAGGGAGGGAGGGAGGGAAGAAAGAAAGAAAGAAAGAAAGAAAGAAAGAAAGAGGAAAGAGTGGAGGAGAATGGAAGGGATTGGAGGGCTGAGGCATTGGAAAGCCTGACCTCGCCACCATCTTTGCTAACTCATCTGCTGACATGGAGCGGCCTCAGGTTGCATGCGGAGGGGGCTCTGGGGCTCACTGCCCAGGTGCACCTCAGTGGTGGCTCTGGCAACACAACCCCTTGCTTTGGTAAGCAGGGAACTTGGGAGAGGGGGGTCTGGCCATGGTATCCCTCCCCTCACATAGGAGCCAACTCCTAGGGGCTGAGGGGTCTTTGGTCCTCCCAATAAACTATTGGGGGGCTGCCCCCCAAGTTGATGGTGTTACCATTCAAATGGTGTGTGTGGCTGCATGCGCCGCATCATGTGGTCAATTATGCAGGGTGAGGCTTATCTCCCCCCCCCCATTTTATTCAAGTTGGCATCCCTGCTCCCAGACGAAGAAGGCCTTGTCCTAGAGCTGCTTAGGTGTCTCAGCCAGGGCCTTTATGCCCGTGGCTTGGCAAGTGCCCCCTGCTCTAGACAGCAGTACAGCTTGTGGACCCTTCCTGGGCATCCAGGTGTATGTGACGCCTCAGACTGCAGCCCCGTGGATGTTGTGGAGCTGGGAGGTGATGAACAAAATCAATCCTCCTAGCAAACTGGGAAAATATCCCCTCACTTACCCAGTTTAGGACATTTGACACCTTTCCTCAGCAGAGTATGTTTTTCTTTGAGAAAAATAAGTGGCTTACTTAAATGTAAACTAAGCTTTAATAATAAAGAAAACTATAACAAAATAACAGAATGAGAGAAATTAAATACAACAACATGAGATAAGTATGAGGCAAGAAACAAGAAGAGGCTGTTGGTCCCTCTTAGCTGAAACTTAACGGAACACCCTGAAGGGAAGGCTGATTCTGGAGCAGAACACACAAGCAGAGCCTACCAGATCACAAACATTCTACTGATCACATTAGGCCCCCATGTTTTTCTTACTTTGGCCACCATCTTGGAGGGGGGGGGGAATGCCCTCTTCTGCTACCTTCTATTTTTCCTCCCCCACTCCAGTGGCAGGGTTCCAGAGGGTGCTGGAAAGTCTTTGAGGTATATAAGTGCCACCATACAAGTGCAGGTCCTCCGTCAAAGCCCCACAAGAGTTGGCTTGGTTTCACATCTCAGGCAAACAGTTTTGGCCTTGAGAGTGAGGCTGACCACACACCTTTCAGGCATGAACCTAAACAACTCTTCCTTCCTCTTTGCACAGGCTCTCATATCGGAATTTCCAGTGCTATTTCCAGGAATTTCCAGTGCTGTTTTTTCTAGAAAAAGAGGTGCTGGAACTCACCATGAACACCTCCCTCATTCTTTTAGAATGGCAATGGCACCCAGCAGAGATGCCGGAACTGAGTTTCTGTGAGTTCCCCCTGGGGAAAAAAACCCTGGGAATTTCTATATGTGGATACAGTCAAACCTTGGTTGTTGAACATAATCTGTTCTGGAAGCCCATTTGGCTTCCAAAATGTTCAACAACTGAGACGTGGCTTCCGATTGGCTGCAGGAGCTTCCTGCATTCAAGTGGAAGCCGCGTTGGACGTTCAGCTTCTGAAAAACGTTCGAAAACTGGAGCATTTACTTCTTGGTTTTCAGGATCTGAGGTTTGTCTGCACCCACTTACTGCAGGAGCTGTGCAAACGTGCCAAACTTCAGTGGATGCACTACCGTTCTTTGTCATGGCCATAATCATGGATGTAGCCGTGCACAGGCAGCTATGACTAAATAATTGGAAAGCAAAGGTAAAGGCCAAGAGAAGTTTTCCAGTGACCCCTTAAATGAGGGCAAACTTTTTGGGGATGGGCTTGGTTATGTCTTGGTGGAAGCTAGTCACAAGAGGAAAGCATTGCTCCAGGGACCAAAGAGATGATTGGAGGGAAAGCAAGGGCACCCTTTCCTCCTTTAATTCTGTTAAGATTTGCTATGCTCCCAGGGATGGCAGAGGTTCTAGGCCCTCCTGGGGTGGACAGGGCTTTGCTGCATGACAGCAGTGGTAGAGCTAGACTACCTTCTCCAAAGCTGGTCAGGCAGGCAGGCTGGCAGTTTGGCAGGGAAGGCAACAATAGTAACAGCAATAGGCATGACCAGGCACCCATACCAGTGGTTGGCTTCCACCATGGAGCAATGGATTCTGAGCATCATCAGATGGATACTTCACCACTTTGCTTCTTGCTCCAGGGCCTGCAAGTGTCAAAAACACCAATTGACGCTACAGGTCATCAAGCATATTCAGGACATCAAGGCAACAGAAGTTGTGCCATATTCTCAGATTCTATTCGCTATTCCCAGTAAGTTGGGGGACCAGAGTACCATATTGAATTTGAAGTGGGTCATTGGATTATTGATAAGAAAGTTCTGGATGGAGACTCTCCAGACATTACTGGAGAACGTTGAGTCTGGGGACTTCATGTACTTCCAGGACTTGACAGAAGTCTAGCTATATATACAGATTCACCCATTGCATTTCCAGAAGGTGTGCTCTGTCTACCCGAGTAGATGCTACCAATACAGCTCTCTCATTTGGTTTAACCATTGCTCCAAGCATGTTTACAAAGGTATAGGTGGCAGTGGTACTACATTTGAGAAGGCAGGGTATCCACATGTTCCTTTACCTGGTTGGCATTCTTGTGTGCTCAGACTCTCTCCCACATGCCCACCATCAGGATGTCACAACAACACAGGATTGCCAGCATGATTTCAGATAAATATGGAAAGGAGTTAGCTAGGAGCTTTACAGGAGATGACACATCTAGCAGCAGTGATCAGCACCCAGATGGCGTGGTGAGTCTGCCAAGGAAGCATATCTCCACACTGCATAAGGTGGTGGGAGTAGTTCTTGTTTCACAAAGGCTAGACATCTTCCATCTAGCCCAGGGAGCAATAATTGCTTCCATAGGGTCCATCCCATGGGTGCGATTCCATTCAAGTCTGCTCCAGTCGGCTTTCCTCCCTTTATCAATAAGAGATTGTACACCACCACTATGTTAAAAGTTCAACTGAGCAAAAGGGTGAGGTGTTCTCTACTCTGGTAGCTCACTGCAGCTCTCTACAGGGAAGTCTCCTTCCAGGAGGTGCTCCAGATCACTGGATGTGTGGCTCTCAGACTAAGGGGCACATACATATGGGCAGTGAAAATCATTTGGGGGGAAATCCATTAAACTTTGGGTCTGGAAGAGGCAGAAAGACTGATAAACTATCTGGAGCTGCAAGCAGTAAGGTTGGTCCATCTCCATTTCTTACCTCTGGTAATCCAGAGATGTCCATGTTCTCATGGGCAATATGACCACCAAGGCCCCAGAGATAAATAGACAGGGGTCCAGATATCACTCTCTTCTCTGGATTAGACAGAGAAGCATCTAGAATCCCTGTCAGCCAACCACATCCTCCAATGTGTAAGTAGAATGGAGTCTACATCAACAGGTGTTTCTACAGATCACAGACATGTTCTGAATGCCTGTGGTGAACCTGTTTATAAGTCTGGAAAATAGGAAGCTGAGCATGTTCTTTTCTCTCCTCAGGACCCAAGGGGCCTTGGGCATGGATGCCCTGATGTCAGAATTGCCGTATAGTTATATGCCATTCTTTTCTTGCCTCTTATCTAAAGGGTACTTAGGAGGAACAGGACAGCAGAGAGGGAGGGGATGGCTGTGGCCTCCTGCTGGGTTTAAAGGGCCTGGTTCTTAGACCTAAGCACCATAATATATATGGTGAGGCTAGGGAGAAAACACCTACACCAGAGCTTTCCAAACTTTTCATGTTGATGACAAACTCCCCCCCATTTTATAATTTTATTTTGTCAAAGTAATAATAATAAGAATAAAAATGTGCACCCCACCGCCAAGACCATTCCATTGTAACTATCCAACCTCCGAAAAATTTAACACCTCTTGCGATAGTTTGATCCCTTTCTATTTTAACAGTACAGATTCTACAAACACCTTCCATATCTCTTCAAAATAATTTCTCCTGCATATTCCCCGTCTTACCTTAATAGCACATGTTCATTTATCATTAATATTTATATCCCACACTTCTTTATACCATTCTTCCATTTTATATTCACCTTGCCCCTTCCACTTCCTAGCTATAATAACTTGTGCAGCTGTCAATAAATTTGTAAGTAAGTCCTTCATAGCCTGCGAACCTTCCACCCCATCGTAAATTGATAATAATGTTTCCTCTAGACTTTTGGTCAACTTTAACCCAATGATTCCTGTTATCATTGTTTATTTGATTTAATCTGACTGGTGTTAAATACCATCTCCAAACTACCGTAAGTCTATCTGCCCTGTTGTCTCCTTTTCCCACACCTCTTTTAATTGATATTGCTGATCCTCCATTTCTACTTACATTTTATACATTTCACTGGTTTCACCTTTTATAACTATATTTCTTCTTTATCTCCCCTTTTTATAATCTTTTTTTTTTTCAAATTTTGTATATTCTTTGCAGTTCTTGTTTTCGCTTAACACTTCCTTGTCCATTGCTCCGGTTGTATACAGTTAAACCAAGTTATTTTACTTCCTGCAGTTAGACCTTCTCTCAGTTGTTCTTTGCTTCTCATTTTCTCCACCCATTCTTTTATTTTAAATTTTCTCTTTTGCCTCTTTTTCAATTTCCTTTTTAAAATTTCCTGGGAACTCTTCTATCATCACCACCAGAGTTAGTGGGGAATTTGCTGGTACAGTGGTGCCTCGCAAGACGAAATTAATCCGTTCTGCGAGTCTCTTCGTCTTGCGGTTTTTTCGTCTTGCGAAGCACGGCTATTAGCGGCTTAGCGGCTATTATCGGCTTAGTGGCTTAGCGGCTATTAACGGCTTTAAGGAAAAGGAAACAAACTCGCAAGAACTCGCAAGACGTTTCGTCTTGCGAAGCAAGCCCATAGGGAAATTCGTCTTGCAGAACGACTCAAAAAACGGAAAACTCTTTCGTCTTGCGCGTTTTTCGTCTTGCGAGGCATTCGTCTTGCGAGGTACCACTGTATCAGTTTTCCTTTATATTTCACCCATATCCCAATGATGTTTCTTAATAAGGGATTTTCAATATTCTGCTACCATTGCCTATTTGGTTTGATAAGAAATATATTCACTAACTTCTCTGTCACTTTCTGTGTACCACTCTCTAACCATTCTAACTCTCCTTGTTCTGTTATCCCATCTGTGATATATCTTAACTGATTTGCTATATAATATAACTTTATGTTGGAGAGACCCATTAAACCTGTTTTCTGGAGTTTATACCATCTTCTATTCTAGTTTTCTTATCCTCATTGAAAAAAATATTAATTATACTTTGCCAACCCTTTATCTCTGTCCCCCATATCTTAATTGGTAACGTTCTGAATAAAAAATTTATTCTAGACAAAATTTTCATTGTAATTATCACTATTCTTCCAAACCATGAAAGCTTAATTTTTTTATGAAATCGTTTTTATTTGGTTTTACAATACAAAATTACATTTTTAAAAATTCAGATGCATATCCATATACAGAGATTTCTCTGAATATCAGGACTTTCCCACCCCTCCCTGGAGTCCCATTTTAAACATTAAAACTGCATCTTCTTCCATACTCTATTACATGGGTAGGCAAACTAAGGCCTGGGGGCCAGATCCGGCCTAATCGCCTTCTAAATTTGGCCTGCAGGCGGTCCAGGAATCAGCATGTTTTTGCATGAGTAGAATGTGTGCTTTTATTTAAAATGCGTCTCTGGGTTATTTGTGGGGCATAGGAATTCGTTCATTTCCTCCCCCCCCCCCAAAAAAATATAGTCCGCCCCCCAACAAGGTCTGAAGGACAGTGGACCGGCCCCCTGCTGAAAAAGTTTGCTGACCCCTTCTCTATTATATCAATCCATATTTTCCATGGTAATTATTACATTACAAGTGGAATCAAAATCCTGCCAGTGTTTCCATCTGCTTACAGTGGTCTTTTAAGTAACATAATTTTTTTCCCATTCTTTTGTAAAGTTTTTGTCCTCTTGGTTCCTGAGTTTTCCAGTCAGCTTTGCCATTTCGGCATAGTCCATCAGCTTGGTTTGCCATTCTTCTCTGGGAGGGTCTTTCTTGTTTCCGTCTCTGGGCTAGTAGCATCCGTGCAGCTGTTGTCCCATACATAAAAACTCTTTTCTGGTCCTTTGGGATATTGGTACCTATAATTTCTAATAAAAAAGCTTCTGGTTTTTAAACAAATGTATTTTAAACATTTTTTAAATTTCATTATATATCATCTCCCAGAAAGCTTTTACCACCTTACAAGTCCACCACATATGTTAAAAGATACCCTCTTTTTCTTTACATTTCCAGAAGGTATTCCTATATATTTTTGCCAACTTAGTCAGAGTCAAATACCACCAGTACATCATTTTCATGTAATTCTCTTTCAAAGTACAACAGGCTGTAAATTTCAGGTCTGTTTTCCATGACCTTTCTCAATCTGCCATCTGAATATGTCTCAAGTCTCTCGCCCAGTGTATCATTACCGACTTGACCTGTTCATCTTTTTGTTAATTGTTAATAGCTTAATTTTCTTATATTCCTCCAGCTTTTCCTTAATTTCCCTCTTTAATTTGTTAAGATTCTCTCTAAATTTTCTAAATTTAATGTTATATTTATTCCCAAGTACTTTATTACATTTCTTAACTTTAAATCTATTTTTATTTCTTTCAAAAAAATTTGTTTTTCATCTTCATTGTAGTTAAATATTATCATCTCTGATTTGCACCAATTAATTCACAACCCTGTTATTTCTTCATATTTTTTTTCAAATGTGCCTCTATTACCTGCATATTTTCCAATGGATTTTCAATTGTTAGTGAGGTGTCATCTGCAAATAACACCTTGGTGACACACTTGTAAGACAAGCATCATTTTGTGACACAGTACTTCTGTTTTACTAGCAAACTGGAGGTTAAACTCACCTTTTTCCAGCCCCAAGAGGAGCCTGGGGAGCAATCGCGTGAAACACAGACACCCTGCAGCTGACATACTATTGTGTCACGACACCCAGTTTGGAAAGCTCTTCCCAACACAGATCCAGAGTGGGTCTTGCATGCCTCCTTCCAGTTTGGCCAAGCTGGTGCCAAACCTATTGCTCTGCTTTCCTTTGGACCACCTCAGTGAGGCTGAGAGGGTGGTCTTGTCTTCTGGGCACCCCAGGACTTCAAAACACTCTGTCGAGACTTGCACCCCAGGGAGGTCACTTTGGTGCTGCTAACACAGCGGTTTGACTTCACCCCCGGAGGCGCACTCCGTCTCTTGAGACGGACGGATGCTAACAACAAGCCTATCAATGGCTACTTGCCACAGTGGCTATATGTTCTGAATACTAGTTGCTGAAAACTGCAGAAGAGGAGAGTGCTCTTGTGCTCAAGGCCTGCTTGCTTGCTTCCTATAAGTATTTACTTGGCCACTGTGAGGAAGAGGAGGAGGAGGAGGAGGAGAAGAAGAAGAAGAAGAAGAATTTGGATTTGATATCCCGCTTTATCACTACCCCAAGGTGTCTCAAAGCAGCTAACAATCTCCTTTTCCCTTCCTCCCCCACAACAAACACTCTGTGAGGCTGTGTGGAGGAGCAGGGAATTGAACCCGGTTCACCAGATTACAAGTCCACTGCTCTTAACACTACACCATTAGCCATTGGCCTAATCCTACAGGCTCTTATTCCTCCCCACCCGCGTGCCAGGTGGTGGTTTGCTTCCTTGGCAAGGGTTTGAGGGTGCTTGTGCTGCAAGCTTGATCATTTGCTTTTTTAAATATTGGATGACACGTGTCTTCAGGTATCTAGCAGAACAAAGTGTTGGATATTTGGAGTGGACTTCAGGCGTTGTTACAGTCTTTCAAGTTCACAGTGGTTTAGTTAGCAAAGCTTCCTAATTTCACTACAATTGTACCTCAGTTTCCGAACGCCTTGGGAGTCTAATGTTCCGGCTCCTGAACGATCGAAAACCAGAAGTGAGTGTTCCAGTTTTCAAATGTTCTTTTGAATTCCGAACGTCTGACGGGACTTCCGCGGCTTCCTGCAGCCAATCAGAAGCTGCGCTTTGGAAGTCAGAATGGATTCTGTTCGACTTCTGAGGTACAACTGTAATTCTCTCTATCATCTGGTATATCATCTGTCATGGTTGTTCCCATTTTGCAGATGTAGAATGGAGTTCAAATCAGGATTTGTAAAGATTTATTGTACACATTAAATGTAAACTGTACTAATACATTGATAGCCACCTTCAAAGGTGTATTAATAGTAAAGCTTCTGTAGCTTCTGCTGATCTTTGTTCAGAGTAAATAACATACACAAAGCTTGTACTTCAAGCTGTTCTGACTGAAAACCCTGCTTAAAATGCAATGCATGATTTCTGAAACACACATCTTATTTCTTGTTTCAATACATATTCTAAGGGTTGATTGGTGCATGGAAACAGATTGCTTTTCTATCTATACTGCATACCAGACCATGGGAGTATGTATCAATGCCTGGTTGTCACAATCGCTCTACTTTCAAAAAGGGGGTGGGAAAGCAACACATATGAAGTGCATGTGTCTGCTTCTTGCCACATGTTGCACAGTGTGTGCTGTGGTGTGTGCATGCATGATTGTATACAGTGGTACCTCAGGATGTGAACGGGATTCGTCGCTTCCGTGCCTCCGCGTGACATCATTTTGACTGACTGCAGATGCGCGAGCTGCGAAACCCAGAAGTAAAGCGCTCTGTTACTTCCAGGTCGCCGTGGAGCGCAACCCAAAAGCGCTCATCCTGAAGCATATTCAACCCAAGCTATGACTGTACAATACACAGCTTTCCAAGCTTTTCAAGTTGGCGACACACTTTTTGGACATGCATAATTTTGTGACACAGTAATTCAGTTTTACTAGCAAACTGGAGGTTAAAGCTAACCCTTTCCAGCCCCAGGAAGCCTGTGGGGAGCATCCATGTGACACACCTGCACACTGCAGCTAAATGGCACCTTACACCTGGGTTATGGGCGCAACAACGGAATGTCTAGGCACACTTTTTTTTAAACAAGAATACAAAGCTGAAAATGTATATAGCAGTGATCTATAATAGAATAGCTCAAGTTGGAATACCTGCTACTCCGCCATTTTCCATGTTATTCTTGCAGCACTATGAAGTTTGTTAGTCTGAGAAAAAGTAACTGGGCCATATTTGCTCAGTGGAGCTTTAAGGCTGGATGGAGATTTGCATCCAGCTCCCCCAGCCCTCACTGACTGCTGCACCATAGTACTTTCTCAATTACCTGAGACCGTTCTTTCCCCTATTTGTTTTACTATGTTTTGAAATTAATATTTTGTGCAGCGAGGGTGTGCAGTCTGCTTGCTTTTAGTATGTGGCAATCTTGTAAGAAATTTCTGTGTCTGAATTTTATCTGGATAGCTCTTTAAGCTAGTTTCTGAGTGTTAATACTTTGTGATGCATTACAGGAAGACATGTGGTAGCATTTGGAAAAGTGTGAGTCTGATTAGTTTATAAACTTCTAAAAGTAAAGCTCTGTCACTAACAGTAATAGAGCTGCATGATTTGAAATTATCTGTAAGTTTTGTGTTGGAATTTGTCAGCAGAGATTACGTGTAACCCTTTGTATAAAGTTTCATATGAATATGCTTTTAAAATTGCATTCTGAAGTTACATCATGACTGTTTGGATGTCATCCTAATCTGGCATTGGATGGATTTGCCTTAAATTTGCAGCTATTCAGTAGAACCAATGGATGTTTATTTGGGGCTTGTTACCATCAGAATTATTGATCACCTTTTCTTGGTTGGTTATGAATGAGGCATACTTGATTACTAGTTTTTCAATAAACAGCTCCACAGAGGAGAGTGATGGTTCTGTAAGGTACTCGATTTGCATTTATTCTGTCAAGAAACACATCACTACTGTGGCAGCAACCGTTACGGTACACTTTTGTCTGGTGTCTTCTATAAGTCACAGAAAAATATATCACCAAGGACAAGTGCTCCACAATAAGGTATATAGACAGAGAAATATAGATGTAGTCTTTTTCTCTACAATCACTTGTATTTGATAGGAGTAACATCAATTCATAAGTCAACACCCAGACACTGTTCTGGTAAACTCAGTGTTTCTTCCCACAAAGGGGCTTAATCATTGAGCTGATAAGATAGAACAAGATATATAGTCAACATCTGTTTCCGTGTGAAATGGTTACATTTCAGTGAGAATACATACATTATCTATTACCTGTACAATGACGTCTAAGTAGTAAGCAAGCAATAGCTTAGGAAACAGGACATTATAATGAGTGAAATAAGTATTTGACCCCTTTGCAAAAGATGACTTAGTACTTGGTGGCAAAACCCTTGTTGGCAATTACAGAGGTCAGACGTTTATTGTAGGTGACCACCAGGTTTGCATACATCTCAGGAGGTATTTTGTCCCACTCCTTTTTGCAGATCCTCTCCAAGTCAGTAAGACCGAGGGAGGTTAACAGTTATTTTGTGTTTCTTCCATTTGCGAATTATTGCACTAACTGTTGTCACTGTCTCACCAAGCTGCTTGGCTTGGCAATAGTCTTGTAGCCCAGTCCAGCCTTGTGCAGGTCTACAATCTTGTCTCTGACATCCTTGGACAGGTCTTTGGTCTTAGTCATTGTGGCTACTTTGGAATTTGCTGGATTGATTGCTTCTCTCGACAGGTGTCTTTTGTACAGGTACTGTAATGAGCTGGGATTACAGGTAAGACATCTCCCTTACAGCACGTGCTTCTAATCTCAGCTCATTACATACAGTGAAGATACCAGGTAGCCTGACATCTGGCTGGTTGATAGGGGATCAAATACTTATTTCACTCATTATAATGCACATCTATCTCTGACTTTTGTCTTCTGGGTTTCTGGGGGTTTTCCTGTTGTTATTCTCTCTCTCACAGCTACAATAAACCTGCCATTAAAATTATGGACTGATCATTTTTTGGTCAGAGGGCAAACGGGCAAATTTAGCAGGGGATCAAATACTTTTCCCCCTCACTGTATTTACAGTTTTTGAGTCACTCAGAAAAGTAGATGGCAGCTACTGCCTTTGATATGTGGTTCCATTTTTTTAGTGACCAAAATTCATAATTCCACTGTGGAAGGATTCTAGGCCAGGTGGTGGAGTTTCTTTTTCTGCTATTAGTATTGGTTTTGGGGGTGCTAATGGAGGACCCCCTCCCATATTTTCCAGTGTCTTTGGTTCCTTGTATCTCCCTTCCCTGGATTTTGGAGCTTAAGTGCCATTGCTCCTTTTATGTTTACTGTGCAATCCTATACACCTCTTTTTGGAAGTACTGTAATTTCTTATGAATTCAATGGGGCTTGCTCCCAGGTACATGGGCGTAGTGTGGCCTGGTTTCTGGGATGAATGAATGCTCCATTCTTTGCTCTGCATTTATTTGCATTGGTAACACACTTTGTTGAGGGAGCTTCTGCTACGAAAAAACGGGGGAGAAAAACCCAGGATCAAAAACAGGTTGCTGTTTTTGAGTCTTAAAAGGGTGGTGAATTAAGTAAGCTCAGCTGCTTGTATACAGGCATCAAGCCATTGCAAGGCAGTAGTTATTGTAGAATTCCACTGTAGCTATGGCAACGTTCACTGTGCTACATTTGGAAATCCAAAATGCCACCCAGCAAGAAGAGATTAAGTTTTAGCTGGATTTTGGTGCAGTCAAAATTAGTGCAAGGCAACCTTCTAGATTTGCATAGTCTTTTTAATTTTTATATTTTGAGTCTGAGATTGCTATGGGAAAAAGAAAGTATACCCTCTTTGAATTCTGTGGTTTTACAGGACATAATAACAATCATCTGTTTCTTAACAAGTCTTACAATACAACCTCAGATGAGCAACAACACAGGACATATTACACTGTGTCAAGATTTATTTAACAAAAATAAAACCAAAATGGAGAAGCCATGTGTGAAAAACTAAGTACACCTTACGATTCAATAGAACCACCTTTAGCAGCAATAACTAGAAGTAATCGTTTTCTGATGACTTTATCAGTCTCTCCCATTGTGGTGGAGGATTTTTGTCCCACTCTTCTTTACACCGTTGCTTCAGTTTGTTGGGTTTGCTGGCATTTGTTTATGCACGGCTCTCTGGTCTGGATTTTGACTGGGTCATTGCAACACCTTGATTCTTTTCTTTTTCAGCCATTCTGTTGTAGATTTGCTGATGTTTTGGGGACCATTGTCCTATTGCATGACCCAATCTCAGCCAAGCTTCAGCCTTTGGGCAGATGGCCTCGAGTTTGACCCTAGAATACTTCTCTGTACAGAGGAGTTCATAGTCGACTCAATGACTCCAAGGTTCCCAGGTCCTGTGGCCGCAGAGCAAGCCCAACTCATCACCGCTTCGCCACCCTGCTCAACAGTTGGTACGAGGTGTTTGTGCTGATATGCTGTGCTTGGTTTTGGCCAAATGTGGTGCTATGCATTTTGGCCAAACAACTCCACTTTGGTCTTGTCTGTCCAAAGGACATTGTTCCAGAAGTCTTGTAGTTTCTTCAGATGCAACTTTGCAAACCTAAGCCGTGCTGACATGAAGAACTCCAGGCATGCCTGGAGGATGCGGACCATTTGGATCCCTTCCAATCAGAACTCAGGCCTCATCATGGGACTGAAACTGCCATAGTCACATTGGTTGAAGTTCTCCTGTGGGCTAGGGACAAAGGTGAAATCTGTTTCCTAGTTCTGCTGGAACTCACAGCAGCCTTTGCTACCATTGACCATAGAGCAGGTCAGTTTTGTGTCCAGGGCAGTTGTCTACCAGCTCCATCTGGTACGCAGGCTGAGACCCTACCTGCCCGCAGACTGTCTCGCCAGAGTGGTGCATGCTCTAGTTATCTCCCGCTTGGACTATTGCCATGCGTTCTATGTGGGGCTACCTTTGAAAGTGACCCGGAAACTACAACTAATCCAGAATGCGGCAGCTGGGCTGGTGACTGGGAGTGGCCCCCGAGACCATATAACACCCGTCCTGAAAGACCTACATTGGCTCCCAGTTTGTTTCCTAGCACAGTTCAAAGCATTGGTGCTGACCTTTAAAGCCCTAAATGTCCTCGGCCCAGTATACCTGAAGGAGCATCTCCACCCCCATTGTTTGGCCCAGACACTGAGGTCCAGCTCCGAGGGCCTTCTGGCGGTTCCCTGACTGCAATAAGTGAGGTTACAGGGAACCAGGCAGAGGGCCTTCTCGGTGGTGGCATCTGCCCTGTGGAACGTCCTCCCATCAGATGACAAGGAAATGAATAACTATCTGACTTTTAGAAGACATCTGAAGGCAGCCCTGTTTAGGGAAGTTTTTAATGTTTGATATTTTCTCATGATTTTAATATTCTGTTGGGAGAAGGGATAAGATAAAAGTTAACTGAAAAGAGAAGGGGAGGAGAAATTACAGGTGATGGGTAACAGTAGTTTGAGAGGCACCAGGGTGGTGTGGAGGAGGGTTGAAGGGAAAACATAAAATAGGTCTTCTGCTTAGAGTGTCTGGAGCAGCAGATTCTCCCTAAATTGGGAGGCCAAGTCAGCATATGTGCACAATTAATATCTGAATTTAGCTAAAAACCTGTATTTCAACCAGTGCTGCTTGATAGGCGAACAGCTGAGACTTTCTGTTTGATGCATTTATTTAAAAACCCTTTCCAGTTGCCCTGAAAAATGACTGCACAGTGGGAGTGAGATAAGGCAAAAGGAGAAATGCTGGGAGAGGTGCATAGGGGTATATCATGATCTGTTGTGTCTTAAAATGTAAGATGATAACAAGCAGTAAAGTATGGGAGCATGAACACTGTATGTAAGAAATCAAATTCATTTGACATTTTTTCTTTACAGGATTACGTTTTGAAAACAACTTGAATAGTCTACCGTCTTGCTGGATTGCATTGCTTCACAACATAGAATGTCTTTCTGATCTGGAATTTATCTGGTGGCTATGAATGTGTTTCCTCCTGAATTTACGTCCTATGTTCCATTGGAGCACTGAAGCTCTCCAGAACTGTTGTCTGTTCAGAAGCTAGCCTCTTTTTCTCACACTTGTTTAAATTCTGCTAGCAATGAGTTCCCAAAGCCATCCAGGTAAGGTCAAAAATCCTTTCTTTCTAGAACAAAATGTTACCATGGGAAACCAGAAGTGATAGATGATGTGAGTTTTAAGGCTACGTACACAATATGGAGCAAGTTAGGAAACCGACCGTCTCTGAATTTTAATCAGGATCTTGCAAAGAACGAGGGGTGTTAGACATGTAGCAGGATCTGGGACCAGGTATGAATGGAGAAGTCTAACAGGGTACTCTAGGTGAAAATGACAAATGGAAGAATTTGAGGAATTATGAAGAGTTTTAAAGTAGTGGGGGTAGATGTTGGTGGAAGCTGAAGCAGTGGGTCATTGTAGTTGTCCCTGGTAAATTGCAAGATCTGCCCCATTCCCTTCTGATACCAGCTTCTGCCAACCTAGCAGTTTGAAAGTATATCAGTGCAACTGTAGATAAATAGGTACTGCTGCAGCAGGAAGGTAAACAGCATTTCCATGTGCTCTGGCGCTTGTCACGGTGTCCCATTGTGCCAGAAGCGGTTTAGTCCTGCTGGCCACATGACCCGGAAAGCTGTCTCTGGACAAACGCCGGCTCCCTTGGCCTGAAAATTGAGATGCATGCTGCACCCCATAATCACCTTTGTATGGGACTTAACTGTCCCATTATCATTACCTTTTACCTTTGGAGAAGTATGACTAAGTGTTCTGTAAGGATTTATAAAGCTTCCACAAACAGAAACTTAGGAAGGTGCCTAGAATTAAAGGAGCCGTGTCTTCAAAACTTCCTACAGGGGCTGGATAGGCTTTGTCTAGCTGACTTACAGAATCTGCTGCCCCCAAAGTATTGGGACACTGGAGTGCATCTTGTATTACAGCCTTCAATGTGCTTCAACTGGGCCAGCTTGGCCAGCTGTTGCTGTAGCTTTGTGCATACCAGCTAGACTTGGGGTGGCATCTCATACCTCCAGCCCCTGTACTGTGATCCGAGGGCTGGGAATTAAGCATGCACACTTGTCTCCCCCAAAACTTTGCTTTGTGCTGATTCTGTGTATGTCGGGCCTCTTTTTACTGATGTTCCTGTTCTTTGAGTCTGTGCTAGCTTCAGTCTCTCAAGTTTCTCAGCACATCCCTCAGCTTGGGCCTTTCCAGGCTTTCATCATGTGGGTACATGCTCTTTTCAAAACCTGGACTTTTCAAAACTTGGAGTTCTGAACTCCCAGTTTTTGATATAATTGCTCCTTTAATGGCTAGGAAGTTACCACATATTGACAGTCTTATGTATATCTTGGTCTGTGACATTTTTGCTAACCCCCCCCCCCCCCGGTAGTGTATCTTCTGTGCTTTAATTAACACAAATTGCTGTGTGTTTAGCTACTCAATGCAATCTTGTGGAGATGACACGTTATGATAAGATGTTGGCATGAAAGAGGCCTCTACATTTTGTCCTGCATAGATGTGACCAAAAAACACCACCCATGTAGTAGTATTGGGTTCAGAAACAGGATATAGTGATTTTTATGTGCTAATGTGCTAGCCACCAGTAATAACAGATGAAAATGTTAATAGTTCTGTGAATGCTATCATAAAATAATGAATTATTTTATTCTCTGTATTTTGATAGTGTGGAGGAGTTAACTTTTCCTCCGCTTACTTTGACTGCCGTGTTGCTATTTTGAACTTTAGATATCCTCAAACTATATATGAGTATATCATATACTTTTTATTTATATTGAAGTCCCATGCAGTAAAATATAATTTTCACATTTGGGAAGTAAATATAAATTAGTAGTAGCTGGTTGTTTTGTCCTGAAATGAATTCAAGTTGAAATAAAAGTTGAATTATTGCCCTTTTCTTGCTGCTTTTAAAATAACCTCAGATATTGGTGCTCTCTGTTCATTCTGATGTCAGAGGTCACCACACTGAGGGTGCCATACTTCCATTTTATCTTAACTACAAAAGCTTTTTTATTCCAGAGAAACATTATTGGAGATTGCAAGTTAATATTCTTTCATAAAGGTTATGACTGATTTTTTTAATTTGAAAATCTGGGTCACAAAGTATTGTGCGCCATTGAAGTATGTATTTTTTTAAAAAAGAAATACGCTGTTTCTGTCAGTACTAAGCATCCTGAGATGCTTTCCTTACTGGACCTGTACCATCATGTTTTACTTGTGGTGTTCTAATAAACCACTAGGGAGTATTATCAGTGGCATTGAGCCTCAAACTCCACCATAGTTCCAAGGCACCATGCGTTTAAGTGAAATCACATATATTTGAAAATCTATTGTAAAAACCTGCAAAAACCCCACTCCTGCCCTGCCCCACCCCATTTTGTGACTTTTGGGTCACTTCTGGGTTCAGTGCGCCTGCTTGGTCATACACATATAAAGGGAAAGGGACCCCTGACCATTAGGTCCAGTTGTGGCCGACTCTGGGGTTGCGGTGCTCATCTCGCTTTATTGGCCGAGGGAGTTGGCGTACAGCTTCCGGGTCATGTGGCCAGCATGACTAAGCTGCTTCTGGTGAACCAGAGCAGCGCACGGAAACGCCATTTACTTTCCCGCCGGAGCGGTACCTATTTATCTACTTGCACTTTGGCGTGCTTTCGAACTGCTAGGCTGGCAGGAGCAGGGACCGAGCAACGGGAGCTCACCCCGTCGCGGGGATTCGAACCACCGACCTTCTGATCGGCAAGTCCTAGGCTCTGTGGTTTAACCCACAGCGCCACCCACGTCCCCATACACACATACAGGACATGCCTAAAACGGTCACTGCTTGTAGTGCATTTTAGAGTGTTATTTACCATGCTTGCTTTGGCAGCATGTATACTAAAATATAATCAAGTGTTATTTACCTTAGACTCTCACAGTGGTGCTTAAAAACAAGGTGGGTGTCTCTGCCATCAGTTGTGCAGGCTTGTAATATGTGTTGGCAGGAGCACCAGCTATAGTGGACGGAAGGGGCTTCAGCCCCCTCAGTATTTGTAGGCAGGGAGCTGAGGCCCTCCAACAATCCCCCGCTGCCCCCAGGCAAGCACTCGAGCCCAGCCTCAGCTCTGCTCCTGAGTCAGGTCTGGCCCAGTGGAGGAGAGGCTGCAGCAGTAGTGTTGCCATGCCACCCCCCCCCCTTGTCTGTACAGGGTTGCAGGTGCGAGGGAGCTCCTGGGTCAGGTCAGCTGGGCAGCGCCGTGAGACGGTGTTTCTGAGGCAACATTCTCAGGCAAGCGCTGGCCCACCAGGTGGGTGCAGGAGGTGTGGAGGGCATTTTTCACCCTCCCCGCACACTGCTGTGATCACCAGAGCGCTTTCTGGGAAGGCGCTCTGGCGCTCCTCAAAGGGACGCCCATGCGTCCCAGCAGGCCTGGCTGGACTGGGGTGGGGGTGAGGCATGTGACGGCCTCCCTAATGTTGGGCCCAACTCAACACGCCTGTGTGTGTGCTGTTGTTAGTACGGAATCAGGAAATGGTAGTTACTCTGGATTAATTTGCCCAAAATACAATGGCATGGTTTGGGATACTTTTGATGCATTCTTTTTGGAAATATTAATTGCTTCTGTTTTTCAAAAGGCCACAAAATACACCTGAAATAACCAATGGGAATCAAAACAGAAGCTAAAAAAGTGGGAAAACCAGATTACGCTTTTTGAATTTTATTGTGTTAACAATATATACAATTCATTTTCAGCTTTGCAATAGCTGTAACCTAGGTTTAAGGGGCAATTTGGGAAGTAGCTTAGGTATCTGAGTTTCTCACACTGCTCACCTCCTTATTCTCGAACTATGAGGGAAGCGTGAGGGCATTGCTGGTTGCATGGCATTTTGGAAATGTCTCGCAAGTCCAGAGCAACGGATGGTGATATTCTGCTTCTCGCCATCCACCTGCTGTGTTTATGATGCATTTGGCTGGCCAGTGTGGTAGGCCGGATGCTGGGCAAATTCAGGGCATGGAAGAGACCATTACTCTTCAGAAGATGTGAAGCATTTCAGGATTTGGACTGAAGACTCATAAATGATTTTTCTAACTGTGCAGAGCACCACGCCAAGAGGGTATATTCAAACCTTTACATTACTAAGATGTGCTTCCAAACTGTGTCATCTTCACATGTTTGCTTTGGAAACTGATCTGGAACCCTTGCTTGCAGAAAAGCAGCTGTATCTTTGGCATTTGTTCGGGATGTTTCATGGGGATAAGCATCCTTTTCATTTAATATCTCTCCCAAATTGCTGCCTCCCAATGTGCATTTGCAGTACAAAAATATTTATCAATGTTTGGGATTGTGATTTGGCTGTATAATGTCTTCCAGCCGCTGACAAAGAGTTGAATTATTTTGAGTAAAGCTAGTACTTCAAACTTTTTCATAATGGCAGGTGACTTTTGTCATTCAACATGCATGGGTTGTCTGTAATATTGTGTTCTTCAGGAATCTGCTGAAGGAACAATTTCTTTACATTTTAGTGTATTACACGTATTTCAACAAAAATGTATTACAGTTTTTCACTTACTCTGTCTATCAGGCAAGTAGGCAAGTTTTTAAAAGGCATAGAGCACTGGGAAATGTTCTGGCATGAATAGAAAATGGATCTTGTTCTCTCAGACAAGGGCATCTGCTCTACATGCCTGGATACACTTTCCCTCACATTTAATTGCCTTTAGAAAGCCACTGTTCCAATGTCTGCTCAGCAGTTGAGCTGAAAGGCAATGAGTATATTGGATAAAGAAAGCACACTCTTCATGTTTTGAGACAACATGCTCACCACATCCATGAATTACTTTGTATTTTTATGTTGTGATCTTCGGATGAAGGGCAGTATACAAATTTAATAAATAGTAATAATAAATGAAGCCATCACTTTCAGGACAGAGGAAGGAAAGGATAACAGTAGTAATCATGCAGTCCGGCGTGGATGTGATGGAAACGAGTTCTTTGTGTGTATTGGTGGTGTTGCAAGTACAGATCTGGGGCAGGTGTACTGTTAAGTATTGCTTATAGAAAAGTAGTACTTCTTAATTATTATCAAGGCTTCTATTCTTCCTTACTCAACCTCAGTCCCACGGAGCAGGATTCAGATGACTTCTGCTTCCACAATGGAGGCTTCCCACCTCATGTGCCCTTGAGAACAGTGTATGGGGGAAGGAGGAGGGGGGTTGTTCTGTCTGGGAAGCTGATATGCTTGCCTGGATGGAAGGATCAACATAGTACAGTACCGTGTTTAATTCCTCACATGACTTTTTGGCTGTATTCATAACTGTGTGGCTTTTTACATTTCTGCGTTCGCAAGAGATGACCTGCTACAAGCCAGTTCTCATTGTTTTCTGTAAATGACACCCCTCCTGCAGGACTAAATATTTGTTGCACACACACATCAACAAGAACAAACACACATACAAAATTCTCCTATCCTCCTGTCCAGGCAGATTAGATTGCTGGGGTTTCTGGCCTTTTGGGGGGAATGTGGTGATGTTCACCCAGACCACATAGTCCTCAGGCTTCGAGTAAAATTGATGTTCCATAGGACTCAGGGAATTATGCCCACAATCGTGGGAGGGGGGGAGTGAGTTATTATTTTTGTTTGCTACTGTGGTATGTATTTTTGTGTCTTTAAATTGTAAACCGCCCTGTGATCCTCAGATAAAGGGAGGTATCGAAATTTAATTTATAATTGTAATAGAGAGGTGGTCACATCCACATCCTCTTACAGGACATATGTAGAGTGGCCTTGTGATTTCACCCCACCACATTTAATGAATTCTCCAAGGTGGATAAATATGTTTTCATAGAAAACATAAAGGAGAAGGCAAAAAGGCAGGAGAAAGCAAACAGCTTCCTCCTTTCAGTTAACCCATCCATTCAGTCTGAAAAGTGTAGAGGCTGGAACTTTAGATATCCTGAGATCGCCATCCACGTGAATCCTAGTCTTCCTTGGGATTGGGGGTGGGGGGAGAGAATAAACAACTAGAAATGAATGAATGAATGGTAGGTAGGTAGGTAGGTAGGTAGAAAGAATTTAAAAAGTGAGGTGCACTTAAAGGAGAACTGGGGAGGCCAACACAAAGACAACGACTCATAGTCAGGCCCTGCCTCCTACTTGTGGGAGATGACAATCCAAAATGACTGAAAATGCTCTCTCGGAGAAAAATAGGAAACTTTTGCCTGATTATAATTTGTGATGATTTCACACCAAATCACTGCAAAATACACAGTGCTCAAAAGCAAGGTACAGAAAATCATAGAATTGTACAGTTGGAAGGGACCCAGGGGTCATCTAGTCCAACCAGCAATGCAGGAATTTCGGCTAAAGCACCCATTGCAGGTGGCCACCCAGTCTCTGCTTTGGTGGAGGTATCCTTTGGCAGGAGGATCTTGCAACAAGTTCTGTGAATAGGGGTTCTCCTGCCCTCAGTGGACATTGTCGGCATGCAGATGGCCGGGAGGCCAGCTGGCTAGCCCCAGCTCGGCCGACTCCTTCCAGCCGTGCCGCTATGAAGACCATCGCCTCTGCTCTGACGTAAATCAGCGACCCAGGCTTCTGAGCCACGGCACACTATCAGCAGATCAAACTACGCATACAGAATAGGTGTGAGGCTTGTGGAAGCATACTGCAACTACAGATTTATTAATCATAAATCAGGACAAAGAAACATGTCTCTCTCTCATGTCATCTCAGAGAGAACAGGTAAAAGCAAAAGCTATACACACAATGGAAGTTCCCAGCATATACTGTGTTGGAATGTAAACAGACATGTGACACATAACAATCCCATGTCTGTTCCTTAAGGTGGAATGGAAATGTATGCTCTGCTGCAGGAGAACCAGAAAGTTCAGCTAACCATAAACAGAAAGTTTGACTTCCCTTCTATATAAGAAGCATAGCCTCAGTGAACCCCCATTTTATCCTGTCCTCTTTGCCTTTTACTTCAGTTTTCCTTGTTCTGTTCTTCCGAATTATTCTTTGTCGCTGGGAGTTGTAGGTGGTTGCCCTGTAATGTTTTGTATCTTGCTGGCCAAGTCTAGCGACTGGAGGAAGGGTCCCTTCTCTTCTGGCTGGCCACTAGCAGAGTTCTTTTTTCTTTAGTGGGTCATTGAAGCCATTAGTAACTTGAGATAGTCAAATCTTTTTCAAAGAGAGCACAGCATAATAGCTACTGAATAAGAACTATTCTGACATTTTACCTCACAATTGCCAAATTTATCTCTCAATGTTCTATGACCTGCACTGTTCTAGTCTGCACTGTACACTCCTGGCCAATGACTGTAGAAATAGAAATGTGATTTGCCTTCAGAATGTTGTATTTGCTGTCTTTTTCTCTACCTTTTTTAGTTGGGGAGTATCATTTTCAGCTACAGTGCTATAACTTATTCCTCTCTAGTTAGACCCAATGTGATGTTTTTCTTTACTAAATTAAATGTGAGATGTGGTAAAATGGGGTTCTGAACTGGTGCTTCAAGGTTCTCATTGTGAAGCTCAGTACAAGACAGATGTATTCCTGGTCAGGAGGGAGGGAGACTGTGGATTAGGAGTTGAAGGGGGGTGTACTCAACTTGAAAAATCAGCTTAGGGGTGCTGCTAGATTCAGCTTTATATCTGGATGATCAGATAGTGGTAGCAGCTGGAAATAACTTTTCGTTCCTGAGGAAATTGCGTATGGCTATGGCTACACATTGTAGGTGGAAACTTCTGGTCTGTGGGCCAGTCTGGGCCCACTGGGGGGGGGGGGTCCAGTTTGGCCTGTAAAGCCATTCCTCCAAACCATGCCCACTTGCTTATGTTACTAGTGATGCCAGCTGATGGGCAGGACCTTCTTGGAAAGCCGACTTTACACTGATCTCTTCAGCATCCCGAAAAGATCAGCATGACGTGGGTCAATGGCGTAGTGTGTGTGGGAGCTGTGGGGACTGTGGCCTCGGGCATATTTTTTTGAGGGGGCATGACCAGGTGCCTCCAACAACAGGCTCCGTCATCGGCCCAACGCTGCCAGCTGTGTCCAGCCTGACCCCCCGGGGGCAGAGAGAGGAGAGTTGCAGCAATGCTGCCCTCCACTTTTCTTAGCTGTGGTGGCCGGCCGTGGCAGCTCCTGACCCAGGGGCACAGTGGGCTCCCGGCACAGTGACCTAGAAAAATTATAATCAGGAAAGTGCTTTGACAACATGAATTTCTGCTTATACCATTTAAAGTAAACCTTTCTTAAAACATTGTCTTCTTGAAATCTCAGTTGTGTGTTGAAAAACTTATTTTGTCTTTTTTACAATTTAATTTAATTTAATTCCTATATTGGACTGTTTAATGTACAATAAGGATTTATAAGAATATATATATATATATATATATATATATATATATATATATATATATATATATATATTCTACAATCTGTATTTTGTATTATAACAGCAGTGAAAAGCCCCCAAACAATTCCAGATTGTAGTTTCATTTCATGCACTTAATAAAAAGGAACCCAAAATTCTCAGAATTGTTCATTACTTTGTGCAGTGTGTTTTTATTACCGGTAACTCTATAATAGCCTCTTCTGCAACTTGCTATTAAGTATGAACTTAATAAAGCTTCTACAAATCATTTACCAATAACTTAACCAAACTGTTAGAATGATCAATTTGTATTGTATTAGGTATCATAGGCTACAACAGTTGCTTACAATTTAAATGCAAGGTACAAAATGCCAGTAATATAAACACACTGTGTAAAAACATCCATGTTCTTACATAAAGTTTAGTTCAATACAGTTGAATACGGAAACAAAATATATTGTAATGTAAATTGTACTTATAACTGAAAACTATATATATATACACATATATTGAGAATCGTAGCTCAGTTTCTTTGCCTCTATTTTTTCATCAGGTCATGTCTTCAGACCCTCTGGTGAACTTTAACCTGCTGGAGCTACTAACACTAGGTGGGTTTCTCTCTTTTTTTCAGATGGACTTTCTGGCAGGGACCAGCCAGTAGAATTGTTAAATCCAGCCAGAGTAAACCATATGCCAAGTTCTGGTAAGAGATAAAGCTGCTTAATATTATGCCATATGTGAGAAGTATATGGTACATAACATTCTGTAAGGGGTGGGAGATCTGTAACTTGATACTTTTGGAATCATTTGGAGCATAGATTATTTGTAATATTTAATGTCAACTATGGAAAAATAATACTTAACAATGGAAACGGGAAGGATATTGAAGGAAGTAAACAAAGCAAAGCTGAGGCCAAACAGTTTTACTAATTTTTGTTGGGTCTCTGGACCGTAATAAAGATTGTTGTTGTTGTTTTACTAATTTTTATGTCAGCCTTTGAGTTTTATGTTGATGCCTCATCTGTGTAAATATGGGTCCTTTCTGTCTGTTAGGGCTGATTTCTTTATATGCCTGTCCCTGGGTTTATGAAATGGTGATTATTCTTTGGAATGAGTAGATATGACAGAAATTACCTTTTTTTGGAAAAAGGTTAAGTATCCATTATAGGTAATATTAAGTTATATAATATCATTAGATTTATTTATGGTGTTAGGTTATTTGAATAACATGGTAAAGAAAGAATATTATGAGCTAGAATGGAATAGATATGGGTTAGATATTAATTGCAGAATTTATTCAAGCTAATTAAAATAGTATTGAGATAATGGTTGTATTTATAATCTTGGCCTATGCTGCAGTTGTTATATATATGTTATCATTGTAATCTGCTTGATTATATGTGATGCTATTGATTGGTACTAACCTATAATTAATTTGTATAGGAAAATAGGATGGAATGATATTTGGTAACTAAAAGGATGGCCAGGTTTTTGAATATTGAGTTGATTGTATAAATATTATCAATCTCCATCACTCTGTCACATCCACACACATATACAACTCTCATACTCTGTATACAGATTTATTGAACATTTCTTTGTGTTTGCACATCTGTGGGGAAAGGAAGCATAATTACATTATGTATGTTAAGGGGAATTTCATATGTATGTTAAGTTGCTAATGTGTATAACAAGTGGTTGCTGCAAATTCTCCTAGCCTTATAGAGAATGTGTTCATAACCCGGGCAATTGTATACATCTCCTGGTCATTTCCTGGTCTTCATCAGGCATTGGGGAATGTGCATATATTGACTAACTTTTCTGCATTCTCCAGCCATTATTAATAATCTCCCACAGGCCTTGGAAATGTACATACCTTGCCTGCATTCCATTGGTTCTCCAGGTAGGATGCACATATTCTGATCTGTACACGTAGTCTCCAAGATACATAACATTTTTTTTCTATTTCTCATTCAGAAGTGTGCAGTCCACCCCACTCCCCTGGCCAACACTGGCCCACTGCTTAATGTTACATGGCCCACAAAATGCCCTCCCACTAATCCACAGGAAATGGGGGGGGGGCCTCCAGATACAAATTAATTTATTTTCGTAGTCCAGCCTTGTTTTCACTATGCTTACCTGTTCCCCAGTCAACTAAGCAGCAAAAGAGGAATTGCAGAGAGGGAAATGTTAGACCTTTCCTCCAACTCTCACAACTCTAATGGAAATTCTCACCACTCCTGCCACTGCTGTTAGCTTAGGAAAAAGGTCAATAGCAGCATAGGGTCAATCATAATGAGAATCACGTGGGGGGGGGGGGAGAGATTTAACCAGATTAGGAAAGGTTACTCAGAAGGGAGAAGAGGGCTAAGAAGAGGAATCCACAACTGGGGTAACACCACTGAGAACGCTCCCCAATCTCCCTGTGCAAGTCACCCTCCAAGTCAATTTGAGTTCTGAAAGCCGGCCGTAAGGGATCTAGATAGGGATAGGCAACCTAGGGCCTTCCAGATATTCTGGAGCACTATTCCCATCATCATGGCCAAAGGTTAGCAATGATGGAAGTTGTAGTCCAGAACATATGGAAGGCAGTATATTGCCTACCACTGCTCTAGATAATCAATACATGGAACTAGCTAGAATTGATATGCCTCTCCATGTTTTTAAATGTTGTCCCCAAAGGGCACATTTGGTACTGTTTTGTGTCTGGTATTGGCAGATGGACAATAGTACATACCGAGTAGCCAAAGAAGGAAAAGATAAGCTTTGGGTCAGGAACATCTCCCCACATGAACACTGTTACTTTAAAGGCCTTTGTGGCCTGATGCCTGTTCTGGCTTACCCTTCATTTACTGTGTGCCAATAGCTGAGAGCCTTCTCTAGAGAGTTATTTATTATAAAGCACACTCTGGTTTTGTACAAGCCATTTGGGGGGCAGGAGTATACCATATATTCAGGTCAATATGGCACTCTCATGCTTCATGAATCGTCGTGTTTTTTTTCTGCAGCAGCCAGAGAGCATGGTTTAAAACAAACTCTGGTTTGTTTCACAGCAAGTCATTGTTAAACCATGGGTTATGAAGCTTGTATAATCAAGCATCCAGTTTGTTTATAAAGTGTGATCTAAGAGGTTGTGGAAATTGAATGAAATTCCAGAAGTCACTTTCCCAGTTGTGCAGCAAAAGAAGGGGGAACAAACAAGCCTGAGGCTTTGCTCGGGTTCATTCTAAACTGCATGTCGTGCTAAACAGTGATTTATATTTATTCATGAACCAGCTCTTGGTTATGCTTTGGGCTTTTGGATTCCTCTTTGTGTGTGGCTGGAGGTAGTGTGGGAGTGATAAACTACCGTATTTTTCGCTCTATAAGACGCACCAGACCACAAGACGCACCTAGTTTTTGGAGGAGGAAAACAAGAAAAAATATATTCTGAATCTCAGAAACCAGAACAGCAAGAGGGATTGCTGTGCAGCGAAAGCAGCAATCCCTCTTGCTGTTCTGGCTTCTGGGATAGCTGTGCAGCCTGCATTCGCTCCATAAGACGCACACTCATTTCCCCTTACTTTTTAGGAGGGAAAAAGTGAGTCTTATAGAGCAAAAAATACGGTAGTTAATGTTCACCAGGCTTAGCTTAAAAGAAGCAACTTCAAACCATTCCATTCATTGTAGTTAATTTGAAGCACAGTTCTGGGTCTGGATGGCATGGCAAGCTGTGGTTAACCAAAACTGAAAGCAAAAGCTTCCGAAAGCATCCTGACTGGGGTGGGGGAATGTGGAAGCCTAAGGGTTGCTGAGGCTCATTCCTGTTCATTCATTGTGCTAAACCACATTTTTGCATGACATGTGAATGAAGCATAGTGCTCCCAATCTTGTAACCCTGATTGGAAGTGTTCTAAACAAAAATCTGCCCTTTTTCCCTTATGGGGTATCCAAGAGCCCATATAGAGTCCTTACATAGGTTCCCTATTGGTAGGAGAAAATAACAGAGGCCAACCAGAGAATATTGAGAAGCAAAGCAGCTAGTAAGCTTGATCTTTATTGATCTGTTGCAACAGGGTGCTCCCCTCAGCCGCAGGAGAGAGGAGGAATGGCGCGCAAGGCCTTATAAAGACTTTTGAAATTGCCACCCTCTAGATCAAGACCACCCCCAGAAACATCATACATACATCACAGAAGGGGTGTAACCTAAGACCACCCCCCAGATACATCATACCTACATCACAGAAAAGGCTGTCTAAAACAGAAATTTGAATGTTGTTTTCCTCCTGTCATTGGTTATCTCCTGTCTGGCAGGTTACTTGATTGGATTGCCTGGGGAGCCTGGACGGTCTTTTGTAATGATAAATACTTAGTTCCTGGGCCCAGGTCACAGGCTCACACCCTATTCAAACACAGACATACCCTTAAGACAGGATTTGTGAAGGAAAAGACAATGGGGAGGCTTTTCCATTTTCCTTTGACCTTGCAGAAAAAACATTTGGTCAGTTTGGGACACTTTGGGAATCTAAATGGTTCCAGGTCGGTCTTCCTGTTCTGATCTATGTACGTGCTTGGTACACTTATGAACATTTAACATATTTCTAAGACCTCAGAATTCCTATCACAGAAGGGAGGAACTGTATTGTGTCTCCCTTTTAGGACTTGAATTCTCATAGTTTTTTTCTGACATCGAGACCTGTTCAGCTGCGAAACAGACTCACAGAAGAGGTGGCAGACATTGGAGGTTTTTAAGCAGAGATTTGATGGCCCTCTGTCATGGATGCTTATTTGAGATTCCTACATAGATACCGAGGTCCCTTCCAACTCTACAATTCTGTAGTTCTAACTTGGGAACATGTTCCAGATCGCCTTATCAGCGTTGAGAGACTAGCACATATTGTCTGTGCTGAGCTCATCCTAGTGTCTTACTGTGAAGGACTTCCAGTTTGAATATGGTTTGCAATATATAAACCATATTACTTATATGTTACGTTTTAAAGTTCTGCTTGATTTTTATCTTCTGGTTTGAATCCTTAGTCTAGCTTCATAGTGTTCAACATATTATAATTATTTGTGACTAAAAAGGCTTTTAAAACAGAATGGACAAATATCTGGTGATTGTTAGCTATAGCTTGCTATTATTCCATGTTGAGGTATGTTCTACTACAGCTTCAATAAAAATATCATTCCTGTATCTTGGCACTGCAGTCAGATACTGCAGAAGCTTGTTTCTATAAATAGCTATGATCTCACTGTCTCTTAGTGTTTCAGCAAATTTTGACATTTACTGAAGTGTGGACTGTGAATAGAGTGCCATGCATATACAGTGCAATCTTCTAAGCAATAACACTGTTAAGCATGTATTTGTGACAAATATTGAGCAGAAGAAAAATGATGCTCAGTGAACAATTTTAGAGATAATTTTTAAATGGATTCTGGGGGGTTCATCCTCTAAGTGAATTGCTAGTCTAAGTGGCTTTGTGCTAATATATTCTTGAGAATTAACAGCATTTGTTTGAATGCTCCTTTGAATTTATTATAATTTCCATTTGATATATGTTGGACATACCCAAATCACAAGCTACATTTTTCTCAGATGAAAATATTGTTTGGCAGCTATTAACTTGATCTAAAATTCTGAAGGACCTGTAAAATATATGTTGAGTTATTGTGCAAGGATTTTAGTGTCTGAAATAGCTTAAGATACTCAAGATGATCATTGCACATTGATACACACAAGAAATAACGTGAGAAACTATGTTGGTGGGTTCAAGTTCAGAGACTAGGTTTCTGGTAGACTAAAATAGCAATAAATTCAAAATGTTGGTTAGATGGTTGTGTTCCTCACATATTGTGTGTTGAGTTAATTGTGGGGCAGTGGAGTGCTGAATCTTTCATGTGTTGCCACCATTAGCAAGGAGAAAGCACTTTTCACTCGCATAGAGAGGGAGGGGCAAGGTTTCCTTCCAGCAAGAGTCCCCTGTACTTTATGGGTTGCTAGCTAAGAGGGTGTTATTGGGAGGAGGCTTTTCTAGAGGCTGCTGTTTGGAAGGTGGATTTTAAAAGCCCCTTTGCCCAAGCAGAGCATCTGCAAGTGTTGCCTTGATTTCTTTGGCGGGGATTTTAATGTGTTTTTTAAGCACCTTTTTAAGGGTGGAAAATATATATTGTGAATTCACACACACATACTTACTTGCAGACAGTGGGTTGCAGGTATGATGGAATATATTTTATTTGACCATAATTTTAAAACTTTAGATTTAAAAATGTATGAGCATTGTCAGAGTGAAGTGTGTGTGTGTGTGTGTGTGTGTGTGTGTGTGTAAAACAAATTCACTAAAAATACATTTTCATTTTACACTTTATAGTCATAAGTAAAATGTCTTGGAGGTTCGTTTTTTACATAGGCAATCTTTGGAAAAAATTAATTTCTCAGTATACATGTTTTAACTTGGTGTTAAAATGATAACTAAGACAGTGATCTATCTATAATAAAAAGTAGCATAATCATTGAAAATCTGTATGATATTCTTTTGTGGTGTTGAAAAGACTGGACTTCAAGAATACAACCTATTCATAATTTAAACCTAATTTGTGCCTTTGGCATTTCTCATTAAAACTCTGAATATAGCCTTTGTATACTTTTTTGTAGACGTCATGAATCTGATCATACTAATATGTTGTGAAGACATAGCTGTTAAAAGCAATTTTCTAGTTCACCATAAAATATTCATGACAATACAGGCTTTTTCTGTTTGGTTGACATGTTCATTAAGCAGAGAAGGTTTTATTGTTTCCCGAAGAGTACTGTGGGTCAGAGGCACTCATTGCTTCTGTTTGGAAGTTGCGGCATGTCTGATAGTTTTTTGTGAGTGAAGTAGTATGAGTCATGTTTGACGCACCAGTCTGTGAATACAATGAATGGGAATGATGTTGATGAGCTCTGCAGCTGGCACGCTTGTCTAATACTGAAGGCATTTGAGGTAGATATTATTTGTAGCAACTAAATAGGTATAATGTGTAGGTTTTCTTCAGAAGTGGCTCTGCCACAGTGTAATAAAGCTCATTCTACAGGGCAAATTTGAGACGCTTGCTAATGGAGAAGCATTGAGTTGCTGATTCTTTATATCAGTATAGAAATTCGGAAATGACAAAATGCAGTTTCATGTTGAATGAACTACACATCTGTTTTCAAATTGGGGAGCTTTCGTGGCACCTCTGGGCTCTAATCTAGAGAAGGTGAGTCAAGCGTGAGTCCAAGTGAAATCAATAGGATATGGGCTCTCATGCTCTTCAGTGGGCTGGGGCCATGATACAAAAATACTCTGGTTTTATACTTTTAAAGTGTACAGTGGTACCTCTGGTTGCGGACAGGATCCGTTCCAGAGCTCCGGTTGGATCCCGAGGTTTCTGCAACTGGAAGGACCGCTTCTGCGCATGCGGCGAAACACTTCTGGGTTTGCCGCTTTTGCAACCTGAGGTTTACGTTACCCGAGGGTAACATAAGCCGAGGTGCTACTGTTTCTAAGGAAATGGGTGTGGCCGTAAAAGGAGCTTTACAGATGAGCTGAGAGTTAAGAATGGCATGTATAAGAAATGGAAGAAAAGGGAAATCACAAAGGAGGAGTATACATGAGTAGCCAACAGTTGCAGGGGGAAAGTCAGGCTGGCTAAAGCTCAGAATGAGCTCAGGCTTACAAGAGAGGTTGAAAATAATAATAAAAAAAGGTTCTTTGGCTGTGTCCGAAGGAAGAGAAAGAACAAGCAAGTGGTAGGTCCTCTGTGTGGAAAAGATGGAGAAATGCTGTTGAGTGACAAAGAGAAGGCGGAACTACTCAACATCTACTTTGCCTTTGTCTTCACTCAAAAGAAAGGTGATGCACAGCCTGGTGATAACAGAATAAATGATGTAAGGAGGGAGCTGCAGCTCAATATAGGAAAAGAGGTAGTAAGGGAAGACCTAGCTGCTTAAATGAATTCAAATCTCCAGGGCCTGATGAGCTGCCTCCAAGGGTCCTAAAGGAGCTTGCGGATGTAATCTCAGAGCCTTTGTCTATGATCTTTGAGAATTCTTGGAACAGGTGAGGGCCCTGCAGACTGGAGGTGAGCAAATGTCCCCATCTTCCAAAAGGGGGGAAATGAAGACCCAGGTAACTACTGACAGGTGAACTTGACCTCAGTACCAGGAAAGGTCCCAGAACAGATAATTCCACCGTCAGCCCTTGCTAACGCTGCCTTAGTCAGCTCTTCCTTGCCAGCTGGCTGCTGCAAAAATCACCACATCTTTGAGAACAGGTTAGCTCTCCCCACCATCACTAGAAATACAGTGGTACCTCGGGATGTGAACGGGATCCGTTCCGGAGTCCCGTTTGCATCCTGAAGTGAATGTAACCCGTGTCTGCGCATGCGCGGGTCATGTTTCGGCGCTTCTGCGCATGCGCGTGAAATCATTTTGTCTGGGTCGCCGTGGAGCGCAGCCCGAATTTGCCTAACCCGAAGCGTATTCATCCCGAGGTATGACTGTAGCTACAATAGGCTGAGCAAAAACAGCTGCCTGTAAAAATTTCTGCCTCTTTGAAAACTGGTCAGCTCTCCCCTGCCATTGCTACAAATAGCTACAGGTTGAGAAAAGATGACCCTCTAAAAATCTCTGTCTCTTTGAGAACAGGCTGCTGCAAATAACTGCTGGCTCTTTGAGAACAGGTTATTGCTACAAATAGCTACAGAAGGTTGAGCAAAAAGTGCAGCCTGATGGAGAAACAGATCTTTCAGAAACCATCTCTAGAGTCTCCCCTGCCTCCTCTGTGTTAACCCTTTCCCTTCCTTGCTCCAGTGATGAGCTTCTCTATCTGTGGCGCTACCCTTCCAAGGAACTTCTTTTTTAGCTATGCTCTCTCTCTCTTTCCCTTCCAAGTTGCTTGCACTATGCTGCTGCAAAGGGGAGGGATAGCAAGTTGGCTTGCATGTTGTCTCAGAATAAAAGGGGGGACCCCCCTGTGGTTTTTGTGTGCGCCTTTCTTTTGGGGCAGAAGCAACCCACAGATGCCAACTGAGGATGCCAACAGAGGACATTGACAAATGCCCTCTGATATGGGACAAGAGGCATCCTTCCCAAAGTTGAAAGTGCTTGCAAAGAAATTTTTGGCTATCCAAAAACGGAACAAGTGTGCCATCTGAAAGTGTGTTCAGCACTGCTGGCAATGTTCTTCAAAGACAAATGACATCTCTATTGCCAGAGAATGCCGAAATGCAGATTTTCATTGCAAAAAAAATATACATTTCATTTAATAATTTTTTGTTCTGTAAAATTTTATCCATTCTTTCTGGTTTGGCCTGGTTTATAAAAGAAATGCAATTTTTCCTGGCAAAAAATATATAAATTTGTTTTAAAATATTTTGTTCTGTTAAAATTTATCCATTCCATTCTTTCTACTTTGGCTTGGTTTAGAAAAGAAATCAATCAAATAACTGGAGTTGTGGGATGCAGTCTAAACCACTGAGCCTCTTGGGCTTGCCGATTGCAAGGTTGGCAGTTCAAATCCATGTGACGGTGTGAGCTCCCATTGCTCTGTCCCAGCTTCTGCCAACCTAGCAGTTCGAAAACATACCAGTGCAAGTAGATAAATAGGTACTGCGGCAGCGGGAAGGTAAACAGCGTTTCTGTGCACTCTGGTTTCTGTCACAGTGTTCTGTTGCACCAGAAGCGGTTTAGTTATGCTGGCCACATGACTCAGAAAGCTGTCTGTGGACAAATGCTGGCTTCTTCGGCCTGAAGTGAGATGAGCGCTGCACCCCATAGTTGCCTTTGACTGGACTTAACTGTCCAGGGGTCATTTACCTTTTACCTTTTATCTTTTATACTCAATAGTGAATTATACTTGAATAACTAAAAGTGACACTGAATTGGCCTTTTACTTGTTTTGTAATGTAATTAATTTTTTAGGGAACATTCTCTCATCTTACCTTTCATATCTATGGTACTGATTAAATTTTACAGCTTAAATTTTAGAGAAAATGTGATAATTTAAACTTTATTGGTACAGTAGTACTGTAACATAGCAGTTGTAACAATATGTTAAGTAAAAATTTATCAGTATTAGAATTAGACTGATAGGTTTTAGCAGTTGCCAGGACATTCCCACATTCACTTCTATATCGCTTCAGCCTTATTTCAGATATCGTGATATATCAAAATATTGTGATGTTTAGATGGTGATATATCACAATGTTGAAAATCAGATATTAACCAGCCTTCATGATTATTAAGACCCAGCATAAGTTTCTCAAAAATAAGTCATGACAAACCAGTCTGATCTCTTTTTTTTTGTTTTTGGATGGAGTAACAAGCTTGGCGAATCAGGGGAATGGTGTGGACATAGTGTGTCTTGATTTCAGTAAGGCTTTTGACAAAGTCCCCCATGATAATCTTGCGAGGAAGCTGGTAAAATGTGGGTTAAATGAGGTAACTGTAAGGTGGATTGGTTGGTAGCTGGTTGGTGGACCAAACCCAAAGAGTGGTCATTAGTGGTTCCTCATAATCCTAGGAAAAAGTGACATGTGGGTGCCACAAGTTTCTGTCCTGGCCCGGTTGTTGTTCAATGTCTTTATAAACTACTTGGATGAAGGAATTGAGGGGATGCTCATCAAATTTGCAGATGACACCAAACTGGGAGGGGTAGCTAATTCAGTAGAAGACAGAATCAGAATTCAAAATGACTTTAACAGATTGGAGAACGGGGCCCAAGCTAACAAAATGAATTTCAATAGGGACAAATGTAAGGTTCTGCACTTAGGCAGGAAGAACCAGATGCACAAATATAGGATGGGGGCCACCTAGCAGTACATGTGAAAAGGATCTAGAGGTCTTGGTAGACCACAAGCTTATCATGCGTCAACAGTGTGATGCAGCAGCAAAAAAAGTCACTGCTATTCTAGGCTGTGTCAACCGAAGTCTAGTGTCCAGATCAAGGGAAGTAATAGTCCCACTCTCTTCTGCCTTGGTCAGACTACACCTGGAATATGGTGTCCAATTCTGGGCACCACAATCTCAGAAGGATGTTGACAAGCTGGAATGTGTGCAGAGGAGGAATCAAGGGTCTGGAAACCAAGTCTTATGAGGAACAGTTGAAGGAGCTGGGTATGTTTAGCTTGGAAAAGAGGAGACTGAAAGGAGATATGATAGCCATCTTCACATACAGGGGTCAGCAACCTTTTTCAGCCGTGGGCCGGTCCACCGTCCCTCAGACCATGTGGTGGGCTGGACTATATTTGGGGAAAATATGAACAAATTCCTATGCCCCACAAACAACCCAGAGATGCATTTTAAATAAAAGGACATATTCTACTCATGTAAAAACACGCTGATTCCCAGATGGTCCGCAGGCTGGATTGAGAAGGCAATTGAGCCGGATCCGACCCCTGGGCCTTAGTTTGCCTACCCATGGACAAGATGACCCATGGGTCTCATTGAACTCTATGATTCTATGATTTCATTTCTGTATTTTAAAGAAATAATAAATTTAAAGAAATTGTAATTTAAAGAAATATTTTTTTATTATTCATTTCATTTCATTTCATTTCATTTCTGTATTTTAAAGAAAAGATCTCAAAGCGGTTTGCAATACATTAAACATCAAATAAAACAACCCAGAATAAAAGAGATACAAGCTTCAAGGAAAATGGCTGGGAGGTTGCCTGCTCTTGATGGGGTTACACTTCCTCTGAAGGAGCAGGTTCGTAGCCTGGGTGTACTCCTTCATCCTTTGCTGTCATCGAGGCTCAGGTGGCCTCAGTGGCCCGGAGTGCCTTCCATCAGCTTTGGCTGGTAGCCCAGCTACGTCCCTTTCTGGACATGGATAGCCTAACTACGTCTATGCTCTGGTAGCCTCAGGGTTAGAATACTGCAGTGCGTTATACTTAGGGCTGCCTCTGAAGATGGTTTGGAAATTTCAGCTGGTGGAGAATTCAGCAGCCAGGTTGCTCACCGGAGGAAGACGGTTTGAGCATATTATTCTGATCCTGGTCCAACTGCAGTGGCTACCAGTTAGTTTCCGGACCCAATTCAAAGTGCTGGTTTTGACCTGTAAAGCCTTAAATGGCTCAGGACCGCAATACTTCAAGGATCTCCTATTTCCATATGAACCTACCCAGACCCTGAGATCATCTTCTGAGGCTTTCCTTCGTGTCCCTCCTCGAAAGGTCCGGAGGGTGGCAACACAAGAACAGGCCTTCTCTGCAGTGGCTCCCTGTCTGTGGAATGCTCTCTCCAGGGAAGTTCACCTGGCGCCTTAATTATACACCTTTAGGCACCAGGCAAAAATGTTTCTTTTTAATCAGGTCTTTGGTTGATTTGATTGACATCCTATACCCTTTTAAAATGTGGCTCTTTTGTGCTGTTTTGTGAACCTCCCTGAGACCTCCGGGAATAGGGCGGTATATAAATTCAATAAATAATAAAAATAAAATATTTCAGATCCTTATATGCAGACATGTCCAACTTCTTGTTTCTTGTGCATCCTGCTTCTTGACTAGCGCTGACTTGCGAGTAGAGATGTCAGGAATCAAAGCTTTTTTCTGTCCATTGTCTTGTTTCAAATCAGTTCTTATTTATTTATTTACATCCTGCTTTTCAGACAAATATTGTTTCCTAAAACAACTAACATCAGTAAAAAATATGGTATATACAAGACTCCCAAAGGAAGGCTTGTAAATTAATTAAATAACGTCATAATTTGATTATCTACCTTCTAAATGATTAATTCATTCACATTTAATCTGCATATGTTCAAAATATCTGTATAGTTATATATTGAAGTTATCATGAGAGCTTTTGTTAAATTGTAAGGTACTAGTCATTGTAGGAAGGAAAGACTAATATATTCTGCTTTTCTCATTATTTGTAACTGAAATATGGTAGCACCAAAATAGCTTCCAAAAGTGTTTTTGTTTTAAACTTACTAACTTAAATGATTCTTTGTGGTTAACTGACTTGAGCATGGGTAGTTAACATTCAGTTGTTTTTGAAGTGCAACGCCCATCATCCTTGCCATTGTTCATGTGGCTGATCAGAGTTAGATTTTAAGGACAGCTGTGTGGCTATTGGAATTACATTTTGATCCAAATATGATGTTATAAATCTAAGTGGCCTTAGTGATACGGATGCTGGCATCTGTCTTTGCCTGCCTTACCAGCTATAATAATAATAATAATAATAATAATAATAATAATAATAATAATAATAATAATAATTTTTATTTATTATTTCTATCCTGCCTATCTGGCTGGGTTTCCCCAGCCACTCTGGGGGGGCTTTCAACAGAACATTAAAAATAGAATAAAACTTCAAACATTAAAAACTTCCCTAAACAGGGCTGCCTTCAGATGTCTTGTTGTTTATTTCCTTGACATCTGACGGAAGGGTGTTCCACAGGGCGGGTGCCACTACCGAGAAGGCCCTCTGCCTGATTCCCTGTAACTTCGCTTCTCGCAGCGAGGGAACCGCCAGATGGCCCTTGTCGTTGGACCTCATTGTTCGTGATGAATGATGTGGATGGAGATGCTCCTTCAGGTATACTGGGCTGAGGCCATTTAGGGCTTGAAAGGTCAGCACCAACACTTTGAATTGTGCTCGGAAATGTACTGGGAGCCAATGTAGGTCTTTCAAGACTAGTGTTATATGGTGTCGGCGGCCACTCCCAGTCACCAGTCTAGCTGTCACATTCTGGATTAGTTGTAGTTTCTGGGTCACCTTCAAAAGTAGCCCCACGTAGAGCGCGTTGCAGTAGTCCAAGCGGAAGATAACAAGAGCATGCACCACTCTGGCGAGACAGTCTGCGGGCAGGTAGGCTCTCAGCCTGGGTACCAGATGGAGCTGGTAGACAGCTGCCCTGGACACAGAATTGACCTGCGCCTCCATGGACAATTGTGAGTCCAAAATGACTCCCAGGCTTTGCACCTGGCCCTTCAGTGGCACCGTTACCCCATTCAGGACCAGGGAGTCCCCCCCACCTGCCCGCCCCCCAAAAACAATTATTCTGTCTTGTCATGATTCAACCTCAATCAGTTAGCCACAATCCATCCTCCAGGCACTCACACAGGAACTAGAGTTGTTCTGAGACAGAGAGAGCCTGGGCTCAGCAGTCCATTCTTTGGTGACTCCGTGTTTGGACTATTGCAATGTATTCTATGTGGACTACCCTTGAAGACTGTCCTGAAGTTGTAGCTAGTGCAGAATGTGGTTGTCAGGTTTGTAAGCGGGGTAGCACAGTGGGATCTTGTGCCATTGGTTTTACAAGCACTGCATTGTCTGCTAGTGAGCAACAGGGCCAAAATCAAGATGTTGGTACTGGTGTAAAGGCCCTAAACCATTTGGGATCCAAGTACTTTAAAATCTGCCTCCCCTAATACCAGCCGCTGCAGGCCTTGTGATTGGTGGTGGAGTCGCTGCTGGTACCAATGCCAGTGAGTATTGCTTGAAGGGTGGTGACCTCTGTCAGACTGTTTTAGCAGCTTTGAAATTATTTTTGACGATTTGGAAGTATAAATAGTTCAGATTTTCTATTTCTAACATAGATTATGTAAAACTGCCCTTGGGTCGTTTGGAAGGACAAGTGGGATAAAAAAACCCCTAATAAATACTGCGTAAAAATCGTAATAATAATTGGAGATGAGCTAACCTTGCCTTTGTGGTTTTGCAGTTGATGTGACCACAACACTACCTTTGCAAGTGGCACCATCTGTAGTCCCTATGGATCTCCGTTTGGACCATCAGTTCTCTATGCCAGTTGCAGAACCTACATTACGTGAGCAGCAGCTTCAACAGGAATTGTTGGCCCTCAAACAAAAGCAACAGATCCAGAGACAGATCCTCATAGCAGAATTTCAGAGACAACATGAACAGCTCTCTCGTCAGCATGAAGCTCAACTACATGAACACATAAAGGTGAGTGGCGAGAATTCAGTTTGAGTTGGAACAAAGTCTCCCAAGCAGTGGCTGATGTTTGTTAAACAGTTGTCTTTATATAATCACTTTAGATGCTCTAGAAGGAAAGAAACATAACATGTGTACCTAGGTATATATTGGATCAGTGGCAAGCTATAGCCTAAGATGAGCCATGGCTTCCTGCGGGCTCATGTCTGCTGCTCCTTTACTCCCACCACTCTCCTCCCTGTGTCATGCTGGAAGGATACAGACCTGAGCACTGGCTTAGCTTTATGTGTGAACTTGTGGTTTGTTTCTCTACAAATTCAACACAAGCAGCAAACCAAGAACAAATGCTGGTTGGTTTGTTCTCTGCATGACACAGGGAGGAGGAGATGGGTGTGTGTGTGAATGAGCAGCATACACCAGCACCCTGGATGTTCACAGGAAGCCATGGCTTATAGTTTACGGTTATGTGTGAATTGGGTCATTGTATCTCTCATGTAATGTATGTGTGTATTTAAAACCAAACCAAACAAAAGACAAGAGTATCTTTTGTTGATTTTCTGTACACTGCTAGTCAAAACACTAACAGTCCTTGATCCTTGTTGGCAGTTCACAAAATTATGTAGGGTTGTAGTTTGTAGTTATTTCCACTGTTAAAATCTGGTGAACTCCAGGAGTGATGCTTTGAGTTGGGAACAGACTGTTGCCAGCACCTAACACCAGCACTTTTAATTTTTTACTCAAAAAAACCCCCAGCAAGCATTTTAACTCAGTTCTGATTTTATATTTTTAACTGTTTTTAATCTTTATTGTATTGAATTACCAGTAAACCCCTTAGAGCCAACGGTAATTAAGTGGCATATAAATTGTCATAAATCAATCAATCAATCACTCAATCAATCCCTCTTACAGTTCTAGTCATAGGCCTATTTCACATGTAACAGTCAGCTGGAATGTGACTTACCATGACAGTTGAAATGTGCTGGTTCATTTGAGGAGTTTATATCCAGTGTGGACAAACAGCTAAGCCAAGGTGTGATTTAACGTGTTCTCTGAACTTCGTTAAGGAACCTCTTCCTTCCTATCTGTAGCCAAGCTTTGTCCTATTGTTACAGATTGTGGTGGAAAAGGAGAAATCTTAACTGCAGTTCTGAGCTCAAACAACACATTAAGCCAAGCTTTGGCTGAGCTGCTGCACTGTGCTCTGTGGGGCAGGCAATGGCAGGGCGTGATCTAAAAGGGCAGTGCATGCAAAGCCCTGTTGCACAGCTCTTCCCAAGCACCGGCAATTAGCTGCTTATTGAGCATGTGGGAAGCACTGTGCTTTGCAAGCCTCTGGGCTCAGTGTTTCCCCAGTTGATTCTTAGGTGTTTGGGAAGCTCTGTGCAAAGAACTTTGACACATATTAATCACTTGATGTCATTATGATACCGGGTGATTGACAGGTGAGTTGTTCTGCCCAACTGTCAAAGTTGACCCGCAGGGTTTGTGTAACAATAAATATATGGCCTACCAGACCAGAAAGGTTTTTTACCCCTGATCTAGTGCACAATTGCAAAACTCAAAATTATTGCTATGCTGCCTCCTCTGTTTCCTTGTGTGGAATTGGAACTTTTAACAGTTTTGTTCTGACTGCTGCTTAGGAGATGGCAACTTTAAAGGGCAAAGATTGTGTGCATTTACTTTACACACACCTCTTTTTTTTTTTTTTTGCCCAACAGCAGCAACAGGAGATTCTGGCAATGAAACATCAGCAGGAGCTCTTGGAACACCAGAGAAAGTTGGAAAAGCATCGGCAGGAACAAGAGTTAGAGAAGCAGCATAGAGAACAGAAGCTGCAGCAACTTAAAAACAAAGAGAAAGGAAAAGAAAGTAAGTGACAGCGGGACAGATGATCTCAGTGATGCATCTAGTGGTACATGAATAATGAGGAAGGCAATTTTGATCAGGTTACTGTGAAGATTACTGTAAATTGCAGTGTTTAAGTAATTCAGGTGTTTTTCTCTGAGTAAAGCTCATCCTGTCTTTTATGTTGACCTCTACTATGCTTTAAACCTAAAGAGAGAAAGAAAGGCATTTAAAGAAGTGAAAATAACATTGTAAACGTTAATGGAGATCACATTTGGAAGATTTCCTTTTTAGGGTTGATGTCCTAATTTATCCAAAGAATACTTGTCCATGTGAAGTTTCTGTTCTTACAGACCACCTGTTTTGTGAATATTTGTCCACTTATTTACAAAATTAGATGGTGATTTTATACATTTGTATAAATGAATTGTTGCGTTATGAGCAATGCTCCCTTCTGCCAGCATACGAGTGTATCTGTGTGCATACGGCTGTTATGGGGATTGAGAGGTTTATGCATACCTGGAGCGGTCAGCATTGCTACCTCATACTAGGATGGGGCAGGACAGCAGTAAGGCCTGGACATGGCTAGGGCACTGGTGGGAGTAGCTCTGTTGGACCTTGCTGCCACCCTACCTGGGTATGCAGTAGAGCAGGGGTCGGCAAAGTTTTTGTGGCTTGGGCCGGTTCACAGTCCCTCAGACGCCGCGGGGGGCTGGAGTGTGTGCGCGCACGCATGCATAAATGGTATTTCCAGTGTGGAGGAGGCGTGCACCGCTTCCCATTGGCTGCAGGAGCTTCCTGCAGCCAATGGGAAGCCAGCCAGCATCGCAGAAGGTGATCCCTGCTCTGCTCTGTGCCGGTTTAGTGCAGTGCACGGGAGCCGACTGAGCAGGCGGCGGCGGTGGCGGGCGGTCCATGGGCTGCTTGTGGCCTATGGGCCTTAGGTTGCCGACCCCTGCAGTAGAGACACTGTTGCTGGGAGGCCAGGTCTCTGCTGCTGCCCCTCCCTGATGGCAGTCTCTCTCCCCTTCTGCTTAATCCAAGTAACTCAGGCTTAAAGCTCAATTAACTTGCATTTTTGTAAAGAGCGGCACCGAGGGCTGGATAGGAATAATGCAGCTGTGCCCAAGTTTCTTGGTCACCATAATGTCCTTGCATAGTACCTGCTTTACCATGCGTGTATGCAGACGGGTGTAGTGGGGAGAAAAAGAGTACTTTTGAATCCTTTAGCAATCCCTTGGTACTGTACACATGGGCTGCATCCATGAGAGACTTGATGAGGTATATCCATAGTATTTCCATGTTGCAAGGAACTATCTCAGAAAATATGTGCTCCAATATTCTTCCTTCTAATTCTAATTTTATGTGGGTCTTTCAGCATAGAAAGTTTAGCCTGTATTTTCATCTTGCTATACATACTTGAATTTGATCTTCATGAATTCCAATATGAACCAATGCATACCTCCCCAAGTAACGTGCACTTTCTGAATGTTCCTGTTGGTATTCTTGGGTCAAAGGACATATCAAATATGTTTACAATGTGCATTTTAAGAGACAACCCTTTTTTAAAAAAGGAATTATATATATTTGGAAACAATTTTTGTACAGATTAACACACGCAGCCACACAAAATTTGCAGTTTAACATGGAAATGGTACAGAATGGACTTAAGGGTGAACTCATGTGAAATAGGTGCAGACTGGAATTAGACTGACCCGTCCATTCTTATTCACAGTTATTTCTACACCTGCCTTATTTGCTCCTTTAATGATTACACTAGGATTGGTGGTTAAATCCTGTAGGGTATCCTTCTCAACATCACTCATTGTTTGAAAACAAGGAGGCTTTTCTTCCAATTTCTCAAGTTTCTTTCAAGATTAATTATAGAAATAGTTGAGTGGGTGAAGGAACAGGATCTGAAGGGGGGAAAGCTGAACTTGTTACATAAAGCATTGCTTTTAGGATCAAAAGCCTGCTTTTTAAGAAGCCTTAATTCAAGAGTTCAAATAAAGGGGGGGGATTCATTGTTGTATCTGGAAGACAACCCTCTATTTACACATTCTTCCTTATCTGTGAGTCATCTGTTAGCTGGATTATATACTAAACTCTTCTGCTTTGATTTACATCTGTGTCCTTTCCATCATTCTTCTCCTTTTGAAGCAAGAGTCTCTTATGGGGAAAGAAAATGCTGATGCCCATCTAAAAATTATCAGAATGGTACTATGTAAAGATAATTACTGTAGATCTAAGGGATCTATGTATGTCCCTTTGAGTGCCAAATAAAGCAGGCGGTGCATAAATATATGAAATGTTTTCTGGAATTGGAGACCCAATATATAGTATAGATTTTGTTAGTGACCTTGCACTCTCTGCACACAGTCACCTGCCTCTGAGATGTCTTCACTTCCTAGGTTTATTGTACTTGTCATATTCAACACGCACACTAGTGGTAATCATTGCCATTTCACAAATGATGATTATTTCAGCACAGTAGGCAGCAGTAGCCCTGGTGTTTCTCACATGCCTAGAAATAATAAAAATAAAAATAAAAATAAAAATAAAAATAAAAATAAATAAAAAATTTATTTATACCCCGCCCTCCCCAGCCAGAGCTGGGCTCAGACGGCTAACACCAATAAAATCACAGTAAAAACATAATAGGGGGAAAAGAAAGGGGGGGGGGAACAAATTTAAAATACAGGCTAAAATGCAATTTAAAATGCAGCCTCATTTTAAAATAGTCGATAAATCAAGACCATAAGGGGAGGGAAACATAAGGGTCAGACTGAGTCCAAACCAAAGGCCAGGAGGAACAGCTCTGTCTTGCAGGCCCTGCGGAAAGATGTCAAGTCCCGCAGGGCCCTAGTCTCTTGTGACAGAGCGTTCCACCATGTCGGGGCCAGTGCTGAAAAGGCCCTGGCCCTAGTTGAGACCAATCTAATCTCCTTGATGCTCGGGACCTCCAAAGTGTTGTTATTTGTGGACCTTAAGGTCCTCCGCAGGGCATACCAGGAGCGGCGGTCCCATAGGTACATGGGTCCTAGGCCACATAGGGCTTTAAAGGTCAAAACCAGCACCTTAAACCTGACCCTGTACTCCACTGGGAGCCAGTGCAGCTTGAAAAGCACTGGGTGAATATGCTCCCATGGCAGAGACCCCGTAAGGAGCCTCGCTGCGGCATTCTGCACCTGCTGGAGTTTCTGGGTCAGCTTCAAGGGCAGCCTAGAAACAGGCATTTGCATTATTGGGTATGCTAAAAGACAGATTTTATGGACGTAAACAGTTATCTGTGGCTTCATGAATGAGATCTTTGTTTATAAAAGCACGTAGGTCAGTGACTAGAGGTATAACAAGAGTTCATCTTAGGTTTCGTAGCTTAAGAGAGCTTCCATTTCCCCATCGTAACCAGCTATCACACATAATTAATAAGCTACTCCTTTTTAAAATAAAGTGCAGGTGGGGTTGGAAGTGAAAAAATTGAAACATATTTTATTGTAAGAAGAATAAGTAAATAGCTTGTTAGTCATGCAACAAGAAAAAAAGGAAGGAGTAGTTCTGGCTGTGTTGAAAGAAGATGCCCACGAGGCTGTTCATGAAGAACCATCTTTTGCTCCAGGTGATCTTGGTAGCTACCAGATGGTTTGAAATATTTTAGTTGCTGTTCTGGTCTGGTTTGTGGGCTGCCTTCCGCACTGTGATGGGATGTCTGCTTCAAGAGACTGAAAATGGAAGGGCAGCTCTGAATCTCTTTGACTTCACAATGTCCTATCAGCCAACTTAAAGCTTTTGCAGATGACCTAGTTCTGACATTACAGGAGCCGGAGTCTAGTTTGAAAAGAGTACTACAACTGATTCAAAACTTTGGTCGAGTGGCAGGATTTAAGTTAAATAAGCAAAAAACTAAAGTTTTGGGGAAAAACGTGACAGATATTGAGTTGGAACAGCTTCAGAAAGAGACAGAACTAAATGTGGTTAAAAAAGTTAAATACCTAGGGGTAAACATAACAGCAAAAAATCTGAGTTTATTTAAAGATAATTATGAAAAATGTTGGTCAGAGATTAAGAGAGACTTGGATAGTTGGTCAAGACTAAAACTTTCTTTGTTAGGCCGAATAGCTGCCATCAAGATGAATGTATTGCCAAAAATGTGGATGGCATGCATATTTATGGTATGATAAAGCTAAGATAAATAAGGCCTTCAAGAACCATATTGTCAGAAAATCAGTTTTTAATGTCTGGACAAAATATAAAGACTTACTGGAGAATAAAACTCCGAGGTGGCTGTCACCCCTGGAGGCTAAGGCTCGGAAAAGAGCCAATATGGAGGCCAACTGGCCAAAATATTGGGAGATAATAGAAAAGGATGGTGACAACTGGAAATTGCAGAGTTTAGAAAAGATGAGAGACAAAGTGCGAGACTGGTTACACTATGCTCAGATTAAAGAAGTGTTTAAAAATGACAAAAAGCTAGGATTCCAAGTGGAAAAGTCAAAGTTAGAAACTGAACTGTTAGAACCTAAGACTAAGGTACTTTCAAGAATGTATAACTTGCTGCTGAAATGGAACACACATGACGAAATGGTAAAATCAACAATGATAAAATGGGCGCAGGATATTGGGTATAATATTATGTTTGAAGATTGGGAAAGGTTGTGGACCTCTGGGCTGAACTTCACTGCATGTAATGCGTTGAAGGAAAATGTGATGAAAATGATGTATAGATGGTACATGACCCCTGTTAAACTGGCTAAAATATACCATTCGTCTGATAGCAAATGTTGGAAATGTAAGGAAAATGAAGGAACATTTTTTCACCTCTGGTGGACCTGCCCTAGAGTGAAGGCCTTTTGGGAGAAGATATATAATGAATTAAAAAAGGTGTTTAAATACACCTTTACTAAGAAATCAGAGGCCTTTCTCCTGGGTATTGTCGGCCAGAGTGTGTTAAAAAAGGACAGAACATTCTTTTTGTACGCAACAACAGCAGCAAGAATATTAATTGCCAAGAATTGGAAAACTCAGGAGCTACCCACTGTGGAAGAATGGCAGATGCAACTGATGGACTATATGCAATTAGCCGAGATGACCGGCAGAATTCGAGACCAGGGAGAAGAAAGGATGGAAGAAGACTGGAGGAAATTTAAGATTTATTTACAAAAATATTGTAATTTGGCTGAGTGCTGAATTGGATGCCAGTGCAGACAATTGTCTACCATTAAATTAGATTTAAGGCTGAATTATATGTCAAACCAAATTAAGATTATTAATTAAGATGAGTTAAATGATAATTTGTTTGAAATTAATTTAATAATGATGTAAGTGTATGCGGGAGGTGTGGGGGAGTCCCATGTAACAATTGAGAGATGTTAAATGGACAATGATAAGTGGTGCTTATCTAATATATGCTTTATTTGAAAACTTCAATAAATATATTATAAAAAAAAAAAACACAATGTCCTATCAGCCTATCAGTTCTATGAGCCATTGTATCTTTCTGGAATGACTTTGTGAAATTGGAATTGGAGCACAACAATTTGCACAACCGCAAATTTGGACAAAGCCTCTAGAAAACCTGTTTAACAACAACAACTGCTAGTACTACTACTAATAATAATGGTGGTTGAACTTCCATCAAAGCTACCTAAAAATACTCAGCAGACTTTAAGTTCATGTCATATATAAGTCCCATTCTTGTTCCCTGTACTTTTGAACATCGGTTGTTTTTGTTTCTATTTTGATTATGTATTTTGTGTTTTTATATTGTGATTTTATCCTGTAGGTATAAGGCAGTATACAAATTTAATAATAAATAATAAATAATGTGGAAAGTTGCGATTAAAGCTACATAAAGTCAGGACCCAGAGCCTGAAAAGAGTCTTGCTGATGGCAAGACTGTAAAGTTTCAATATGTTGCTCTTCTGAAGTCTCACTGCACAAGAATTTGTCTGTGCATTGATGGACTGGTATCTTGTGAAGTAAATAGTGATGAGAAATTATGCTGCTAGAAATGTAATTCTAGACTTTGAAAACATGTAACTTTCTTAGATGCCAGATTTTCTGTTTGACAAAACAGATGATTGACTGTGAATGGAAATATTTATGCAGATATAGTGAACAAAGATCCTTATTTGGAAGGTTTTCCTAGACAGTTTCTGTACATGAGCCATTCATCTTCAACCTTTGCCTGCAGATGTAACTTAAAAAAAAACCCCTGAGTATGTACAACACTTCTGTTCTTAAATGGTTTTAATTCAGAGCGGCTGTAAAAGCTTCTACAAGTACTTTAGTTTAGGCATAATTTTGTGCGTAAAATCCTATTCAGCTGCACCTCCCTTCATAGGAAAAAGATAAATCTCTGATTAAATTTACATTTCCAAACATCAGTTGTAATTGTGTACCACTCCTCATTGCAAAGAATAATTCTTTATTGATAGCTTAAAATATTGAAAGAGTTTGATTGAAATCTTTAGACAACCTTTTGTAAGTTCATGAAGTAGGTCTCAAATTAATGTTGTGGGTGCTAGTTCAGTCTATTTACTTTGGGTTTGGTATTTCAGGTGCAGTGGCAAGCACAGAAGTAAAAATGAAGCTACAAGAGTTTGTCTTAAATAAAAAAAAAGCTTTGGCCCAGCGGAATCTCAACCACTGCATTTCTAATGACCCGCGCTTCTGGTATGGGTAAGTTGCCCCATCCTATTTCTAACAACTTTTTGACTGCTTATTAGATAGCACCCTCCCCTTTCTGCTTGAAAGAATACTCTGCTCCAAATTTGAACTATGGGTAGCATGTTCTAAAACAGTTGTAACCTGCATTTGAATGTGATGGAAAATAAGTCCATTTGCCTGCCTCGTGCCTCCGAAAGGTACAGTGGTACCTCCGGTTACAAACTTAATTCGTTCCGGAGGTCCATTCTTGATTGCATGTCCTCATCTCGGACACCGATTCTGGGCCGGAGGAGCTAGGACAGCTGTTACAGACTTCAGAATACACCAAAATGGCTGTGGGAGGTACAGTGCACAGAACAAGTGCTGCTATTCCCCAGAGAAGGAAGAGACATCATGTGATGGTAGGTGATTCCCTACTGAGGGGGACAGAGGCAGCCGTGTGCAGAGGATGTCCCAGGAAGTGTGCTGCCTTCACAGGTGCAAAGATTCATGATGTAACAGAGAAGTTGCCAAGACTTACAAAGCCCACTGACCACAACCCCATCCTTCTGATTCATGTGGGTCATGATACTGCCAGACACAGCCTTTGACATATAGCAAGCGACTGAAACTCTGGACAGGAAGCTAAAGGGCCTTGGGGTTTTTCCATCACTCCTTCCTGTTGAAGGTTGTGGTCTAGGAAGAAAGAGGAAAATACTAGAAATAAGAATAATAATAAGAAGAAGAAGAAAAAGAAGAAGAAGAAGCATGTTGTGCTTTTGAACTGCTAGGTTGGCAGGAGCTGGGACAGAGCAACGGGAGCTCATCCCATTGCGCAGATTTGAACTGCCAACCTTCCAGTCGGCAAGCCCAAGAGGCTCAGTGGTTTAAACCACAGCACTACCCACATCTTTTAAAAAAAAGTGTCTTAGGCTATGTTTGATGCAAGAAGAAGAACAAGCAAGTGGCAGGTGCTCTGCATGGAGAAGGCAGAGAAATGCTATTGGGTGACTGAGGGAAGGTGCCAACTGTTCAACACCTACTTTGCCCTCTTGTCTTCACCTGGTGATAACAAAATAAATGATGTGAGGAGGAAGCTGCAGCCCAAGATAGGAAATGAGATGGTACTTTAAATGAATTCAGATCTCCGTGACCTTAAGCGTGGTAACCAAGATGTTTGAGAATGTAATCTCAGAGGCTGTGTCTACAATTATGAGAATTCTTGGGAACTGGGAAGTTGTAATTTAGGGGAGGGGGCAACAGTACAAAGTAAGGAATACATTATATCAACCATATTGTGAAATATCAAGTTAGATATTTGGAAGCATAAAACTGAAAACACTCATGTGGATGAAGGCACACTAACACAACCACACAAAGAAATGAAATCAATGTTCATATTAATCTCCTGGTAAGGACACAGTCTCATAGAGAAAGAAGAACAGCTCTCTAGGGAGAAGAGGAACAAACTGAGCAGCTGTTGAACAAGCCTTTTCAGACTGAATTCTCAGTCTGGCTGGGTTTCCCCAACCACTGAGCGGCTTCCAGCAAAATAAAAAAACATAATAAAATGTCAAACACAAAAAACTTCCCAATACTCTTTATCAGATGGTGGGGACAGAGAGTGGAGATGGGGAAGCTCCAACACTGCTCAAAGGGGACAATGAAGTTTCCCTCTGGAGCACAGCAAAACCCTTCCCTGAGTCTTTTAGTAGGATCCTTTTGGCAGAGTGGCTCACCCTAACCAGACCAATGTCTATCCATTAGCTGATCAACAAACTATATGTCCTCTCTGAGCATCTCCATGAAGTGCCTCTGTCATCACCAGCAGTCCCTCCCACAGTAGGAGGGTGGTGCTCTAAAGATGCAGTCAAATAATGTATTGAGTTGGTCCTTGAGAGCTTTGAGGCTTCCTCCTCGTGCCTTCAGGCATCTCTTACCAAATTGATTTTTGCAAGAGCTGCTTACTTGTAGATGGATGAGGTGACAACCTCGAGCCTGGACTTGCCAAAGCCCTTAAAGGACATTCTTCATCAACACTCTCATGGCAGCTCTAATTGCAGATTTGTAACTGGGCGCCTGTCACCAGTAGGAACTCAATCTGGGATTGCAATCAGGGCTGGTTGGTACAGCCATTGGGGGAGCTAAGCTTTTCGGTGAAGCCCACGTTAACTATCAATAATCTTGCTTATTGCTTAAGGGGAAAGTAGTGTAAACCGCAAGGCTAGTAATGCCTCACTTTTTCTGTAGGAAGACACAGCATAGTTCTCTTGACCAGAGCTCTCCACCGCAAAGCGGAGTATCAGGCACTTATAATCATCCTGTGCTAGGGATGTATGATTCCAAAGATGATTTTCCACTCAGGAAAACAGGTAAGTCCTACCTTTCATTGTTCACATAGCATTCTAAAACATTTCTTTTAAAAAGTTACATAAATAATTTGATCTATGTTCATTCATATGCTTTTGCTTGTACATTTGCCTTTATTTTTTCCTAATATTGATAGTCATTCTTTTCACACCAAAGGTGGCTAAGATTAAAAACACAATGGTAAGATATTAAATCATAAAAGAAAACAGCAAATAGCATAGTCAGAAGTTAACAGGACACAGCAGAAGAACATGGAGATTAGCAAAACATTGGTAGATATAGTACTATAGAATAATCAGCCTCAGGTAACCATGCTGTCCCTACATGCGCAAAGGCAATGTTTTGGAGCAATTGGGTTTCCCTCAGGAAGGCACTCCTGTTGTGCCCTGAGCAAAAAGGCCATGTATTGTGTACCTGCTTACCACAGCTCAGGCCGTCTGGGTGGGGGTGCATATATGAGGGAAAGCATTGAAAACGCCTGCAAACACCCTCCAAACCTCCTTGCTCAAACTCTAACCCTCTGCAGGCCTCAAAGGTGCAAGTACTCCTGGGATTGCACTTGTAAAGGCTTGTGGGATTGCCAGGTGCTGTTTCTGTGCCATTTTCGTCGTTTCCACACTCTTTTGTGTGAAAACAAAACATTTTTGCCCCATTCTGTACCACTTCTAGGTTTGCTGTGATGCACGCATGTTTGGTCATGTGTGCCTTGAACTCGTGTAAATGGGGAGTTTCCTGTGCGTAGCTTCTCAGTTGAAGCAGTTGGTTCACATAATCAGAGGAAACACAGAAGTGTTGTGGGTAGATGGGGAAATGGGACAGTCCCTCCAGTTTCAGGGCCTGGCCATTTCAAAACATTAAGAAGCAGGATTTTGATGACATAGAATCTGTTTGTGAAAATGGCAAAAATGGATTGGAGCTCTGGCTCTAAGGAAGTCTCCACTATGTCCAGTTAGTAAAGACAGGTTTGACCAATTTGGGATCTGGGAATCAAAGGTCACATATAAAGGAGCTCTCTGAGAAAGTTGGGTGCTGTCTGAAGGAGAAATTAGACATAAACTGGGTTTGGTAAGACTGATGGGGATCAGTCTCTCTCTCTGTCACACACACACACACACACACACACACACACATGGCCCAGTCATTTTCTTGCAAACTGTTGAGGGAAAGAGTTTGTACAACGTTGTCTAATGTTGTACAGAAGTCTTTGCAGTAGGGTGATGTGTACAAAACTGGTTGGGAAAATCACAGGGGAGTACCCAAGGTAAAATGGTCTGTGGAATTGTCCTTGAGTCTACCACCGATGGCAGTGTTGCAGGAGAAGGCTCTTCTCCAGACAATTTCTGCGAAAGTCCAGGAAGTGCTGATCAACTTTCTCCACTGCTGATATCTAATTTATTAATCATGGGGTTTTTTGAGGGGGGGGGCTTAGACTTGCACATTTTGTGGTTCAAAGTGCTGCTTATGACATTCCCTTTCTCTAGCTGATAATGCAGAGCATAGTTAGCAGGCTGGATTGTGAGTAGGTTCCAGGTGCTGGTGATCCAAGTTTCTTTTCCTTTCTTAATAGCCGTTTCTCTGTTGAAGTCTTCAAGATTTGCGCTGCTTATTTTCTATTAGTCAGTTTATAGATCTCATCGTGAAGATCCTGAGATCTTGTCATGGAGCAGCATCTGCTGCTGGATGTTTGTATACTTATTTACTAATTGTATTATTTACAAAGAGAAAGCTTTTATTGCAAAGAGCTGTGGTTCCAGAAAACAGGAAAATAGGGCTATTATTTCTAATATGCAAAGTGTACAGCATGCTGTTTTATTTTTGCAAAAATGTGGGGAAAGTGTTGTTGCTATGCGGATCAAATTACTGTGACTTTAACACTTCTGTTAAAACAAACTTGTTTGGGTTGTAAACTAGCAGTATGTTTTACCCATAAATATTCCTCTGCAGGCTGATGCTGAGCTTATGAATGCACTAAGTGACATATTAGAAAAATTGCATGGCAACCTTAAGTGCATAATGCAGTGTGGATGTGCAATTCAGTGATAGCCTCCACTCCTTGTGGTGCGCAAAACACCATGACAATATCTCTGCCCACCCTGTACTTCGTGTTGTGATCGTGGTCCAAAGTCTGGTTCTGCTGAGCATTATTCTTTACTCCAAAATGCCACATCTTGTCAAATTCCTAAATATAGGAGGAAATTACTTCAGATATTGTTCCCTGTAGCAGGTACTAACAAGCTTCTAGTTCAATAGCCTAGCTGGCTAGTGAAGGTTTAAGAACATACCTTTTTGTCCAGGCCTTTCCTGACTCCTAAGGTTCATTTTTTGTAGCTCTGCTGTTTTTATACGTTTACTGTTTTTATGACATGTTTCTGTTACACTATGTTTGTGGTGTTGTACTTAAGCCACTCCATAGGATGGTTATAATTTTTGTGATTTAAAAGCTTGATTCTAATCTAAACCAATATACATAAAAATAAGTTCTGTCTATTTCAGTGGAGCTTAACTATTCTAATGCACTTAGAATTGCAGCCCTATCATTTTAAAGTTTTAAAATGGTAAGTGTCCTTGTGAGTTATTTTTGAGCAAAAAGTGACCCCCAAATAATTTTATAAATAAAATGAATAATAGTGGTAGGACATTCTCTTTTTCTTTAAATAATTAACTTGATGGCATTGTCTAGTGAATTGTCTATTTGGACTTGTTTCTCTGTCATCAAATTTAAGTTTTTTTCCCAGTTCTTCTACTTTATCACTGAGTCATCATTGACTATGGTCAAGTATAATATATTCGTATATGGTCGAGTATCAAAGGAAACTGCAATTTAGGGCCAAAGCAATATATTGTAGATTCATAAGTAGGGCTGGAGTTATTTAGCTCCTTTTTATAAATGTATTTAAATTTAGTTAGATCATTTAGCATGCCTAATCCTGGATTTTGGACATGTAAAAATGTTTTTAAACATACTTTAAAATAGAACCTAAATTAAGAGCTGGTGTAGCATGATAGCTAAGAGACTGAGCTTGGAATCTGGAATTTTTTTCTTCAGATCTTGGAACTAAGTTGCCTTAGACATATCTCACTCGTCCTAATTCCTTCCACCTGCAACATGGAGGATACAAATACTGGGTGATATCCAATGGCGTAGTTTTGTTAGCATAACTTCCCCTCGCTCTCCTCTCCCTGCTCACCCACTGTGATCTCCTTAGATCTGCTCTGGAGGATTGGGGAAAACCCCATAACAGATTTTGGGAGGTTGCGGGGAGAGGAGGGGAATGTGAAATTCCGTTGTGCGGCTAGAAGTTTCCATTCCTTGCATTAATGGAACTACATTGGGTACTGCTCCCTGACTTAGCCTTACATGTTGTTTGAGGATTACAGTTAGACAACATGTAAAGTGCTTTGAACACTACAATACCAAATTTGTTAATAATAATTAGCATTTTAAATTAATAGTCCAAAAAGCAACAGCAGTGCTAGTGCCAGGAGAATGACTATGCCATGCCACCCCATTGCACTGGCAATGTTTAACGTCAAGTTCATTCTTGAGCATAACAAACAGAAGTATGCTACCAAGAAAATACGTTCATTCCAGTACACATAGACAATCACCTAACAATGGTTTAAGGAACGATACTTGGGAACTAGCTTGGAGGAAGAGGCAACAGGAGAGTGCAAACTTTCCCTTTAGAACAGACGGCAATTCCATTATTATATGTACATACTTGGGAAACTATAATTTATTTTAACTAACTTTGGTTAGAAGATTGTGCTTTCAGACACTGATTTGTGAACTGACCTTCTCAAGTGAACGAAGAAACTTCCAAGTTTCTTGCACTGATGGGCAGAGGAAGTGAGGGCATAGGACTGCAATATAATGGCTGAGGGTGTCGTGTTTTGCTTTCTTAACCACTCTGGATCGCTTATCTAATTACATGAGAGGGCTTCAGCAATATTTGAAATACATTTAATAGATTAGTAGCTGCTCAGATTTAAATCCTTTGGTCCATAATGTCTTCCTGAAATGTTGTCTAAATCCACGCTTTCAGATGCTGTTCTAATTCAGTGGTAAGTATGCCCTGTGTTAGATGTTATGTTTTTGGTATAGCAAGTGTTAGGGTTGTTTAAATAAGATATTTTTACTGGGAAACTTATGCATATGATAAGCTTATATTCTCCCTTGTCGCTCTCTTTATTCCAGCATCTGAACCCAATCTTAAATTGCGATCCAGGTTAAAGCAGAAGGTTGCAGAAAGGCGGAGTAGCCCATTATTACGAAGAAAAGATGGACCTGTAGTTACAGCTCTTAAAAAACGCCCCTTAGATGTCACAGGTAGGTTGCTGACCATGAGCTAATTTAATTTAAATTACAAAATACGTAAATAAGTTGTATAAATATTATGTCTTTTTTAATATAATTGCAATAATCAGTGTTTGTTTTGTATTCCTATTCCATTATTCAGTGAGCAATGACTCTTTTTCAGTAAATTTGTTGTATTTTTCTGCCCTTACCCTCCCAGAGTTAGTCCATCTGAGGATTGTGGCTATTCAAATTCTGAGATGTCAGTATATATAGGATATGGGAATGGTGTCTTTTCTTCTAGTAGGCTACAATAATTTTGGTAGTGGTTAAAAAACTGAACTCCAAAGCTGTAATTTCTACTGATGCTTCTAAATTGCCCAGTAACTGAATTATACACCATAAGGGAGCATGTTTTTCTTGATTTTTTCTTAATATATTCTCCTATAATTTTAGAATAAGTGAACACTTATACCAGAAGTGAAAATACTCATTTTTAATGCCTTGCAGCTCTATCAGTTATTATAATTAGAGCTGTAGAATTGGATCCAGAGTGTCCATCACACAAGTTTGTGGAAGGGACAGAGAATTATTTAGGAAAAGGTAGTTTTCATCCATTGTCCTCTTCCCATGCAGCCCCCATACTGCTTCCCACATTATTTATTTACTAGAAAATAATAAATGCTAGGCAAATTATGTAACCGTATGTTTTTAGTTGTCACCTCTTGGATGGTATATCTTGACATGCCATTGTTTAATAGGAACTCTTTTTGTAGCTTTTCGATATAATGATAATTCTTACCATAAATTGTCAATTACTTTATAGACTTGTAATTGTATAATTAATTCTGTACAATCTTGTGTGTATTTGGAATATTTGCAGAGTTATGTTAAAAAAATCCAGTTAATTTGTTACGTTTGTTGAGTTTTAGTGGAAATGCTGAGAAATTCCTGTTATTTTGTAATATGATTGCATGACAGTGGCATTAATAAATGGATTTCAATGTGTTTTAGACTCTGCGTGCAACAGCGCTCCTGGATCTGGCCCTAGTTCTCCAAATAATAGTTCCAGTAACATAAGCACTGAGAATGGAATTACTGGATCAGTTGCAAATCTTCAGGCAGAGGTAAAATACATTGCTTTGCACATTTGTGTTTCTTTCTACAGTACACCAACTTGCATTATAGATTATGGAGAGCAAAGTACTTTACTTCAAATGTCACAAATTTTTAAGAATATACTGTAAATAGAAAATGTGAAAAACCTAAGTATGCTTCCATTTTTGTCACAGTGAGTCAATATTTACAGATTTTGCCTGTGAAGGGAAAGTTGTATAATCACCAAAGTTCTGAAAAGTATGTTTTAAAAAAAAAAAAGATTGAATACAAAAGCTGGTAAAAAATGCACTGTTTGCAGTGTTATTTAAACTGTGCATACAGCTTAAACTGTGCATACCCATTTTTATTATTGGGTATTTCCATTTTTCAAATATTTGTCACCTTTCCAGATAAATATTCACAGTATGACTTGCTCAATCACCTTACTTCATGTCATGCTCAACCAGTTATGGGGAACCTTTGGCACTACAGATATTGCTGAAGTGCAACTGCCATCCTCGCTAGGCCACTGGCCATGCTTGCTAGGGCTGATGGCAGTTGTAGTTGAGCAACAACTGGAAGACCAGCTGTTCGCCACACTCCCCAAGCTGAAATGAGTCCAAATTAGATATGGGTTGCATGCCCCTCCCCATTCTCCCGTGCAGCTAAGGGAAACTCTTCAATAGCCTTTACTTTGCTTTCTAGTCTTGGCTGTTTGCAAACTTGGGCTCATAGTTTATCACTAACTGTTCAGTTTCAAAACAAGCTATCTTTAAGCCCTTGGTTATGAAGCTGACTTGCTTTGAACTAAGTAGTTTAAACCATGAACCAAGGTTCACATGCAACAGAAGAGCCAAAATTAGTGGAAACAAAGTAAAGGCACCCAGAGAAGGATCTCAGGATGATCATGGTAAATGGCAAACTAATCTGGAGATGGACACATTCCACAGGTGGTATTTTTAAAATAGTATTTGTTGTGTTTATGTATTGCCTTTCTGCCAAGGCACCAAAGGGGCTTTACAGTTTTAAAATACTAAAACAAATGTTATAAAATATGGGATTTGTATGTATTTCCTGGCCCTGGATGCTAGGTGGAGGTAATAGTCCTCTTTATGGACCACCATCCAGGAGAAATACTCTTCAGGTGAGACCCAGTGGTCCCACTGCCACCAGCCTAAACCAGTCTTGTCATTGATTAGGGATTATTTTCCACAAAGAAGTCTTTTAGAGATAAAATTCACTATAAGAAACAGAATGATAGGATGATGAGTATCATAGTTCATCAGTATCTGAAGAACCACAGGTTAGCTGCCCCTTCCATAATCAATAGTATCAAGACCACTGAGATGTTCAGGATGGTGAGCCAGGTTGCACTTGCCCTGTCACTCTTCCAACATAGATTATCAAGCAGGAGAACCAAAATAGATTGTGTGCCAAAACCAGACCTGAACCCAGATTGAAATGTATCCGGATAAGGATTCTCATTCAAAAGTGGGCACAACACCCTTGCCCAAGAAGGGGATATTAGAGACCAGACAACATAATCCTCATGGCCCAGGGATGACACTTCCAGGAGTAGCCTCACAGTCACCTCTTGAAAGGCAGCTGGTCCTGTTCCCTCTTGTAAAGATGCATTCACCACTTCCTGGACTCAACCAGTCAACCTCTTCCTGTCAGCTGTAAGATGTAAATAGTGAGCAATATAAATAGTGGGCTGTATGTCTCGCAACACCTTTACTACACTGCTATTATATCCAGCTCCTCAAAAGATTCCATCAACGGTGTCTCCGAAAAATTTTACACATCACTTGGGAAGACAGGCGAACTAATATCAGTCTACTGGAAGAAGCAAAGATCACCAGTGTTGAAGTAATGATTCTTCAACATCAACTTCGTTGGACTGGTCATGTTGTACAGATGCCTGATGATTGTCTTCCAAAGCAACTTCTCTATTCCAAACTTAAAAATGGAAAGCGTAATGCTGATGGTCAACAAAAGAGGTTTAAAGACTGTCTCAAGGCAAATCTTAAAAAATGTAGTATAAACACCAACGATTGGGAAATAGTTGCCTGTGAGCGCTCCAGTTGGAGAAGACACTCAAACTCAGGACGCAAGGGCTAAGAGGAAGACACGCGTGGCAAATCCACACCGTGATCAACTCCCGCCCGGAAACCAATGTCCCCACTGTGGAAGGACATGTGGATCCAGAATTGGCCTCCACAGTCACTTATGGACTCACTGTTAAGACCATATTCATGGAAGACAATTTTACTTGGCTACAAGTGATTGCCAAAGATTGTTGTTGTTGTTGACATTTATATACCGCCCTTCATCTGAGAATCACAGAGCGGTCAAAATGGATATGCTTTATTTTATCAAAATATTTAGCAGACATGTTACATCATGTCTATGAGGGTTCTTTCACTTTTCTCTGTGGGCCAAACAGGCCCTGAACAGCTTGGAAGCACTCCATTGGGTGGCAGTGGCATCCCTAGGAGAGAATAGTAAAGGTGAGGCCCTCTTCTCTGCCATTCCTGCCACTGAGTACTCTTGATAATGGACTTTTACATATGTTTGGTCTAAGTTGTATATAACAAATAGGTATTGTCTGTGAACTACAATATATTAAAAACCATAGCTATGTTTTTACAGAAACTGAAGCTCTATCTTTAAAACATAACATTCCATCAATGTTTTTTTACTAGTATTCTGACACATAAATTAATGAACATGAAGCAGATCATACACATGAAGTTGCTTTTGGCATCAATTACAGATTGTATTTCAGCTTGCCCAACACATTAAAATTGGTGCTATTAGACTTACATTTCACACAGTACTTCATAAAATTGCAATTACTGTGAAAAGTGTTAAGGTTGTAACACCTGCTGGTTATGCTGGGAGCCAATCATTAAAGCATTTTTCATGAGAAATAGTATTAAGCTTCTGGTCAGAAGAGCACTGAGATGAAAATGGTCTGAAATACACACAAATGTAATTACAAAAGTGTTCAAGAGATGTATTGTTGAATAGATGATAGTAAAGTAAAGATGATGACTTGCTACTGGGTGAAATCAACAAATTTGTTTAGAAACTCTTTAGCCATACTCAGTGCTACAAAGGTTGGCATTTCTCCCCCTATAATTATCTTTTTACAGTGCACTGAGAGCAGGCTTATACATATCTGCTTGTTTGAAATGTATGATTAGTAATCAAATGTCACAAATTTATTTCATATTCTCCATTAATCAAGCCCACATCTTTTTAGTGATGGTTCAAGGCCAGTGGAATTCTATGATTTTAAAATTAAATCCAATAGATTTAGTTTAGTAATATAACCTAGCATTATAATATAATAATATGAATAAAAATCAAGGCTGGCTTCAGTGAATGATATGGATCTTCACCCCTTTTCCTACCCCAGCACTTGAGTACTTCTAAATGCACCAGGGTTTTCTTCCTCAGCTTCCTTGATACCTGACAAGCTGCTCTCGATGGCTTACCTTTAGGTAAACTTGTTGCAGTGTGGTAACAAAGATTGCCTCCACAAAGAGGGAACAGAAAAGCCTCTTTGTGCACACAGCGGCAACCTTTTGCTAACTTCAGATTCAAATTAGTAGGCGATTAATATTAAAATTCATTCTAATAATTTTTTTACAACGTATTTGTGTAAATCTATTAATTTGTAATCAACAACTGTTCCCCCCCCCCCAAAGTTTAGTAGTTGCTATTGCAAACAGTGGATAGTTATATGGAAACAAGCTAATGTCACATGTCTATGTGTTGTTGTGTTCCTAAGTATTTGGGATAAAAATCACTGACTTGAGTGATAAGTATATTGGTGCAACCTGCAAGGTATGGCATATACAGTACAGTTGTGCCTTGGAAGTCAAACAGCTTAGTTCTCAAATGTTTTGGCTCCCGAATGCCGTAAACCTGGAAGTGACTGTTCTGGTTTGTGCACTGTTTTTGGAAGCCAAACGCCTGACGGGGCTTCCACGACTTCCGAATGGCTGCAAGAGCTTCCTGCAGCCAATCAGAAGCCATGCTTTGGTTTCTGGATTCTGTTCGACTTCGAAGGTACGACTAGTTGATTTTGCCTACAATTAGATAAACTGGACATTCATTCAGTGTCATGCAGCAATTTTGTCTTAAAATGTATATTTAGCCTTATGATTATAATCCTATTCCCTCTAGGTGCATTGGGCTTTGAGGAAGATTCAGTACAGTTTGATCACCAGTAATTCCAGTTCCAATTCAGTTGCCCTTGTCTTTAATGTTACGTTCCTTTACAGACTGATAATGATGATAGATGAAGTGTGTGGTTCTTGTGTTGTCCTTTCTTCTGAGGCAACCATTTCCCCCCCTTTTCAGACCAACCTGGCTCATAGACTTGTGAATCGTGAAGGCTCAGTAACGCAGCTTCCTTTGTACACATCTCCCTCCTTGCCAAATATAACGTTAGGACTACCTGCAACTGCCCCATCCAGTGTAAGTGATGTTTAATGCAAAGTTTTGTTTTTTTGCGGGGGGTTTGTTTGTTACATTAACTGTTCATAAGCTCAATGTATTACCAGTTATATGCTTGCAGGGGGGATCAGGACAGCAGGATGCTGAAAGACTTGCTATTCCACCCTTACAACAACGAATCTCCTTGTTTCCTGGCACCCACCTCACTCCTTATTTGAGCAGTTCTGCAGTGGAAAGGGATGGGGGAACTGCACACAACCCTCTTCTTCAACACATGGTCTTACTGGAACAACCAACTGCACAAAACCCCTTAGTCCCAGGTGAGCACAACCAGAGTTTTACTGAAAAAGCATGTCTGCGTTCCTCAGAGTCAGTGCCAAAAGCCAAAGGCTACCTTCAGATATACATATCTCAACTTAATAAGCTGAGATATGTACAAATCTTGTGCCGGTGTGTGCTGACCTCTCACTGCCCCTTTCTTTTCTCACTGTGCTGTGATTGAAATTTTCCTGGGTTAATTAATCATAGTTTCCTATTGCATCTAAATTTGGGGCCTATGATTACAGAATCTGAAACCACAGTTTGGAGTTGGTTTCTGATCCTGGTTTATCCAATCCTGACTACAGTTCCTTGATTTGGATGCAGTGAGAAAAATCTATAGTTAGCACATTCATGTAACATTCAGTTACAGCATGTCAGGAAAGAAGGAGACAAGGGCTTGTACAAGGATGGAGTGCCCATTTTTTGTCTCTCAACATATTATCTCAGACCAAAGTGTGATAAGTTAAGAGAATACAGATAATGAATACACAAAGGAAATAATTTGTGTCCATGGTGGATGTGGAAAGGAGAGATTAGGGTGGACACAAACTGGCTTGAAAGAGAAGCATAATAAAAAGTGCCCTGAGTTCCCCCTGCCAAGGGTTGATGGGATCCTGCCGCTGATGGACTATGCAAGTGATGAAGTGAGCACTGACTGCAGTGATAGCTGTGTTAAGGCGCACCAGACAACATCAGCGAGCAAGTGCCATTTTAATTTCTTCCAGTGCCCCAGATGCAGCATCACTCTGAAGTGACACTGTGTCCAGGAGTATTGGGGAGGAGTTAAAATGATAACTTACTGCATTGGTATGGTGCTTCTCTCAGTACTGTGAAGCATTGGAAATACTGAAGGACTCAACTTGGCTCAGTGAAGGTAGACTACCCGCACCGGAGCAGGTTGACCCCATTCTGTATATCTATATTTCTGTATCCATATCCTGCCTACTGCTAAGAGGAATACCACGGAGGAGCAGTGAGCAAGCAAACCACTATTTTACTGCCATCACTCATGCCACTGATGTAATGTTGCACCAGAGTGTGCTATATCAGGAACAGATCAAAATGAAAGCATACTGTAGGTGTGCAGTGCTCCTTTCAGTCGCCAGCCAGCCAGGTGCCCAGGCCTCGGGGCTCCGGCATTCGCTTGAGAATGCCACATGCTGACAGTGGACCATTTTGCTGTTGGTCAATTGCACTGAGTTACGTTGAGTTCTAGTGCTGTAAAGGATGGCAAGAACTTTCTCTCTCCCCACTATCTGCATACAGTCAAACATCGTTCTTCATCCTCCTCCGCCCACTTTGGTGATCGTCCGCGGCAAACCCAGAAGTCCCGGAATGGGTTACTTCTGGGTTCGCCACTTGTGCATGCTCAGAAGTGCTAAATTGTGCCACATGTGAGCGCAGATGCGGCACTTCGACGTGCGTCATTTTTGACTTGTGGACAGGCCTCCGGAATGGATCCCGTATGCAAAATGAGGTTTGACTGTACTGTTTTATCAATTGGCCATTTTTCATGTTCTCCCCATACTAATGAAAAATGTTGAGCTTCCTGCTCTGGAATTCAGTGCCCATTCTGTACAGTACACAAATAGTAAACTGTGTAAATAGAAGCCAGACACATTGGGGTGTCTGCAGATTGGAAATATGCTGATTAACGACACTTGTGATGGAGTGTGCAACACTTGTCTTTAGGGAAAAAAGGTCTCCAGGACAGCACTCACTTATTCCTCATACTGCTGTCTAGCTAATCTTGACTCTGAGTCAACATCAAACTGTGTCTCATTGTTTATCTTCATCTCTGTTGTTTTAAAAACCTTTCAGCAGCATGACATAACACGGTGGCTGGCTTAATAGCACACGTTCTTACCGTGTGAGTTACTCAAAAGCTATTTTCTCCCTTCCTCTTTTCTTCTTTCTTCTTCTCCGCTGTTTTCCTCCATATTATCTTCAGACTGGTATCTTTCAGGGCTTGGGGCACTGCCCCTCCATGCGCAGTCCCTGGTGGGCACAGATCGACTCTCTCCCTCCATACACAAACTGCGGCAACACCGCCCTTTGGGGCGCACACAGTCTGCTCCTCTTCCCCAGAATGCACAGGCCCTCCAGCAATTAGTGATCCAGCAACAACATCAGCAGTTCCTGGAAAAACACAAGCAGCAATTTCAGCAGCAGCAGCTGCACATTAACAAGGTAGGCATGCTGGTCGCTGGCTCTTACTCATGCAATTTTAATGCCCCCGTTTTGAAATGTTTCTTTGCTCTAATATGTACTGCTTATAATTATGTAATGTCAATTTGTCTTCATCCTTGGGATTGCTTACTGTTAGGATCAACGTAGAAAACACAGGGGAAAATTAGACAATAGAAATGTGTACAAAATTGGCTTCCTAAAACTAAGTAGTTGGAAATAAGAAGGATTCCATTGAAAGTCACTTATTTGAGTGAAGTGTGTATGTTTCCTTAATTCATTCACCAGAATACCATTCTGCGTGAAAGGAATTGTTCTGAATACTGAATTAGCACCTGGGAACCTTGAATTCTATTCACAGCTGAAAGCCTGACAGACTCCTTCTTCGTAAGGCCATTTGCTGCTCACTTTCTTTCCCTCTCCTCCTAAAAGGATTCTGTATATTGATTATTAATATTTATGAGGTATGTGAAGGCTGAAAGAATTATGTAAGTGTTTAATGTCTAAAATTCCAAGAATCTTTTGAGAGAGTAAGCTGGACATATAATTCATGAACATCCTGATTTTAGGTGTGTGTTATTCCCCATCCCACCTCTCTCTCCATGCCTTACTATAGGCATCTTATAGTTGGAGTGAAATCAGTAACCAGATTGGCTTTCAAACGGTTGTGGTTTCATTTATGGTAGATAGATTATTGCTGTTCTTTGATTAAAACCATCACAAGAATGAGTTATATTGGCCTAAAGCTTTGGCTGCTCGTGTAAATTTTTTTCCAGTGAGAAAAGGAGAGACAATTGGGGGGGGGGGTAAAGCACTTTGTTTATAGAACAGAGCAAGACAAGATGATTACACAAGCCACTGACGTCATTTTTGTACTTCTGGAAATATGCCACTGCTATGCATGTGCCAGACCTGGACTTCATTCAAATTAGCATACTGATGTAGTTTAGAGCTATTATTTCCATGGAGATTTCATTTGCTGTTCTACAAACATACTTTGTGAAGCAAAGCTTAAAATTAAGGTTATTAGAAGACATGGGTGATGCAATCTCTTTGAAAGTAAATATACTGCAGTTCATTTGTGTCAGTTTTAAAGATCCTATTGCTATTATTGCACAAAATATGTGTTAAAAGATTTCATTTATTCAAGCTTGAATGCAGACTTTCCTGGAATCAGATTTATTATTTCTAGGCAGACTATCTTTTCCCCCCTCTCAGTAGCTTAAAACCTGGATTTAGACTGTTGATTATCTCAATTTCAGGCTTCAACGGACAGTTCCCAGTGTTTCAATCTCATACAATAGCAGAAATCTCTCAGTCTGCTAGTTTTGTCATATAGCAGAGAACCTTAACACTGTACCATCATAGCTGTGTGCAGTTGCTTGCTGTGTGGGTTAGGTCCTGTCCCATAATTATGTTGAAAATAACTAAGAACCCATTTAAAACAAATGTTCAAAGGGGAGAGTAGAAATGCATATGAAGCTGACCAAGGTCCTTTGGCCATGGAATTCAGGCATCTCGTTATCTGTGATACTGTGGCCAGAGGAAAAAGCTGCTGGCCTGCTTTCTCTTACGCTTTAATGTCACAGTTGAAATGACCAAAGGGTAGCATTGAAGTTACTGGGTCAGTAGGATCGGGTGACACACGAGCCAAAAATGTTACACCTGGCACTCATTCCCTTAAATATTCTGTCTCTGGCCTGACTCCTTGGTGTGAACAAATGGTCACATAGATGGTCACTAGCTGCCCTCCCTGCTTAATAATCTGGCTGCCCTGCCACTTGACTATTTGTAGGTTCAGCCATTTCACATGTTGGTACCATCTTGTTTCCAGATAATGTCAAGGAATAGCGAGTGGGCTGTGAAAAGCTCAACAGAGGCAGCATGCTAATTTAGGCTGCAACCCTAACCTCACTTACCTGAATTCAATGTGACTTACTTCTGAGTAGAAACTTTTAGGACTGCCTTGTTAATTACCGTATTTTTCTGTATATAAGACAAGCTTTTTTGACTCAAAAATAAGCTTCAAAATTTAGGCTCGTCTTATACACGGGTAGTGCTGAGGCGGGATGCGCGATTGTTTTTTTGCCCGAGCCCGAGATTGTAAGTTGATCGGTTGGGGGGGGGGGAATGCCATAAATCGCTCACCCGCCAGAACTCAGCACACAACCGCTCGTGTCGCTTACAATTGCCGCTTACAATCTCGGGCTCGCACTTTGTTCCGATGGATGAGAAGAAGAAGAAGAGTTTGGATTTGATATCCCGCTTTATCACTACCCGAAGGAGTCTCAAAGCGGCTAACAATCTCCTTTCCCTTCCTCCCCCACAACAAACACTCTGTGAGGTGAGTGGGGCTGAGAGACTTCAGAGAAGTGTGACTGGCCCAAGGTCACCCATTAGCTGCATGTGGAGGAGCGGAGACGCGAACCCGGTTCCCCAGATTACGAGTCCACCGCTCTAACCACTACACCACACTGGCTCTCAAAAAACTCAGGCTTGCGCTTCGTTTCAGTGGGTGAGCGATTTTTGGCATCTCTCCCCCCCCAACAATCAAGTGGCCAGTCGCCGCTTAAAAACTCGCAGAACCACTTATCAGCTCCCCGATCGCCACCAGCAGCCGCCAATCACGTTCCCGCTTGCTGCAACAAGGGCAGCTGTCTATTGGCTGTTGTATCGGCAAGTGGGGGGGCTAATGGCGGTGATCAGGCAGCTGCGACGCAAGCTGTTGTGTGCTGTGTTCCGGCGGGTGAGCGATTTTCGGGATCCCCACCCTACCCCAACAATCAAGCGGCCAATGCTGAAAATCGCTCACCCACTGAAACGAAGCAGCGATGTGCCGCTTGATTATTGGGGGGGGGGGAGATGCCAAAAATTGCTCACCCGTTGGAACGAAGGGCGAACCCAAGATTGTAAGTGGCAATTGTAAGCGACACGAGCGGTTGTGTGCTGCGTTCTGGCTGGTGAGCGATTTTCAGCATTCCCCCCAAATAATCCTCCCCCAAAGCTCAAGCCCCCTATTTTCTAAATTTTGAGGCCTCCAAAATTGGGGCGTCTTATAGACAGAAAAATACGGTAGTTTTAAAAATATATAGTTTCCTTTTTCGGTGCCCACACTTTCTGCCAAATAAGTTGTTTAGGATACACAGTGGTTTGGATGCAAAGTGTCCAACATAGTGGAAAGGTAGGAGAGATCTGCAACTCACCCAGGGAGCCTGTTTGGGCCATGGCAAGATCTGTGTCCATGTGCTAAATCTGATTGTATGGTGTAGAGCTGGGCACCAGATGTGACCTAATCACAACCCAAATCAAGCCAACTTGGTTTGACCCTGGATTTGTCAGTCCTGGGTCCGATCAGCTACACCTGGAGCAATGCAGGCTTATCAGAGGGAAGGGGGAGTCTGGTGGCAAGCGGGGAGGGGGGAGAAGACATGCTAAGAGCACGTCTGTGTCTCTTTCTCAGTGTCGCCTGAACACAGGCGTTTACACCCTAATTAAAGGCTGTGAAATCATTTGAGGGCCTGAATGGTTAAATGAAACAATTGTGAAAATGAGCAAGCTATCATGTTATTCCTTTGCTTAAAATATATCACAAGCATCTGGTTTAGGAATTTAGAGTTTGTTATAAGAAGTAAACAGGTTATAAATGGCAGGAAAACTTACTTTTCTCCCATACTTTACAATTGCAAATGGTTTCTTTGATTAGACTTTGCTTTGACTCTTGAGGTCACACTTTCAGTGGTAAATTTTGAGGAATGTTTTCAGATTATGCCAAAATCAAATGAGTCTTCCCGCCAGCATGAAAGCCATCCTGAAGAGACTGAAGAAGAACTGCGAGAACACCAGGCATTTTTAGAAGACCCATATATTGAGCGGATATCAAACCAAAAGGAAGTCCAAGGGTTGGCCAGTATGGTCCAGGTGAAGCAAGAACCTGTTGAGAGCGATGAAGATGGAGAGTTGCCACAAGAACTAGAACCAGGGCAGAGGCAAGCTGAGCAGGAGTTGCTATTCAGACAGGTAAGACATAGTGCAGTAAATGGCAGCATGCTAATATTACTTGATGAAAATATTCTGGAGGTTTGTATGTTTTTTGCTGTTCTGAATGGAGATAGACCACATAAAAGACATTTAATAATTGAAACAAAGATGATTTTGTATAGACATTTTAAAAAGAGGCAGGAGCACTGCTTGTGAAATTGACTTCATCTGGTTTCATCTGAGAAATGTAGGAAAAGGAAGTGGTGGACACATTTTCTTTCTCCTTCGTCTGTATTTGCATCATGTACAGGCACTCATATTTAATATTTACTGTATTCAGGAAGTGTGACCCCTCATGACTGAATCATTTTTATGAAAAGGTAAAGGATGTGCATGGGCTGTCAACCTGTAGTTCATGCCCATTGAGACAAATCTGTGCCCTAATATGAATCATTATTGCGTATAATGGAGTTTATAGTGACTGAACGGCTCTGAATCTTCTCAGTGTTAGAAGCGGTGTCACAGGAAAGAACTCTGCCTTACACTGAAATGCAAGTTTATTTAGCAGAGTGATCATTCACCTTTCCATACACAGGATTATTCTTAAGCCCAATAAGAAGCTTGGGATTCATTTTAATTTCTCAGACCTTACGCTTTTTACTTTTTCTCTTTCTTGCTATCTGTTGAGATCTGTTCTTCTCTGTCACATCTCTTTCCCATACTCCTTATTTTGCCATTTTTCTCCAGTTACTGTACTTTGTCCTTCTCTTTCTCCACTCAAAAAATGAGTGGGATTTGCTGCTTGTGTCCCACCAGTCTTGGACTATTTATCTTTATTATTATCTGAGATTTTTTTCCTGCTGCTTCTTCCTCTTTCTTCTCCTCTTTATTTTTTTTTAAAATAATATTTATTAAAGATTTTTTAAAATTATAAAAAACAAAAAACAAAAAAGACAAAACAGAAAAATAGAAAGAAAAAATACATCCATCATTCTCAAATTTTCAACTTTCATTACCTTCTTTCTTTGACCTCCTCATCCTCCCCTTTCTTGTATCCTGGTTAATAATTATCACAGCAAATCCTTTCCATACTTCATAATATTTTGTCCTTACATTACCTTAATCTATTTTCATCTTGTCTTATAGCAAACCTTAAAACTTAAAACTTAAATCTTATTTTTACCAACTTCTCATAACCATATCATTAACCTAATTCTTTAAACATTTTTACTAGAACCAAGTAGTTCCATTTCAACATTTTTCTAACATTCATCAATTATTTTAAAACAGTCCTAATGATAAAAGAAAAAAAAAGTAAAACAATCCAATCTTCATCCAGCGTCCCTTCCTCCTGGTCCCGGATTTTGTCAGTCCTTTTTGTCCCATTAATCTAGCGCATTAACCTGGTATCCTTATATCCGAGGCCCTCAAGTCTCTTCCATGTCCCTTCCGCGACTCTTCTTCATATTTTCCTTTCACTCGTGGGAACTCCAGCTTAATAATGTTTTTGACCCTTTTCAGCAGATCAGCCCCATTTCCATAGTCCAGACTAAACTCCATGTGATATTTAAACACCTGTTTCATATTTTTTTAAAAAAATAATTTTTATTAACTGGCCAATCACATCAAATTAAATCACATCACATAAATTCCAAATTACAAAGCCAAATTTTTAAATTTTGTTGGGGGAACCCATACTTCAAGATCCAAAGGGGGATTCAGATCATCTTCTTATTACTGCGTTAATGTCCAAATCAGTCCCAATCTGTCCAAACAAAATTCATAATTCTATCCAGTCTTATCTTGGTGTTTCCACATCATATCTTGTTCATATAATTTCTATTTTTCCTTTACAATCTCTTCTGTTAGTCTCCTTAAGCCGATAAGCAAAATAATAATCCTGTGTGGATTTTCTGTTCCTCCACTAAGTCCAGATGGTTTCCATATATCTCCTTCGTAGATAACATCGCTCTTTCCATCATAAATTTGGCATTTGTCGCTCTTAAGTCCCACCGAGAAGTTGATCCACGATATGTAAACAACTCTATTTCTCTCTTTCTCCTCCCAGACACAAGAGCTCCAACAATGCCTCCCAAAATGGCGACGGCATTTTTAACTGCGTCATTCCAAAACTCTTAGCTTTCCAGCTTCATCTTGAAACATTGCTTTGGTTCGAAAGTTTATCTCCACACAGCCTTAAATCCACAGCTTAAGTCCTTAGCTTCTGACTCATTAGGGGAGGGGATTCTTGTTAAATCACATAAGAAAAAGGAAGGCAGGTTTTTTCCCCCCTCCCCCCTCAGTCATACCGTATCTTGACGTATCTTCTCATATTTTATTCTTGTCTTGTTATCAGAGATCTCTTCTGTCAGCAGTCTTTACTCCCCTTTTTCCTTGAAGCATGTGCAATTTATCTCGTCCAAATTGTTTCTTTTGAAGATGCTTGCAGCTAGCGGCGTGAATCAGGGACGGCGTCCAGGAGTGCCGGAATCCCACAGGAGGGCTTTGTGCCTAGTGCCCCCACCCCCACAAATTCGGGGGTGGTATAGGGCACAGCAGGCAAGGGCCGTCCCCCCCACAATCCTGGGGGGGTTAAGGAGGCTAATTACCCCCATCATAGCCTCCAAATTACCTCGTGTGGGTCGGAGAGATGTTATTGTCAGCCATCTTCCGATGCGCCACCTAGTGGCCCTCCCTAAACACCTGTTTCAGATTCCCTCCAAAATTAAGAGCCCCCACAGCTCCAAACATCTGACGGCCCATTACCAGACTCAGAAAATCCAAACATCCCTGCATGGGAGGGTCAATCCAACCCCCCATTTCCAAACCAAACCAAACTTTATCTTTCCAAATCTGTTTTTTTCCAAATTCATTTATCAAATCCAAAGACTCATGTTCCTGTAGGGCCGCAACTCCCTCCATTTCTGGCACCCAGGATTCAGCAGCATCCTCTTCTCTCATCTGTGCTGTCATAGCACACTCCTGTTTTAGTTCCTGGGTAGGCTCCATGTAGTTTCCTGCTGCCTGTTCAAAAATTCTGACCGCATTAGTCATCAAATCCGTCTTCTGGCTTAACTGATCCAATAGGGCATTTATTTTACAGAAAGCACCCAACAGAGCTTCTGAAAACATTGTCCTACAAGGTCACAAGTCCTTTCCCACGATTGTAATCTGTAGCAGCTGCAAGCTCCTGAAATTGGTTACAATTTCACAGTCTCCCTCTAGGGGGAAAACTTCTGTTTATTCTTTCTTTTAAGAACAATAGCAACAAAGTTTCTTTTTTAGGATATTCTGTCAATATTTGTTCCTTTGAAATGCGAAAGGAAACAATGGAATCACTATATTACTTTTCTTTTAGCTGTCTGTCAAAAACATTTGTCTCTGGTCAATGAGCTTCAAACGTCAGTCCTGACACTCCGCTCCAGGATCAGGACGGTGGAAAGTTACTTTACTTTAAACTCACTTCTGCAGGTTTAAACAGTCCAAAAAGAGATCCCCCTTCTTCTCCTGCTACCGAAGGGGGGTTCCACGATTTTAAATGATGAAAGCCAATCCTTTAAAAGTAATTTTCTAAGCTCTAGTTTACGTTGTCTTTGCTTTATTCTGACTACAAAGAAACGGAAGGCTGACTTCCTGTTTAGACCTTCCCGTTTCAGTACCAAATTGAAATAAATTTTAAGTCCAATTCCTCTCTACTGGCCAGTCCTTATTTAAAGTCCAATTGTTCAAGATTTAAGTACTCACGGGTGATTCTTTAGATGCCAAATTGTCCCAGGAAAAAGGCAGCGCTCTCCGGCAACGGCTATGCGGCTTCGCTCCACAGAAAAAGCAGTTGACTCATAGCACCGCGCCACTTCCCCCTCTTCGCTTCGGAGCCCGTTAATGGGTTCCTTTGCGGGTTGGGGGGGCGCTAAAGGTGCCCGCTGAGTCCCATGGTCACAGGCTTCATCCGCCTGTGATTTTTTAAAGGGTCCCCGCTTCGCCGTAGCGGAAACAACCCGTTTCGCGCGGAGCTGGTCCCTCCAGTTCAGAGGGAGTCCGCCATTGCCGATGGCGCCACCCCGGAAGTCCTTCTCCTCTTTAGAAAGGTTGGTGATAAGGTAATTAATTTAACTGCCATTTAAAAACAAGGCGGCATTCATAAACAAAATGTTAACAGGATATATGAGTGGTACCCATTTGTCTGAATACTCTTTTTAAAGGAACACTGGTAAAAGGCTTAACACGTGAAGTGGTGCAGCAATAAAACTGCTAGCACATTTGCAAAGCTAAGCAGGATCTGGTATGGTTTCAAATTGGATGGTGGGCCACATGTTGCGATTCCTGCATTGGACTAGATCAGCCTTTCTCAACCGTGGGTCCCCAGATGTTGTTGAACTACAACTCCCATCATCCCTGAACACTGGCCCTGCTAGCTAGGAATGATGGAAGTTGCAGGCCCAAAACACCTGGGGACCCAAGGTTGAGAAAGGCTGGACTAGATGATCCCTGGGTCCCTTCCAATTCTACCATTCTGATTCTCTGTAGCTGCACCAGTGATTTTATTCATTGTGTCATTTTAATTTGTGTTTGCAATAACAATTCGTCCTCCCTAACAGCAAGCACTTCTACTGGAACAGCAACGGATTCTTCAGCTGAGGAACTACCAGGCGTCAGTGGAAGCTGCTGGCATCCCAGTGTCTTTTGGAGGACATAGGCCACTTTCTCGTGCCCAGTCTTCACCTGCCTCTGCCAACTTCCCCATGTCCGTACAGGAACCACCCTGCAAGCCACAATTCACAACAGGTAATGGACAGAACTATTCTCACAGTATTAAATTTCACCGTAAGTTCAGTTTGTTACAGTTAGCCTTCTAAATGTATTTGCGAGCAGTTGTGTAGGTCAAGATTTGTTTCATTGAGGCAAAGTTGCCATAAGCAGTTTAGTATCCTCCTTTGCACAGAACCCCCCCCCCAAAAAAAAACAGCATTATCTTGGTATGGTGCAGAATTTCCTGATAAGAACCAGGTGGTAAGGAAGAGGAGAGTCGAAGGCAGTAGAATGAAAAACCCCCAACAAGTTGTCTCTGGAAGTCCTATTTCACCCCTGTGTCTTTTGAGCCAGTCAGCAAAATTATAACAAATCATCATATTTGAAACCTTTTTGGTAGAAAGCATCAAAATCCGTGGGAGCTGTGGTTCTTCTAAAACTACATTCAGCATGACCATTGCTCATCCTTTGGTTAAAACAAGCTTTTAAAAGCTGCTCTTCTTGGAAAACTGTTTAGTGGCATAGCCCTCCTTCACCCCCACCTCCGACTTGAAAACCTTTTGAATTTTGCAAAGGTTTTGGCCAAATACTAAGGAAAAAAACCAAACATAAAACCTTGAGAGCTTTTGCAAGCATCCTCTACAAATATTTTCAAAATGTGGAGGGTGTATGCAGCCCTCACACCCCCTGCCTGTTCCCCCATCAGTTCTCTCTTCCCCCACCTCCTTTGTGAAGAGGAATGAGTAACCAGTAATGGGAGGGCTCACTTGGCCAACAGAATCCAGAATTAAAAATAATATATTTTGAATATTCTCAGGAACACTGTTTCCTTCCAGCATGGTGAGATTTGTATTTTTCAGTGGTCAGATGTAAGAAAAGAAAAGATGTGGATGGGTGGGCAGCGGGGAGAGTGGTTTGGAGGCTTCTGGTAGGGTTAGGGCTGGGGTCCTTCTTGCACCAAGACACAGACACAACCTTGCTATATCTTCACACGGTGGTAATGATGATGAAGTTATTATTTATATGCTGCCCATCTGGCTGGGTTACCCCAGTCACTCTGGACAGTTTCCAACAAAGTATTAAAATACAAAAAAAAAAACTTCTATCATAAAAACCTCCCTGTACTGCCTTCAGATGTCTTCTATAAGTCTGATAGATGTTTATTTCTTGGACATCTGATGGGATGGCGTTCCATGGGGTGAGCATGACTACCAAGAAGGCCCTCTGAATGGTTCCCTGTAACCTCCCTTCTCTCAATGCCCCCCCATTGGATTTAATTAGAACTGTTGTCTCTTCTCACTGGATGCCAGTAGAAGAGAGAAGAAACTTCGACACTAGCACCAGAATATGCCAAAAATATGCCCATCCTTTTTCTGTTGCCCAGGTTATTTTTTGTGTTTTTGGTTAAAGGTAAAGGGACCCCTGACCATTAGGTCCAGTTGTGACCGACTCTGGGTTGTGGCACTCATCTCGCTTTATTGGCCAAGGGAGCCGGCATGCAGCTTCCGGGTCATGTGGCCAGCATGACGAAGCCGCTTCTGGTGAACCAAAGCAGCGCACGGAAACGCCGTTAACCTTCCCGCCAGAGCGGTACCAATTTATCTACTTGCACTTCCTGCTTTCAAACTGCTAGGTTGGCAGGAGCAGGGACCGAGCAACGGGAGCTCACCCCGTCGCGGGGATTTGAACCACCAACCTTCTGATCAGCAACTCCTAGGCTCCTGTGGTTTGACCCACAGCGCCACCCGCGTCCCATGTTTTTGGTAAAGCTGTGTCCAAAAATCAATTCAAAATACTCTACTTCAAAGAATACATTCTATGCACATATAATAATAGTGCATTTAATAATGTAGTTCTGTACGCATCTACTCAGAAGTGTTTATCTCCCAGGTAAATAAGTACAGGATTGCAGCCTGAGTTACTTTGTATCCTCTAATGCAGGCCTTGTGTATGATACTCTGATGCTGAAACACCAGTGCACTTGTGGCAACACAAACAGTCATCCAGAACATGCAGGGAGAATCCAGAGCATTTGGTCCCGGCTTCAGGAGACAGGTCTTCGTAGCAAGTGTGAGGTAATGGATGGCCTAATAGAATCGGGGAAAGGCAAACAGACTTGTGATACTGGGGAAATGAGGCCTGCCCATATATATAATTTATATATGCAGCATGCTGATAGAACCTTCCTGTCTGATGTGCTAGTGTTGTGGAGTGCTGTTGTTGTTTTTACACGGTCAGGCCTTCAAAAATAGAGCTGTGGTCAAAGGTTACCGTACCCTCTACCACACAGGGATTCTACAACTTCATTTTGTTGCATGTGTACACCAACCTGATAGTACACAAGATCAAACTGTTGTTAAATACAAATATGTTGGGTATTAAGACCCACTCCGATCCTCCCATATTAGCTGGTATCAAAAGGCTACATATTGTTTTTCCTGTGTGCACTAGATGAGTAATAGTCAAGCAATATTTTATTTGATGTGTCTTACTTAGTTATTTCAAGTTTTACCACATTATTTCAACACAGTGAGTCCTGCTGAGACAGTTTAATTGCTCATGAATTGTTTTTGTTATTTTCAGTAGCCAGAATAATAAAAACCTGTTTTCATAAAACATCCTCAATTTCTTGGCTTAGTTTGAGAAGAAGAAATTCAAAAATTTAAGAATAAAAATGTGGAAACAAAACATACGCTTAGAAAATAAACCTATGTTTAACTTCAGTTATATTTCCCCTATTTGCTGCTTTTTTAGAGTAAATGTAATTCATTGTTTTCTTTTCTTTTGCAGTGTATCCGTGGAAGAAAAGCTACCCTAGAAGAACTACAGACTGTTCATTCAGAAGCCCACACACTGCTTTATGGTACCAACCCTCTGAATAGGCAGAAATTGGACAGCAAGAAACTGTTAGGTACAGCAGGGCATTTACTCTTCTCTACATCTTTGAGCATCAATCTATACATCCTGACTCTAGTAATCTCTGCATATAGAGATATGCAAGGGAAATGATGATGGTCTACTCCTTTTTATCTGGGTTTCAATCCAAAGTTCTGTGATCTTCATTTGCATTCAAGTCTATATAAGCTGTTGTAGGAGAATGCTTTTTTCCAGGGACCTTTCTCACAGATATACACGTAGGCACACACACACACACACACACACACACACACACACAGCACATCCTCCTCCAATGAGGTGAATTGATAAGCTGTTGTATGTTTATCAAGCCTTGTTCATTTGCAAGGGATCTCTGTATGTGTCTTGTGTGTTGCCTAGAAAAACATAGCCAGATTTTAAATAGTGCTAGCCACATTTAAAACAGAAACAAAAAACTTACAGTGGCAGGCTAAGAACAAAGCAAGCAAATGGGATGTTGAAGGCATGACTGTGTACCACATTTTAAGAACAATTAGAAATCTTAAGTTATGTTTTAAGAAATGTAAACTAAAACAACTACAATAATTGCTAATAAATCCCTGATCAGATTCCATATTTCCATGCTACCCCAACAAATAATTTAATAATCCTGGAATATCAGGGAAATTAGGCAAATGGTGTGCAGAAAGTCAATTAGAGCACCCTCAAAATGTGATCTGATAATATTTGAAGCTTCAAGATTTATAGCTGGTTGGGCTCCTGGATGCAATTTTGGAAAACCTTACAGAGCCCAGTTGTATGCATGTGAACTTGGAAGTAAGTAGTCCCACTGAGTACAATGGGCTTACTCCTAAGTTAGTATGTGGTATTGGACAATGACAATTTTTTACAAGAATAAAAAATAATTAAGATCAGATAATATAATTTTAGAGACAATTGGCCTTGTCATAGTAACCTCATTCAGGTTTGTTTGTTTTTAAGTGATGTGACACACTTGGCTAGTAAGTTAGCCCATTTACACTTCAACCTGTGAGGTATTTGAATTTAGTTTAGTCGTGTCTGACTCTTCGTGACCCCATGGAGCTGTCTTCCACTGCCTCCCGCAGTTTGGTCAAACTCATGCTGGTAGCTTCGATAACACTGTCCAACCATCTCGTCCTCTGTCGTCCCCTTCTCCTTGGGCCCTCCATCTTTCCCAACATCAGGGGCTTTTCCAGGGAGTCTTCTCTTCTCATGAGGTGGCCAAAGTATTGGAGCCTCAGCTTCACGATCTGTCCTTCCAGTGAGCACTCAGGGCTGATTTCCTTAAGAATGGATAGGTTTGATCTTTTTGCAGTCCATAGGACTCTCAAGAGTCTCCTCCAGCACCATAATTCAAAAGCATCAATTTGGTCCAGCTCTCACTTCCATACATCACTACTGGGAAACCCATAGCTTTTACTATACGGACCTTTGTCGGCAAGGTGATGTCTCTGCTTTTTAAGATGCTGTCTAGGTTTGTCATTGCTTTTCTCCCAAGAAGCAGGTATATTTTAATTTCGTGACTGCTGTCACCATCTGCAGTGATCATGGAGCCCAAGAAAGCCTCCATTTCTTCCCCTTCTATTTGCCAGGAGGTGATGGGACCAGTGGCCATGATCCTAGTGTTTTTTGATGTTGAGCTTCAGACCATATTTTGCACTCTCTCTTTTTTTCATTTGAATTAGCACCCCGGGCCAAAAAATAGCACACTGTGATTTTTTAAAATAGCAACGTAGTGCATTTGTTAACAATAGATTGACATTTCAGCAATTATTTAGGAACAGGAAGTGATTTTTTTCTGGTGTGATCATAATGGATTTGGAAAAATGGTATAAGGTTTTCTGAACAAGTTGAAAGTAAACAGACAATTGCTGCTGCTACAGCTGGGGAAAGGTACACATTAGTGGAGTGGCAAATGATAGAATAATTGACCATTCTCATTTAAATACCACGATTTTTAACATCTAGCCAATTTTAAGAACAAAGCAATCAGGCCATATCCTCATGGAGATTATTATCTTGGAAATCAGGAAATGTGTGATAATATACTTCATTCTTCTTCATAGGAATTCCTGCATTAGCCCCCCCCCCCATAAAATAAATGTTTCCCAATATGTGCCCTGACATTTTTCCTACATATATTTCCCAATATGCATTGGTTTGCAATTTGCTGATTAGAGGCTGATAGAGAACCAATTCTGATGCCACTAGTGGTGTGCTTTTCATTGAAAACTGCATGTTTGGTGCATTTGCACATCAAGGTAAGTCATGATTTATGGTTTACCATGAATCCACAGATTGTTTCCACTTTGCTCCTCTCCATTATTGAGCAGGAGCCATTGTTGGTTGCAGTGAACCCAGGGACTGGGTTTGTTTCACTCCAAAGAAACCACAATGTAAAGTCAAATGTTGTCCTTGGCTTTATCGATCATGATTTATTTAAGCAAAGACAAACCATGATTTCCAGTTCAGATATAACAAGCTGAGGATTATGGTTGGTTGCTCATGCTTGCTCGTGTGGAGGAGTAAATTAGGCATGTTCTGTGTTTGTGGTACATTTGGTGTGTTTGCAATAAACCATTAACCATGGCTTACCATTATATTCAGTTGGAGCCAGAATGATCTGACTATCAAATTGGATTTTTGTTTCTGTTAAATTGCTGGTAACATTTTAATACCCTCAGACAGAATGATACTGATACGATTTTCTTTTTCTGAAGTGTCTTCAGAGAATATGGATGTTCTTGAAATTGCTTTGGAGCCCTGTTCAGAATCGTATATACTTTGAGATGTGCATGTTTTTTTTAAAAAACAGATTGAAAATGCATTAAGATGTATATAAATCAGGGAAAGGTTTTGTAACCATTCCAGGGCACTATAATGCCCTTTAAATAAATACTGCAACCCATTCCAAGTCACTAGGATGACACAGAAGGTATTGGAAGTTAGTTTAGGAGAATCTATTCTAGACTGAAGGTTTATGGAAAACAAACGTCGACAGGTGTAAGAAAGAGGCAAATGAAGGTAGATGTATACATGCAACACTTAATATTCTGTGAATGGGTAGGTTTCTCCTGCAGCTGACATCAGGTGCATGTTCATAAAATGCTTAGTCTAAAAGCCTGAGAATTGTGCAGTTTCAACAGTTTTTTGCTCTCCTCTTAACTCCCCCAGGCTCTTTAACATCAATGTTTGTCAGGCTCCCTTGTGGTGGCGTTGGGGTAAGTACTCCCTCCCCCATGAAAATAATGTGTGTATCTCGTAGGTTAGAGTTCCACTGTGTATAGCTAAAATGATTGAATAACATAGTATTCATTTGTACCACAGACTGCTGCAGAAGTAAGATCTAAAGCAGGGAGAATATCTTTACATGGAATAATTGTGTTGCATCCAGTGGTGTTCCTCCACTGACAGAATGCTCTTTGATCCTATGAGGACTGTCACCAGTAGAATCAGCAGAACGGGGAGGTGATTTTTCACCTATGCCCCTTTGCTCTTTGGAACATTTTCCTGAAGCCTCTGGAACCCGTGTTGGAGGGTAGGGAACTTAGCTGTGAGGGGGAATCATAAAAAATCTGCTCCCTCTCCATTTCTCGGATGGAAACCCGTCCTGGATCAAGGAGACTTTTATCAACACAAAAGTCACCATTGGATGCAACACAGAATGACTATTTTCACTAAATAAATACTGATTATTGTAACTAACAGTATAATCGGTTTGAAATTGCTTTATATTGGTGACACTGCTTCTCCTTGGCTCTTAGCTACTGCACAAAGCCTCCTTCATGGCAGGTTCAGCAGTCTATTTATCTCTGTATATTATCATGTTGGCTGTTCCCTCATCTCTTCCAACTACTGCAGTTATTTGAGACTTTGAGGGAGTGCTTGATTTTCTCTCAATGCAGCTTTGTGTAATTATAAACTAAATGCAGGTTAATATTTAATAATATAATAATTTTATTATTTATGCCCCTCCCATCTGACTGGGTTTCCCCAGTCACTCTGGGTGGCTTACAGCATATATAAAAACTTTCTAGACATGGCCCAGGAGGAAGGAACTCCTCTAGACAGTCCAGAAGGATACCATGATCAATGGTATCAAAAACCGCTAAGAGATCCAACAGAACCAGGAAACAGCTTTCACCTCTGTTCCTAGCCTGCCAGAGATCATCAACCAGTGTGGCCAAGGCAGCTTCAGTCCCATGATGAGGCCTGAATCCTGATTGGAAGGGATCCAAATGGTCTGCATCCTCCAGGCGTGTCTGGAGTTGTTCAGCAACCACCTGCTCAGTCACCTTGCCCAAAAATGGAAGATTTGAGACTGGGTGATAGTTGGCCATATTGGCAGCATCTAAAGATGGTTTTTTAAGAAGCGGTTTGATAACCGCCTCTTTCAGCAGGTCTGGGAAGGCTCCCTCACAGAGCGAAGCATTCACCACCCCGTGGAGCCCATTGCCCAGCCCTTCCCGGCTCACTTTTATGAGCCAGGATGGGCAAGGATCAAGGAGACAGGTGGTTGGTTTCACTCATCCAATAATAATAATAATAATAATAATAATAATAATAATAATAATAATAATTTATTATTTACACCCCGCCCATGTGGCTGAGCTTCCCCAGCCACTCTGGGCGGTCCAAGCAGCCTGTCTGCATCCTCGGAGGTAACAGATTGGAATTGATCCTGTGCAACTTGACTAGACAGGACTCTAGCACTATCCCGCCCTGGCTCTGCTCCCACGGTGGAGTCTACCTCTTTCCGAATCTGAGTGACTTTTATCTGCAAAAAACTTGGCAGAATCATTGCAGGAGATCTTGGAGTCCTCACCAGGTCCCGATGTTGAAGGTGGTTCCATTAGATTGCGAACCACCTGAAAGAGTATCCTGCTGCTGTTCTTCAGATGCAATAGAGGCAGTGAAGAAAGTCTTCGCCATTGCTATCGCCTCTTGGTATGCTCGACGCTGAGCTCTAAGCTGTGTTCAATCCAATTCAAAATGAGTTCTCTGCCACCGGCACTCTAGCCGTCTCGAGCGGCCCCTTGTAAGGTCATGTTGGCGTGGATGTTAAAATTTAGAGTTACTAATCTACTATGTTGGTGTTCCTGTTACATAACTAGTATACCTTTTACTTGCCTCATTTAAGATAAACCACACAGACTCTTTTTTATACCAGATGTACCCAAAATACTGTAAAATACAACAGTGTTGATGATATGTAAAGAGTTCAGATTAGAAAAGAAATTTTTGGTTCACCATATATAACGATTAGGGGCATTCCTAAAGCAGCACAACATAGCCAAGTACAAAATCTCACACGCCGTTCCAATTATACTCCAATTGGGAAAATCAGTTTAAATCATAGACAGAAGGCCTCTGACCAGAAAACACCTCCCAATAACAACAGACAAATGCCCAGCTTCATTGTGACACAGCACAGAGCCTTTTCTATTATGGTGTCCCAGTTGTGGAGCTCCTTTTCACTGGAGTCATGACCGTCCTTGTTGCCAGCACCTTTTAAACCTTTAAATTTATATTTGTTCGTTTTGTGGACAAATGTGTCTGTTAGCTGTTCTGTTAACATGTCCTGTGAAATTTGCTGACGTTTTATTATGTTGAGATTTTATGGTTTTATTGTTCTATTTTATGGGAATATTTGTGCAGTTAAAACACAACTAGAATGTAGCTAATAATACTTATTAATAATGATGATGGTGGTAATGCTATTTGATAACTAGAGAATGCTTTAATATATAAGGCATTTAAATCATTCATTGATTGGGCTAGTTATAAAATACAGAATGAACTGCACTATTTCCAGTTCCAAGAAAGTGCTGGATAACTAATGCACCTGATCATTTACCATTTCTCTTACTTGTGAAGAAAAGAAAACTGGGTCCTGCCCTTTGTCTCATCTAGGATGGAAGCAGCCCACCAAACAGTGCCTAAGGAGTGTCCTTGTAGTCATCATCTTAAAACAGTTCCCTAATGGATCTCTCTAGACAACAACAAGCAAACAGAGATAGAATGGTGATGTCACTGTTGCAATCTGCCATAAGTCAGGTTGTGATCCACTTCTAGGTCCTAGCGTTGTGGTTTGTTTGATCTCACTTGACAAAAATGCAAGAATTGTGCCATCAGATATTGATGATTAGCACAATTACGATTAAGCAGCTTACACAAGTAACATAACCACAAAATTTAGTACACACGTCTGTGACTTTGAAAAATAGCTTTACTGATGTGAATCTGTTTTATGTAGGTTGACAGTGATACAATTTGGAATGAGGTCCATTCCTTCAGTGCTGCTCGCCTTGCTGTTGGTTGTGTTATAGAGCTTGTTTTTAAAGTGGCTACAGGGGAGCTAAAGGTTAGTATGATGCTAATGATGATTTGCTTATTACTTTGTAGATGTGAGAATAACTTGGTCACGAGGACTGTATTTTATAAATCATGTGCAAATGTAAACTGTAATCCTTACTGAAATAGTCCCAGATTTCAGCAGCATGCCTAAAATCTAAGAAGCAGCTAAAACATTTTTTCTGTATTTTAAAAGGTAAAAAGACTTTGGTTTTGGTTGGTTGGTTTTCTACCCTTTCCCCCCAGTATCTGCGTACTGGGGGCGGGGGAGAACCCAGCAGAATATGTCACAAACTACATAGCGACTTAGCTACAATTATTTAAATATGGTTGAAATTTATGTGGTGTTTTTGTTTTGGTAGAATGGATTTGCCGTAGTTCGACCTCCTGGTCACCATGCTGAAGAAAGCACACCCATGTGAGTATGTGTTTGTGCTTTGGCTACGTTTACTAGTGTTTTAACAGAACTTAGAGCTGAAAGTTTCAGGGGTGTCTTTTTCACCTGAAAAAACCTCCAAGTCAATACTGAGCTTGTTTTTTTTTTTTTTGCAGTTTGCATGTATGGTTGTCCTTTTGCATCAGTTCATAGTGTTTCTCATGAGACTTTTTCATACACAGTGGGTAAAACCCAACACCATTCTGTTAACAGAACATCAGAAGCATTCATTTAAATAGGAGAATAAAAGCTCTTTTTTTGCTGATTCCTACTTCCTTCAGTAGCTTCTGAAAATCTCTTCCAAAAGTTTAGGAAAACTCTGTAGACTAGCAAGGAAGGTAGTGTTGGGGGACCAATTAAATTTGTAGCGTTCTCTGTGGCAACAAAAACATTTCACAAGTGGAATGGTACATTGGAATTTACCCAGACAACTCTGCTGGGGTATACCAGCAGCTCACTAGGCTGGGCGATACCTGGTTTTCAACATTGCAATATATCACAAGCTAAACACCATGACATATTGATATACCACGATATCTGAAATAAGGATGGAGCCATGTAGAGGAATTGGCTGGCTTCATGGTTTTTCCTGCATTGTGATTTTTGCCAGCACCTGCTCTTGTGATTTGTTGTGCGCTGCGTGAGGCAGGGGAGAGCTGAGCTGGCAGAATTAACAGGGGCAGTAGGAATTGAGAGAAGCATTAACTGGTTTCACAGTTTTCCCCACATTGTGATTTTTGCAAGGTATCCACCCACTCCTCATGATTCCCGATATATTGCCAGGTCAAAAATTATGAAACTGATAACACAATGTAGACTTCAAACTGGTTTTGGACGCCCATCCCTAGTAAGCACCCCATGCCATCTGCAAGGGGGACTCTCTCCAAACTGGGGAGAACTGGAGAAGCGGGAGGGCTTTCCTACCTTCTACAATTGCCTCCTAAAGTCATTTATGATTGCCAGAGAGCTTGAAGGAGAGGCAGGCTTTAAATAATTTAAAAGTATTTTTATCCAGCTCTTCAGCCGAATAAGGCTCCCAGAGCAGCTTACAAATGTCATTGATTAGACCGACTTACAACCAACATTGCAATTTAGAAGACATGACAGAAAAGGGAGGGAGGAGAAAAATGGTATCTCAGACACTATGGTAAGCCCGCAACTTACATGGGGGTTACATTCTGGGGATTGTGCTTAAAGGTAAATCACATATAGTCAAAATCCATTGGGTTCAGTGGCTGGTGGGATTGCCAGTGTCATTTCCCCCAGAACCCCACCCCCTTTCTGCTCCTTTTTATTTATTTTATTTAATTTTTGCCAAGCCTGTAAAGCTGAATGCGCACAAATTAAATGCGCGTAAGTTGCGGCCTTACTGTATTTCTTTGTTGCAGAGTTCTTGTAATGACCATCTGAAATGGAAATATTTCAAGGAGAAAAGGAGTCAGAAGTTGCTAACCTTTTAGAATCCTGATGGAGAGGCCCTGCAGTCCCTGCTTACTCCTTGTCCCACAGCGTGATAGAATGGACTTGTTTCACCTCAGAGTCACTACTAGAAAGTATCATTGGGTGAAGCCAGATTGACCCCTTGGTTTTGGGGTGCCACAGGGTTCTATTCTGTTTCCAGTGTTATTTACAATCTATATGAAGCCATTGGAAAGCAGTGTCACCTGTATGATGATGACACCAAGCTCTGTTTCATTGTACCAACTGAGTCAGGCAAGGCTTTGCCCATCTTGGACCAGTTCTTGGATTGTAGTGGTGGAGTGGATGAGGAACAGTAAGTTGAAACTGATTCCTGGCAAGATGGAGGTCCTGTGGGTAGGCGGTTCTCAGGTCCAAGAATTGGGCAGCTGTCTGTCTTTAATGGGCCTGAATCGCACTGTTGACTCATGTTAAGCTTGTGCTCTACTAAGACCCCGAGATCCTTTTCACATGTTATGGCAAACCAGGTGCCCCCATCTTATATTTGTGCAGCAGGTTTTTCCTGCTGAAGTGTAGGACCTTACATTTATCCCTATTGAAATGGGTCTAGTTCTCCAATCTGTCAAGGTCATCTTGGAACCCAGTTCTGTCTTCCGCAGCATTAGCTACTCCTCACAGTTTGGTGTCATCTGCAAATTTGATGAGCATCCCCTCAATTCCTTCATCCAAGTCATTTATAAAGATGTTGAACAACAACAGGCCCAGGACAGAACCCTGCAGCACCCCACTTGCCACTTTTCCCCAGGATGTCTATTCTAGGACCTTACTGTATATTATTGTTGTAAGCCATGCTGTGCTCTGATCTAGAGGAAGGGTGGGGCATAGAAACTCTCAAATAAATAAATAAAATAAGAGAGAAATTGAAAAGAAGATTCCATCTAAATATCAAGAAGAACTTTATGATGATAAGAGCTCCTTCGGACGGTGGTGGACTCTCCTTCCTTGGAGGTTTTTAAGCAGAGGTTGGATGGCTGTCTATCTTGGATGCTTTTGTTAAAATTCCTGCATTGCAGGGGATTGGACTAAATGGCCCTTGGGGTCCCTTCCAAGATTTTATGAGGTGACATCCGTTTGGAGTCAGAAGATTATGGTTTTTTGGTTTGGGGTTTTTTCTTTTTATTTTTGTTCCACCACCAATAATCCCTGAAAGATTACATAACATCATCATCTGACCAAGGGTAATTTCTTTGACGTAGGCCTTATCTACATTGAAGCTATTTGAGTGTGTTTATAATTTTTTTGAATTGGATTACTGTAGTTTGCTAAACCAAAGCTGGTCAGCACTATTTCAAAATCATGCAAGTTTTATGCCAAGGAAAAAATAGTTTTCTGCAATAAAACCCCTTTGGGTACGTCTGTAATGCTGTCACCATCGTGTTTAAGTAGCACCCAGATGCCAGTGATCACTCTGAAGGACAAAAAGTTGCCAAAGCAACAACAAGGGAACCAAATGGCAACAAGCAGGGGCAAGAAAAGAACCAAACATCCCCTCCAGTATTTTTTTTGACAAGCCCCCCCCCCCCCCCCGCGCAAATCTGAATGCAGTGCTTTAAACCTGAAAGTTGAACATGGATAGTGTTTGGCACAGATCTAACTAATAGACTGTGCATTAAATAGTTGGCATTGCCATCTTCATATACATTTCAGTGCCTTATTTTATCTCCTCATTTTGAAGCAACAGCATATGTCATTTTCCTTGGAAAGTGTTTGGTGCTGAAGTTGTCAAATGTACTTTCCACATATACGTCTATAATAATCTATTATCTTTCAGGGGTTTTTGCTATTTTAATTCTGTGGCAATTTCAGCCAAGCTTCTCCAGCAAAGACTGAATGTGAACAAAATACTTATAGTGGATTGGGTGAGTGAAACAGCACTTTTTTTTACACCCCACCCCCTTTCCAATACGGGTACAAAATGCAAGAACTCTGTCGGCAAAAGTGCAGTCATTAGATCTCAATAAAATGTGGGTTCGAATCCTCAAAACGTTTGAGCTCGATTTTCTCCTTTGTTGAGAAGAGAGCAGGGCCAACCAAACGTGCATTCCAAGTTGAAGAGCACTTTGCTCTCAGTCAGTACAGAGCTTAATGTCTGGAGCATTTCAGTGCATTATAAGCTTTGGAGGCAAGTTAGGTATCTAGCCCCACCAGGGAACATCTACCTGAAAGTCTCCTCTGTATTTTGGTTTTGTTGTGGAGATAATTCAGCTTGTTACAAGCAGGACTGGACCAAAAATTTCAGCACAGCACCCTAAAAGGCAGTCTGTTACCCTAGGGAAACCAGGGCAAAAGAAAGCATTCACACATCACATGCTTTCTTTTCTGGTGCATAGGCTCCTATTGTGAAGCACCTGTCGTTTGTTTGGAGGACTTACACTAAGACGTCATTTGAACCTATTTATTCTGCTCTTTAAAGGCAGGGGTGAGGAGTGGTGTGTGGCCCTTCAGAGGCTGCTGAACTACCGCTCTGATCCTTCTAGACCGTTGGCCATGCTGGTTGGGGCTGGCAGGAGTTGGAGTCCAACTACACCTGAAGGGTGTCATGTTAGCTACCCATGTCTTAAGGGCACTACCCTGACAAGCGGTAGGCAGGCCTGCTTGCCACTGCATCCACATCTGCACAGGAAAATTGGAGAGAGAAGAGCCCTTTCAGCCTGTAAAGAATTGTGCACGTTTTACCCAGATCTTCACACCAAACTAATCCCCTCAGTTTCTTCCTTGTTGTTACATCCTAAGGAACACCAGTGGCATATGATTGATGTTTGAGGGAGGGAGATTGCAGTGGATGGGTTCAACTTCTCTTTGTTACATAGAAGGAGAGAGTGCACAGACTTGTCATTCCTCAAACCACCAGCAGCGATTGTATTGGCTTTGCTACTAGTTTTGCTGCCCCAGGAAGTGCTGCTGCAGCAAATTCTGTGGCACTTCTTATTTGTTCTCTGTCAAGGACATTTGCAGCATGGCAGTTTGGACCTTCCTGTCTATCTGTTATAAGGCACTATTAGATTGGTGTCTTCTGTAGATTCTATCAGGCAGCATGTTCAGTTGTATATTAATATGAGGGCCAGGTATGGCCCTGTTCCCATCCTGCCTGCCGCACCACCACTAAACAAGAAAGGGAAGTTGGTCTTAAGGTCTTGCTGTCTTACGCTTGGTGAGACAGCAGGCAAAACACAGGGGGCAGGGCAGGGCCATGTTAGCACAGCACATCCAGCATCCCAGTTCAGGTGTTCCCTGGATTTCCCTTGCAGTGTTTCTTCAGTCATTTCCAATCTGTTTTCTTGGACTCTTCTCTCAGAGATGCAGACCCTGTTACTTGTCTGAAGGGTACTCACACAAGCAAGGAGTAGCATGGCCATACTTTCGCCTGGCCCCACGTTTTTGTGTAGGCTTTACATCCTTTATCACTGGAAGAATCAATTCTTACTAGTTTTGATGATGTTACTATACATAGTTGAAATTATGTCAGGGCAGTTCTCTATGTTCAGAAATGCTTACTTGCCAGTCCACCTTTTGCATCTTCCATTTATAGGACTGAAAGTGAGTCCCTACACAGTATGCATCTCATGTGACAACCAAGCATAATGCAACAGGCATTGTCACAGTCATTTAACCATACATTAGTGTTACTAAAATCGGTGGTATGAAATTGTGCCTTGCTGAGCCTTCTCCCTGCAGGGCTTTGGTAGCATGAACATGAAATGTTGTATTACAATTAGTGTTAATGTAGACAGCCTATCATGTTATAAACCTTCTCATATGATATAATCTTTATCCCTGAAGGATGTACACCATGGAAATGGTACTCAGCAGGCTTTCTACAATGATCCTAATGTTCTTTATATTTCACTACATCGCTATGATGATGGAAACTTCTTCCCAGGCAGTGGAGCTCCTGATGAGGTAATAATAATAATATTGATATGTGTTCTTACAGCATTTGTTATAATAATGGTATTGCAATCTTAGAGGTCACTCAAGCAATAATGGATTAAGACTTTCACTACAATTCGTATGGGGTTGTGGCAAATATGAATGTGTTGATGCCCTATTCAGACATGTTGTTTGCTTGTGAAGGCACACCAAACGTCACATCTATGCATGCTGCTGTCCTTGAGGCGGGGTGCAAAGCCTTCTACTTGCGAAGGCTCCCAATGTGATATAGAATCCCTCAGAACTGTGTTTCTGAATAATGCAGGCAGCTTCCATGAGTAGAGGAGGCTCCCTGCTTTGAACTCAAGGAGAGTGGCAGTCAGCTGTAGTGATCAGATCAGTCAAGGAGGGCGGCAGTCAGTCTTGGTGAAATGAGCACATGAACCTAGTGCGCTCATCTCCCTACTTGCACACAGCCTTTACACACAAGTAGCACTCTCAGATTCTTGTCTTCAGTCTTTGCAAATATCATTCAGTTTCCCTCCCCAGCCCTCTAGTCCAGGCTTCCTCAACCTCTGCCTTCCAGCTGTTTTGAGACTACAATTCCCAGCATCCCTGACCACTGGTCCTGCTAGCTAGGAATCATGGGAGTTGTAGGCCAAAACCATCTGGAGTGCCGAGGTTGAGGAAGCCTGCTCTAGTCACTACAACAACTAGAGACAAGTACTGCTAATATAGGTAGGCGGGCAAGAGTCACTTTTTTGAACTTTGGTTGGCATTCCTAAAAATAATAGTTGGCATTTAGTATCAATATTTATTTAGCTTTGATTTGTCACAAGGCCTTGCTTTTTTCTACCAGTAGAGGACACCCATCACCTGAGTTCTTAGATCTGGAAAAGGACAATTCATACAACACATAGGATTTATACATTGTTTCTAATGAAAGTGAATTATGAACAATTTCACAATCCACTCTCTACAAGGTTTTGTTATTTGTACTTACAGGAGGGAGCAGCCTTTCTTGCCCTGTCCTGTCTTTGGCCATTTGCTGATAAAAGCTGTGAATGGAGCTAGTAGTGATGGTTACGAAAAGCATGGAGTTCTTTGATAGTTATACACCTCTGGAATCGGGAAGATCTATTACTCATTTCATTATTTAAGAAGTGGAAGTAAGAGCTTGCCCTGTAATATCCTAGTGGTCAAATAAATTATGTACTAAAGAAAAGTAAAATATTGACTCTTATATAACCTTGGTCAATTGTATATTCTATCAAGGTCGGGGGGAAAATTAAAGTTTTGCAGAAATTTGCCCAACCCCCCACTCCTATAGTGTAAGTTGACAAGGGGAGGTATGGGAAGGCGTGGTCAGGGTAAAATATGAATGCTCTTTTGGCAGAATATGAAAGGTTCATGACTGACCATTTGAGGCTTCAGCAGAGTAGACTGTACATGTACAAAACAATGAGAATTGGTACACAGTTTACTTTTTCTTACACGCAAGAAGTCCTGACAATCTTTGGGCCCATGTTTGCATTAAGAAATGTAATATGAACTGAAAGATCACTGATGTGATGAGTAATGGTTTGTTTGTTTGGCTGGAGCAGTATCTTTTCCAGCAGTTATAGTAGTGTGAATCACTGTTGTCTATATACCTTTGATTGCCCAGCTGGTATGCAACATTTGTCCATAACAGTGTGTATCTGATAATGGTTGAGACTGCTTGTGTGTGTGCTGCATGAACAGACGTGGGAATTAGGAACCTGCATGCTTTTATAACATGAAATGGAACTCATTCCCCCATCCACCAGCCTGCAAAAATCCTGTGCGTATTTGGAAATTCATGCTGTCTCACGTTCTAAGGTAGAAGGTATTTCACTAATTTCCACAATGGCCCCCTCTGGTCTTGCTGCTGCTGTGATACTCAGGGCTAAGCCTAATGTTGTGTCTGAACAGACAAACCACAGGCCCAGGTTAAGCCATAGGCATAGGTAGCATGATGGCAGCAGGACCAGCGAAAGAGTGCAGCAGTTTTCATCTCTCCAGGAACCCATGCATTATGTGCACACTGGGCCTCTGTCTCGCTGATGCCATTCCTTACCCTTCACAGTGCACTACTGTATTTTTGTCAGCTCCCGCCAACCAAGTTCAGTCAACCTAAAAATAGTGCCAAATGCTTGGCTGTACGGCATGAGCTGCAGCTTCATCCTTAGGTTTTGCTGAAGATTTCCTGTTTGTGGAACCATTGTGCACTTAGTCCTAGAGTTGGAAGTCTCTTTGTAATTAAGAACACTGAATGTTTCTGGTACCCCCAAAGTGCACATGTCATGTAAGAACCCAGGAGGGAAGGAACTCTTAAGGCTTCAGTGACTGCGTTAAAGGCATAGAGAGGTAGCCTCCTAGGTCTCCACAGTGCTCACATAGCTTATTTTTCTCCCAATGAACCCAACATATCCAACTGTGAAGTTGAATTTTTTAAACCTTCTGTACCTGAGTTTGACCAACTGCAGGAGGCAGTGGAAGACAGGAGTGCCTGGCGTGCTCTGGTCCAGGGGGTCACGAAGAGTTGGACACGACTAAACGACTCAACAACAACACAACCTGAAGTGCAAGTTGAACTTGAGGACATTTTGTAAGAGAAGTGAAACTAAAAGCAAATAGCACCAGAATAAACAATGAGGAAATAGACTAACATTTTCAGAAAAATCGTGGTACTGTTATACTTTGTAACATACAGGAATTTATTGTTGAAATGGTGCTGCTTATGGACACCATTTTTTGCAGTGTTCTTATGACGCCAATTCCTTCTTTTCTATTTACATTTAAATCAGATATTTCCTTAACACCACAAATCAGTTAAGTAAAAATAGTACACTATACATCTGTAGTCTTTGCTGGTGGTGTAGCTTGTTAGTGCAATTTTGGTGGGCAGGTTATGTGTGGTGAAGTTTCACTGGGTGGCCTTTTACACTGCACCCCTGTTTCAATTGGCTCCTCACCTGAGAGCACAACCTTGCTGTTTTATTTCTGGTAGCCAAAACTTATAAGAATGTGCCTGTTTCTAGCAGTTGCTGTATGTTGAAGGTATACTTGAATTTCAACAACCCAGTTAAGAGAAGCTGTTCTCTCTCAATCTCCACACAGTACTTAGAAAGGATTAGCTTGGAGACTATAATCAAAATACACACACAATACAAGGAGAGTCTTGCAGAGGATCTTATCATTCTTGTGTGATCTTTAGGTAAAAATCTAAAACAAAAAAGCACATGGCTCCATTGTGAAATTTTATAATAATTGCTTTTGCACACTTTTGGGTTTGTTTGTTTTTAAGTTGTATAGATGCAGAAATACTTGCACACGTGCCCAGAATAGAAAGGACCAGGGAAGAGAGATTGAGGGAAGGGACAAACATCCCCCCCCGATACATCCACTGATATGGATGGCAAGCCACAGAATAGCAATGAAAAAACATGAAAAAGCGGCCCTGTGGAAGGCAATGTACCAAATAGGCACACAGAAAAATTAGATCTTAGCGACCCTTTGTGATAAAAGGCAGGCCTTGACCTGGATGCACCCATAGACAGAGCACATCATGCCAAGGTCATAGGAACTCAAGCAACTGGGATGGGGGGGGGGGCAGAAAAAAACCTGCTCCAAGGCCCAGCTCTCTCACGTTCACTTAAGAATGACAGCTCTTAAGATACAGTCTTTATATTTTTATCTGGAGACCAGGAGGCATGGTTTCCTCTGATATATGCTCCTTATTATGTGCTATTTTGTTGATTTTAAGAGAGTATTTTGTTGTTGCAAATAATCTCAGCCAGTGGCTTCTGGCCCAAAGCAGCAGTGATGATCCTGAGCTCACTGAATCCAGTAAGGAAAATGTGTGCACTTGGATATTAGAACTCCAGGAAACATTTTTGGAAAAGAAGCTGATTCTGCATTTACAGTATTTGCGGCAGTTAAGAAGCTACTTCAGTGTACCAAATCCAGAGTCCCCAGCAATTCTGTGTGAACGGCTTTAAAATATGACTGGAACTTTAAACAATTTGGTGGTATTTTTTTTTTTAAATGTAATAACTATTTTAAAGTTATGAGCATGAGCATATGTTTTTCTTTTAGATGCTAACTAAGGATTAAGGCTGTTTCTGCCTTTCATCCCACTCATTGATCTGATGGCGCAGGAAGCAGTGGATTTTTAAGCAAAATAGAATACCTTCTCAACAACAACTGTTGTGTTATCACACTTTGAATTGTAGGAACAACATAAAATTATTGGAGATATTGCTGAGGTGATATGGGCAGCCCCCCATGCATGGCAATATTTGCCAAAGGTGTAACCTGCTGCTTTCTTTTCCTCTCCACCCCTTTCCTAGGTTGGCATAGGACCAGGTGCCGGTTTCAATGTTAACATGGCATTTACTGGTGGTCTTGATCCACCCATGGGAGATACAGAATACTTGACGGCTTTCAGGTAATCCTCTCTGCTTTTCCTGCCTATATTTATCCCTAAATGGGCCCTTTGAGTTGTTGTATGTGTGTTTGTGTACACACACACAAACCTCTCTCTGTGTGTGTGTGTGTGTGTGTGTTGAGTACCTTGTTAAAGCTGACTGCAAGTGGCAAGGTGCTGATGCAATGTGGAAAAACTGGCACATGGACACTGTTCACCAGCACAATATTGATAACCCTCATGCATACATTCATGTTATAATAATGAATAGGATTCTCTCTCAAACATGAAACACAGTGAAATTGCCATTGTGCATAACTTTGTATAGAAAAGCCATTTTGTACACATTCCCATTTTATGACACAATTTCCCAAAGTTGTTGTGACCCAGTTCAGATGATCATTCAAGACTTCATAAGCCATGCTTTATGAAACAACCTCAGGTCATTGGCCATTCCAGGCTAGTTGCTGCATGTTGTCTGCTTTAATAGTGCTAATAATAAAAATTGATTTCAGTTGATCTGGATTTGCAAGCAAAGCAAATTTCTATCTTATTGTTAGAAGAACAGGAGACAGAGGGTGGTATTCCATGCTAGTCCTCCTCATATGAGACCCATTGAAGTTAATGGGCATGATTAACTTAGGTTCATTAATTTCAGTGGGTCTACTCTGAGAAGGACTTAATTAAACACAACCAAGAGTAGTAACCAAGAAGGTAGGGAAGCAGAATAGAAAGAATGTCCCCTGCCAGCACAGAACTAATTGCATTTTCATCCATATTTAAGTAATTTGTTAATATCTATCTAAATTTGGTTCCACAATGCATATGTATTCTTTACTTGTTATTTATTTCCATCACCTCTGATGGGCCACTTTGGTCTTATTCTGCTGTTTCAGTAAATTTAATTAAGTAGAGCATTGCTTGATCAAAGAGTTTATAACAAGATTGGAAGAAGATATTGATGGAATCACAGTTCTCGGTATCATAATTCTATGTATATGCTTTCAAATCTCGTCAAAGGAAATCATAATACACAGCACAGTCTGGAATACATAATTCTTTCACTGAAGTTTTAACTAAGGTCTCTAAAGTAAGAGCTTTCAAGTATCCATGAGCTAAGTAGCTTGCACTATTCAGGTGTCTTTTGTTTTTAAAATGGAGGGTCATAATGTATAGGTTCACTTGAGATACATGGAATTTTGCTGTACATCTGTGCTCTGTACATCGTTTAAGTGCTACTCCAGTTTACCTAGATGTGAGCACATCATGCTAAATGGGCAAAGATTGCAGTTAAGCTCATCCTCCTGTGTACTATTGTGCTACATAGTGAACTTATTGCCTGATATGGGGAGAGTTTTAGGAAAGTACTTTCCATGATGTATAGGTATAGATAATACCAGAGGAGTGAATACATTCCCTACCTCTGATTTATAGCATCATATGAGCATTGCAGATCTATGCTTCCCTGTCAGATGGCTGTGGTTGTCATGCTCATCTTGAGTCACATATGTTAAATGAAGAAGTGTGCAACACTAAATCAAGGTACTGCCATTACTTTCCCTTCAGCAACAAACAGTTGTAAAGACCAGTGGTCGAGTACATGTCTTCACAGCAAACTGTTATGGATCACTTACACAGTGAGTTTTGTTTAGATTATTGTCACTTGAAAAAAAAAATTAAGCTAGCAATATCCCTCTGTACACAGGGACACATTATTAAAAGATTGCATTTTTATTCTGCATTTTCTCCAAGGATCTCCAGACAAGAGATATGAACTTGCATCTCCCCAGTCCTTGCTTGGCTTTCTAACCAGCTTTAAGCCTCTTTCCATTTGATGGGGCACTTATTTGGAAAACAAAGTGAAAAGGGGCATGTCCTGCACATTTCTAGATCATGCTCTGTTGTCTTCTAATTAAGCACTTTTTATTTACTGATGCCTGTAGTTGTTTTGCAGTTTGCATGAGATGCAAGCTTTTACAAGAAGTAAAACTTTTTTGATAACAATTGTGGCATTCACCGGTAGGTAGACTTGCCAACTTTTATTGTTCCCAGGTTTTGTTTTACAGTTGTACCTTGGATCCCAAACGCCTTGTGAATTGAATGTTCTGGCTCCCATACGCTGCAAACCTGGAAGTGAATGTTCCGGTTTGTGAACGTTCTTTGGAACCCGAATGTCTGACGTGACTTCTGCAGCTTCTGATTGGCGGCAGGAGCTTCCTGCAGTCAATTGGAAGCTTCACTTTGGTTTTGGAAGTCAAATGGACTTCCGGAACAGATTCCGTTCGACATCCGAGGTACCACTGTATTTTGCTAAAACTGATATGAAAAGCTTTACAATTATTTTGAATAACTCTCATCTGTTCCCTTTCTTTTATGGTGATCCCCCACAAAGCATTACTGTGGGGTACTCAAGCCTGCTATACCTAAAAGCTTAGTTCCTGCTTACTGCAAAGCACCACAGAATACAAGCAGTACATAGGAAGTTGTCTTCTACTGGGTCAGGCCATTGGGTCATCTAGTTCAGCTTTGAGTTTTGAGTTCTGTCCCAGCCCTACCTGAAGATGATGTGGGTTGAGCCTGGGACCTTCTACATGCAAACCAGGTGCTCTGCCTCTGAGCTGAGGCCTTTCTTTAAGAGCTTGATCAATTGCACTAATAGTTCCAGTCTGTTCCTGAGACCAGATTTTATTGTCCACAACAGGTGACCACTGTCTTCTCAAAAATGTTCAGTACAGAAGTCTGTGATGCTCGTGTATTGAATGATACTGCCACTGGTCCTTGCCACAAAAGAAACCAATGCATTGCCAGTATCCTTTGGGCAATCTCCACCTTTTCTGGTCTCTTTGAATACCTCTAGAGCTTCACCTTACCCTGGTTAAGGAATGAGTTATTCGTAAAAGCCTTCCTGTGGATTTTACTATTGGTGAAGGTGAAGAACTTAAGTACCCTCTTGGATAGAGGTGTCGCTGTTGAAGGGCAGACACTGTTGCCCTGTGACTGGCCATCCACTTCAGCTGGAAAAACCAGGACAGCCGTGAGTTTGGACCAGGGCACTTGCTGGATGAAACTAGCTACTGGTCTCTCAGCTAGATGTGTCCAATGGTTTCAAAATATTTGGATCTTGTGCCATATTGAATACAGATAACTAGGTGTCAGCATTGCTATATAAAGCATAAGTATGGAAACACTGCATTCCCATCCAGTTCCCAGCTTCTCCTCCTCACTTTGCTACAGCTTCCACTTCAGGTGATGAATAGGGAGTGCGCCCACTCACTGCTGCCCCCTGAACCACCTGGATTGAGCTTCTTTTGAAAAGTGGATTTACATAGACATTTTAAAATACATTTTTTCTCCTGGGCTTGTAGCTTCTGCTTCTGCTTTGTGGCAGACAGAACTTGCCACTGCATCTCTCTCTCTTCCCAGCTGAAAGAGCAGCTGGGTTAAGGCAAGTGTTGATGCCCCAGATGACAGTGGTACTGGAACGGAGGTGGATGGGGGTGAAGGAGGTGAGAGGTGACAGATATGTAAAATGGGAGGGGGGGGTAAAGATCTAAGAGGTATTTGTATGCTAGAGTGCTCCCCCCTTCCACGTGATGATAACAATACACCTTTTGTTCTCCCTGCTGCTCTTTACTGTTGCCAGGGCCTCTCACATTTCCAATTCTACTGCAATTCTAAGTATTTGAATGCAAATATTCCCTGAGAAGAGGACCAGCTTCAGTCCTCTTAAATGGGCCGTAGGCAAACCAGAGTGAACGGTTGCCTTCTTATCTGTGTTGCCTAGCCTTGACTCTTGCACCACAGCATGAAGCCAGCCTTGAAGAAGGCCACACAGTCTGGGCACCCACTGCCCAGCCTGGAATGTCAGCCAGGTGGGCCAGATCACCACTGGCCAAGCTGTCATCCCCCACTCCCTGTGGGGCACAAACCTGTGCCTGCTAGAAAAACGTAGGATTGCACACCACATCCATAGAAAACAATTCCAGCAGTCCATGCCTATGTGCACACACCTTCAGCCTGGAAGTTATGTTGGAAACCTGTTTAATCTTGTGCCAAGTCCCTCTGCCCCATGATAATAGATTGTCAAGTGGCCTTTGAGGTTCATAACCAGCTGCTTTGAAAAACCTTTTTCTGATTCACTTATATTCATTTTAATGTAAAAGGGTTCTTTGAAGTTTACAATTCATAGTCCCCAGAGAGGCAGAAAAGTGAAGGGAATGGGCTGTATTCCCCCCCCCCCCAATCTTATGAGGCAATGCATGTCTTAAAAGCAGCACCTTGTTACTCTGGCCCATTGAATGCCACGTTGCCTTTCCAAGGGATCAAACCAAAAGTTGAAGAAAAGATAAGAAAATTAGCCCTAATGAAATCCAGAAGCTACAGGCAGTTTCACTATGAACTTAGAAACTCAGAATGCAGAACTGAGCTGTAATTCAAACCAGTCCAAATGCAAAATTCAGATGCTTTGAAGTCTTCAGATGAATCAGTGGAGATCCTTTTGAGCTAGGCAAAGATACACATGCCTTCTCTTTAACTCCTAGTATACTTTGTTCATGAAAAGGTAGCTGCCGTCTGTGAAAAATATAAGAAAGAAAATATTCTCTTCAGCTGCAGAATGTCAGTGGAATTACTATATATTCTAATGAAACCAGACACTGTTATGAAACTAGAGGCCTTTGGCTGAAATATTAATGGGTGAGTTGGTGTCAGTGTGAGAATTTCACTCTCTACCACTTTACCCATTGTTTCTGGGCAGCAAGATTGTCTCCTTTTTACAGGCCCCTGAGACAGGTGAATTGCCTTCTTCACCCACTAGAATGTAATCCAGAATCATGTATTCAATAACACAGTGTTGCAGCTAGTCCATCAAGTTAATTTGGTTTTCTTGACTATTTTTGAATATTCCTGTCCCAGTTTTTAAATATGACTTTGAGTGCAAGCCAAAACAGTACAAATCAAATCATATATAACTTGGTTTGCCATAAAATTATCATGTTTGTTATATAAAAAGTACAACTTATTCAAAGAATAGTTGCAAATTGAATTTACTTCTTTAAATTAAAAAAACATGTTAGAGATAAAGCTATTAGCTGCTAAAATGTAAGGAACCCAGCATCTACTCACATTTGCCAGTTTATGAGGAACAGTCAAAAACAATAAAACTTAAGAATTCATCAACATTGGAGACGCTCCTTCAGGTATACTGGGGCGAGGCTGTTTAGGGCTTTAAAGGTCAGCACCAACACTTTGAATTGTGCTCTGAAACGTACTGGGAGCCTATGTAGGTCTTTCAAGACCAGTGTTATGTAGTCTTGGCGGCCGCCCCCAGTCACCAGTCTAGCTGCCGCATTCTGGATTAGTTGTAGTTTCCGAGTCACCTTCAAAGGTAGCCCCACGTAGAGCTCATTGCAGTAGTCCAAGCGGGAGATAACTAGAGCATGCACCACTCTGGCGAGACAGTCTGTGGGCAGGTAGGCTCTCAGCCTGTGTACCAGATGGAGCTGCCCTGGACACAAAATTGACCTGCGCCTCCGTGGACAGCTGTGAGCCCAAAATGACTCTCAGGCTGCACAGCTGCTCCTTCAGGGGTACAGTTACCCCATTTAGGACCAGGGAGTCCTCTACACCCGCCCACCCCCTGTTCCCCAAGAACTTCTGTCTTGTCAGGATTCAGCCTCAATTTGTTAACCACCATTCGTCCTCCAACCACTTAATCATTGATGTCTCTAAATGGTGTACATAGAATTCGAAACTATAAAAATAAATCCTATAAAAATTAAGCACCATAAAAATTCATCATAAAGCTGGACACTACAGGAATGCTAGCATTCCTCTCAATATAGGGCAAGTGCCTAATATCTGCATTTTCTGGGGGGAAATTGACATTTTTGTTCTGACAGCCTGAATAAATGGGTCTTCACCACAATAATCTACTTTGTATGGTTTTAGTTTTGTTTTAAATACATTTGCTGTTTTTGTGTTTTTAAATGTTCTTAATTTTCTTTAGTGTACATCACCTTGAGATGGTTGTTTAGAAGGCTATTACTAAGTCAGTGATGTTGACAATAATCCTCCACCATAGGCAAACTATCCTTGTTCAAGAACAGCTGTAGTTAGTGCACCAGCTGTAGCTGGTCCAAGGCACTCCAGCTGCTGAGCCTCACGTGACAAAGATGGATTCAGGAGCACTCCCAACAAGGAACCTGTTATTTCAGAGGGAGAGTAGTCCAGTCAGGAATAGGCAAATGACTGTTCTCGATACAGGAACCCCTCATCCACACTGCGTCTGTCTTCCTAGGGTTCAAGCTCAGTTTATTAGTCCCCATCAATTCCACAACTGTATCCAGAAATGTTCTAGCATACTAATGATAAAGTAAAAGGTAAAGGGACCCCTGACCATTAGGTCCAGTCGTGACCGACTCTGGGGTTGCGGCGCTCATCTCGCTTTATTGGCCGAGGGAGCCAGCGTACAGCTTCCGGGTCATGTGGCCAGCATGACTAAGCCACTTTTGGTGAACCAGAGCAGCGCACAGAAACGCCGTTTACCTTCCTGCTGGAGCGGTACCTATTTATCTACTTGCACTTTGACATGGTTTTGAACTGCTAGGTTGGCAGGAGCAGGGACCGAGCAACGGGAGCTCACCCCGTCGCGGGGATTCGAACCGCCAACCTTCTGATCAGCAAGTCCTAGGCTCTGTGGTTTAACCCACAGCGCCACCTGCGTCCCTATACTAATGATACTTTGCCTCAAAACTCCTAATCACCATCCCAGTGGCATTCATTGGCAACAGGATTGTGCCTAGTAGCACACCATAGCACAAGGACTGTGGGGCATTCTCGGAAATGGCCCTGCAGACAGGACTGGAGCCCTGTAAAACAGTGCCCCCAATACCCATTCTACAGAAGTGGTCTATCTTAGTTAGTGGTATCAAAAGCCACAGGCAGACTGAGAAGCAGCGTCCCATTCTTGACACAAGCTGTCTACCAGGACCAAAATTTAAAATATCTACCATATTTTTCGCCCTATAGGACGCACCGTCCCATAAGGCGCACCTAGTTTTTTGGGGGGGGGAAATAAAGGGGGGAATTCCCCCCCCGGCGCGGGGCTGGGGCGGGGTAAGCCCAAGCTTCCCCAGCCCCCAGAACAGGCAACTCTCCGCAAGCCGTGGGAGCCCAGCGCAGGGCTCCTACGCCTTGCGGAGAGGTGCGCGAAACCTGGGCGTGCTGAGCTCAGCACGCCCAGCCTTCGGCATGCAGGCAACTCTCCGCAAGCTGTGGGAGCCCGGCGCGGGCTCCCACGGCTTGCGGAGATCTGCGCGAAGCCTGGAGAGCGAGAGGGGTCGGTGCACACTGACCCCTCTCGCTCTCCAGGCTTCAGCGAAAGCCTGTATTCACCCCATAGGACGCACACACATTTCCCCATCATTTTTGGAGGGGAAAAAGTGTGTCCTATGGGGTGAAAAATACGGTATTTGAAGCTGCTGATTCTTTGTAACGTTTGTTATTTGATACAACAGTGCTTTTCTTAAAGTGTATCACAATTTGAGATGCTTGTCCTTCAGTCTATTCAGATTTGTGTGAATGAAACATGCATTAATTATCCCCCCCCCTTTATGTTACTATATCAAGATTGAAATCACAGAGATTTAACCATGCAGTTAAGTTCTTAAAACCCACAAAATCAATGGGACTCAGGCACTCACCTGGTGATTTGGATTACCACCACTAGCCACAACCTAAAGAAATTTGATGGAACTATATCATTTTCTTTGCAACTGCTCACAAATCTGAAGAACAAGCTACCTTTTACACTGTGGCCCAAACAACTCAAGAAATGCCCTTGTACACTGTCCGGTTCCCTTTCTAGTCCTTTCTTCCATATTTTGTTCTATATTTTGTGTTAAAAAGCACCATTGAACAAGATTCTGTCTCATTGTAGCTGTCCATTCAAGAGCAAGGCATAGTAATGTGCTTTCTATTGTTCCTTTTTTTGTTACAGAACAGTAGTAATGCCTATTGCTAATGAGTTTGCTCCAGATGTTGTGCTGGTATCATCTGGTTTTGATGCAGTGGAAGGTCATCCTGCACCACTTGGAGGATATAATCTGTCAGCAAAATGTAAGTCCCCACAGGCTTAAATTTCAGTGATCTCATTTTCTTTGCAAATTTACCCTGTTATCTATTTGAGTTGTCTGTTTAATAATAACTCACTGTACCTAGACTCTTCCTACACTTGTTAGTTTAGGGAGGGGTTTTTTATAGGCACTATAATATAATTCTTTCCAGTCACAAACAATGCAAAAACACACTTCCCTGTTATACATAGAATTCAGATTCCTTCTTCTATTTATCTAAACATTATTATCCCACCTCATCAATAGCTGGCAGTAGCTTACAAATGCAATATAAAATAAAGACCTCAAAATAGCATAATTAAAAACAGTAAAATGAAATTAGCAACAAAATGCAGTAAAAGCAGCATTAAACCCAAAGACCTATCTAAAAAGGTAGATAGATATGGAGTCAGTGCCTTTTTCTAGACCAGGCATAGGCAAACTCCAGCCCTCCAGATGTTTGGGACTACAATGCCCATCATCCCTGACCACTGGTCCTGTTAGCTAGGGATGGTGGAAATTGTATCCCAAACATCTGGAGGGCCAGAGTTTGCCTATGTCTGTTACAGACCAAAAGGTGCCAGAATGTATCTCCCTCAGAAGACCCACCCCAGAGCCCAAAGAGGATATCTTTTTGGGTGGCGGTGTCTCCTCACAAGCCAGGGGCAACTTCTGTCAGGCTTCACTTGTGGGGCTACCTCAGCCACCTACGCATGGAGGGTGGGGGTGGGACTTCCTCTTCCTCCCAGGAGAAAGTGATGGCTTGCCTGCCTGTGAGCCAGCAGCAGCATGGGGGCTTGTTCAGCTGAGGTGTGGCTTTTCTGCGTGTCAGTTTGCAGAAGAGCCTCAGCAAAGCCGTCCTGCACCTCCATCCTGCCTGCCCCTCTCTGGAGCTCCTAGAGGATATCGCCTTCAGGAGCCGGAAGTGCCAGCGGGGTTTTGCTGAGGCTGGTCAGGTCTCTCTTCTCTCCCCCCCCCCCCCCCCAGCTGAGAGGTGCCAGATGCAGTTCCGGTGAGTTCCAGTGGGGGAAAAGCCCTGCTTGTGGTGAATGTGCAAACCATAAGGGCTGAGTGTGCAAACCGTAAGTTCTTTGGAGGTGTAAAAAGTTTTGGTTGAATCACAAAACACGTTAACAAATAATGGGTTGCAGCCAACAAAGGGATCTCTGGTGGGGAACACTCCTTCTGGGTGGTTTGTCCTACTTTGGTCCTCACCCTGCACTCTGCTCTCATCTGTGGCTCCTAGAAGCTGCCAGCTTGTGACGGTGGCCATAGCCCAGGTAATGGCTTTGACTGGTTGACTAAACCAGGTGAAGGGGAGCCAGTGGGTCTTAAACCCACGGTGAGTTAGGGACCTGTCTTGTGAGGAAGACTTCTGGAGTAAACCCTGAAGAAAAATCTGTACCTGCGGCCTTGTGGGATATCTCCAGGAGAAGAAAAGGCTAAGGAGTAAACCCTACACAGTTCTGGAGTGGAATCCCTGGAATGTTTGGATGGCATCTTGTATGTCTCCTTCTGGCAACTCCGGTAGCCAAGCTGGTGTCAAGTATTTTGCTTTGCTTTGCAACACATCCGTGAGACTGGGACGGGAGGTCTTGGACACGCTGCCCAAGCTTGCACCCTGGAGAGGTCCCTTCGGTTTTGCAAATGCAGCAAACCAACAAAGTTGCCCCATTTGCACATGGACTTATGCTTGTGCAGTGGAGGTTTCCCTCCCTCCCTCCCCCCCATCTGTTTTGGCAGTTTCCCCCAACCCTCTGGAACAAATTTAGAGTGGGGGTGGGGAGAGCATGGGGGGCCGTGTTCCATTGCATAAGTCCTTGTGCACACATGACAACTTAGTTGAATGCAATGCAATGTGATTAAATAAGTTTGGTTCTACCAAATACCTTTATAAGTAATTTTATTCATTTTTATAATGTTTCCAACTTTATAGAATAAATTAAATCTGTTAATTGTTGCCCTTTCTTGCATTTCTTGTATCTCAGGCTTTGGGTACCTGACAAAACAGCTCATGGGTCTTGCTGGAGGACGAATCATTTTAGCTCTTGAAGGAGGCCATGACCTAACAGCCATTTGTGATGCATCTGAAGCGTGCGTTTCTGCTTTGCTAGGAATTGAGGTATAAAAAATACCAAAGCAAAGTTGTTATTTATTTTTTATTTATTTTTACACACATACTGTGATATACCATCAGTAGTAGCATCAGTGATTATATTATAATCTCAGTTTGAAACCTATCAGTTTTGTATTGTTATGTATTGGGCAATATTTTCTGTATAAGAACAATAATCAATCATGCTAAAATCCTCAAGTCACTCACACTACACTTGTCCTGTTAAAATCTTGATAATGAGAAGTCTGGAAAATCTTGTTGATTTCTGCAGTCAAGAAATACGTTTAGACACTGGAGTTGCCCGGAAATTTTCCTGTTCTTTTACTGGCCCCTTATTACTATTTCCTGCTGCATGGGCGTAGCCAGGATTTTTGTTGGGGTGGGGCGGCTGAGCTTTTTTTTTAGGGGAGCCACAAAAGGTATTCAGCTTTTTTTAACAAATGAAAGTTCAGATAGCATAGCTTCTGCCGGGGGGGGGGGCAGGAGAGGCTTCTGCTGGGAGGGCAGAACCTCAAATAATTAAGTACTTTCAATGCTTTTCCATAATGTTTGTGGATCTAGGGGGGCAGCTGCCCTCCTGCCCCTCCTTGGCTATGCCCATGTCCGGCTCCAGTTCTTTGCTCTTTTCCCTATTGGAGTGTACGGCAGCTATATGAGAGAAGCTCAAGGGATACCCTCAGAGACCCCAAGTAAAGAACCTATTTGGGAATAACTGTGGAAGAATGACTTTGTATTTATCCTACAGATGATTATGTCAACCATGATCAGCTCCAGAGTTTGTTATTGGTATGAGCTTTCGTGTGCATGCACACTTCTTCTGATATATGAAAGCTCATATCAATAACAAACTTAGTTGGTCGCTAAGGTGCTACTGGAAGGAATTTTTTTATTTTGTTTTGACTATGGCAGACCAACATGGCTACCTACCTGTAACTAGATTTATGGCTAAAGTGTGGTTTTGAGATGGGGACTTCACATGCTTAATAGCCAAGCTACAACAAATGATTTCAGTAGAAGTTTCTGTTAGCAAACAAATGGTGTTTTTTTAACCAAGCCCAATAAGTTTATTGATGCCTCTATTGAGGAAGCATGTTTTCAAGAAATGTCTTTTGATGCTTCTCCTTTGTGGATGTGTGTAAGGTGTGCGTTGCTTATTTTGAGTCAATCCCACAAGCCAGTTGTCTGCCCAGTGCCTACTAAGGGGGCCAGTAGGAATAGACATATAAGGATCAGTGACCTCAAGCACCAGTTCAGTGATAGTCTGTGCACCTGTACAATACAAATCTCCCCTAAGGACCGCATTATACCACAACAGGAGCAAGCTATCCATTGTGAGGGCCACACAAATGTCAGCAACTCTTTACTTCCTGTTGGGCCTCAAAGCACCTGATCCACATTTGGTATTATCACAGCTGAGGCTACCATTCAAAATGCTAGCGCTGTTTTAGAGTTGTTCAGCTGTTCCTGTAATCAGTGTAATAGACTTCACAATTGCATGGTCTTCCCGGTGAGCTGCCATAGCTTTGCTTTCTCCAGGACAAGGGCAACAAATGCTATATATCTCCTGCCATCCTAATACTCCCAGTCCCTCTTCAGGCTTATGAGCTACTCTGGGCCCTAATAGAGCTGTTCTCCTTTCTCACAGTTGGTTTTGTGTGGCCCTAGGCACTAGGACTTAATACAAAATCTAGAAAGTGAATCAGTAACCCATTCCATTCCACAGGCAGGCAAACCCTTAATGCCCCCCACTCCGCCTCCATAATTTCTTCTTACACACACAAGGGTATTTTGTTTCTGCTTTAAGGTAAGAATTTAGTTCAGCAGGAGTCAATATTTGAATTTTAGAAGCCTTAAAATGTGCTGAAGAGTCAGAGTGTCATACTTAAAGTTCTGAAATCTTTCACTTTGGGAAAGTTATTTGTCCCTAGAGTATGCCATTTTCGAATATGGTCAGGTTCATTCATTTGTGATAGAAGACTGTCAAAATAAGGTCCCGACTGGAAAATTTCAAAGAGTATTAACACATTGGAAGTGCCAAGTGAAAGGCTGCTTCACGTTGCCAAATATAAATGAGAAGCCTCCACTACTAGATTGCTGAAGGTGCCACAGAACTACATTTAAAAACAAACAAACAGATAATTAGAACATCTTTTCTTTCAGAGTTCTTTTCTGTAAAGGGTTAGAGGCAACGGCATTTCTTGAGGGAATGGGAAAGAAGCAGCAATTATAGATTATAGATTATAGTGAGGCAGCAAAGGGCAGGGCACTGCCACTCTCGGAAGTTGTGTCCTGCTTTCAGAAAGAAACTAGGAATGGAAGAGCTGCATTTTATCCTTGTAGGAAGTGGTGAGTAGTCAGTAGTGTTAACAGCCAGACAGTAAGCATAACTTGGTTATGTAGAATTCTGTAACAACTGTTGAAATAATACTTATTTTTTAAAATTCAATTAATCTAAAGTGCACGTTTTTAATCATTTCAGCTTGATCCTATTCCTGAAAAGGTATTACAGCAGAGAGCAAATGCTAATGCAGTACATTCCATTGAGAAGGTCATTGAAATACACAGTGAGTATCTGGGAGCAGTCATTGCTATTCCGCAGTTAAGCAGAGTTCCTGATTTCATCAGTTTAAAGTGAAGCTATGTAGTTCCATTAACTCAAATAATAAACCACAACTTCAACTTGCTTGCAGACTGCTTTACACTACGAAAATCTATGGAGATGTAAAATAATTCTGAAAGAAATTATATTAAATGTTTCGTCATTTAAAATCAGAAAGGTTATTCTACAAGCACCCAAAGGCAAAACCATTAGAACTAACAAAATCAATTAAAAACATAATATACACAAGTAAGAATCAAAATGCATATTGTAATAGAAAAGCCCCAAAGTTTCAATTCTAAACAATGCAAATAGCAAAGGTACCTGGAGAATGAAAATGTAATGAGGCAAATAAATTGTCAGGAGTTCAGTATCTGATCTTGGAAAAAGGAAACATGGTGGAAAAATGAGGTGGAGAGTGCAGATTATTTGGAATTTGTCTCATAAATAACTTCTTTTGGAATGGGCTAACTGGTTACTTGCCAGCCACTTCACTTTATGTTTCTCATGCATATGGTTGCACGGTTAAAGTGCATCTTGCGCATGCTGCCTCACGGCCATGTTGATTATCATTTTTGATAGATAGATGGTGAGCTTTTAATTGTATTTTGTATGGATGGATGTGTTTTGTATTGTAAATTGTGATCTACGATAAGATCACTTGTGATTAGGAGTGGGATATAAGTTGTAGAAATAAATATTTTAAAACTTTAATTTTTAAGCCTATTGAATTTTTTTTGCCTTTGACCAACTTTCAACATGTGGGCAAGACAATCCCCTGACATCATGATGTCAGATGGTGGGCAGGTGTGTTGTCTGGCCAACCTGTCCTCTTGCAGCACTTCCCAAGCACCTGGCAGCCAGCTTGTGGAGTGCCTGGGAAGCCCAGCGCAAGAGACTTTGCCATCCCCATTGTTCATCAAAACACCAAGCGCAGGGCTGACAAAGCTGCTTTCCGCAGGCCAGCTGTGTGCTTGAGTTCTCTCAAGGGAAGCTGGTTGCACAGCCAGTGCTACAGGGTTGAACTCACTTCCCGAGTGGTGATGGGCAGGGATTTCAGTCATTCCTTTCTGCAAAAGAATTCCACAAGGGAAGCTCAGTGGAGCAGCTGATCCAGCCATGTCTGTCCCTGCCCCACATGTGCCCGGATCTCACATATCAGGTTGAATGTGGGACAGGTGGGTGAAGTCTGAGGAAAACAGTCTCACAGCATGGGTGTAGCCAGAATTTTTGTTAGGGGGGGCATAACCTCAGATTTGTATTACTTTTTATTGATTTGGGGGGCAGCTGCCCTCCCTGCCCCCCCCGGCTACATCCATGTTTCACAGGCCAAATCAGGACCCTTGGCATGCCAGAGGTTCCCCACCCTCCTCTAGTCCCAACATCCTATTGTTTCCCTGTGTGAGCCTCTTTGGGTAGGAGCTGTTAAACCTGTTCTTTGTAAAATGGTATGGACATGGATGGTGCTGTGTCAGCAGTAGTGATAATGGTTGGGGTTTTTCTGTAGCTATACTAAAAGCAATGGGCAGTAGTGGATTGCCTAATGGCATGTCATTTTTTATCTCCTCTAGGTAAGTACTGGCACTCACTCCAGCGCTATTCCTCAACAGTCAGCTATTCTTTGATAGATGCACAGAAGTGTGAGAACGAAGAAGCAGAAACTGTAACAGCTATGGCATCATTATCAGTGGGGGTCAAGCCACCACATGACAAAAAGTGAGCTTCACTTCTTTCCATCTGCTTACATCTAAAACAGTGGTATTTTAGGCAAAAAGTGGGAAATTAGGCATCTGCAGGTGAAGCACATTAGGCTTCAGCATAGTGTCCTGATTTGAAGAAAAACAAAAAAGGGTTGTGTTCAGCAAGGAGAAAAATAAAATTCAGTGCAAAGACTTGTTTGCTGGTAAGATGTATTAGCTTCAGGCTGCAGCAGGATTGATTTATGTTTAATACTAGAAGTACATCAATTCATCATTGCCTGTACAACTGCATGTGTGCGCATCACCACAACCCGGAAGTGGTCAGAAAATGGGGCAGGATTATGCATCCTCACCGACATGTGTGGGGGTCAGGAACACAACGGTTTTGAATAATTGAACAGTGGAACCAATTGCTTACCATAATATGAAATATTCCTCTATAGATTCTAAAGCTGCTCTCGGGTCTCCCATCAAGTGGGTCTAGAAAATTGCATTTATCCGGGAAGTCCTTTCTAATATTAAAGTACTTTTATTTTGTGGCCTTCAAAATTTGAAGAACCACCATGCATTTTTCAAGGCTGAGTGCTTTGTAGCTTAATAATGTTGAATGGAGGTAGAAACTAAACATCACCCTGATTCTTTATTAAAGTTGGGAAGCCAGATTTATCTCCAGAAGTTCCCAACTGATTATTATGAATATAAGAGAGTAATCCAAAGGGGATGGGGAGGATTTGAAGGAAGGTGGATCTGCCCAATTCAAAGCTGTTCTAGACTCCGTGATGGCGAAAGTAAGGGCAACATTTTCCTCTTCATTTTGCTTCGGTTTTTTGGCTAACTGCGGGCTGGTTTTTTAAAATTGTCCTTCTCATTAAGACCGCTGAGAAGGAAAATTGCTATGCCAGGAAAGCTTTCAATCTGCTCCAGAATGCCTCCTTTTTGCCCTCTGTTGTTGAATGATTAGTGGCAGAGAAGAAGCAAGCAGTGGATATTTTCCTGTCAAGAACTCCTGCTCTACTCATGAATATCCCCCTCTACCTACAGAGACACAGCATGATGGCCTAAAGAAACCCTGATGGCAGTGCCACATTTACATACAGACTGAGTGGGCTGCAGCCCAGGGCCTCATAATCTAGGGGGCCTTGTCCTCTTTCCAGTTTTGTTTTGTTTTTAAAAAAGCAGGCAGATTTTACTAACTAGGCCCTGATGCTTAGTAACATTAAATGCATGACGTATGAGTCTATGACTGCTTAACACAGGTGGATACATGCTGTTTAGTAAAGTTCATGGAGGCTAAAGCTACTCAGAATCAAATTACAAAGTCAGCTATGAAGTATTGCAAGTGTTCAGATCACTGTCTATCGTTATATTGTGAAAACACAAGAGTCTTTTATATCATTGTGCATCACAACAATATTTAAATTTGACTTCTTGTGAAAGTAATGAGTAAGCAATATGAAAGTGATACAGATGTAACTGTGATTCCCCGATGAATGTTCTGTGTGAATTTCTTCATTCATTCCCTACTTTTGTAAACTTATTAAAAGTTATAAATTTATAAACTATCATTTTATCAGGGCTAAAATTTCAGTAATACTCTACTTTCATTGAGTAGATAAAGAAGAGAATGAGGTTTTGTTTCTCATGATCAGATGCTATTAAGTTTGGCCTCCCCAAGTCCTCCCTAGGTCTTTAAGCTGAAGGAGGTAAATCTGCAAACAATATATCCAGTCACAAGGAGCCTAGTGGACGCTTGCTCTGTACCTCCATCTTTTTGACTCCTGTCAATGCATTTCTTTCTAGGCCAGACGAGGAGCCCATGGAAGAGGACCCTCCCCTGTAGCAGGCATCTTTGAGGCTGGAGTTCTCCTGTTTGTTCGTCTTGTCTTGAAGCTCTGCCAAGAAGCTTTCTCTTGTTACTCCTGCATCCTGTCATGGTTTTCTTCCAGACTACAGAAAGGCAGCCATGCGTAAAAGAAAGCTAAATCTCTCTGTATCTGTACAGAATATGCTTGTGGAAAAGAAAAAGTGCAGGTGAAGAGCAGAAATATTAAAGACATATGCGCTGAGCGTTCTTCCTCTTTTCCTAAACGGAAGTTTGAGAGGAAGAAGCCAGTGAAGTATTTGGCAAAGTTGCCAACTTTTTAAAAAGAAAGAAATCAAGGATTAAACACAGATATGACAACTTTCATTTAAAACTGGTGCTTAAAGTTTGATTATCCTCCGTTCAGACCACTCAGACCATATTGTAGTTTTGTGTTTTATGTTTTATTTTTGTGGCTCTTGCCTACCTGTGATCCAGACACTCTCTTCAAAACCCAGACAATATGAGAAGTCTTTTTTTTCCTTTATATGAAGGGTGAAAAGAGAACTAAGCTTTTTTATACCTAATATACATGCAGACAGACTATATATGTGTGGCGAGGAAGAACGTAAACCAAGGAAGAAAGCCCGGAAAGGGGATTGGCTTTAGCATCTCCAAAGCCATCTGAAGAGTTTGTGCCTTTAAAAAAAAGATTGGATTGATTTTGGGCAGCTGGTTTTTTCTGACGTTTTGATGAACAATGCCTTAAAGAAAAGAACTCTGCAGTGATTCTTCTGGAAGGGCGGGCAGCTGAGAACTGCAATCAGCAAGAAAGGCTCTAGGATTTCTGCTGGCAAGTAATGGCCGGAGCTTCTCCCAAACAGTTGACAAGTTTGGATTTTGTTTTGTTTTCTTTTATTGCTGTTTAAAATGAAAATTAAGGTAGTTGCCAGTAATGTGGCAAATACTGTTGGGTTTCTAAAATTCAACGATTGATTTAAAAATCCCAACATCTCCTACTACACATTATGTATAACCATTTTAACTATCAATTTGGTTGTAAAAGCATGCGTCAGATACAACTGCAAATTTTAAAAAATTGGAATGCTTTTTATTAAAAGCAACTAGCATGATATACTGCTTAATATTTTAGGTATAATTATATAAATGTATATGTATAATGTATATTCCAAATGTATTCCAAGCTTAGAAACGCGACTCTTACAAATTATTGATAAAATATTTATAATGCATTTATACAAAATATATAAATAAATGCAGATTACAATGGTAGCCATTGGAAGTTCCCTTGCAAAAGATTTATTTGTGAATTGGAGTGTAAGGGTTTTTAGAAAAGGGATCTTGTTTGAAACTTGACCATTTTCAAACTGTAGTTTGGAATGCTTTCAGAATGCCAACATTTTAGCCGCTAGGCAACTACCCTAACATCACTATTTTAATTTAAGATTTTTAATTTTGATCTTCTTTTAACAAAATGAGTTTTTTTAGTAAATATGTATTTGCTGTTGCTTTATTTTATATTGGTTTTTACAAAATCCTTAAAACAGCCTTATTGCATGAATTTTCATTTTATTTTCCATTGGACAGCTGTGTTTCTAAACAGTAACCATTTTCTTGACCTGTGTCACTTTCCACACTGGAGTTTTATTTGTGTTTGGCCTTTCGTACCATCAAGAGTTTTCATGGTCATGTGGGACAGTTGCAAATTGTTAGGCTTTGTTTTTAGAAAGCCCTTTTCACAAAAGGAAGGATTCCAAGGTCTTTTTTATATCAGGAAACTGATTGTATATTTTATCAGTTCTGCAGTCATAGTTGCTATGCTACATTTAAAAAAATAAGGAGCTTTCTTAACCTTAAAAATATATTAATATTACAAAGAGTGATGTATCCTATATCCTCAGTATAGAGTGTGACAAGGATTTATTAAAGGCATTAATAAATTTAGTGACCATGTTGAAGGTCTGCCAAACTCCCATGCAGTTAATGCTAACACATACACACAGAACTTTTCTTAAACCACTCTGGTTGAGTTAGTCCTCTAAAAGACTATTTCACAGTGAATCGTAATATTAATATCTTCTTTTTGGCTGGGAGACTGCTAATCTTGGTCACTATTTCCTACCCCCCCAGTTGCCTTTTGAGGTGAGGGGAGTTGACCCTCAGAATAAGTAACTAAACTTTTAGTGGTGAAATTAGATATCTGGAGGAGACTGAATTCATGTGTTCTTTTTCAAGCAGTGTAGGATATTACATGCCCCTCATCTGAATAACCAGTGGTATTTTCCTTTTTTAATATTTTTGTTATGATAACTGACAGGGTCACTTTGTAGTAACTTATTTTCTGGTTCTGAAAAGTTTTGTTTTTCTTCATTCCATTAAAATCAGAATTGTGAGAATTTAATTATAAATCCGACTGAGTGCTGGAGAGAGTTTGAGGTTTTTATTTAATGCTTGATATGCAATTTTTAAGACACACTACAATATTTGAGTTATTGCTAACCCAAATACATGCAAATTGATGAATACTTTTTGGCATTAGAACTGCCGAGAGCATACTCTAAGAGTAAAGTTTGACAGTAAAGATAAAATGTATATTTTATAAAATGACTACCTTGCTGCTGTGATCTTTAAAGATTTTTGCTGTGGAATCATCTGATTTCATATTTTGTTAGTTTAGCCCTTTATGACTGTTGATAAAAGTGATGCATCCACAATTACTTCAGTCTATAAGACATTTTATTTTCAACACCACTTTACATGTTTTCAAAATACTTAACTGTATTTACGCGAGTCTAATGCGCCATGAAATTTAACGCGCACCTCCATTTTCAAAACCTTGGAACCAAAAAAGTATTTGCTGGCGACTGTAAATGCAGCATCAAATCTAATACGCGCCCTAATTTTCGCAATGTAGTTTGGCCAAAAAAGGTGCACATTACATTCGAGTAAATACGGTACTTTTTCATTGCAAGAAATTGCTGGTACACACAACTCAATGGTGTTGACATGTTGGCCTGGAGTATTTGGTAACTGCTTTCAATGTTGTTAATTTTAGGACTCTTACTTTGTTTCTTACAACCAAGTGTTGCTACGTCATTGCCTTTCTAAAGTCACAAACAACTTTGTTATACGTCAGTCTGTTCCATAATCCAGAATTCTGAGATCTTTTTAAAATTGCTGTTGCCTGACCTTGCTCCAGTAGCATAAGGCAAACATGAGCATCACGGCTGTTGGGAAGGTGCCACTGTAGCCTTGTTTCCCCCACTTAACATGGACCTGCTTGTGAGCTCTGTGGCTAAACTAAGAATCCAAGCTGATTTGGGCAACACACCTATGCTTCCCACATTTTTATAGACTATGAATATATGAGGTACCTGAGTTCCACCAGCAAGATACTCGAGGTTTTTGCTAACTCAGCTTCCAAGGTATTGGGTGGCTTATTACAACTCTTCTCTTGTAGCAATTTAGAAACAAAGGAACATCTTGAAGCTGTATTACCCAGAAGCAAGATCCAGGTTGTAGTACAAAGTACTAATAGTTGAGTATTTGGGGTTTATTTTACTTTCAGTACACAAACATTCCTTTTTATTAGTCATGTACTCATTCCATTCTTCCTTTTGTAAACTTTTGGGCCCACATTTTATGGGCATTGATATATATATATAAATATATATATATATATATACATAAAAATATATATATGAATATATTTTTTTAAGTTTCCTACACCTTGAGGTTGCATGGTCTGTTAGGTTGGCATGTCTTTATATTGTATACAGATTTTGCACGCCACACGTGGCAGCTTTGGAAAGAGAAATCCCCTCTAATGGCATTAGCAACAGATAAACTGTTGGGGTGTTTTCTGTCATGCAAATTAAAGTGAGGAGCATGAAGGGGGGGAAGTTTGTCTTACTGAACTTATTAAGGACCTGTGCTTTTTATTGTAAAATTTAAAAAATACAAAGGACTACTTAAACATTTGTCATTTTAAGAGAAAAAAATATCTAGCACTTGTGACAAACCAATAATAGAGTTTATTGTATTTATGTGGAAATAATGTTCTAGGGGAAACTGTACAGAACACACAAGTAACTGCCTGTGTCATTTTTCTTTAAGGGGGGAGGAGTTTTTTGTTTTTGTTTTTCATTTAGGCAGGAAAGGGATAAGGCAGGCACAAACATATGCCAACTTCTTTTTATATTAATGCTCAGATAAAAATGTCAAGAACTTTTAAGAGTTAACTCTTCAGCACAGCTGTGTTAACATTTTTATTTTGAAAGATGTATCAATAGATTTCACTTTTAAGCAGTGATGTGCAAACACTGTGGTTTCAAACAAACTTTATATCAGCAGGAAATGAAGTTTCTTCATAGTGATAGTTGAGCTTCACCGTGTATTTGATATTGATGAAAAATCCTATTGATAGAAAGAAAAAAGAGGAAAAACAAAGAATCTAACACTTCTGGTGCTCTACATTGGAGATGCTATGTATATGGGATGGAAATCTATTCACCCAAGAGCTTATTACAAATATGTAGTACCAAAAGTTGTAACTCTTATTATATTCTGCTTTATACCTATACATGCTCAGTATGTTGTCACCATTGGTAGCAGCTACCAGTTTATTCTGTAATTTAGACACAGTTTCACTCTTAACTGTATGAACCCTTTAAGTGATGGTAGCATATTCTTTGTACTTCAATTTTCTTACCACCTTTTTCCTTTACTTGGTGGGGTTGAAGGTTTTGGGTTATTTTTCCTAGCTCTATATATCTCTCTCTCATTCCTGTTTTTGTTGTTTTGTTTCACTTGTTTTTTACTGGCCAATGGTGTCTTTCTCTGACAATACCAACTTCACTTTCAACTTTAATAGAAGTCCAGTATTTTGTACCACATTATGACAACTTGTTATTCTTGTGGTGTAAATAAAAAGATAAAGTGAATTATAGTACCATCTCTGTTGCAGTTGCTGATCTTCATATCTCTTGTCTTCCGTTGTTTGACTCATTCTTGTACTCCTACACTAGCGTTGCCGTCTCCTGACTGTGACTTGGAGATCTGGCATATGTTGCCTTCAGAGCTCTGGAGCAGAAAAGCTTCTGCAGATACGTCTCTCTAAAGAAGCAAGCCTATCTCAAGGCTTTGTTCTAGTGAGGGGAAGACGTCTTTCTGGATTGCACAATTTCAAACAGCAAGTTGGGGCTCACATGACCGAATACACCTAACAAACCTACCACCACCAAAAAAACACATGCAAAAATAGATGTTGCAGATAAGTGTTTTGTCTTAGTTTTTCCTTCTAGTTTTCTGTGTAGAGGGTGTGTATTTTTTTGTATGGAATAGCACTCCATCACCTAAGGTCTGAAGTCGTGCAGCCCAGACGCAAGTAGACTCCTTCAGTGATGACGAGACTTCTGTTGAAACATTGGAACTCGCTATTATTCATTAGCATTTCCCAAACTATCCCTCGGGCTAACAAAATGGTCTCTGCTGGGGCAGTAGCATTTCAGTCCAAATACATGCAGAACCAGATTATTAGAGAGGTGGATAAAGCATACATTATATTCTAAGCACAATGTATAAAATGTGCTAATCAGGCCAAAATCAAGAGAATTGCGCCACTGAATCTGCACACATAGAGCAACTTTTCACTTTTGCCCTCATAGCAGTCCCCCCCCTCCAACCTGGCATAGAAAACCTGTGGCCCTTGCAATGTTGTTGGACACCCATCAGCCCCAGACAACATGACCAGTGGTCAGGGATGGGGATGGAAGTTGCAAATGGGAGGGCCAGAGTTTAGCCACCCCTGATCTAAAAGCTTTAGTGGTGGTGGTGTTTAGCCGTGTCCGACTCTTCGTGACCCCCTGGACCAGAGCACGCTAGGCACTCCTGTCTTCCAGTGCCTCCCGCAGTTTGGTCAAACTCATGTTAGTAGCTATAAGAACACTGTTCCCATTTAAAGTAACATTCCAAATTCATCTCCTGTAGTTCTTTTTGGGTATAAAATGGCGAGTTTAAGGATTGAAGACTAGCCAAGCCTCCACTTTTTAGGCTGGAAGTGGGAAGGGTGGCAGCAACAGTGCAGCTCTAGATTTCATGAGGCCTTAATCCATATTATCCGGAGTGACCTTGACATGCGGTCACAGGACCGTGCATTGTCCATTGGCTTTCAAATCCCTTAAAACTCATACACATTACAGAGAAACCAGGAAAGTCAAAAGTATAAGGAAATGACTTGCTCATAATACCCCTTTTCTACTGTATAATTTACCTCACCTGTAATGTGATTTATGACCTCCAAGCATCACCTAGAGCTCACAAACCTCGGAGCAGTTGAGCTGCAAAAGCTTGCCCCTTTCCCAAATGACAGCAAAAATGGAAGAGCAGTTGTCCAGATCACTCCTGCTTCTTCAGCTTCTCTGCAGCAACTGTCTCTTGGGTCTTGCTGATTTTCCAATGTTTTACTATTAAAAACACTTTTAGTTACAAATATACCAGCACCCGTTTCTACAAACACAAGTGGGAGCAACATTCACGTGTCTAGAACCACTCTCTCCTTGTAACTCTGCTGTTTGTTTCTTGAATTCACCTCTAACGGTGTTAGCAGATAGAAAGTTGGTTCCCAAAACCTTCTATAAAGCAGTGCTGGTACTTTCAGCCCAAGACATGAGGAAATTGATAGGACATCAGCACTTGCTCAGCACTAGCCAAGAAGGTGGGGTGGGGATTGTGAGAGGGTTTGCTGGTATCATAATTTCATGGTGACAAATGGCCATAATGTGAATAGATCCTTTGGGAAAAGAACGAGAGTTTCCTCTGAAAAAAGAACAAAGCAATCCAGCCCAGCTGGATCGGACCAGCCTCCTCCCCTGGTTGAGTAGTTTGTTTCCAACAAGGGGAATAGTCAGGTGCTTCCAGGAAGACCCCATACAGAAGGTGAGCCCAGGGGCCCTGTCCGGCTGTCTTTCTCCTAGCAACTGATCTTTACAGGTCCACCGCCTCGGCACATAGAGGCTCTGTTTAGCCATTCATGGCTATTAGCTATTGACAGACCATCCTTCGTGAATTTGCGTCATGCCTCTTAGAAGAGGCAATGCCATGACAGCGCTGTGTTTGGGCCTTAGCTTTATGGTAAAGGTGTCTGAGGCCGACAACATGGTCCTATAGGTACAGGTGGCTATTGTTCCACCTGCACTTCCATCAGCGCAAGCCCATCTGGCCTGTGGTGGACCTTCAGGTCCTCTTGGGATGGTCCTCAAGAACTGTTTTCTCCTTACATGGTGCTTGCCTCACAACTGTTTGAAGCTGCAGTGCGTAGTATAAGTTTGTTGCCTTGCAAAATAGGCAGTTGGAGTCTGGAGTGGCTCGCTTGGAGGGGAGGGATATGGCCATCTAAGGTGAAGTGGATGTGTAAGTCAAGTCTCTGGGGTGGGAGTGGACTGAAAGAATATGATGAGGGTCTTGCTTGTTTTTTGAAAATGTTGGGAAACGTCAGCTGGGCTTTCCCCTGTGTGTTCAATTTAGGAGTGTTTGGGGTGATGTGGAAAGAGCAGGAGCTAAGACACTAAAAAGGGTGGTGTTGCCTTCAAAATTTATTTTTCTTTGTGTTTGTCTCCTGTGATTTTATATCAGTCTGTGTAAGCCTTTGGAATAGGAAAAACGTATGTTTTATATTAGTGGGACATGGCTGCCCATCTCAGGTCCCTGGGATACACAAGGAGAAGATAACTTGACTTTTTAGGTAACCACCCTCTCCAGAAATGGGTATCCCTAACCCTAGATCTATAGAAGGTAGCTGAAGTTGTACGCTGCACCAGCACTCTGATGTTCAGATAATGACCACATACTCAGTTGCTGCTTATTAGCTCCTTTATTGCTTTATATATATATTTGTTGTCACTTGATTTCTGGGAGCCCCAGGCAACTGGAAGAAAAGTAATCTGGTACAATGTAAATAAATATATAAATAGCCACCTCCACAGAGATGTTTGCACTGAAGCACAGTCACCACTCTAGATCAGAGGATAAAGAGTGCTCTGAAATTTAGACAGAATGTCCTTGAAGCGCTTTGTTTTTTAAACGATACTTATCATGGTGATCTTTATTGAGTCTTCTGGGTACTATCACTTTTCAGATAAATAATGAATCTTCTAATGCAAATTCCATGTTGCTGAGAACTTTTTAGAAATGCAGGATGTCCTGTGTTAAAATGCCCATATTATTTATCACACTTTATCACAATTATTGGGTGACAAGTGACTCTCTAGCTCCCCCTAGTGGATAGAATTTGAAATCCCTGAAAAGAGATCACAGTATTTAATTTGGAGGTGGGAAATGACGTTAAAGTAGGCAGCCTTTTCAAAATGGGACACTTTTATAGCTGTCAGGGGCTGCTCTGCCTTTTCCTGCAATGCTGAGGGTGGAGCCTCCCATAGGAAACGGGGGCTTAAATGTTTCAAATGAATGAGTTAATATATCTATAATTGACAGGTGTGTGTCTGCTGTTGGTTCCTCCTGATGACCTTTCAGGACAGCATTTTGCAATATATGTCAGTTCCCTGCTCACACCAACCGGCTGGTTGAAGCTGCCAGGCACAGGGTGACAGTTTTGGGAGATGAATGTTTTAAAATGGCACCCAAAAGCTTAATCTGGCCTGGTGCAGGGGGTGCATCTCACTCGCAACCAGTTTGTGCAGCTTTGCAAGTAGTCGCCCTGCACCAAGTGGTGATGTGGATCATCCTCTCTGGCAGCCTGGATTCTCCTTGACCTCCCCTTGCAGTGTGGCATCTGCCAGTCTATCATCCAATGAGCCTTGGGATGTTCTGGTCAGCCAAGGGTGCCTTCCTGCTGCAACTTCTCTCTGCTCTGGGAAGAGGAGAAGCTCATCACGGTCTGAAGAAAAGCAAAAGCTGCAGAGAAAAATATTTGCCTGGGACTGGTATAACAGGCCCACCATGTATGTTTTACATTTGATGTCATGTAGTGGATTCTCTTCTTTGTCCTTTGAAGAACACACACACACATTTGCATGGGTCCAAGAGCTCAAAAGGTGTACCCTTGGTGCTTTGATCAGATGCCATGCATAATTTGTTGAAACTGGACATTTTAATGCACAATGCTATGTTTTTGCATACACCTTGCTCACAATCTATGTACGATGTTTTGTTAGCGTTGGGTTCTTCATGGTAGCATTCTTTATTGCCCTGGGATGGATCTAAACACAAGAACACAACACTGTAAATTGGTCAGAAATTAGATTCTTTTTACCAGACAAAAAAATTCCAATGAGAAAGCCCGTTTTAAACAATTTTTGCTCTCTGGTGCCATCTAATGTTGCATGTTTAAAACACATTCAAATTGTGTTATTGTGACGAGTGTAGCTGAGTCCCTTGTCATTTTTTTCTCTTTTCTTTTTGCCTCAATAGCACCCTCTGCTCACCAAAAGCAAATGGCAAAACTGACTTATATTCTTCATTGCCACTCCCAAATTTCCCAACAGTCATGCACTAGATGTTTGCAAAAACTCAAAGCACAAGCAAAGGGGATTTGGGGATAGGTGGGGAAGGTGTTGTGCTTGCTGTTTCATATACCAAATTACATTTGTCTGTAAAAAGGTTGCAGTGCACCCTGACCCTTAAGAGAAAGGGTGGAGTGGAAATATAATTGAAATCCTCCTAACAGATGTATTACCACGCCTCCCAGGCCCAGCCATGCCTGTATAATCCTGACTCCCTCGCTACACACACACACACACACACACACACACACACACACTTCCACCGCAGTGCCCCAAGGTCATCTCTGCTTGGAGTGTTTTCAATTCCTTGAATTCTGATCCTCCTTTTGTCAATGCTGGGCTGCTTCCAATATGAGGTCACTGTCCACCTCTTCTTATTAATTAGTGCACTGGGACTCAGAAGCAGAGCTTTGGTGTAGATCACTAAAATTAATCCAAGTATATTCTACACATTTCAAGGCAGGAAAAACTAACATCTGGACAATTTGAGCCCCTCTCTGCTGTTCTTTCCTCCCTAACCTGCACCCTGCCAGTCACACTCCAGTTTATAATGTGATATAAAGCCATCTCATCCCTTCCGTGGTCTCTTTGAAAAGGGCGGTGGCTCTGTGTTTATGGCAAAGTTCGTTTATTCCAGAGTCAAAAAGACAAAAATGCCCTGTGCCTGAAGACAGGCCTGCTGCCAAAATTTCATCTGAACTGAAATTCATCGTCATCAACAACTCACAGACCTGGTAATACTAAACTTTGAATTGAAGGGTTTCTCATGGGACCAAGCATATGAGGAATTTTGAGGGAAGCCAAGATATTTCAATAAGAGTAATGCAGTTTCTCAGATGGGGTTTTGTGCCTCTTAAGGTTGTCATTGGATTTGGCCCAAGCAAATGTGGAGATCTTCTCAGGAACCAAAGGAAATGTATTAGGCATGAAATTTTTTGGGGGGTGGTGGTGGATGGGTTTGCACACCAGCTAGAACCTTCTACATCCATTTGCCTTGAAGCAGCAAGGGTGGCCATAGCACAGAGGTTGCATGCAGATGCCCTTGCTGGTTTGAGAGCTGCTTATGCACATAGCATCTGGGCTGACCTTAATGATGCCAAGCCAGGAAACTAAATAATACACCAATAATCGACTTTTGTTTTGTGTATGTTGTAATGCTCTTTTGTTGCTATGGCCGATGGCTAACGTAAATAAAGTTCATTCATTCCCCAAGGCAGTGCACCTTCTGAATCCTACATTCAAGGGAGGGAGAGGAGGAGCTGGTGCCTCAGGACCTGTTCCTGGAGCTCCTGGAGGCAACACACTAGTCGCCATGGGAAACAGGAGGCTAAAACAGAGATGGGAATACTATAACTCACCCCAACCAGCATTGCTGGCAGGGGATTTGTAGCGCACTGGGTACCTCATTCATTGCACTTAAAATCAGAGAAAAATGATGACCATTTTTTCATTTCCTCACTATCTCTGCAATAATGGCCAAAGTGAAATAAGCTCTATTTGTCATATCATGGGAGAAACCAAGTTATACTGGGCATTTATACTGGGCTGCAATTTGATGGGGCAGAGGACCGCTCTCTTTTCCTTTGCATGGAAGGAACAAAATATCCCCAACACTTGACCAATTCAGGAAGATAGGAAGTTGAGGCAAGCGGACCAGTTCTCTTCTGACTCCAGCACTAGATAATGTTCACAGCCTGGCCCTGAGCACCCAGCAGTGTTGGGTAAATACTGCAGCATGTGCTGTAATAAATGGTTGTGATAGAGAATCCCTTTCTTCACATAACATCACTGTTCTTCCTGAAAAACTGAGATTATGGTTAGGTCTCCATGGAGGTATCAATTCAAAGCCCCTCAAAATGACAACATGGTTAGAATACTAAATGTGTTCCCATTGCAACGCCTTTTCTTCTTTTGATAGAAATACAATAAAAATGCAGAAGAAATTTGGAAATGGAAAGGCTTAGAATCAAACCCTCTTAATTTGAAAAATTCCTGAGCAATTGGGAGCCAAGTTTCTACCTTCATCCCTCTGAATTTCACTTCAACTCGCCATGGCTTTGTGCCACCACCGCTCTGAGCTGCTGCTTCCCCTTTGCTCCTGCTCCTCTTCTTCTCACACTTCCACAAACTTCCTTGGCCATGTTCAGGCCTTCAGAAAAATGCACACAGTGCTAACTGTGTAGTGCAGGATGGGGACTTCATGCCTGGAGGCCAAATGTGGACCTCCTGTCATCTCTACTTGGCACTTTGGATTCTCCCAGGACCACACGCCTCACCAGCCATGCTCTGTGTGCTCCTTGAGCACTTAAGCCTGGCTGGAATATGCCCTTGAACTAGGACAATGCCTCTTGCTTGCTTGCTTGCTTGGATGGAGATGCATTTTCTGTGGCCAGAATGTGGCCCACTGTGCACAGAGAAGAGCTCCTTCAAGTTCATCCTGTCTACAACAATAGAAACCTTCTTCCAGAGGAGGAAACTTGGTTGTGGGGAGAATTCTGTGCGTATTCTGCTGAACATGCTTAAAATCTCTCTTCACACGATTGTGCTCAATGTATGGGAAGTGGGCGAAAGAGGGGATGTGAGCAGCCCCCAGAGAGGTGGTAGGGAAGGGCCTGTATTCCTCATGTGCACAGTGTCTGTCCTCCTCACATGTTCTTTTGAAGGCCTGAATTGAGGCTGTTGTGGTTGTTAACCCTTGAAAAGTGAAGCTCCCAACCTCAGGGAAGGAACTCTACACATTCACAGTTGCACAAACCCCGACTCCATGCAGACATTGGGGATGGTGGCACATTTCAATGCAGATCCCATTTAAAGCTGAAGCAATCAATTTTGCAGTTTCTGAAACAATATGAGAACTGAAACAATACGAGAACATATACAGTCAAAACTGTATATGAAAATATGTTTTGTATGACACTCAGTTGAACATCCCATGCCCAACCATGATGATTTTGAATACACAGTTTAACTCTCCTGATAGGGCTAATAAATCCCACTTAACACAATTTGGTAAAGATTTAAATACAATTAATTTTGCTTCTTAAATGCCCAAAGTAGACAATTTGCATTCTGAGGGTTCATACTAAAACAAACTTCCCCTCTTTTGCTGTGAACTTGAGAACTGATGCTTAGTGTTCACGACGCCATTTAATATGAGTCGGCTCTTTCCAGAAATTGCACTTGGGTGGCCCCTGAGTTACAAGCTTACAAACATCTCTGAGCAATTGCCAGCCCCCCCCTCCTCCAGCTCCCTTCTCTGTCAGCAGCATTCCCCAGCTGTTCCAAAGGGACTCAAGCTGGCTGGGAGACCGAAATATATTGCTTGAAAGAGAAAAGGCTTGGACTTGGACATGAACTTTTCCTAGAACAGACTTTTGTTATATTCAAATGATATTGCAATTCTTCTTTCATTTAGCCTTGCAACAACCCTGGACCTTTTAGGTGTGCATATTATGTTTGGGGATTGCCATCTGTCGCAGATGCTTTAGCTGAGATTCCTGCATTGCAGGGGGTTGGACTAGATGACCCTTGGCTCCCTTCCAGCTCCAAGATTCTTTGATTCTAACTGGGCCAGAAAGAATGGGTTGCTTGTCCAAAGCCACCCAAAAGGCTATGACTGGTACAGGAGACTTGGCAATGCCCAGTGGTCTTTATTACACTGCTTCTACAAATAGTGTTGTGAGTTTGGTGGGTGATGCCTGAGTCCATTGGGATTATTGGTTATTACTGGATCTAATGGAGGATTCAGTTGTTGAAGTATCCAGGCCAGCTTATTGGTGAGTTAATGGGCCTAAGCCTGCTCCTTAGTATAACATAACAAAGGAGGTGGCTTTGTGCCAGACACCAAATGGGTAGGCCTCCCTCACCTGGCTGGTAGTCATGGAATCATAGAATTGTAGGGTTGGAGGGGATCCTGAGGATCATCTAATCCAACCCCCTGCGATGCAGGAATACGCAGCAGCCCCATGCGGGGATCAAGCCTACAACTTTGGTGCTATCAACACCATGCTCTAACCAACTGAGCTATCCCTGAGACAGTCCAGGGCTGGGCAAGAAGCAGGCAGAAGCCAGAGAGCCACGCTTGATTTCTGCTTGAACCCAAGACTGTGACTATGGGAGAACTAATACCTTCTGGGCTGTTAATGCCTGAGCCTCCATCGTAGACTCAGGTTGTATATGTATAAATAAAAAAATCCTAAAGACGCCACAGTCACCATTGTCCCTCATCCCAAGGAAACCAAACCCTGGTTTGCATCTGGAACCCCTGGAGTCTTGCAACACTAAAAAATTGGGGTGCTGTTGGCAAACTAGGAGTAATTGTGAGCAAGGAAGTTCTTGCCACCTTAATCCTGATCTTTGCATCTGGAAGACATAGGATGAGACAGGGCCGAAGACTTCTTTCCTTTGGAGCCATCTAGTTTCACAATGCCAGACCCTCCAAGTGTCCCTCTTTTCCAGGGAAAGTCGCAGATTTACAGAAGCCGCCCCAGTGTCTGATTTCATCCTGGAATGTCTCAGTTTTCCTTACGACGTCCCTAAGGAATGAACAATTTCGTTGGAGAAATGTTGGAGGGTATGGAGTTATGCAACCCCCGAGCCAAGGAGGTAAGTAACTTTACAACTTTAAGAAGACATCTGAAGGCAGCTGTGAATAGGGAAGTTTTTTTAATGTTTAATGTTTTATTATGTTTTTATACGTGTTGGAAGCCACCCAGAGTGGCCGGGGCAACACAGTGAGATGGGCGGAGTCTTCGTTGTCATCTTCTTCTTCTAATAGGATGTCCCAATTTTCACTGGAGAAATGTTGGGGGGCATAGAAGCCTGAGATCAGAACAGTATTAGCCCGTTTTCTGAAGCACTCCATGTAATAAGTAACCCAGTACCACAAACCCAGCTCCACATGTCAGAGATTGGCAGGCCTGTTGCTTCAACCTCAGTAAGTCAACATTAAACTTTTAGCTTTCTTTTAACGCTTAGAATTTAAACTGTATTTGAGCTCTTTCTCTTTCTCTCTGTACAGTGTGCCAGAATATAAGATGCAATCCTATTACCTGAGAGGAGGCCACATTGAACTAAATGGGACTTACTTTTGAGTAGACATTATTGTGCCATTAATTAAAATAGCACAACAACATTCCTTTGCTTGTATCAAATGCTACACACAAAGGAGTCCTCTCATACAATGGGACTTCCTCTCCCTCTCCTCTCCCCACAGTCAAAATCTGCTCCATCCCTTTGAAACAGATTTTGAGATGACCATGAGGAGAGGTCAGGGAATCTCTGCTGTGCAAATAGAAGTCTGCTACACTGGAAGGTGAGCTGCACTGGATATAACTCCCAATTTCTGAAAACCTACTCATTTAAGTAAAGTTGAGGCCATATTTAACAAGGAATAAGCCACAAGGGGGGTTGCATGTTGTTAAAATATTTCATTCCCAACCTTTCGCCAAAACTATTTTTTCATGGATCATCGCAAAAGTGTTTGTTTTGTTACTTCTGATTGGCAGGGATGGCACAAATGACCTGGACAGGAAGCACAGCTTGAGGCTAAATGGTCTTTACCTGTCCTTATCAGCATCCATAAGCAGCCAGTTCTGGATGGCTACATAACACAGTTGATGTCATTACATCCAAGATTCCCAACTGACTGGGATCACTTGCTGAGGATTAAAACACAGACAAAATGGCCACTGAAGCTGCAGGAGGGGCTGGCAGTGGCTGCAAACTGTAATGAGCAACACTGGAAAAGGTAGGTTTAAGGAAACAAACTACTTTCAAGTGGCTAACCTAACCTGGGACGTGGAATTGCTTAGTTTTGTCTGTTTTGTGCTCTTAGTATACCTGTTAAAAGTGTTATACAAAAAGTCCCAAATAAATAAAGAGTACACATAATTTGGTAAAGCATACTGATTCCTTTTAAAACTGGGTATGTTTTCTGTCTATCTTTTTGTTATGATTGCGAAACTCACAAATAAATCAAATGTCTTGCTATTAACTGCATCACTTTCTTTTAATTTTTTGAGCTGGAGAAGCATTATACACAAACCAGGTCCTTTGCAGTCTTTTGTTTAAAGATTTCTCAATAAATAAAACAAACAATAAACAATAAGGAAGAGGCCGGTTAAAGCAAAACAATAAGGAAGGTGGTGCTGGATGCAAAAAGAGAAAAAAGGTGTATTCCAGGCTTCCTTGATGAAAAAGAAATGTGCAGAATTTAGAAAGTTTGCTTTTCTAAAGAGCCTTGGTCCAGTTTTTGACATTACTTTATACAACATGATTTTAATTAAACTATTCACACAAAAATACAGAGATAGTTTGAAATCCAAATCAATGGATTCCTCATTAATGTGTTCCTGATTGTTTTTTTAAAAAATGTAAATCTCTCTCTCTCTCTCTCTCTCTCTCTCTCTCTCTCTCTCACACACACACACACACACACACACACACACAGACAAGCTCCAGCAAGTAAACACAAAGTTGAATAGGCTCTTTGTGTTTTAGTTTTGTCTCTTGGGGAGAGATGTTGCAACATTTCAAACCCATTAGCTTTGGTGCTGCGTTTCTGGTCTCTCTAAATGCTCTGCAGGAGCTCAAGGGGAGGCGAAATCAAGTGGTTCCTTTAGACCAGTTCTTTTGAGGTTGTTAAGGTTTCACAAGCTACAAACGTGGATGCATTTCAGCTCCACTCCAGTCTCCAGAAGTGGACAGTCTAGGGAAAAAGAAAGAAAAACATATTACTGTTGGATGCATCCCAGTGTTGTGTTGTCTGGTTCCTCGTTTCTTTCCTAAGGTCGCAATTCAACACTAGGACACGTTTGTGCCTAGAAAAGGGGGAAGGGAAATGCTGTTAGAGTTGTATTAACACACGTGTCACAGAGAAGACATGCGACTAGCAGCAACGCTTCCCTCCCAACTGCATCAGTCACACAAAAAAGAAATATGGAGACGAGCCAGAAAGGGACACCATTTAAGGGGAACAGAGTATTTCAATGAAATGTTCACTTCTGAAAATTAGGAAGTATAAGAAAGTACAGTGGTACCTCGGATTACAGACGCTTCGGGTTACAGACTCCGCTAACCAGGAAGTGGTTGCTCCAGGTTAAGAACTTTGCCCTAGGATAAGAACGGAAATCGCGCGGCAGTGGCAGCAGGAGCCCCATTAGCGAAAGCACCTCAGGTTAAGAACTGTTTCAGGTTAAGAACGGACCTCTGGAACGAATTAAGTTCCTAACCCGAGGTACCACTGTATCTACACCTACTGATCTTTTTTTTTTTTAAAAAAAAATCAAAGTTAAGGAACTCTGGGAGGCAGAGCAAATTACCTGCTTAACCCTCTCCCCCCACTGGGAGTCTGTACTGGACTTGACTCTTTTTATTCTATGTGTTTATATTATTATTATTTTAAACAAAGTAATAATAACACAGGTAGAAATAAAAATAAAAATGTGCACCCCGCCCTGAGACCACTATCCATCGTAACTATCCAATCTCTCAAAATTTCAACGCCTCTTGCGATGGTTTAACCCTTCTCTGTTTTAACAGTACAAATTCTACAAATATCTTCCACATTTCCTCAAAATCATTCCTCCTCTCCAAATTCCCCATCTTACCTTAATTTATCATTAAATAACCAATGTTATTTGAACTCTTATTCTTTCCATAAACTAGAGGAGATTATATCCACAGACAAACACCAGTTAAGGGATTGGTGCCACTGGACAGAATCACTACATGATCAGCGATTGATCAAACCCTTTAAATGCTCTCCTTGGTCCCCCCTTCTAAAAACGGTCCATTTTAGAGCCAGTTACCTGTCGAATCTGCAGCCAGACTAAGATTTGCTTCTACTGAGCTGCGTTTTCAAGCTATTCCCTCCTCCATCCTAGACAGATGATATAACAGGGTACCCCTTTTGCTTCTATTTATTTTGATTCAGATTTGTCATGGTAATTGGCTAGTACAATAAAGTTATTTTGATTGCTATAATAATATAAAATATATAATAATGATGATGATGAAGATCATCATCTTCTTTAATACTTCTTCTGTTTGCTTTTTTCTTACTCCCTCTCAGTCCCTATGTCCTTTTCTGCCCTTTTTTTAAAGATTGCAAATGTGCAGCCAGGGACTGCCTTGTTTCAATTGACTGTATATAAGCTGCTCTTGGAGCCTTTTTCACCCAAGAGTAGGTTCTAAATGCTTCTAAATAAAATAAATAATCCACATAGGCATTTGAGTTTGCAGGGATTCCGTGAGATTGCACAAGTTCTGCACAACTTGGTACTGGGTAATCCTGTAATCACTTGCATAATGCTTAACAGGATTTCTGTTTTCTGCTGTCTGCTGGCAGCTTGCAAATTCAGAACGCAAACCAGATTTGTGTCCTCATCAACAGGAAGCATCTTAGTGCATGGATCTTATATTTGGGGGAGTTCATTAATCAGAGCCAGGCTATGCAGTTCCTCATCAGGCAAATCCTGAAGCAGGGCTAAGGAACCTGTGCTTGCTGTTGGACTCCAAATCCCATCAGTCCCAGCCAGCATGGCCAGTGGCCAGCGAGGATGGGAGGTGCAGTTGAGCAGCTTCTAGAGGCCACAGCCTGTGTTGCTTCTTGCATGTATATCCCACCTTCTCCAACGAGCTCAGGGTGGTGTGCATGGTTCTTCCCTTCCTCATTTAATCCTCACAATAACCCTGTGAGGTAGGGTAAGCTGAGAGGAAGTGACTGGTCCAAGGTCACCCAGTGAGCTTCACAGCTAAGCAGAGATTCGAACCTTGGTCTCCCCGCTCCTAGTCTGACACTCTAACCACTACACCTTGCTGGCTCTCTATCCCAAGGAGATCTAAATTATTATTATTTGACCAGAAAAGCAGAATTCTGCTCCCTGTGGTACAGTTGCTATTTCCGGGCAGAAATCGCTTTAACATCTGGGAAATTCCAAACATATGGCAGGCCATTTTGAAAGTGTAGATTCTTGCAAATTTCCTTAAAAGCAAATCACGGCAACTATCATATTCTTGAATGGCATAATTTACGTGGGTTTCCATCCTAAATTGCTCCTCTTTCAAGTGGGAGGGGCACTTTTCCCGAGGAAAAGACTTGCAAGTGCCACAGGTGGGAAGGGGAGTCAGGTAAGCCTAGTGTGTGCATGTGCTTCATTCATAAAGGCAGCTGAACCCCTTGTCTCTGCTGTTCACATGACAAGTCAAGGAGGAGCCGCTGCCACCAAAGGACCGTGAATTCCTGCCCTTCCTCACATACTGGAAATTCTGGTTGCCCACCCACAGACTTCTGATTTTTCTCCTGGCATGGTGCCCATGCCGTCTGAGATTCTAAAGATGCTGGATTGGGTGCATGGTCCACATTCTGCACTCCTAGTTCTCCCTGTCCCTAGTTGCATGGAATCCTGGAATGCACACACAGCTCTGCCCATCCTGGGAGGATAATTTATTAGTGCATAAGCCTTTCAGACATGACATGAAACCTCCTTTTAAGGGCAGGGCAGGACTCAGCTCAGTGGTAAATATGTACAATCACTTCCTCCCACAAAGGAAAGCTTCCATTTCGGCTCCTTCCCCACTGCTCCCCACTCAGATCCCCCCACCCCCGCATCTCAGATATTATTTATCTAATTAGAGTGACATTCTGCAGAAAAGCCAGGGCTTGGCATTCAGCCCTGGAGTACTTTGAAGATCTTCAAAGCTTGGCAGTGCCTATGCAGAGCAGTGAGCTCAAATACAGATGCAACTATTGCAAAAGGCATCAGCAGAAAGAAAACACACGCACACACACATCCCAAACTATAATCAGTTCTGCAATCTGTATCACATGTGCTCAGAAATGCTCTCCTTTTATTCTAAGCTTAAATGGATCAGTGTTGATGTCTGATGCTTGGGCTGGCTGCTTTAAAGAAGATTTAGGAAATTATAAAAAGTGATGTAAAATATACATGTTTTGTGTAAAGACTCGGCTGGGTATTTTAAAGCAAAATGTAAAATTCATCACACTGTTTTTCTTGTTCCTGCTTCCCACCAGCAACAAGTAGGCCTAGTTGGCCATATTCCAGGACTTGCATGGGGGGTCCCAGAAGACCCCCAGGCTCAGCCCTCTGGCTAAAGCCAAGAGAGACTCATGTCTGAAACCCTGCAGAGCTGATGCCAGTCACTCTAAACAAGACTGAGCTAGATGGACCAATGGACTTAGTTGGTATAAGGCTATACACTTCTCTGATGAAAATAGGGATGTCCTACCATACTGTCTTTGCATATTATCTTTGAATACTTACAAAAAGCTTGGCCTATCACTCAACATACAAAAAACCAAAGTGCTGCACCAGCAAGTACAAAACAACCCCTCTACAGCGCCACAAATCCAACTCAGTGGGGTAACATTGGAAAATGTCGATCACTTCTCCTACCTAGGCAGTTATCTTTCCACAAGGGCCAGCACTGATGCCGAAATCCAGCATCGCCTGAGCTCTGTGAGTGCGGCTTTCTCCCAATTGAAATGCAGCGTGTTTGAGGACCAGGACATTCGCAGGGAAACCAAAATGCTTGTTTACAAATCTATTGTACTACCAACCTTACTATATGCTTGTGAAACATGGACCACTTATAAACGCCATCTCCAACTCCTCGAAAGATTCCATCAACAGTGTCTCTGAAAAATTTTACACATCACTTGGGAAGACAGGCAAACTAATATCAGTATACTGGAAGAAGCAAAGATCACCAGTGTTGAAGCAATGATTCTTCAACATCAACTTTGTTGGACTGGTCATGTTGTGCAGATGCCTGATGATCGTCTGCCAAAGCAACTGCTCTATTCCGAACTTAAAAATGGAAAGCGTAATGCTGGTGGTCAACAACAGAGGTTCAAAGACTCTCTCAAGGCAAATCTTTAAAAATGTAGTATAAACACTGACAACTGGGAAACACTGGCCTGTGAGCACTCCAGTTGGAGAACAGCCTTTACCAAAGGTGTCATGGGCTTTGAAGATGTTCAAACTCAGGGCGCAAGGGAGAAACGTGCTAAGGAAGGCACGCTTGGCAAATCCACACCGGGATCAACTCCCGCCCGGAAACTAATGTCCCCACTGTGGAAGGACATGTGGATCCAGAACTGGCCTCCACAGTCAATTACGGACTCACTGTTAAAACTGTGTTTATGGAAGACAATCTTACTCGGCTACGAGTGATCTCCAAAGAAGAAGAAAAAGATTTCAAAAAGTAAAAACCAGGACACCCCAAAAGTTGCTGAGCTATAGTTTTTCTGATTAACTTGCCTGAGATCCAGAACAAAGTAGTGCCTTTCAGAAATTCCTCCCGGGTGTCAATTCCGCCTTTGAAATCTCAGTAATGTCCAGGAAAATCCGGACATATGGCAGCCCTATACCATATCTTCGAATATTGTTCCAATGAAAACAGGGACTTCCTAAGAAAAAGTGGGACACTCTGGGATCAGATCAGAAACCAGGATGGCTTCTGTAAATCTGGACTGTCCCTGGAAAATAGGACACGGGGTAATCCTGTAATCTGGGAGGGTCTGTTCTAAAGTTCACCTGGCCATTGGCCTGCAGGTAGTTAAAACGAAATAAAAATGATTAAACACACCCACCCACACCACCACCTTAACTTGTTCCCCGGAACTTCTTTTTTTGTTCGACAAGCATATCCAGGCATTTAATGTTAACATGTAATATTGATGAGCAGATTTAGTAAGTTTAAGTCTTAAAATTACTGATTTTATTCTACCTTTTTGATTTTTTAATGTATTGTGTACATTAATTTTAATGTTGGCTTTTATTAGTATTTTAAATCAGGTTTTAAGACTTTATTTCAAACCACATAGAGATCTCCTAGTAGCAGTGTATAAATTTTGTTAAATAAAATCCACCTGAAAATGTAGAAGATACTCAGGCTTTGGGCATGTGTTTGTGGAAAGGAAGTCCACGCCTTTCTTAAGGCCTGCAGAGTGAAGATGCAGCCTGAGACCAAGTGAAATATCATCGCTCCCTTCTGTTTCCTCCCTCTGCTACAGCTCCGTGAAATATTTTACAAAAGGTACAAGACCAGGCAGTTTGTTAGTGCCCTAACATATTTGTTTTTTAACTGCTGAACTGAAGCTTGATTAAGCAAAATCTCTCTTCAGATTTTCCACACATTTGATATTTCCCCACCAACGATATAGTGCAATTTGAATGTAGATAACTCCAAAATAAAGACATGCTTTCTTGAGAACGGGCACACGGCTGCCATACAGCAAAACAGCAATACAGAACTAACTCAACAGATTTTTCACCAGAAACAGCTGCTGTAAGAGGGTAAGTCACTGCTGCTCCAACTTTGGAATGTCATTCACTTTTAATCCACGGTCCTTCTATGAATGCTTTCAAATCTATTTACCGTATTTTTCGCTCTATAACACGCACCTGACCATAACACGCACGTAGTTTTTAGAGGAGGAAAACAAGGAAAAAATATTCTAAACGAAACAGTGGATGTATGATTTTTGTGGTTCATGCTGTGGCCAGACATGTGATCTGACGGTGAGTTTGGGGTAGCCCAATGCAAAAATCCTGAGGATCCATGTGGATCCATGCTTTGTAACCACGTTTTTGCGCCATTGCAGCCCCATGAAACAGTGGGTGCGTGTGTTTTTTGGTGCAGGCTGTAGCCATGGATATGCTATGTGATCTGATGGTGAATTTGGGGTGACCTAGTGCAAAAATCCTGAGGATCCATGTGGATCCGTGCTTTGTAACCACGTTTTAAGTGGGGAGGGAAGGAAAAGAACTCAAGGGACAAGGAGCACGCGTGGGGTGTGTGGAGAAGGATGCTGCTAATAATGCAGGAGAGGCTCCTCTCTGGCTTTGCTCCTTTAGAACAAGCAGGCTCTGCGTCTCTCCCTCCTCCCCGGCAAGGAAACCATGATAGTAACCACTCTGAGACAAATCAAGAAAAATTGCGACCAACACTCTCCCCCAACAAGCGCAGTGAGGTCAAAACACACACACACGCAGAGAGAGAACTGGCCCTAAAGTCACAGGGGTGCTGGGGGAGTGAACGGGAAGCAAGAAAAGGAGAAGGAGCCCTCACACACACAGAGACACACAGAGTGTTGATTCTAAAGTCGCAGGGGCGCAGGGAGAGTGAACGGAAGCAAGAGAAGGAGAAGGAGCCCTCACACAGACACAGACACACAGAGTGTCAATTCTAAAGTCGCAGGGGCGCAGGGAGAGCGCAGGGGCGCAGGGAGAGTGAACGGGAAGCAAGAGAAGGAGAAGGAGCCCTCTCTCACACACACAGAGTGTCAATTCTAAAGACGGAGGGAGAGCGCAGGGGCGCAGGGAGAGTGAACGGAAGAAAGAGAAGGAGAAGGAGCCCTCACACAGACACAGACACACAGAGTGTCAATTCTAAAGTCGCAGGGGCGCAGGGAGAGCGCAGGGGCGCAGGGAGAGTGAACGGGAAGCAAGAGAAGGAGAAGGAGCCCTCTCTCACACACACAGAGTGTCAATTCTAAAGACGGAGGGAGAGCGCAGGGGCGCAGGGAGAGTGAACGGGAAGCAAGAGAAGGAGAAGGAGCCCTCTCACACACACACAGACACACAGAGTGTCAATCCTAAAGTCGGAGGGAGAGCGCAGGGGCGCAGGGAGAGTGAACGGGAAGCAGGAGGAGGAGAACGATAGCTCAAGCACACACACACACAGCCCCTACAGTGGCTAATCCAAAATCGGACAGCAAAAAACTGCAGGCAGGGACAGAGAGCATGGGGTTGTTTTAAAGCAGCCAACCCCGCTCTGCTTCTCTCCCTCCTCCCGGCTAGGCTGGCTGAAAAGCTTTGCTGCTACTTAGCAGCTCAGTGGGGAGGAGAGAGGAACATAGAGGACGGGGTTGTTTTAAAGCAGCCAACCCCGCTCTGCTTCTCTCCCTCCTCCCCGGCTCCGCTAGCTGACAGGAGCCGCTTACTGTTTCAAAGCGAGCCACGGACTGCTCACAACTGCAGCAGATTCCCCCGCCATCTGTAGGCATTCGCTCCATAACACGCACAGACATTTCCCCCTACTTTCTAGGAGGAAAAATCTGCGTGTTATGGAGCGAAAAATACGGTATATATTGGCAAAGAAATGAAATAGTGCTAATCTTGTGAAGTAGCTAAGGCTGCAATTCGATCCATACTTCCGGGTGATTAAATGTTATTTATTCTTTGGTATATTTATCAAAACACACACCAATAAATTAATTTTAGAAAGAGGCAAGATTAGACGTGGAAACGCAAGCCATTGTTTTTTAAAATCAAGACTCCTTGCCCTCTTTCTTCCTGCCCCACATGGGGCTGGGCTTCCTCCTCCTCCGCTCTCCAGCGGCAGCCATGGGGAGGCCATGGGGTCCCTCACAGCCATCACTGCCACTGCAGCCCCCGCTCAGGACCAGCGCTGGCTCATCCTCCCTGCAGAGCTTGGTGGTGGTGGCAGTGCTGGCGGGGGAAAGAGGGACATTCTGGAATCCAGTCGGAAGCCAGGATGGCTTTCCTAGTTCTGGAACTGTCCCTGGAAAACAAGGACACTTGGAGGAGATGCTCTTTCTGACTCTGTCCTGCGCCCACCCAGCCAATGAAGGCAAATAGCCAATAGTTAATTCTTTACTGACAAACACAACAGCTCCTAAGGTGTCCTGGATACACACACGCAAATGCTTCTAGTGCCCACTGAGCTGGCCTTCCCTTTTCCAGGTTTGTCCCTGTGGAGCAACTGAAGCAACCGTGGGACCACACAATTCTGGCCGGCAGATGTAGCGCATGCACCCAACCCGATACTTCTGCTTGGAAGTCATCACTGCTCTTCCCTCTTCAAGCCCCTCCTGGTTCTAGGAGACAGCAGGGGATTTGAGCAGGCCGCCCCTCACCTGAACAGCCTCGTTCTCTGCTTCTGACACATCCTGTGCCCCCTCTTCTGCCTCTGACTGCTCAGACCCTTCCTCTCCCCCTTGCCCTGGCGCAGCCTCATAAATTGCTGGCACCCTTGCCTCTGCCACCCACACATCAGAGCCCTGGCAGACTCCACCCACATGGCGGAACTGAGGTAACCAAGAGCTTGTTCCTGTTGGTTCTGCTGGACCTCTCAGTGGCCTTTCCTTCTGGACCACTTAGCAACTTAGAATCATAGAATTGTAGAGCCTGCATACAAAATATGAGAAAGTATAGAATGTAAAATTAATTGATATTAAACCAAGAGTATAACTTAAAGAGTGTGAGATGTAATCCATTGGTGCATTCCTTACTTCCCTAGAGGGCACAGGCAGGGGGACATCCAGTCCGTGTAACGTCCTCTTCCACTGGTCTGGAGCATCCTCCCCCTGCATGTGACCTGGGAGATGGGCATGGCTCTGGCTGACTCCACAAAAGAGCCGAGTCATGCAGCCATTTTCTCAGTCTCTTGTCCAGTTTACTTTTGTCTTTCTATTGTCTTGTTACTGTTCTTTTGCTGCCATGCTGCTCTCCTGCAGCCATTTTGTTATCTAAATGTAATTTTGCTGTCTGCTGGCTCTCAGCCACCAGCACATGAGCTCAATTTCCATATGAGATGAACTCACTGTTTCTTCGTGTAACTATCAAGTAAAGCCTGCCTTTCAGGGATCAAATTGTGAACTGAAATGTGAGTAAATATTTTGTTACTTTACTCAGAAAGACTCTTGGATCTTTATTCTTTTAAGAGGGATCAAAAGGGGACACCAGGAATAAACTTAACTAAGAGATTCAAATGAATCTGCAAACTAGCTTCCAGCTATATTGAGGGGAATCTGCTCTGCTATGTCACTTACTAGCGTGAGTGAAGGAAGGATAATACTTTTTCAGTATATCCTTTCCTACTATCCTTAACATTCGCACAAAGAGACAATTAAAAACAACAAGAAATGAGCAGCACCAAGTAGCTTGAGGGCCAGTTTTTAATGTGATACCAGAAAACCTTAAACCTTATATCAGAAGCAGAAGCACAGGCCATTCTGCCATCCATAATCAGGTTGTGAGGAATGAGGCTTTAGACTCTCAAGAGACAAGGAAGTTTGAAATTCCTTTCTTGCAAAATTGATGTCTGAAGAAACTTACATTAAGGTTTGCATCTGCCTGAAACCATTTTCACTTTAAAATCCTATGAAATGATTGCCTTGTGTCTGACGTATTTTGTTCTAGGAGATCACAAACTGATTTTAAGACTGGATGGATTACAACAAGTATGCGAGCTCTTCATATCTTAGATTATGGAACTCCTCTTCATCCAAATGGGCGTCTTGAAACGCTGCTGAAAGTGTTTTGATTTTAGAATGGCCCAGACTGTGCCAACTGTGAAAACAGATGAGAGGCAGCACATGATGCTTGAGGGGCTGCTCTTGCATGTTTTTTTGTGTCACATATGAACACCACTAATGAGAGAGAAGGGCTTCAGAAGAAGAAAATCAATTGACCCTTTGAGCCAGTGTAGGTTTACTCTGACATTTAAAGCTCTCGTTCAAAGGGTTGTTTTATTTTCTTCTGAAGCCCTTGCACAATATTGGGCAATTAGGCTCCTCCCATATCCTCACATGTTCCTTCTTCTCTTCCACTATGAAACACTTTTAAGGGCCAAACTGGAGATTGCACATATATTGTATGCTTTATTAGCAGAGTGAATTGTTCAAAGCATTTTTTCCAAAGTCAGAAAGCCTCATTAGATAAAACCCTATTATTACCAATCATATAGTGTGTGGCCCTTCCCTGAATAGCAATGAGCAAAAATTCAAATAGAATTGTATAATGAAAACCTTACATGCTCTGTTCCAATTTCCACTTTTCAGATTCCATTTTCTATAAGCTAATTTGTTGCTTTTGCACACACTCAAAAAGTGCATCCCCTGACGTCCTACACACACCAGCAGATCAAAGATGACTGCAGTCTTTCCAAGTACAGTGAAGTTTCAGCTAACAGCACACGCAGGTCTTTAGAAACTCCTGCCCCAGGGTCACGCAGCTGACAAAATAGCAAATGAATTAGAATATTCTTTGGGATGTGAATTTTAAATGTTTGCTGGAATATTTTATTTGGTGAAAGGAAGTGATGGGGCACTGACATTGTGCTGCTCAGGACCCCTGCCAGACTCGAATGAAAGGAGAAAGCACATTCTTCTGTTCTAACCAGTATCTTTTGATACCTTTCTCAAAACAGTGGGGCAGGAAAGCCATGTGAGACCTGATCCCCTTGGTGGGTGGGCTCAGCTGCTGCTGCCCTCCAGCTCCTTCCAAGGTGGGACTAGCCTTGCTGCCTTCAGCTAAGCAGGACCAGGGCTCTACAGTGGCTGAGCAGTGCCAGGAAAGAGCCACCAGGTGTGAGCAAAGGTAAAATGGCAAGGCCTTTGGGATTGTGAGTCCAGCCACAGCATTTCTGAAACACTGTGAAAATAAAATAAGAATAGTGATGGCATTTTGTATGTTCATTGATTATGAGAATCCCAGTGAAAGAAATGCTCTGCTTAATGAATTATCCCACTAGAACATCCTTGCCTATAAGAAAGGTTTTATCTGCAACCCATTGAAGTAGCTAGCATCCTTTGAAACCCTGTGAGTGTGTGTTTTGGAAGAGCTGAGATTGGGAATGAGAGTCCTGACAGGATCAATAGGGAGTGAGACTTCTATGTTATTCGTCATTATCATAAACCTTATTGCACTAGCCAAAGGCTGTGGCAACATCCAAAAACATCAATATTGTTGTTGTTTAGTCGTTTAGTCGTGTCCAACTCTTTGTGACCCCCTGGACCAGAGCACGCCAGGCACTCCTGTCTTCCCGCAGTTTGGTCAAACTCATGCTGGTAGCTTCGAGAACACTGTCCAACCATCTCATCCTCTGTCATCCCCTTCTCCTTGTGCCCTCCATCTTTCCCAACATCAGGGTCTTTTCCAGGGAGTCTTCTCTTCTCATGAGGTGTCCAAAGTATTGGAGCCTCAGCTTCAGGATTTGTCCTTCCAGTGAGCACTCAGGGCTGGTTTCCTTAAGAATGGATAGGTTTGATCTTCTTGCAGTCCATGGGACTCTCTTTTATCTCTTTGTGCTACACTTGTCATTACTTGAATCTCCAGGTCTGGTGACCAAAGCTGAGGAAGAATTAAGAACTATGGAACTCACTGCTGCAGGATATAATGAGCAGCCACTTGCTTACAAATGACAAATGAACGGAGGCTGAATCTGCCACTGGCTACTGGCTTGATGGCACATGGAACCTGCATGTTCAGAGGAGGAAGCCTCTTGGGAGGATAGGCTTTTGGGGCTCACAGAGGCTTCTGCAAAAAGCAGGATGCCAGAATAAATGGGCCCTTCATCTGACCCATTATTACATTCTTCAGCCGACACCCACCAGGGAAACAAAACAAAAAACATCTGCAAAAAAATCTTGCAGATGATCTAGTATTAACTTTACAAGAGCCAGACACTAGTACGAGAAGAGTTTTAGAGCTAATACAAGTATTTGGTCAAGTAGCAGGATTTAAGTTGAACAAACAGAAAACGAAAGTATTGGATAAAAACCTAACAGTGGCTGAAAGAGAGAAGTTTCAGAGTGAAACTGGTTTAATGGTAGCAAAGAAGGTGAAATACCTGGGGATTAATTTGACATCTAAGAATGTGAATTTATTTAAAGATAACTATGAGAAATGTTGGTCAGAAGTTAAGAAAGATTTAGAAGTATGGTCAAATTTGAGACTTTCCTTGTTAGGCCGAATCACTATTATTAAGATGAATGTCTTGCCGAGAATGTTGTTTTTGTTTCAAACATTGCAGATTTTGGATAAAATGGATTGTTTCAAGAGGTGGCAAAAAGACATATCTAGATTTGTCTGGCAGGGCAAAAAGCCCAGAATAAAATTTAAGATACTAACTGATGCAAAAGAAAGAGGGGGGTTTGCCCTGCCGGACTTAAAGTTGTACTATGAATCAGCGGCTTTCTGCTGGCTGAAAAGCTGGCTGCTTCTTGAAAACACAGACATTTTGGATTTGGAAGGGTTCAATAACAGATTTGGCTGGCATGCATATATATGGTATGACAAGGTTAAAACTCATCAAGGTTTCAAAAACCATATTGTTAGGAAAGCATTATATAATGTTTGGATTCGGTACAAAGATTTGTTGGAAAACAAAACCCCTAGGTGGTTGTCACCAATGGAAGCTAAGGAAGTGAAAAAACTTAATATGGAATCCAAATGGCCAAAATATTGGGAAATTATAGAACATGAGGAGGGAAAAGTGAAATTGCAGAGCTATGAGAAATTGAAGTCAAAAGTAAGAGACTGGCTTCATTATTACCAGATAAATGAAGTTTTCAAACTGGACAGGAAAATTGGCTTCCAGGTGGAGAGGTCAAAATTAGAAACAGAGCTATTGGAACCCAATACTAAGAATCTGTCAAGAATGTATAACTTGCTGTTGAAATGGAATACACAGGATGAGACGGTTAAATCAGCTATGATTAAATGGGCACAAGACATTGGGCATGACATTATGTTTGCTGACTGGGAACAGTTATGGACTACCGGTATAAAGTTTACGGCATGTAATGCCTTAAGAGAGAACATTATGAAAATGATTTATAGGTGGTACATGACCCCAGTCAAGCTTGCAAAAATCTATCACACGCCCAATAATAAATGCTGGAAATGTAAGGAAACTGAAGGTACTTTCTACCACCTTTGGTGGACGTGCCCAAGGATCAAGGTCTTCTGGGAAATGATTTATAATGAAATGAAAAAGGTGCTTAAATGCACTTTCGTGAAGAAACCAGAAGCCTTCCTCCTGGGCATGGTAGGCCAATTGGTGTCAAGGAAAGATAGGACGTTTTTTATGTATGCTACAACAGCAGCAAGAGTACTCTTAGCAAAGTATTGGAAGACACAAGAGCTACCCACACTGGAAGAATGGCAGACCAAGGTGATAGACTACATGGGACTGGCGGAGATGACTGGCAGAATCCGTGACCAAGGGAAAGAGACGGTGGAAGAAGATTGGAAGAAATTTAAAGTTTATCTTAAGAACTGTTGTAAAATTAATGAATGTTAAAATGTCTTGGGTAATGCAAAATAGAATTGCAGTGACAAACAATTGGATATGAGAAAAAAGATTTAAAGAAAGTGCTATAAGAAATTGAAATTAGGGGTTGCTGGAATGATTTAAAACAGGGATGCAGAAAGGGGAGGTATGGGGAAGTCGCTGAAAGAAGGTCTAAGGAAAGAAAGGTTAAGAAACTATACGTGTTTATATGTTTGTTTGTTTATGTATTGTGTTGTATTGTCTTTTAATATGTGTTGAAAAACCAATAAAAAAAATTTATAAAAAAAACAAAACAAAACAAAAAACATTTCTTGTGAGAAGTGGTGTTAGTGAATGTTAGAATAAAGTATCCTTCCTCTTCAGATGGAGCTGGACTATATAATTTTTAAGTCTTTAAAATCCTAGCAATGGGGGAGGGGAAGGTATGGGTTTGTTTTGTTTTTGTTCTTATTAGGTATTTAGTGTTTTTATTTTATATTTGTATGCTGTGAACTGCCCTGAGGGTGGTATACAAATTTAAGAAATAATAATTTGAAAATTCTGTGATAACTCATGGGATGATCATAGAATCATAGAGTTGGAAGGAACCCCAGGGGTCATCTAGTCCAACCCCCTGAAATATAGGAATCTCAGCTAAAGCAGCCATGACAGATGGCCCTCCCACCTCTGCTTTAAAACCTCCAAGGAAGGAGAGTCCGCAACCTCCCGAGGGAGACTGTTCCACTGTCAAACAGCTCTTCCTGTCGGAAAGTATTTTCGCATGTCTAGTCGGAATCTCCTTTCTTGTAACTTGGAGCCATTGGTTCGAGTCCTACCATTCAGAGCAGGAGAAAACAAGCTGGCTCCACCTTCCACGTGACAGCCCTTCTTTTCTAGGCTAAATATACCCAGCTCCTTCAACCGATCCTCATAAGGCTTAGTTTCCAGACCTTGATCATCTTGGTTGCCCTCCTCTCTACATGTTCCAGCTTGTTAACATCCTTCTTCAATTGTGGTGCCCAGAATTGGACCCAGTATTCCAGATGTGGTCTGACCAAGGCAGAAGAGAGTGGGACCATTACTTCCCTTGATCTGGACACTAGACTTCTGTTGATGCAGCCTAGAATAGCATTAGCTCTTTTTGCTTCTGCATCACACTGTTGACTCATGTTAAGCTTGTGGTCCACCAGGAGCCCTAGATCCTTTTCACATGTACTGCTAGTAAGCCAGGTGTCGTCATCCCACATCCTATATTTATGCTTCTGTTTTACACAAAGTGTGTCTGGGGTGGGGTGGGGGGGTGTAATCATAAACTAGTAGAGAACTCTTGGGTTGGTGGGGGAGGTTTTCTTTTGTAAAAGGTAAAGGTACCCCTGCCCGTACGGGCCAGTCGTGTCCGACTCTAGGGTTGTGGCGCCCATCTCGCTTAAGAGGCCGGGGGCCAGCGCTGTCCGCAGACACTTCCGGGTCACGTGGCCAGCGTGACGAAGCTGCTCTCTCGAGCCAGCACCAGCGCAGCACATGGGAACGCCGTTTACCTTCCCGCTATAAAGTGGTACCTATTTATCTACTTGCATCCGGGGGTGCTTTCGAACTGCTAGGTGAGCAGGAGCTGGGACCGAACGACGGGAGCTCACCCCGCCGCGGGGATTCGAACCGCCGACCATACGATCGGCAAGTCCTAGGCACTGAGGTTTTACCCACAGCGCCACCCGCATCCCTCTTTTGTCCCTCTTTTTTCTTTTGTAGACCTGGGTAAAAGATAGCGCAACTACTGTAAAAATAATAAGCTGGTATAATTAAATTCTGAAATGAATATGCATCTGGGAATAGTGGTATGTTAGATTGAGCTGCAAGCAAATAGTACAGCAAGCCCGAGCAGAGGTGCCTACAGGCCTCCCATAGTTCCTGCGGTTGAACAATATGGGATAGAGGCATAGGCGATGCTGAGCAGGGAGAGGAAGGGAAGGGAAATGGCAAGGCTATTTTTATTGAAGCTCTCTTATTTTAGGATTCAAGCCCAATTATGGGTAGGTTGCTCCTCCATCAGCAGCCCCCCTCATATTGTTCGGAAAGGTCCTTTACTCCCCAGAAAAGCTTTTCAAGACTTAAAAGTTTTGTTGAAAGAGGAGGGTCTTCAGTAGGTGCCAACATGTCCCCAATGGCATGACAGATAAAATACTGGAAGAGTAAAATGTACTGACTTTTTCTCAGTCTCAGGAATATAATTCAAAGTGTTAAAGATATACAGAATCATTTAGAGTTGTGGTGGGGAACCTGGGGCCCTCTAGAAGTTGCTGGACTACAACTCCCATGGGTTAGGCTGTCAGGGATGATGGGAGTTGGAGTCTAGCAACATCTGAAAGGCCACCGGTTCCCTATCTCTGGTTTTGAGGCAAAGGATACTATTTCAGGGTGGTGGGAAGGAGACAATATTTACTTTCTGTATATGAAATGAACATGTTGACCAGAAATAGTGGTGACTTTGCAGCTTGAAATGGAGGCAGTGCAACTGCCAATCTCTTCTCTAACTCAGCAGCTCTTCTGAGTACAATATAGTTAATTTCTGATGGCGATCACAGGCAATTATATTAACTGTTAAGTTGTGGGCAAACATAGCAGACGACACAGCGATTTCACAGTAGTAGTTGCACGTAGCCCCTAAGATTTCACAAACAGAATTAGGGAGACCCCTCTAACATACCCAGTGCTTTGCTATGCAGGGGTACGCATACCCCTAAACATTTTGTGAATCTTTGTACTTCTGTCCATTTACTGTATTTATTTTTCCTGATTTGAACGATAAAATAGTGATTTTCTTGAGTCAAAATGAGAGTACCCCTAAACATTTTTTTTTTAGAAAAAAGCACTGAACATACCTATTATAATACCAATATTAGTACCTGAGACTTCCCTGCGTTCTTCGCTACAGATTTCAGAAGGCTCTGTTCTGTATTCTGTATGCTTAGTAATCACTTCTCCAACACTGGCTTGAAAGACAAGAAGGTTTTGCTAAAAGTGACACTAGAGCATCATACCATAGTTGTCTGTTGTCAAATGGAGCTTTAGCAGCTTGTGAAACGAGACCCTGCATGCTAGGCTACCTAAACTTTTTTTTGGGGGGGGGGGTTGTTTACCTGTTTACCTGCATGTCAGAGGCAAAATGCATCTCCCTCACTCCAACATTTTCTAGAGACCCCAAGGAAGAAGTTGAGCTTTTATAACTTTTATAAACAAGGCAATCCCCAAAAGCAACAATAGTGATAAAATATGGACAATTATTTACTGCTGGGACAGATTCCAGGAAATGGGGTGTATCCCTGGCAAACAGGGAGAGTTGGATTGCGTGAGTAGAAGGAACAGTTAAATTATTCAAAATGAACTAAAAATCCAGCCAAAGTTATGGACATCATAGATGATAAATCAGACTATGCTAATTGCTTCTCCCCCCCTTTCTATTAAGAGCTTTCCTTGTTTCCTGTGGGTGGACAGGTCCCTCGGGACAAGGAAGGAAAGGTGAAGTCTTAGCTGCTAAGTTTTTATCTTTCTTGGTGTATGTATCTGGCATTTTATGTATTGTATTTTTGCAAGTGATTTGGTTGTTCAGAATTATTCATTTGTTGCAACTGAGGAGTGTGATTTTGTTTTATTGTTTGCTGAAATGTTATTATCTTGTAATGTTATAAGCTAAAGGGATTGTTGGATTTTGTTAAACTTGTTTCTAGGTATATTGTGACTTGTGACAGAATGGCACTCTGATTTTGCTGTGCATGGTGTCACATTTCTGCATCAGTTTGCTAACTTTTTTAAGCAATGAAAATTATTTAGCATTTTAGTGTGCATTTCTCACAATACACACATTTTTATGCAATTTTCTCTAGGATAACACATTTTGAAAGCTATTTTTACATTTTGTTCATAATTTCCTGTAATATACACATTTTTATTCACATATTTGGTTGCAGAACTGCATTGCAAAATTTGAAGATGTGTGGATTTCAAAGATAGCTGTGTTTCTGTTGATGTATTGTACCTAATACAAATCTTAAAATGAGAATTCCCCCCTCAAGTAATTCATATATTATTTGCAAGTAATTTATACATTTCAAAACTATGATTGCTCTGTCCTGTTCCATAATTTTTACAACTGTCTAAGTTTCAGTCTTTTGCAACTTCTTTGACTCAAAATCCAGTCAAACGGCGTGTACTGTATTATCTGCAAATTACTGCTCATCTCAGCATAGCCTACAATTTTTGCTTTTTGATGTTCCAATTCACAATAGAGCTGTTAATTTACATGGGCCAATATTTGTGGAAAAAATGCTGCTGAATTTTATGCAGATATTTTTGTTTTGCTGTTCATTAATTCATAATACTTCTTAATGTGTACTGTGGCCTCTTGGCTCCCATGAGGACCCAGAGGCATAAACTGGAGGTACATTCATGTACATCTGAATGTGAGTAACACCCAGTCTCTCTGCATTACTGTTCAGTTTTGCATTCAAATGTGCATGCCTCTCCACATTTTGGTGCATGTGACTAAAGCCAGACTGGAGGCAACTGTCTCTGCAGTTGTTTCCTGCAATGGCAAGTTTTAAAAATAAGCTTTTGTGTGATTTCACCCTTAATAGCAATCCTAAACCCTTCCATTTCTCCAGTAAACCACCATTAAATTAACATTTCCCATTCCATTTTCTGTGCTAAAAGAGCCTGGGCAAGTGAAGAGAAAGGAGGTGGGGAATATATCCCCGTGCAAATCAATTGCCTAGAATAATATAGTAGGCTCTTGGAAGATGGTGAAAATCATTTTATTATCCAAAAGTTATTCCAGATTCTATTTGTGTAAAATACAATCAGGTTCTGTTGCAAGACCCTCAGAAGCAGAGCTCCTGGCTAGCCTGGTCAACCTATGCCAAATACGATCACCCGTTGTTGTTGTTGTTGCATTGCCTTTCTCAAAGTGAATTACAAGCATATACTACAAACGGCTAGGTAAAGGGGACCCCTGACCATTAGGTCCAGTCGTGACCAACTCTGGGGTTGTGGCGCTCATCTCGCTTTATTGGCCGAGGGAGCCGGTGTACAGCTTCCGGGTCATGTGGTCAGCATGACTAAGCCGCTTCTGGTGAACCAGAGCAGCGCATGGAAACGCCATTTACCTTCCCGCTGGAGTGGTAGCTATTTATCTACTTGCACTTTGACGTGCTTTCGAACTGCTAGATTGGCAGGAGCAGGGACAGAACAACGGGAGCTCACCCCGTCGCGGGGATTCGAACCGCCGGCCTTCTGATCAGCAAGTCCTAGGCTCTGTGGTTTAACCCACAGCGCCACCCGCATCCCTTTCAAACAGCTAGAGACAAGTTTAAAAGCAATTGTTTGGAACGATTAGCTGACAACTCAACATGGTTTGCTGCACAAACTCCTTGCAGCACAATCTTAAGTGCCTGTGAAGCTTCCCTTTGGGTTCCTTCCCCTCTCGCCGTGTTTAGGCTGAGCAAGCGAAAGTCGTTTCCAAATGACAAAACTCCTACTCATGCCAGCTGGAGGAGGATCAAATCCCGACCTACTATTCTTGACTTGAGGGAATGCCTTCTACGAAATACTGAGATGTATCTGTTCAGATTTGCTGGCATGGCTTTAGTGCCGTGGGAATTGAAGACGCTTGGGGAAATAATTCAATGGCTGGTAAAATATTCCTGCATAAAGAAGACACCATAATCCCATAACATTTTAGGATATAAGGAACTGCTAGTTGAGAACTAGTGGAGATGTTGATACCCATGGCTATGAATCTGGACTAGTGCTTTTACAAGGATATTTGTTTTTGTTTTAAAAAACGTGGGATAACATTGAACGGATTAAGCTTGATTGTAATATTCTTTCAAGATCAAATCAATATTACTTTGTCATGGGGTCCCTAAAAGGTGTGGGGCCCAAAGGCTTTTGGGAAATGATATATGATGAAATGAAGAACATCTTTATATGGGCTGTTCCCAAAAGACCAGAAGCTTTCCTTATAGGTATAATAGGGATGGAGGTTCTATAGAAGATGACTAAATTATGCATGTATGTGACAAGAGCAGCTAGAATATTATGCACAGAAATGGAAAGGAGAGACAGTTCCGATGGAGGAGGAGGGGCTTCTGAAAGTAATGGACTATGCAGAAATGCAAAATTTATAGAAGAATGGAGGCCATTTGCAGACTATTTAAAAAAATATTACAGTCAAATGAAATTGCAGGCAGGATTTGAGGAAAAAACAGCAGAAGAAAAATGACAAAATAACTATAATAGAGAAACTTTTTGTAATAGATAAAGGTATAATGCATCAGAAAAGGTTTGAATAAAAACACCGAGGAGGCGAGGGTGGGAAGTCAACTTATGAAACAATGTAATTATCTGATTAAAAAGTTATTGTGAAAATGTTTGAAATAATAATAATCAAGTGTGTGTGTGTGTGTGTGTGTGTGTAAATCTCATGAACAAATGACTAAAAATAGAATTCTAAACAAATCCAAAAGACCATTTATTGTTGTGTAATTTTTTTTCCATCTAATCAGAAAATACTTGTTTGTACTGGCAGAAAATCATGAAGCATCCTTCAAGAGGGAAGGAAATGGTTCCATTTAGTGTTTTACTTTAAGACGTGACTGAGAAAAGTAAGTGAGCCTAACATTTCTTGCTCAAGAGGTTTCTAGGCACCCCTTTTCTTTGCACCCCAATTCTAAAATGCCTAGGTGCAATCCAGACTGGAAATCAATAATACTTATTGATTTCAGTTGCAATAAGTTGAACATACTTAACTTTGTGGAGACGATGCCCTGAGTAATTAAAGCAAAAGTCTGTTCATATCTGAAGAAATAGAACTTCACGTACACTATTTCAAGCCAAGAATATCTAACTTAGTTTATAAATTGTTTAGAAACTTAAATAGATATTGAAGTAGGTAATGATGTAATGCATACTAATGTTTGTTAATACCTATTCAGAAAATTTCATGATAGAAGTTTATAAATATATAATTATATGAACTAATCAGTCCATTAATATTTTTAAAATATAACTGCATGAACTACCGTATTTTTTGCTCTATAAGACTCACTTTTCCCCTCCTAAAAAGTAAGGGGAAATGTGTGTGCGCCTTATGGAGAGAATGCAGGCTGCGCAGCTATCCCAGAAGCCAGAACAGCAAGAGGGATTGCTGCTTTCACTGCGCAGCGATCCCTCTTGCTGTTCTGGCTTCTGAGATTCAGAATTTTTTTTTTCTTGTTTTCATCCTCCAAAAGCGTCTTATGGTCTGGTGCGTCTTATAGAGCGAAAAATACGGTAAATTAATGGATTTATGAAAGATTTTCTTAAAGGATAAGCGGTGTGGGGGAGGAACAGAATATATTTTTAGATATTGGTTATAGACTCTGTCCTGCATTTCCCCAAACCCCCCTCTGCATACAAGACATGAAGACTATAGATCAACAATATTTTGTTAATTGTATATTGAAATTATTTATAAACTTAAAATATTAGTATATTGAACAAACATGGAGATTACCTTTTGCTCAGCACCAATATAACCCATGAAGAAACTAGTTGACTCCTCCACAATTATTTCAAATGGGAATGCCTGCGCTGAAGGATAGTCAAAATCCACATAGTGCTATGCAGTTAACCTAGCATGTAAATAACAGTACTGTTTTACCCTTGCTCCCTTTATTCTTCAACATGTCCTCCTTTTAACAGCATCCACACTTAGCAAAACAACAAGATTGTGTTAATGTTAAACACGGCCCTATACATTTTTGGTTAAAATTAAGTTTTATAGAGTTCAGTGTGACTTACTCGCAAGTAACTATGTACTGGGTTATGTGTCACTGATTTTAAATGAGTGCTGAACTCTTCTATTTAAATCCTCGGGAATTAAATGTATCTGTGCAATATACATAAATCCTCTTAAAATTGTGAAGTGTTATTGATTCTCTTACATAGCAGTAAAGATTAGGAAACAGAGGGAAAAACTGGGTGAAGGGTTTGGGGTGATGGACTGGTGATTTGCAAAATTCAGATTTGCAAAAATGCAATTCAACTACTCAAGTACAGACTTGGTTATGTTATCCTAAAAGCCTCCTTCAATAGCATGGCAAGGTGGGGAAATGTGTGATAATGGAATACTTTTGCAGTACTCAGCAGTTGGCAGTTTTGAAGCTAAGTGATACCCCCTTCCTCATCATTACCAACCCACTTATCACAGTTCGGTTTTTAAAAGACTTCTCTGGGTTTTGTGTCGACAGAAGCAAGTCTCCATTCATCTATAAGACAGAGAAACCCCGGCTGGATCAATCCTCAGATTTACTTTGGTGTATTTTTCTCAAGAGACTGATTGTTGGGACAAATAACTCTGTTTACTATTTTGAATCATGGTGGGGTGGGGTGTGAATGGGACCCGTCAGCATCAGCTAACCTATTGGATCTTACCAAGATTTTGCTTTGTACTAGTTTCCAAATTGCATATTTTATTTTGGGACTTTCTCCTTTCATTTCAGCTTTTAACTTGGATGGGCAACTATTAGGTATCTGTTAGGTGTGAAGGCCATGGTCTGCCTCCAGCTGGTGAGGCAGTGTGCCTCTGAATCCCAGTTGCTGGGAATCCCAGGTGAAGAGAGGGCTGTTGCTTGCAGGCTTTCCCCATGGAAATCTGGTTGGGCACTGTGAGAACAGGATGGGCCCCTGGCCTGATCCAAGAGACTTCTTCTTAAGAATTAATGCAGCAAAATGCACAACTTCAGAGTACCCACAAGGAGAGCTTTTAACAATGTCCAGTTATTGTTCTCACACTGTAAACCACATAATTCCCCATGCTTCAAATGGTGCATTCGCCCATCTTCCGTCATGTCAATTTTCACTCACATTTTACAGGACAAGGAGTAAGAGGCACACTGAACTGTTAAACCTGTTCTACATTAAGTGAAGAGAAGATTCACAGTATGAGAATGTGCAAGCTAAAGGAACAAGTCCAGTGGTATCAATTAACTTCAGGTGTACAGTGAGCCAATCTGCACATATCAGACATTAATGTGCCGTCTGAAAGAAATACAGTAAGAATGTATATCAATTATAACAGAAATTCATTAGACACCAACATTTGGGAGCTTCCAAATGGGTGCTTCTTGTGGGATGGATGCTTCTCATATATGCAGGTGGGGTTTTTTTGGGGGGGGGGAAAGGGGGGCAGCATTCACATGATGATGCCAACCTGTCCCTGCTCTGTCCCTGGAATTTAATCTGGATTCATCCCTTCTGGGGGAAACCCAGAGTAGAACATCACCACCACAACTATCGTCAATGACCAGTTTGCAATATCTTAATGACCCATTTGCAAATTATGCCCCCTTCTAGAAGTACCTTTTGTGTTGATAACATGAAAATAGATAGGGTAATTACATAGTATAATTGGAGCATATATTCCTACAGAAGAATTCTAGTTTGGCCTTTCCGTGTTTGATTTCTACAAATGTGTGGGGCTTCCATTGTCGTTTGCTTTATTTCTTTTTTATACAAGTGCTCTGTTTTGTCATAATCTGGGTCTGGAGCAAAGAACAACATATTATTAAAAGTAATATTTAAGAATAATAAGCTAAAATAACAGTTATTGTGTTGCTACATAATATCTAGAAACTGTTATAAGCACTGCATCCCCTTACTTCCTTAGCATTGACCTGCACATTCTTGTTCCACCAAAAAGCTCTTACGTTGCTTCTGAAACATGGCAGGTCCTCTAGAAGGTAATTTGTATTAATGTAAAAGCTACAATGGCTAAGAATCCCTCTCTCTGTGTGCCAAGTCCCAGATAGTATTGTGAGGTGGAATTCTAGCTTATCTCTGTCCTGATAAATTGTTCTCATTTTATTTGTTCAGACCATAAATTAGGTTTGAATAATACTCAAAATTTAAATTTCTCTACAAATGCCACAGGTTAGAAGTGAGTATTTGTGAAAATGCTTCTGAAAAGAATGTTTGGAAAAGAATAATTTTTATCTGAGACATGATGCGTTACTTACAGAAGTCCCATACTGTTACTTCACTTTTGGTATTTTTATACTCAGGAAAACATGTTAATTTTATAAACTAGAAACAGTTTTTAAAATGTGAGGATGAAATACACATTCTGTCTCTTAACATGTTTTCAAATGTACATGTCTAAAGAATGGCATAGAGGAGATTAACAAATGAAGGCTTCTATAATTTACTTCCTCTGGACCAGTACAGTTAGATTTAATAGGACTTCTTCAGAGTAAAAAGCTGTGGATTGTAGCCAAAGAACTGCTAAGTAATTGCAGACATAGTGAATTTATTGTTTCTATGACTGAATAATTAAAGCACAATCTAAACTCTAGCAAACTATGTGTCTGAGACATTTTACATCTGCTTTGGGCAAAAGCAGCAGAATATTCCCACAAAGCGGGAAGACACCCCCATCCCCACCCCACCCTCCTTACTTGGGCTTTACAAGTCATATTTATAAATGGGAAACCAATGGATTTATTTCATTTTTTACATGTATCTTTGCAGCTGATACTAAAGCAAAGCCACGCAAAACTAGTCCTAATTAATGTATACTTTTTATGATATAAAGTACCCAGGGCAATGAGGTGGAGGCATAGTTTCACTTAATTATTACTTATGCATACAATTGTATATTTAATGAACAAGTCGGTCTAAAGAAATGTATTCATTTTTTCTTCTAAATACAAATAAAGCATGATCATTCATTTCCAAAAAGGTTTACAATGGTGCATTTTTAAATTTTCTCTGTAATGACTGATGCCTGTGCATCTGTATAACATGGCCTTAGTTGAGATCATAGGCTGCCAGTTGCATTCTGGTCTTTACCTGTAAATCTTATAAGCAGGAAACCTAAAAATATTGTTGTCTTCAAATAATGAATGTATCTTTCCCAACATTTTCTGCACTCTACAAATTATACGTGTCATTATAGGTTTACAGTCTGCATTTATATCTTTATAGTATTTTCTGCAAAATAGCTTTGCTATTGTTGTCTGTTGGTGTTTCAGAGGGTGCCCACAATGTACAAAGCATTTTACATATTTCATGTGTGCATTAGGACATATAAAATAATGTTGTGATTTACATAGCTGAGGGAAAGTGTTCACATTGTTCTGGAACAATGTAAAGTTATGAAGTGCTCAGATAATGTTCATCTCTCTCTCTCTCTCTCTCTCTCTCTCTCTCTCTCTCTCTCTCTCTAAATGCCTAAAATATTCCACCCCTGGAAAAAAAATTAAAGAAGAAAGGATTATTTTGTCTTGTAATAGATATGGGGGGGGGTGGAATGAGCCTTGGGGGCTGCATTTAAGGCAGCAGGCTGGAATAGGACCCAGATCTTCAAGTAAGTGACATTAAGTTGTGGTCAAGAGAAGCGAACTGAACCAGAAGCTGGCAAAAAAAGGCTGGTTGTGTGTTTACTTTGAATATGCAGTGCGGGGGGGGGGGGGGCACAGCCCAGCAAAACAAATACTGAACATCTGTTTAACCTACAAAATTGTGCTACGACCAGAATGGAGTTGGTTGTTTAAAGAAGCACCAGCTCCTCACACGACCTGAGCGTCAGTTCAATCTCTCCCCCCACATTTAAAATCCTTTGTAACAAATGCAGACCTGCAAAGTTCAGAATGAGGACCACACAGTTTTGCCACTCCTTCTGGAACCAAACCTTTTGAATAACAGCTGCATTCCATCGCTCTGTGCATAGACGTTTTTATCTGGTATGGTGAATATCACAGTTCTCTCATATAAGATGCAAAACAAATGAAAAGCGACTTGGACATGACTCTGGAGGGCCATCTGAGGGATGTTATGATCGAAAATGAATTTTCTTTTACTTTGTTTTAAGATCCTATTAGGATCAGAAGCAAATCATTCCCATGCAGTAATTGGTTTTTGAATTGTTGAGCCTATCTTGGGACTAAGCTTTAACTACACACAAAAATAAGTAGCCTTCCTAGCCTGCAGGATAGTATCAGACAAGGAGAGTTCTTTATGGATTTTGCCATGTGAAAGCCCTGTCATTCCCAGCTTACAGACTTACAGACAATAAATCTAGGCTAGGCAAATAGCAACATGCCTAAAGGCTATCAAATCATTCCAGCTGGGATCATGACTCCACATCTCCATCCAACACATTTGCTGCATTACTCACTTGCCATCCCCACCTCTCCAAATATTTCCAAAGTACAGCATGCCACCCAAGCCTACAAGCTTTGCCCAGAGTAAAAAGAATGAGCCACATACCACTTTGGCAGTCATCCTTGGTTTTACCCTGGTGTTGGCTAGTGTGAGGCAGACATTGACCAGGCTCCTTCCATCCTCCACACAGAAAAGGCGTAGCTGAGCCGCTCGTGAGCCACATAGCTGCAGCTGGTCATCTTATTGTCCATCTCATCGCTTTGCAGGACCTGGTAGAGGAAGTCTATGTACCTGGCAGCAAGCTTGAGAGTCTGGATTTTACTGAGTTTGTCGGAAGGCAGGGTGGGAATGATTTTCCTCAAGGCTGCAAAAGCTTCATTGAGGGACTGAGTCCTCTGCCTCTCCCGGACATTGGCAAGGATCCGTTGGCTTTGGAGCTCCTCGTAGGACTGTGCGCTTGGGCTGGACTTCTTCCCCCGCTTGCCTGGGTTTGGACTTCCATCTTCGCTGGATTTCTTGCTGTATCTCCTCTTCCTTCCCAGCCTCTTTGGCTGCCTCTCCAGCTCCTCTTCACTGGTCCCCAGGCTGTCCACAGGAGAAGCAGGAGGGCTAGAACTTTCTTCCATTCTTTCTGCAAGGAGGGGAGGGAGAGAGGGAAAGGAATTCTCCCCCCTCCTCAAGTGGTGGGTGTCTCTGTGTTTTTTAAAAGTGTGCTTTAAATTCCTGAGACAGAGCCTTTGGAAAAACAGGAGGGTTTTGCTGAGCAAACGTTTTCCAGGTCTCTTGAAGGGATCTAATTTCAAGGACCGGGCTGTGCAAAAATTGAGGTCTTGGAGAGAGGAAGTTATTCTAACTTTTTTGGAAACTTTAGCTGAGCTCAGTTGCTAAATAGTTGTCAGAAATGAGGGAGATGCAGGGCTGGTTTCTGATTGGACAAGCAGGCCAGTGGGAGGAAGGCATTTCCCTCAGCTAAACTTTTACAGTTTTGTGTTACACTTAGCAAAATCCTGGACATGCACCTCCAGTAAGATACAACTACAACCTTCTCCCCACATCCCAAATTTTGTATGTATATATTTGTGGCTATGTCAAACCCTCCAAATTAAGCTAATCAGAAAGGAACTGTTTGTTTATTTGCTGACATGTGTCTGCAAGCCTGTAAAGAAGAATGTCAGCTGAAGCTCCAAACTGTGAAATATAAGTTGAAGGTTTACCGCTCATCCACACTTCCGCTTGTCACACAGTTTTCCCACCGGAAAACCCAGAGTTTACCACTGAATCAGAACAAATGGAATTCGGCTTTTCTGAAGATAGATGTTTGTTTTGATTCAGCGGTAAGCAGTGGGTTTCCCCAGGTAAAGCAGTGGGACAAATAAAAAAACACCCGAACCTGGGTATCGAAAGCACAGGGCAAGTGGAAAACGTCCGGGAGACCTGCTTTCTAGGCACAGGACAAGAGGAAGTGTACACGGGCCCTAGCTTATTGGGACATGGAAAAAACAACACCCCAATTATTTTGAAGGTTATTGACAACCATCAGATTTCCGCATTACTACGTTACAGATTCCTCTTTCAAAGCCCCCTCCCCAGCTATTTTATTCCTAATACATAGAGGGAATGCCCACTATTCATCTTTTCTTTTTAAAGCAATTCGTAATTCAACAATGAACCCCGAATCTTTATTTGATACAATCTATTTTGGTTCCACACATTACAGGTGAGAACAGTTAATGAATGTCAAATTACTAATGTTTTAATCAGGACTTAAGAGCAGGAGCAAATAAGCCAACTTTCTGAAATAAAAGAAGAGAAAGGAGGAAACTCTTAACTATAGCCTCTAAAACTGGCATTTTCCTCAAACTTGAAGCTTTCCTTGTTGGGTCGAATTGTTGTTATAAAGATGGATGTATTGCCAAGAATGTTATTTTTGTTTCAATCATTGCAAATTTTGGACAAAATGGATTGTTTCAAGAAGTGGCAGAGAGACATTTCTAGATTTGTCTGGCAGGGCAAGAAGCCCAGAATAAAATTTAAAATACTAACTGATGTAAAGGAAAGAGGTGGATTTGCCCTGCCAGACCTTAAACTCTATTATGAATCAGCAGCATTCTGCTGGTTGAAAGAATGGCTGCTTCTTGAGAACACAGACATTTTGGATTTAGAAGGTTTTAATAATGTTTTTGGGTGGCATGCATATTTGTGGTATGACAAGGTTAAAGCACATAAAGCATTTAAAAACCATATTGTTAAAAAAGCATTGTTTAATGTCTGGATAAGATATAAAGACTTACTTGAAAATAAAACCCCAAGGTGGTTGTCACCAATGGAAGCGAAGGCTCAGAAAAAGCTCAATATGGAGGCCAAATGGCCGAAATATTGGGAAATTTTGGAACAAGAAGGAGACAAATTGAAATTGCAGAGTTTTGAGAAATTAAAAGATAAAGTGCGAGACTGGCTTCACTATTATCAAATAAGGGAGGCTTATAATTTGGACAAAAAAATTGGCTTTCAGGTGGAAAAATCAAAATTGGAAACAGAACTGTTAGATTCCAAAACAAAGATACTTTCAAGAATGTATAACTTGCTGTTAAAATGGAACACACAGGATGAAATGGTTATGTCTGCTGTGATTAAATGGGCACAAGATGTTGGACATAACATTATGTTTGCTGACTGGGAACAGTTGTGGACCACAGGTATGAAATTTACGGCATGTAATGCCCTAAGAGAGAATATTATGAAAATGATATACAGGTGGTACATGACACCAGTCAAGCTTGCAAAAATCTATCATTTGCCCGATAATAAATGTTGGAAATGTAAAGAAAATGAAGGTACATTCTTTCACCTTTGGTGGACGTGCCCAAAGATGGGAGATGATCTATAATGAAATGAAAAAGGTATTTAAATATACCTTCCTGAAGAAACCAGAGGCCTTCCTCCTGGGCATAGTCGGCCAATTGGTGTCAAAGAAGGATAGAACTTTTTTTATGTATGCTACAACAGCAGCAAGAATACTTATTGCAAAGTATTGGAAGACACAAGATTTACCCACCCTGGAAGAGTGGCAGATGAAGGTGATGGACTATATGGAACTGGCGGAAATGACTGGCAGAATCCGAGACCAGGGAGAAGAGTCGGTGGAAGAAGATTGGAAGAAATTCAAAGACTATTTGCAGAAACATTGTAAAATTAATGAATGTTAAAATGATGCTGGATTGAAATTAAGTGGCCTTAGCAACAAGGATAATAAGAATATGTAAAAATGGATTGATAACGGATGAAAACATACAGTTATAATGTGTTGAGATACAGAGTTAAGATAAATGAAAGAGGGTAAGGATTTGCTGAACTAACCATGTGAACGGGAATACAAAAAAGGGAGGTGTGAGGAGGTCAGGGAAATAAGCAAACGAAATTTAAGATATGAAAAAATTGATTTGTTTTTAATTTTTTCTATTTATTTTTTTTAGGTATTTTGTATCTTTTTTTCTATGTATTTTTGCATTTTTTGCATTTTTCTTCCTTTTCTTCTCCTGTCTTCTTTTTATTCTGTAATTCTCTGTTTTTTGTAAAACTTCAATAAATATCTTTAAAAAAAACCCAAAAACCTGGCATTTTCCAATGGAGAATTATCACCAGCAACATAGCTAGAAGCAACCACAATCTGTTGTCTGCTAGATTGATTGGAGAGCTGGAATTCCCTGCTGCAACCAGCTGGCTATTATTCAAGAGAAAGCATCACTTTCAGAAGGAAATGTTTTCAGGCTTAGCAGTCAGCACAAAAGTTTTGTTGTTGTTTAGTCATTTAGTGGTGTCCGACTCTTCGTGACCCCATGGACCAGAGCACGCCAGGCCCTCCTGTCTTCCACTGCCTCCCGCAGTTTGATCAAACTCATGCTGGTAGCTTCAAGAACACTGTCCAACCATCTCGTCCCCTGTCGTCCCCTTCTCCTTGTGCCCTCCATCTTTCCCAACATCAAGGTCTTTTCCAGGGAGTCTTCTCTTCTCATGAGGTGGCCAAAGTACTGGAGCCTCAGCTTCACGATCTGTCCTTCCAGTGAGCACTCAGGGCTGATTTCCTTAAGAATGGATAGGTTTGATCTTCTTGCAGTCCATGGGACTCTCAAGAGTCTCCTCCAGCACCATAATTCAAAAGCATCAATTCTTCGGCGATCAGCCTTCTTTATGGTCCAGCTCTCACTTCCATACATCACTACTGGGAAAACCATAGCTTTAACTATACGGACCTTCGTTGGCAAGGTGATGTCTCTACTTTTTAGGATGCTGTCTAGGTTTGTCATTGCTTTTCTCCCAAGAAGCAGGCGTCTTTTAATTTCGTGACTGCTGTCACCATCTGCAGTGATCATGGAGCCCAAGAAAGTAAAATCTCTTACTGCCTCCATTTCTTCCCCTTCTATTTGCCAGGAGGTGATGGGACCAGTGGCCATGATCTTCGTTTTTTTGATGTTGAGCTTCAGACCATATTTTGCGCTCTCCTCTTTCACCCTCAATAAAAGGTTCTTTAATTCCTCCTCACTTTCTGCCATCAAGGTTGTGTCACCTGCATATCTGAGGTTGTTGATATTTCTTCCGGCAATCTTAATTCCGGCTTCGGATTCATCCAGCCCAGCCTTTCGCATGATGAATTCTGCATATAAGTTAAATAAGCAGGGAGACATTATACAGCCTTGTCGTACTCCTTTCCCAATTTTGAACCAATCAGTTGTTCCATATCCAGTTCTAACTGTAGCTTCTTGTCCCACATAGAGATTTCTCAGGAGACAGATGAGGTGATCAGGCACTCCCATTTCTTTAAGAACTTGCCATAGTTTGCTGTGGTCGACACAGTCAAAGGCTTTTGCATAGTCAATGAAGCAGAAGTAGATGTCTTTCTGGAACTCTCTAGCTTTCTCCATAATCCAGCGCATGTTTGCAATTTGGTCTCTGGTTCCTCTGCCTCTTCTAAATCCAGCTTGCACTTCTGGGAGTTCTCGGTCCACATACTGCTTGAGCCTTCCTTGTAGAATTTTAAGCATAACCTTGCTAGCGTGTGAAATGAGTGCAATTGTGCGGTAGTTGGAGCATTCTTTAGCACTGCCCTTCTTTGGGATTGGGATGTAGACTGATCTTTTCCAATCCCTCTGGCCACTGCTGAGTTTTCCAAACTTGCTGGCATATTGAGTGTAGCACCTTAACAGCATCATCTTTTAAAATTTTAAATAGTTCAGCTGGAATACCATCACTTCCACTGGCCTTGTTATTTGCAGTGCTTTCTAAGGCCCATTTGACTTCACTCTCCAGGATGTCTGGCTCAAGGTCAGCAATCACACTACCTGGGGTGTACGAGACATCCATATCTTTCTGGTATAATTCCTCTGTGTATTCTTGCCACCTCTTCTTGATGTCTTCTGCTTCTGTTAGGTCCTTACCACTTTTGTCCTTTATTATGGTAATCTTTGTACGAAATGTTCCTTTCATATTTCCGATTTTCTTGAACAGATCTCTGGTTCTTCCCATTCTGTTGTTTTCCTCTATTTCTTTGCATTGCTCGTTTAAGAAGGCCTTCTTGTCTCTCCTTGCTATTCTTTGGAAATCTGCATTCAATTTCCTGTATCTTTCACTATCTCCCTCGCGTTTTGCTTGCCTTCTCTCCCCCGCTATTTGTAAGGCCTCGTTGGACAGCCACTTTGCTTTCTTGCATTTTTTTTTTATTGGGATGGTTTTAGTTGCTGCCTCCTGTACAATGTTGCGAGCCTCCACCCATAGTTCTTCAGGCACTCTGTCCAGCAAATCTAAATCCTTCAACCTGTTCCTCACTTCCACTGTGTATTCATAAGGGATTTGGTTTAGATTGTATCTTACCGGCCCAGTGGTTTTTCCTACTTTCTTCAGTTTAAGCTTGAATTTTGCTATAAGAAGCTGATGATCTGAGCCACAGTCAGCTCCAGGTCTTGTTTTTGCTGACTGTATAGAGCTTCTCCATCTTTGGCTGCAGAGAATATAATCAATCTGATTTCGATGCTGCCCATCTGGTGATGTCCATGTGTAGAGTCGTCTCTTGTGTTGTTGGAAAAGCGTGTTTGTGATGACCAGCTTGTTCTCTTGACAGAACTCTATTAGCCTTTGCCCTGCTTCATTTTGATCTCCAAGGCCAAACTTGCCAGTTGTTCCTTTTATCTCTTTATTCCCTACTTTAGCATTCCAATCCCCTATAATGAGAAGAACATCCTTCTTTGGTGTCACTTCTATAAGGTCTTGTAAGTCTTCATAGAATTGGTCAATTTCAGTTTCTTCAGCACCAGTAGTTGGTGCATAAACTTGGATTACTGTGATGTTAAAAGGTCTGCCTTGGATTCGTATCGAGATGATTCTATCATTTTTGAGATTGCATCCCAGTACAGCTTTCGCCACTCTTTTGTTGACTATGAGGGCCACTCCATTTCTTTTACGGGTTTCTTGCCCACAGTAGTAGATATGATAGTCATCCGAACTGAATTCGCCCATTCCCATCCATTTCAGTTCACTGATTCCCAGGATGTCAATATTTATTCTTGCCATCTCATTTTTGACCACATCCAACTTTGACCACATCATGGTTCTCACATTCCAGGTTCCTATGCAATGTTTTTCTTTACAGCATTGGACTTTCCTTTCGCCTCCATGCATATCCGCAACTGAGCGTCCTTTCGGCTTTGGCCCAGCCGCTTCATCAGCTCTGGATCTACTTGTACTTGTCCTCCGCTCTTCCCCAGTAGCATGTTGGATGCCTTCCGACCTGAGGGGCTCATCTTCCAGCGTCATAACTTTTATATGCCTGTTGTCTTTGTCCATGGAGTTTTCTTGGCAGGGATACTGGAGTGGCTTGCCGGTTCCTCCTCCAGGTGGATCACGTTTGGTCAAAACTCTCCACTATGACCTGTTCATCTTGGGTGCCATGCTCGGCATAGTTCATAGCTTCTCTGAGTTATTCAAGCCCCTTCGCCACGGCAAGGCAGTGATCCATGAAGGGGAGCACAAAAGTTAAAAAGCATCAAAGATTTGCCAGATTCAAACCTGCTTTTGAGACCCATGGATCTGCTTCATTGTGTTGTGGTGGCCTGTGCAAGGAGCATGCAAAAAGGCTGCACGCCTAATTCAACAGCCACGTCCATAAATTTGCTTAAACTGGTCATTTGTTGTCCTACAAAAGGTAGCTCTAAAGGAGTTATCCTTAAGCAATCTGAACCAAAATCAGGATGCATGTGCAATGGCAGGCACAGTGGCATCTCAAGTAGTTAAGCAACAAAATGTATTTCTGACTTCACTTTTGAAGGTTATATGATGAGACCAAAATATTGGCTCAGAAGCAAGTTGACCACTTAACACATCATGGGACGCACTGGCCATGATGTTCCTACAGAGCAGCCTTTCCCAACATCTGATTCTTAGATGTTGCTGGACTACAAGTCCCATCATGCCTAGCCAGCATAGCCAGTGGTCAAGGATGGTGGGAGTTATAGTTCAAGAACATCTGGGAACCCAAGTTAGAGAAAGACTGCTATAAAGTAATGTTGAAATTGTGCTAAGTGTGGCAGAAACATGTCATTAGTGAGTGTGTGAAGCATTAAGCAGAAGTATGTCACTCAGCTCAACATCAAAGGTTTCCTATTGATTGAAATTTCTATATCTTCCCTTGCAGCCTGTCTGGCTATTGCAGTTTGTTTCCTTCTTTTCCCATCATAGTTAATTATTTTCCTTCCTTACCCCAGAGAAAGAGAGAGAGAGAGAGTGAGAGAGAGAGAGAGAATTTGTTATCAATTAAATTGGATTATATTTATGGCATTTTGCCAATTCATCAGTTATAACATATCACCTCTGATGATGACTAAGGTTCTCAAGTACTTTAAGCATCTTGCTCGTGGGAGCGCACGTTGTGTGAGCTGTAAGGCAGGAAGTCTGTGCTTCTTGCTGCACCTCAGCCACAGATCCATGGTTCATCTCACACATTCGCCTCTTGTAATGAAAACTGCAAAACTAGCCTTTGCAGTGGCGCAGGGGAGCCTCTTGCAGCAAAAGTCATGAAGAGAGGCACCTGCGGGGCTGTTTACATGTTTCAATTTCCACCTGAAGCCAAAAGGTGCAACTTTGAAGCTGCAACCTTCTTACTAGAGATGGGCTAATATGTCAATTTCACTTTCTCTGTTTCTCATTTTTCCAATCTGTTCACCACATTTCCACATTAGTTTGCAATTATTATTTTATTATTATTATTATTATTATTATTATTATTATTATTAAATGCCCTCATGAAAATTCACCAGAATTTTAGTGTGAATTTCTCCTACTTTATGTCAATTTTTGTATGTAATTTTGCGCAATATATGAATTTTCTCTCTGTGCAGAGAGAAGAAATACTACGGTTGATCTGCAGCAGCACAACCAGATGCCTTCATCTGCCCTGGCTGCAACAGAACATGCCTCTCCCGTATCGGTCTCTACAGCCACAGCAGACACTGTAACTCTCCAACAGTTTGACTTCACCCCACAAAGGCACACTCCTTCATTGTCTCCTGAGACAGATGGATGCCAACAACAACAATATGCATTTTAAACTCTTTTTATTAAAGATTTTCTATAAATAATTAAGATAATAAACAAGAAAAATGAGAAGCTACCACATCCCCTTCATCAGCGCAGTGCAATGTTGCATTGGAGTTTATCTGCTAATGTACGCATTTATATGCACATTTTACACTGGTGTTTGCATTTTTGTACACATTACAAACAGGGTGATTGTCTTTCGGTTACCATCTGGTTTTAAAACAGCACAAATTAGTTTCGTTTGCCTTTAAATATAGACTGAATCAAATGTCTCCCTCACCTCTACTTGTCACATAAATGCAGCGTTCAATGTTTTCGTAACAGTTCTATCTTTAAGCCAACCCCCCCTTTTTTGTTTCCTTTTCCTTTTGAAGATTGTATCCATGCCATCACTGCTGGCGGTGTGGACCGTTGCAAGGAGATCTAGAGCTTTTCCCGTCTCCTGGAAACTTCCTCCATTGAGAGGCCTGTTTGGCAGATTATCTCCCAGCTTTTCAGAAGTCTGTGGCCCTTTCCCTTTCTTCGTGGTGGGTGGGGCTTCATTCCGGCTTCTCATGGTTTTTTTCTTATAGATTCTGTTATTATAAAGTTGTTCTCTTTTTTTAGCTTCTGATAGCAGAGTCGGTTTGAGAGCCAAATAGGACAAGTTAAACAGGATATTAAATTTTAAACAAACAAATAAAGCGTTGCACCATTGAAATGGAGCTCCTTCCCACCATCCACCAAAGAAGTTTTTCAATAAGGTGCAAAACCTTGCTTGCATGTTTGCTTAGAATAAAAACTCCAGGAAATATATAGGGGAAACTGCTACAAAGGGATTTTCTGGAATCTGCTGCAAACATGAGCACTTGCACTGCGTTTTCATTTTTACAGAAACAGACATATAATTTCAGGGCAGGTTTTCTGCAAAAGCAATAAAGGTAATAGGAGTTATTTTTGGCTTGGAAGAAACAGAGACAGAAAGGGAGAGAGAGACCAGTTTCCAAAATTCCACATGCCAGCATTCCCTTTCAAAAACCATTTGCCACAGAGACTGTCATTGGCTCAGGACCCCAATGTGAGCTATGGGAATCTTTATTTTGCCTCCCCCCAGTCCTCTGGTCAATGTGCTTTCCTTTATTGAAAAGCCATTACCTTGTGATGAATTAAGACGTGGCTGTGCCTGTCTGATTTGACTGAAGAACAGGGAAGGTAAAGCTTCTTGCCTGCTTGTTGTTCATGAAAAAGAAGACTTTTCCAAACATCCAGTTAAAACTCCTGATAAGAAGTTTTGTGGTTATTTTTGTGCAAACGTATTGGGTGGTGCTGAGAAGCTAATGCAAATCTGGCTACTTGCTAATATATATTAGAATTCATTTGAATGGTCTACAAAAAAAGGCAAGAACCAAGGTTTTATTGTGATATCTATGTGCAAGATAATATGTTTTCACAAAAGAAAATTGTGGAGAAATTGTAGTAGTAACCTTATCACAAGGTGACTTTGCCTCTTTCAAGTGGGCTGATGTCTGCATCTGGGAGAGGGAGAAATTAGTGGGCAAAGAAGTGGGGCAACAGCAGAAGTACTGTTAGGAGTTGGGGTGTGTGTCTGACGAGACCCTTCTAACTGCTGGATCCAGCAAGTGTTATAATCTAATCAAGGGTTCTAATTCTTGGAATAACCAGGCTAGCCCCTTGGTGAGATCCTTTCAGAGTGCTGATGCCGTGAGCCCCTCCATCGTTGGCTCAGGTTGTATTTATCAGGAATGAAACCATATATCATAAAGACACCACAGTCTCTACTGTGCCTCCTTTCCGAAAGGAAAAATGAACCTGGGCCTGGAACCCCTGGAATCCTGCATTGCACAGAGATTGGGGTGGCAGGCAACTGTGCTGAGAAGAGAGTGGTCCTATAGAGGAGAGTGGCAGGCTGCTTTCTGAAATCCCTACGTTCTTCATTCTCATGATCAGCTGGTGCACTGCTGGCGGAAGAATTAAATTAGAGCAGCTTGGTCATATTACAGTCCCATTGCTTTCCTGTGCCAGAAAAGGAAAACGCACAGCTATAAGGGTCCAAACCAAAATGCCTTGATCTTTCTGGAAAGGCATCCAGTGGGTTCAAATAGGCACAAATTTAATCTAAAGAGTATGTTCCTGTTTAATAGTCCTTCCTAAATCCTTGATTTTTATTTTATATGGATTTATTTTTAATTGTGTGCTTCACCATAATAGTTTTGCTGGTGAAGTGTGTGTGTGTGTGTGTGTGTGTGTGTGTGTGTGTAAAGATAATTATGTAGATTCACAATCTCTGCAGCCAATCTGAGTGCAGCATTCCTACAATTCATATAAAATAGTTGTTTTGAACACTGTTGGTGGCACAATTAAGAGTTAATTAAATACAGAAATAGAAACTTGCTTTTTTCATTTGTACTTCAACATCTGCACACCAACCAGCATAGTGGTTTTCTGTACTGCAATCATACATACTGTTAGCAAGTGTTTCACATTATCTTCCATTTTGCCAGCCACACTTGCACACTTGAAGTCAAAGAAGAAGAAACAGTGACAGCCTGATGATTCTGCTCCTACAATGAGGTTCTCTTTGTGTGTCCTATTCATCTACTAATATTGGGGAGTGAGGGCACAATGTAATAGACAGGGATACATTAGCCGGTGCTTAAATACAAAGTGCACAGGGCCTATGGAGAAGGGGAGTTTAAGTTGGCAGTGTCTGTGGGCAAAGCAAGCCACTCTGAGGCCAGGAACTCACGAGCCAGGACCAGGCAAAATCAGTGACAGTGAGTGGCACTCTGACTGGCAACTGGCAGGCCTGATGAATCACCCAACTGGACCCACTGCCACAGAACCAGCTGGGATGAAAACATTGATTTTGCAGGTTTCCCTCCCTCCTTCCCTGGGATAAGTGCAAATCTGGAGCAATGAGAGCTAGGAGAAGAAAGACAAAGAAGGTGATGAAGCAAAGTGGCCAAATGCCTTACTTTTTAGGGGACAGGCCTCTGTCTGAAGGGCTCTCTAGTCCAAGTTTTGTTTTAAAATACAGAGCCATAAGAAGGAAGAGCAGCAGGGGCCTTGAAGTTGCCCCTCAACAGCACTGGGGCAGAACAGACTGAGCAGATACGGAGCCCACCAGGCTTCCTCACTATAGTGAGATAGATTGCATTGTCTGAATTATAGTAATTATATGTAAACTTGCACACACATGCACATTTTATGTAAATCTGTGTTTTTTGTGTGTGATGTATTTCCTCTTTTTGCCATTGTGCAAGTGGGCACTGTGACGTGGTGATAGAACAGGTACTTTGCCACATGCCTTTAAGGGGAGAACCCCCCCCCCCGTTCCCTCATTTCACCTCCCAGAAACATGGACGCCACCAGGCATGTGACCATTTTATCTGAGGCTTGCTTAGTTTGTTTTATGCATTTATATCCTGCCCTTTGTCCTATAAAAACAGTGAAAGACAAAAGGCAAAAAAAAGACTTAAATACTGAAAACTGTGTAGGATTTTAGAGGCAAAATAGGACAAGCTCAGCAGCAACTTTGTTCATGTTCTGAAGGTCATAAAGAAAAGAGGCTGTCACTTCTCCCATGATGGCACATGAGAAAGGGGTCCCAGTCCTGGAACCACTTTTCACACCAGAAATTAGCCTTCGCTCTGCCTCTGCAATGGTGTTCAAAAAGGATCCATACTAGGACTGTGGAAGAAGCCCATATCCAAAGCTGTACAAATACTGGAAACTGCTCAGAGTGGCTGGGGAAACCCAGACAGATGGGTGGGGTATAAATAATAAAATTAGAATTTATTATTATTAAATTCCCTGTAAGAAACAATCGATTCCATCTGAAGAACGACAGCATGTTTTTAGAACAAGAAGCAACATTTCTGGTTAAAAATAATAAGGGTCACATTGGTAACCCTCCCTTCTTGCAAAGTGGTAGTGTTTCAAACTGTGCCCACCTAAGAGCCCCACTAGTACACCATCAGAGGTGCCAGAACTCACCATGAACGCCTCCCTTGTTCTCTTATGATGGCAATGGCACCCGCCTGAGAGGGGCTGGAACTGAGTTCTGGTGAGTTCCAGCTGGGGGGGGGGGGGGGAAAGCCCTGCTGTTACTCATATCATACTTAAAAGAACATCCAGGAAAATAAATTCACAATTAGCAACTATGATTGTGAGCATGGCAGGCTGCATAAAGCGTACAGGGCAGGATAAGTTTTAAAAGGTCACTGCTTGTGGAAAATAAACTGCTTGGGCATGTGGCGATAGGATTCTAGTTGGTTGGTTATGCAGAAACTGATTTTCTATTCATTTCTTTGAAGCCTGACAAGGAATTGGAGAAGCCTGTGCCTGTTTTCCTGGAAGTAAATCCCACCAAACTTAGTTTCCTAGGATTGCACTTTATGCAGAAGGCTGGCTATAGTCCTTCTGTGGAAAGACAAATGTTTGTACCTTCACCAGTGTTTGCTATCTAGAAAGAAGATACGCAATAGCTTGTGTCATCCTGAAGACTTTCTACCTAGTTCCTGAGGGAGGAGAACATTACAAGTGCTCAGGGACACTTTCATTTATTTTTACTTCCTTTAGCGAAGGGTTAAGTCTTAACACTAAATGCAAATGCTGGGAGTGAGTGCTGACAAGCCTTGGAAATGAATATAAGGAGAATTAAAAATTAGCTCTATTAAGAGTGTTATTGCATGCATGTATGCTTGTAAGTTGTTTTGATTCACAAGACAGTGCTGGGGATGGTTTGATATTTTACCACATTTCTGTGACAGTATTTATTAATAATAATACTGTAGTAATAATAATAATAATAATGAAAGAAAGAAAAAACAATGTTTAGGGAACACATTGTGCCAGTTCAGGGGACTCCCGGATGAGCAGTCCCACCTGGCTCTGCATCTGTACAGATGCTGACATTTGCATCATTTGTGCACACTGACACCTCCCATTCTGGATCAGGGTGAGTTATGAGTACTTTGCACAAAATCCAGAGGCATGGCTTCATCTTAACCACTGTGATTCTAAAGTTTGGCTATGCTTCTTTTCTTTTAAAATAAAACCCCATATTTCATACTTTATAGTATACCCTATTATTTAAAGTCAAGTCCTGTTGGTCTGTACTTGTTAGCATTTGCCATAAATTTCTGTAAATGCCAATGGATAAAACAATATAAAAATCCATTGACTTGAAAAATAAACACCCCTCTATTCTTTCAAAGGCAGGCATTTTCCTCCTAATGAATCCAAGCAATTTTTCAAATGAAATTATATAGGTTTAAACTTGCATCTCTGGTGAGATTTCATGAAGGACAAATGGGGCCATATAACACTATAACCTATTGGTTTAATCAAAATATTAATAAATATGCTTTTTGGTTAACTGAAATGAATACTTGTTGAATTCAGATTAGCAGTGCAGTGCTATACATCTACTTGATTGCAATCTTATACCCACTTACCTGGGAGTAAGTCCCACTGAACTCAGTGAGATTTACTTCTGAGTAAGCATACATAGCAGCATCTTAAAAAGTAGAGACATCACCTTGCCAACAAAGGTCCGTATAGTAAAAGCTATGGTTTTCCCAGTAGTGATGTATGGAAGTGAAAGCTGGACCATAAAGAAGGCTGATCGTCGAAGAATTGATGCTTTTGAATTCTGGTGCTGGAGAAGACTCTTGAGAGTCCCATGGACTGCAAGAAGATCAAACGTATCCATTCTTAAGGAAATCAGCCCTGAGTGCTCACTGGAAGGACAGATCCTGAAGCTGAGGCTCCAATATTTTGTCCACCTCATGAGAAGAGAAGGCTCCCTGGAAAAGACCCTGATGTTGGGAAAGATGGAGGGCCCAAGGAGAAGGGGACGACAGAGGACAAGATGGTTGGATAGTGTTCTCGAAGCTACCAGCATGAGTTTGACCAAACTGCAGGAGGCAGTGGAAGACAAAAGTGCCTGGAGTGCTCTGGTTCAGGGGGTCACGAAGAGGTGGACACGACTAAACGACTAAACAACAAAAGCATACATAGTCTTGCTCGTGAATGAATGTATTAGTTGTATATATTTACTACAGTTGGTGTTATTAATGTACACTTTATAGTGTATGTATTTAGAATTTTATGTGTTCTTTTAGTGTTATTGAGATGGATATGTTAAAAGTACATGGTTTAAAAATACTACTTTTAAAAATTAAAAAAGGGAGGAGCTCAGAACCACCAAGAGCCACAGAGCAGAAATAAAGTCCTCCCGCAAGAAGCTGTAAACAAACTGGATCTCAGACAAAATCTTTGTTTTGTCTGTGATTGACTATATTTGGGTAGCTTTCCTTAGGGAAGTACTTTCTTTTTTGTCTGTGAAGCAGAAAGTTTGTATGTGGTTATGGTGATCTGCAATGTTGGCATAACATGGTTATAATGCCAGTATTGTATACGTCATGATATTACACTGGTGGGAAAATATCAGCGTGCTTCATTGTAACCACAAGACAATGGAAAAGGATTTTCCTTCTATAATGGTGTTTCTCTTGTAAGTTATGTTTGATCTCCAGTTATGGATCATGTTATAATTGAGATGAACATAAGCTACATATTATTTATCCTTCAATCAAACTTCTATATCTTTAAGGCAAACGTAAATATTTATAAAGCCCTACTGAGATAATAATACACCTTCTGATCATGGAGACTTGGCTTAATACATAAATGTGCATACAAATAAGTACTGGATCAACACATGCATTCACATGCATTCACAGTCCCACAAGTCCCAAGGCTTGTATAAATTGTTCCCACAGCTCTGAGGACATGTGCAAAATCTGAGCCTTCCCAAGCTGAAACAAACCAGGAAGTCTGCCTGGTTTGGAAGCACACCTGGCTTGTGACATTTGAATTGGGTTTATGTCCAGTTTCCGCCCCGCCCCCCCAGCCAACAATTTTATTAGAGAAGTTTTATGAGAGAAGTTGTAGCAAGTTCACAGCCAGTTGCTGTGTGAGAACATCTTTGTGAAGAGCCAATGTAGTTACAGCTGGGTCTGATCACAAGAACCCAGTCAATTAAGAGATTTTCAAAGAATTCTAGTGGATGTGTGATAATTGAAGGTCTTTTCAAAATACATTTGTTTTAGGAAGCACTGGTTAAATCTAGGAATTCTGGATCTACTGGGCCCTGGGGAATGTGTGTTCCTTTAGCAGAGGAACTGGAAACCAGGAAAAGGAGGAATGTTTTGCTCATCATTATCAGCTCTTTCTCTTTCCCTAAGACCAAACACTCAATTTTTGTCTGCTGGGGTAGCTGGTTCAACGTCTTTTTACACAGGTAAATATATAGTTGGAATTGGTCACACACACAAGTTCCATAAAAACCAAACTCAGCTATGTTTGCCCATAAGAAAAAGCTCCCAATCCAAAATGCCGCATAATAAAGGTACAGCATGTTGCAGCACTCAGATCTGACACTTGGCTGTGTACCCAAATGGAGGCACACATCAAAATGTTGCTGTGTGTCTCTGGTGTGTGCCTGCAGCTGTTAAAGGCAGGAGTCCTTGTTCTTACTTCAAGTGCATTTTATAAAATTAAAAAGTGCATTCAAGTCCATGGAGTGCGTCTTCTGCATGCTGCTGAGTGCCAAATTTAGCCTGAGCAGAGGACTGCGGGGGCAATTTAAGTAGACTGACCTTTACTGCAATCTGAGCGGTTTAGAGAATCTTTGACTGAGAATCCAAATGAGCTCCAGCCATAGCTCTGGCCTGTCTTATGTGCTCTCACCCAGCACTGCCCCCTCCCAAGAACTTGTAAGAGTGCAGAATAAACTACACTAGAAGGCTGTGCTAAGTTCCTCTTTCACTAAGTGTTTGCAAGAAGCAACGGCATGATCTTGGCTGCATTTATGGTTAAATGGGGGGTGAGGAGCAGTAGATTTTAAGAATACATTATGTGCTTGTTTTCCTCAATGTAATTAAAATAATTAAAAGTGTTGTCAACAAAAGATGGATACCGTGTGTGTGTAACAGAGATGAGTACTTTGGCTTTAGAGTGGTCAGATGCAAAAGAGATCAGTCCTCCTGCATCTTTAATAGTTGTGCAGAAGAGTTGTTCAGCATTTCCAGCTTGCATGGCAGGCTGCATCTTCTGAAATCCCTTCTTTTACACAATTACTGGTGCAGAAGCCTTGACCTCTTTTGCATCTGACCAGCCAGCATGGCAACTGTCCTGGGGCCCATTAAATTCAGTATAACAATTGTTGATCAGGTCCCAGAGCCAGTGAGCTGTCTAGCGATAAAGGTGCTCTTGAGAAAAATAAGACGGGGTCTGCTAACATGGAACTGCAACATCACCTTCCTCACCCGCACATTTTGGCATTTCTGACTTCAGCTCTAATGGTATCCTTCCTCCGCTGGTTAGTTGGGTGATGTTAGCCTAACAAGTCAGCCAGGCTGTTTGGTTGGCTATTTTCATAGCAAGAAGCTCTATGGAACACACGAACCTGTCCATGCCCTTACATACACTAGTGTCATCTTTGGAGATCCTCCTCTGGTGCCCCTGCTGTCCAAGGCAAGGTACAGATGAGGTCTCTATATGTGGGATAAGTTCTTTACGGCTGCTTTCCAGTGTTATAGGTAAAATGTAAAAGTCCAGTTAAAGGCGTCTATGGGGCTTTTCAGGCTGAGAGAGCAGGTGTTTGTCCACAGACAGTTTTTCCAGGTCATGTGGCCAGCATGACTAAGCTGCACCACAGAGCCACCACAGCCCCTGGTGTTATACTCTGCCCAGGGAGATACACAAGAAGGCTACGTCTATCTATTTTCATCTCCAGGCAAATCCCTTTTGTCTTCCTGGGTCCTTAAGCCGCTGCTGATATTAGTTTTACCTCTTGCATTGCCTCTGCCTGATTGCGCTGCCTGATATTAGTTTTACCTCCCCATGTTATTCTTGCATTGCTTTTATTTGTTTTTAAATGTTAGCTTTCATTTTCTCCCAGGTAAGTGTGTACAGAATTGCAGCCTTAATTGTCTGCTTGTTTTGTTCCCAACCCAAAGGCAAAAGCTTGCACGATCTGCCACTAGAGGGCAGTGCTAAGCAGCTAAATTTGCATAGTTATTTCAGTTACTGTACATAATAAAGTCTTTCTGAATTTTATTAGTGTTACTGTTTTATCATTTTGAACAAGACTGTTTCTCATAGAAGTAAGCTATAAATCCATAAGGAAAAAAGCTGCATGACAGTTTATCATGTAGTATCAAGTTTAGCTATGAAAATGAAATTGCCCAAATAAATATCAAATTATCCCAGGAATATGGAACCACCTCTGTGCTCTGAAGCAGTGCATTTGAATACCAGTTGTTGCTGGACAAACAACAGGGAGAGTTTTTGCCTTCGCGTCCTGCGCTTGGGCTGCTCATAAGCTTCTGGTTGGTCACCCTTGAGAACAGGGTTGCTGGAGTGGAGACCTTGATTGATCTGGCAGAGCTCTTAAAATGCGCTTAAATGGCTGAATTGGATGCTATCAACATTTTTCTTAATGAAGCTGCAACAGGTTTGTATCTAATCTCAGCACATCTATCATGCTCTGAAATACAGTCAAGTTCTTTACACAGCATGCCTGAAGGATCATGTAACTCATTTTACACCACGTAATCCATGATGTTTTACAGTCTTGCTCCAATATGTGGTTGCTATGGCATCCTGGACTAACATTACTATCCAGAATATTTGTACAATCAAAGATGGGGTACTTTTTCAACTATCATGTGTTAATTAATTCCTACTTCATGTAATTTCATGGAAGAGCTCCCTCCTCCAAAACAAAGAGCCCACAAACTGAGAAACAGCCAATTGGTCTATGCTGCAAAACCTATTTCAGTTAACTATATACTTTAGAAGATTTTGCAACAATCTTTTAAAACAGAATAAATGACTCGGATTAAGGAATTGAGGAGATGCTCATCAAATCTGCAGATGACATGAAACTGGGAGGGGTTGCTAATGCTGCAGAAGACAGAACCAAAATTCAAAATGAGCATAACAGATTGGAGAACTGGGTGAAAGCTAACAAAATGAATTTCAATAGGATAAATGTAAGGTTCTGCACTTAGGCAGAAAGAACCAGATACAGAAATATAGGATGGGGGACACCTGGCTTACTAGCAGTACATGTGAAAAGGATCTAGGGGTGATGCAGCAGCAAAAAAGTGAATGCTCTTCTAGGCTGCATCAACAGAAGTCTAGTGTCCAGATCAAGGGCGGTAATAGTCCCACTCTCTTCTGCCTTGGTCACACACCCACACATGGAATATAGTGTCCAATTTTGGGCCCCACAATTTAAAAAGGATGTTGACAAGCTGGAACATGTGCAGAGGAGTGCAACCAAGATGATCAAGGGACTAGAAACCAAGCCTGATGAAGAATGGTTGAAGGAGCCGGGTATGTTTAGCCTGGAAAAGAGGAGACTAAGAGGATATATGAGAGCCATCTTCAAATATCTCAAGGGTTGACACATGGAAGATGAAGCAAGCTTGTTTTCGTCTGGTAGGTAGGACTCAAACCAATGGCTTCAAGTTACAAGAAAGGAGATATAGAAAAACTTTTTGACAGCAAGAGCTGTTTGACAGTGGAACAATCTCCCTCAGGATATGGTGGATTCTCCTTCCTTGGAGGTTTTTAAGCAGAAGTTGGATGGCCATCTGCCATGGATGCTTTAGCCGATATTCCTGCATTGTAGGGGGTTGGACTAGATGACCCTTGGTCCCCTTCCAAGTCTAAGATTCTATATAAAAAAGAATGATTGGAGCTTTTGCAACATTCTAAGTGTTTCTTTTTAAAAAGAAAACTTGGTGTACATGTGTATTATCACTTACGAAAGCACTGGTTGTTGTCTAATAGGAAACTCTTGATGTCTAATTCCAGTGGATTTTAATAGAAACTGGGTCTTCAAATCAATCTTGAGTATGTGTTTATTGTTGTTATTTCATTTCATTGTAATAGCTTATGTTTGCTGTGGTGAGAACTTAACGGCTGGTGTCAAGCAGGAAAATCCTTTGAAGCAGCATCTCTTAATCCCATTTTATCCAGGACAAGCGGGCTGTCAAATCTGTAGAGAGAGGGGGGGGGGGGAGAATAGTAAATCTAGTGAAGAAAATGCACAATGACTCAAATGTGCACAAGAAGTTCGCAGGTCATACTCCCATCTCTTTGAAAAAAGTAATTCCATTATTTATGTCCCTCTTGAGCAAAACAGTTAGCTAAGAGTGCAATGAAAACACGTGCACTTCTGGACAAAGTATTTTAATTTATAAAGATAGGAATGTGTTAAATTGTTATCTCACAATTACTTTCCCCAGTGCTACCATATGTTTGATGGAACTAATTGAATTAAAAGACTTAATTAATGTGCAGTACGCTTTCCTTTTAATTAAGCAACTCAGCGTGTTAGTGACAGTTTGGTCAGGAGGAGCTATTTTGATTTGCACAGAGACTGAACATTTCACGCCTGCCTCACTCTTTTCAGTGAGAGTCTGCTTTTTACATACTGACTGACTGATATCAATAAAGGAACGGCCAGGAAAGCTGGTGTTGCACAATGGCTTGCTGGCTTAGCCATCAACAAGGAAGATCCTCAATGAGAGAATAAGGCGACTTTAGGAACACCTTTATCTCTCCTCACCCACCCCGGAACGGTGAGATAACATATGTGAAGTTAACATTGAAAAATGTGACATAGAAACTAAGCATTGTTATTAATAAATGCAAACAGTGATGATAAGTGGTTAACATCAGGCATAAATTTACCACACTTAATGCACAATGCCTGTACTCCTGCACAGAGTTGGGATTTAAACAGCCTGTGCTTGTGCAGGTTTGTTGCCTTTAAAGTCTGTTTTTGCCAGGAAGGATCTAAGCATATGCTAAACTCTTCAGTAAAAACCATTTGATCTTATAGTCACTTGGCTTGGCTTTGTCATATCCATAATTGTAATATTTGAGTAGTTTATAGTCATTCTCAGAACTTAGCATACTCCTTTCCAAGGCAAGCTCACACTGCCACCAACACTTTAATATATTTAATTTAATATTCATTCAGCATCAACAGTATGGATAGGTTAAGTTTTGCCTTGAATAGCAATCTCATAACACAGAAAGGACATCAGAGAAGAACTGTTGTTGATGAAGACGATTTTATATAGCACTTATTTAGTTTTCAAAATGTAACCATTACAAGAGCTCCTGTTGAGCAAATGGCTATTATTCTTCCCATGGTCTCCATAGGGTCACCTACTAATTTTATAAAGGCATAATTTGAACCTGCAATGTTAAAGTCTGTTACAGGCTAGACAAATGGCCAACCAACAACCCTCCCCACAGAAAAATAGAAAGGACAGATGGGGGAAAAGGGAAAAGAAAACAAAAGTAAAAAACAGAGGAAGAGGTAGTGAATTGGTGAGTAGAAGGTGGCTCTAATATATTCTTCGTGTAAGCTTATGAAAATCTAAAGAAAACTTTATTCAATTTTTTTCCTATTCATTTTTTATCTTTTTCCCTTTCATCCATTTCTTTTAACGAAAAAACCTAGCTTCTTATTAAGCCGCATATTCTCCAGGGTTCAATTACTACAGCACTCGGCACAGTTTTCCCCCACTGCACAAAATTTGTCCAGCTACATATTTGAATAAACTATGTCAGACATCCTGATTCATTACACATAAAATTTTATCCACCTGTCTAGCCAGCTAGCTACCATTTCAATTCCACATTTATTATATAGATGTATAATATATAATTAAATTCAGGGTACTGGTTGAATTGTGGCCATTTGCTTTTGTTGATTTAAACTTCGGCACATTTCTTGATTTTCACTGTTTCTAGTGGTTTTCTCAAGTTATTGTTGTTGATCTGGGTTTGTTTGTTCTTCTTTTTTATAGGCTTATGTGGTTACAAAACAGATAAAAGGTCTCTGTGCTTTAGTGACCAGTGTAAGAGTATGAAACAATTATTCAGTCAGGGAAGCCCAAGATTTACAAGTTTACTATGCTATATTGCTAGTTACCAAATAAGCAAGATCTAGAAAATGTTAATGCACAAGGACATATTAAGCAATATATTTTTAAAGGGACCTGTCTAAAATGACCCCAAAACTGAGCATGAATCACAAAAAAGATTGACTATCTTTTCAGACCTGACCAGTCTGTGAACAAGGGAGAATACTATGTTATTTCAATTTGGTTTAGATACTATTGTTTTACTGGTTTCATTTTTTTGCAATGAAAGCCAGATTTTAATATAGTATTAGAAAAAAGAAAAAAAAAAGAAACAAATTTTAAAAATGAAACAAAGCAAATTCTGTACACTTACCACTTGTGTTCCAGATTGCATTCTGATGGCCTTTATATCCGTTTTTCATACATTTCTGCACATAGGATTTGGGGTCAGATCCTGAAGTCAGGATATCACTAAGCAATGCGATGTATGCTATGGCCAGTCTGAGAGTGTCAATTTTGGAGAGACGCTTTTCATAAGGGAAGGTTGGTACATGGCCTCTAAGTTCATCAAAAGCAGAGTTGATGCTGAGCATCCTTTTTCTCTCCCTAATGTTGGCAGCGTGTCTCTGTGTCTTGTAAGGGTGAGCAGGAATGAATCGGTGATATTTAAACTGCAGGTCACTATCATCAGATTGAACCAACAAGGAGCTGTCCAATTCAGCACCACCCTCAAACTGCCAAATCTGCCCACCTGGGTCTGGGAGTGGTATTTGCACATCAGGAAACAATGACTGACAAGAAAAAGGTGGCCAAGAAGAGCCTTCACCTGTTGGAGTAGAACGGTCAAGTAGAAAATGATCTGGCTGAGAGGAGAGTTGATCAGTAGAATCCACATTGACCCAGAATTGAAAATCTGATACTGAATCTTCTTCAAAATTAAAACAAGACAATTCCATTATGTTTGCCTTTGAATTGTACTTAATCCAGTTGAAAACTAGCAAACTGATTGCAGGTGAAAACTAGGAAAAATTATCTGGTGGTCTAACTCTTGGCTTGACAAAATCTCAAGAATCAGAATAACATCAGCTTGTTATTTGCTGCTAACACCTATAAAATTTTAATCCAGAGCTAGACGGAATTGAAGCTTTAAATACTTGAAACCTTCAAAAGAAACGGCTCTTGTTCTATTATCTCTTGGCTGTCCTGTGATAACAAACAACTACTTTCTATTGACTTCCAGATTGAAAACCCATTGATGTCATTCCCAAGTTTCTCTGCAAGATCATTCGCCTTACTCTTTGCCTACTATTTGTGGAACATACTCTAAAAACACTTGTTTTTGTAGAAAGAGAAAAGAGCATAAAGTGCTTCTTTTTATCCTTTTAAAGAGGTTAACAGAATGTTGTGCAGCTGATTGAAAAAGAACAGAATTTATCCCATTATAATGGTGTCAGAAACATATGATGCTGCCCCTTTGATGCAACAAGACCACTTGGATCCTCCGATTTTTATTTTTAAATAAGGAACAAGTGAAGTGACTGGGAAGAAGGATCAATGCAAACCTGCTGTGTTGAACTTGAATACAAATATTTGATACTGTTGCAATCTCATAATAGCTAGTTAAACCAATACTGTTTTATTTAGTCTATGTTTTAAAAAATTACATTACATTTTCTAAAAGTCTGGAATTCTGAACTGAAGTAGCAGATTTCATCACAATATCCACTGATCTAGTCTAGAAAGTATAAAGTACAGATATGTTAGCACAGAAATTGTTAATATATAATTAAGTCAAAATAGACCACTGTTTAAGGTTAAGTGGGTGGTGGATAAAAAGAACAAGCCAAGCAAGGCTCATTTGGAATGCTACATCACTACACAGAGAACAAAGCCTATATATAAAAAGAGCCATGTTGATCTGCATCCTAACCAGGGTTCCTTCTATTGGCTTTAAAGCTTTTAAAGACTAGTGGTGAGTTAGTTGACCCGCCAGAGGTTGCTGAACTCCCATCATTCTTGGTCACTGGTCATGCTTGCTAGAGCTGATGAGTATTGCAGTTTAGAAATACCTGAAGGGCCAAAGCTTCCCTACTCCTGACTCCTCTAAAGGTTATCCGAAGAAGGCCTACTTTTGTTTCCAAACAAGTCTCTTTTCCTTGCCAGTCTGCTGTTGTCAACTTCCCCTGCACTAGTTACAGAGAGACTAGGCTACTGCAGTGCCCCTTGTATGGGACTGCCTTTAAAAACAGTTCAGAATACCGCCTCCAACAGAAGCAAGGGGTGCTGGAAGGGAGACACCCGAGGCGCCTACTGAAGTCATTCTTTATGTCTATATGACACCCAGGGACTCTCTTTAATTTAAAGGCATGGCTGTATGAAAAAGACCAGCCTGCAGCAGGAACTGTTTTGTTTTTTAAACAATGACCCACCTCAAGTTAAACATAATACTTGATATTTAGAGGATACATTATTTTCTACATCTACATTAAAAAAAATATTTGTGAGTGGGTAATTTGATCTGTAACAGGAAAATTTCAGGAACACCTTCTTGCATAGACTCCACTAACTCACAGCTGGTTATCACCACTAGAGACCCTACTTCCTGTACCTCCACCATCTGATATGCTGTGGGAATTTACACAAGGCAGGGGCTTCTTAGAGATAATGCTAACGGAGCTGTTTTCTGCAGGAGGTTTGTGTGACTTTCATTTTATGATTAGATGGCATGTTAGGACAATTGTGCTTTATAGAGCCTTCAGGCTGAGTGCTTAGCTGTTACTGATGCTTCATATATCCAGGGGTGTCACAAGGAGGGTGCGGGGTGTGTGGTCCACCCTGGGTGTCATGCCGGGGGGTGACAAAATCCCCCCAGGTGGATTGGCGTGGTGGCGCTCGCATCCCCGGCAGGCAGATTTTCGCGATTGGCGCAATCGCCGCCGCAAAAATCCGCCTGCTGATCATGCAAACATGCCTGGTGGGCAGCGCTGGCTGCCAGGGATGCACCCCCCAGTGGGCGGAGCGTGCATCCCTGGCAGGCAGCGCTGCACACCAGGCGTATTTGTGTGATCACACCTAGTTTTTTGGGGGGGAAATAAAGGAAAAACATTTTCCTTTATTTGCCCCCCAAAACCAGGTCGGGGAATCCAAACCAGGTCGGGGAACAGTGGGATGGCGGCGCTGCGCCACCCCGCTGCCCCCGAGCTTGTGGGGCTGCCCGATGTCTGCCCGAAGCGCGGGGCGCTCTGCTTCAGCGCGCCCCGCGCTCCGTGCAGCAGGCTGCTATCCGCAGCCTAGGGAGCCCTGCAGGAACTCCCGTGGGCTCCCCAGGCTTGCTGATAGCTTCCTGAAGCCTGGAGAGCGAGACCCTGGAGAGTGAAAGCCTGCATTTGCCCCATAGGATGCACACAGATTTCCCCTTCATTTTTGGAGGGGAAAAAGTGCGTCCTATAGGGCGAAAAATACGGTATCTACATCCAGTGGTTTTTTTCTTTAAAAAATGTTTAGGTGTACTCTCATTTTGACTGAAGAAAATCACCATTTTATAGTTCAAATCAGGAAAAATAAATACAGTAAATGGACAAAAGTACAAAGATTCACAAAATGTTTAGGGGTATGTGTACCCCTGCGTATCTCCAGAAAAAAGCACTGTACCTATCAGTACAGAAAGGTACCATGCAATCGGTTGTAATATAATTATATATTTAATAAAATAATTTTTATACCAGTACTACATCTTGTTATTACAACTTGATGTATTAGAGAACAGATCAAAAAAACTATGAAAAGTAATTTGTTTGCCAGGAAACTATTTTTACTCAGTTATTGCTTTTGCTCATTTACCAAATGTTGTTTTTTTAGATGCAGTAAAGAATAAAGAAGGCAAAACCAAATCTAACATGATCACTTGCAGAAAAAAACGTAAGATTTAATACATATTCTTACATTCTTAATTGACTGGTGGATCCTATAGCTAAATCTACATATCAATAGTTTTCTTCTTTTTATTATACATTACCTGTTGCTTGATTTTTCAATTTGAAATTGCAATGGACCAGATTCCGGATGGTTGTCAGGAAAATCGTCCTGTGAGCACAAAATTGGACAATGGAACAGTTTTCATGGATGTCCTCTCTGAAGGAACTGCAAAAAATCTCTTTGGGGTGGGTGATTTAGGTGCAGGGAATCTTCCTAGTTGGACTCAGTAGTTTTTGTGATTTAATGACAAAGACACTGAAAGCTCTTCTCAAGAAATATTAGCTAAATTTAACTCAGTTCTCTTGGGAATGTTTTGCTCATACACACATTCTGTGTGTCATTTCACTGAGCTCAGTAGAATGAGTTGCCTGAATCAGCAGTGCTAATTTAGGGAAACAATTTGCTTGTTTTTCTGGGCAGAAATCCATTCCTAAACCATGCTCTCACCAAGTGCTTGATTATTTAGCCATTTGGGAAGGTTAATGTAAACCTACTATCTCATGGTATATAGTATGTATCTATGATCTACTCAGTAATACCATCCTTAGAAGATGTAGTAAGTTCACCTGCAGAAAGAAAATAGCATTGAAAACATCAAATGTTCCATTTCATTATATGCTTAAATCCACAGCTTGCTCTGGTTTGGTGGTCTGACCAGATAGCTACATTTCATCTTCCTTGGTAACACCACAACCATATGAGGCAGGTCAAGGTCATTACTTAGGCAGTTTGAGAAGAGAGGTTTGCTATTACCGCTCCCCGCATAAAACGGGGGGTGCCCTTTGCATGGATGCGCGCAGCCCCTGGATCTGGAGCGGCTCCATCAGCATAGGCTTGGCTTTGCCTTCCCTCAGGTGGGATACCTGGAGGTCTCCACCTACCCCAGTCAGTTGTCCAATCCCACCTGCGGGAAGCGTTGCCAAGGAGACCAGGCCAGGTAGGGGAAGGATTACCTGCCCACACAATAGAGGGAGGATCTTACCTGGGAATCCTCACTTGGCTCCAGAGCTTCTCCCACCCTACCCACCCTCAGTTAATGTCTTATTTTGCAGGTTAACTTTTCTTCACAGGTTTTGCAGGTTAACTTTTCTTCACAGGTATGCGGGCGCTGCTACGTTAAGGTTGCTGTTAAAGGGCCGGAAAGGAATTCTCCTGCATTGGCAGGTTTGCCTTTCCCGTAGCAAAACGTCACAACTTTGGCGGTATCAGGCCTTGGGCGGAATCCTTTAGTCCATCTTCCTCTTTGCAGCGGCGATACCAGGGTTCCCCGTTAAAGGGGTTTTCTGAAAGGAGGCTTTGACTGTATGCCGAAAGGTCGTCATTGCTCTCCCCTGCGGCGGCGGCGTAACAGGGGCGGCTATCTCTGCTTGAACATATGTTCTCCAGAGCCGGCCCATCCCCCACACAAACACTGGATAACCCTGATGCTCCCTAGGTCCCCGGCTGGGGACTGGGGAGGGATAATGCCCACTGCCTGAGCCAAGGTCTACCCACATTTGAAATTTAATAAAGTTGTGGCCAATTCAATCCCATAGCACGTTGTCTTGAATCGTTATTCCACATGACGGGGGGGGGGGACCGCTCGGGATCTGGGGACTCCGCCTGTCCACGCAAATAACAAACAGTTCAAAGCCAGTCAGCAGGTTCATGGCTGATCTAGTGTGAGAAGCAGAATCTCCTAGAATCACAGCATTCTAGACTATGGATGTGTCCACACTAGAGCATTAATACATATATGTGTCACTGTTTCCATGTGCGCCTTCATCCACAACAGTGCCGGATTTACATATAAGCTAAACAAGCTAGAGCTCAGGGCCCCACTCTCTTGGAGCCCCCCCCCAAAAAAAAACCAAAGGGAAAAAAACCACTGGATCTACATTTTCAGAATATAAGATAAAAAAACAAATGAAATAAAACCAACATACAGCAACAGTGTTTTGTGTTGTGTAGGCTCCTATGATGTAAGTCATGGGCCCTGCCTGCTAGCCTGCTCCCTAAAATATCACTGGTTTGCTCATTTCTATATATAGGGTGCCAACATGGACTGGTGGCATGGCAACATGTAGCAGGCAGCTGCAGACTGCAGTGCAGCACAGTTGAATGTAGGTCAAGCTGTTGTACCTCTTATCTAATATTAAAGAGTGCTTGTAGACTGGTGATCAGGCAGCATAGACTAAGGGTATGAGTCTTATGCCTACTGACTGATTTCATGTAATACATAATTTATTTATTTTGATCCCATTATAAAATTACTTTAGAAAAATATTCATCTTTATTATTTAGTAGGCTTATATTATTATTTACTAGTACAGTTCCCTATTACCCCCACTTGCTACTATAATACCATATATAAATATTATAATTATATTAAATATTTTACTTACAGTTTCTAAAATGTCAACCAGAAGTTACAAAAGTAGAGCTCAAAAGAGTAAGGAGAACAGAAAGCTGAAGAAGAGCTTAGCAAATTACCAAAATTAGATAGCTTCTTTACAAAGACAAGACAGATACCTATTAGGTCCATAAATTACCATATAGCATATATTCAACCCAAAAATAGCAACAATTTGTTGTTGACGAAGGACATCTGGACATATAAAGGGCCCATTAGCTTATATATGTCCCTTTATCATAAGATCTCAGGGTGGTTCACATGAAATACTGCTTTCTTTCCTCCCCATTTTCCTTCCCACTGTTGAACCTGCAAGGGCAGTATTTTGCTTTTGTTTTTAATACAGTCATTTTTTTGCAGGAGCAGTTCTACACAAAAGAGCTGCTTAAAAAATGAGTACACAAATGTCCTCGGCAACAACTGGTAGAAAGAGACCTGTTGCAGCTCTTCGCTTGGACTGAAGACAACAAAATGGAGGTAGAGCTTTGGTGATAGACAGCACCCAGCAAAAATGTCACCTCACAAGTTAAAAATAAAAAGCCCACCCACACAATGTACATCCACAGTCTGCTAACATGCAGTTTCACTGGATTATCCATGGATCAGGAAAATCTGAGGGGAGAGTGAGGTCTGCCTGCTTCGATTATGGACACCTAAAAGGAAAAGGAGGAAGAGATAAAAGTCCCTTCGAATGCTCATTACGCTCCACTGCAGATGAGGCCCATATTTCTTTTTGGAAGAGCTTGGCTGTTCTAAAATATGATCACACTATAATTATGTGTAAAACAGGTTATGTTATAATTGTACTGGAGAACTTGATTATCAGCAAATGCCAGTACCAAGCCAGAAACGTAAGTCGAGGGAATGCAAAATGTTGGCTCTGTCAGCTCCTACTCATGCTGAAAACCACATTTCTCTTACAATAAGTGTTCAGAACAGAGTAGAAACCCTGAGTGGCAAAAGAAGGACAGAAACTGATTTAGGAATAATCCTTCACAAGTAAGGTAACATTTATCAGTGATTTGTGTTCCAGCCGGCAGCTGAGCATTCATTTGACACAGCAGTCATATCCTTTGCACCTGGAGGTCTTGAACAGAGACGAGAAATACCTAGACATCTGAATATTGCCCAAAGTGCTTTGCTGTATTCCATAAGTTCAAATGCATGGCACTGCATCTTGGGATACTGGGGTTTTCCAAGGCCACATACCATGAATCGATTTAGACTCAGAGGTGCATTCATCATGCTACAAATACATGTGTAATTGAAAAAGCTAAGTGACACAGGTAGGTCCTTCTTGCAAATTCAATCATAACAGCATTAAATACTGGAAAAGACCATCATATAAAATTAGAAAATTAAACTTCCTTGAAGAAACGAGTCTGGAACACTGGAATTCTTCCCAAGACAAACTTTACTCATCATAAAGGTAAAGGTATCCCTGATGGTTAGGTCCAGTCGCTGACGACTCTGGGGTTGCGGTGCTCATCTTGCTTTACTGGCCGAGGGAGCCGGCGTTTGTCCGCAGACAGCTTCCGGGTCATGTGGCCAGCATGACTAAGCGGCTTCTGGTGAACCAGAGCAGTGCACGGAAACGCCATTTACCTTCCCACCGGAGCGGTACCTATTTATCTACTTGCACTTGACGTGCTTTTGAACTTACACACACACACACACACACACATCATAACCTGGAGTATATAGATTAAAATTAATTGCCTTTTGCTCTACGCACCCTGCAACCTCACCTGAATGTTACTATAGAGTCTATAGTACATGTCCAATGTGTCAATCGCGATCGACAAGTAGATCCTGCAATGAATTCTGGTCGATCGCCACCCACCAATCACTGGAGACGTTGGGAGGGGCTGTTTTGATGTTGTGCGTGCGCCCAGCCCTGCCCCATCAACGCCCGCCCGCCCTGCACCCCTCCACCCCTGCCATGTCGGGGGAAGCAAGCAGTGCACACCCACCCACCCTGCACCCATCTCTGCCCCCTCAGGGGAAGCAGCCAGCACCCGCCCTCCCTGGACCCATCCCTGGGTGGTAGATCACTGCCAGTTTTTATATTGGATTGTAGATCACAGCCTACTTCAAGTTGGGCATGCCTGCAGTAGACTAATACCTATGCTAGAAAACTGCATTGCTCCTTTTTAACCTAAATAATATGAATTTATGAAAGCCTCAAACTGAAAGTCAAAAGCACTTCATTTTATGGCTTGTGCTCTCGACCCTGTTCCTTGCTCCCTTCTTTATCCTGCACCTGCAGAGTATCTCATAAACCTGCCCTGGGGCCCTAGATTTCAAAACCAAGTTCTTAAAGCAGATTTACAGGGTGATATCTATGTGATTGACACTTGTTTGCAGCTTTATGGAAAAAACACAGCACATGTTCACACTATAAAACAAGAACAATTGTTTTGAAAATATCACAGGCAGGAAAAGATAGTTGGGGAAAGGGAATGAATATGACCTGGTATTACTCATTTCACCGGCTGCTCCTTTGTCTCTGCCATGCGGCTTTCCCAATTGCTCGGTCTATTCTTATTTTATTTTCCTTGGACAGCTTCTTTTAGACCTAGTTCTCATTACAGCAGAAAACCTATACCAGAACACTTCAGACGCCCATTATTGATAAATTCCTGCCATGGGGGTGGGTGGATGTGAACTAGACATTGAGAAGGAGTGTTTACCAGGCATGCGCACGTTCTGTTGTGTAGGGACTTTGGGGCTGTATGGAGGAACAGTCAGTGATCTGACTTGTTACATTCAGCCATAAAGTACAGGACCTTAGTGAGAACTAGGCCACAGTCCAGGCTCAGGATGCACGACCTACTGCACAAGCTTCCTCTGGAAACAATGGAAATGGCTCCCTGCCCCCCAGAGTTCTAAATCAGCACATAGTACTTTGGAGCTTGCAATTTTTGCAATTCTGTTCAGCTATGAATGAGTTGGTTTAAGGGTAAGAGTGCCAGCTTTTAATAAAAAGAATATGAAAAATCACATTGCAAGCCTTTTATCTACAAACTTCGTCAGTATTTCTAGTCCAGGGCCACCTAAGCCCCAGTGCACTTGAGCCTCTTGAGAGAAGGGAAATGGAGCCATTCATGCAGGCCAGACACAGAGAACCTTACAACTACCACCATTCCTGACCGCTGCCCATGCTGGCTGGGCTCCAATAACATCCAGAGGGCCAGGGGTTCTCCATCCTTGATGCCACCCAGCTGTGTACACCATGAGTTCATTCTCTGTGTAGTGGTCTTGCTCTTGTCTGCATACAAGGTATGACTGATAGTGAACCATATTGTTCTCCAAGCAACCCAGAACACTGTGACATTGATGTGTTTCTATACTCCTTCCTTCCTTCCTTCCTTCCTTCCTTCCTTCCTTCCTTCCTTCCTTCCTTCCTTTCTTTCTTTTCTATATAGTACTTGCTTTTCCCCAGGGCTTCCATATTTCACTTTTCCTTCATGCTAAAGCACTGAACCAAGAGCAGGAGAAACTGCCATACAGTGGTACCTCGGGTTAAAGACGCTTCGGGTTACAGACTCTGCTAACCCAGAAATAGTACCTCGGGTTAAGAACTTTGCTTCAGGATGAGAACAGAAATCACACAGCGGTGGCAGCAGGAGGCCCCATTAGCTAAAGTGGTACCTCAGGTTAAGAACAGTTTCAGGTTAAGAACGGACCTCCAGAACAAAATAAGTTCTTAACCCGAGGTACCACTGTATAGGCAATTCTTGGCTGCAATTCTTGGCATATTTGGGAATAAGCTGTATTGAACAATGAGTGTGTGTGGCATATCCAATAACTGTTTGGCAATGGCCTAACTCTGACTATTATGCCCTTCAATTATGTCCTTATGCCATTACTATATTCTTCCTCCTCCTCCTCCTCCTCCTCCTCCTCCTCCTCCCTTGTGAACTAATAGTAACAGATTTCCCCCTCTTAAACATTTGGAATTTGTCCCTCCAGAGTTCCTGCAGTCAGACACTCATAATTAGAGTTTCCCGGATGGAAGATGGGAAATTCAAGGGAATAATCAAAACACTCCTCACAATAGGTGTAAACTGAACTTGGGCTGAATAGCTTGTGTAGTAGCTGTTACAGAGATCTGTTTGCCTCTCTAATGTCTACTCCATTAAATGCACCCCTCTCACACACTTCCAATGTTCCTGTGACAAAACCAACCAAAGAGGGTGTTCCTAATCTTTCCAGAAAGCACATTCAGGTCCCTATTCCCTTTTACCAGTGTTTGCTTACTAACACTCTGTTATTCTTGTTGGTGCAAGCACCATCTGGTGCTCTGATATGCTGAGCAGAGCATCCATAAAGCTATTTTTCAACCACTACACTTTATTAAAAATGAGAAGTACAAGGTTTGGCAGATGTCCATGACATGAGCACTGCTGTTAACAAACTTCAGCCCCCATCCACTTCCCGGGAAAGTGAGTGCCAACGCTCACAATTACCTCAGCATTGGACAAAAGAACAGAGCAATTCTGTGGACAAGGGACTCAACATTAGCTTGGTCTTAACTGATGTATATTCAGAGTAATGAAGTAGTAGATCACACTCTGCACTGATTGCAATCTTTGCCCTGCAGCTCTTTGTGCATGTATCAAATGCAGAAAACAAAGAATTGGAAAGCTGGAAAACAGTGAAAACACACACACTTGGCAGCTGTGCCTTCCAGATGTTTGTTTCTTTGCCTTCTCCCCTTTTTCTGCCCCCAGATGAAGAACAGCGGATTTGGGGTCTCATGAACCTCTTCAGAATCAATGCAACATCATGCCTGAAACTAAGCGAGAGGCGTCAGCATAAGGACGAAGAACATCTGGAGAAAGGGGAACTCTTGATTTTTACCAGGATCTTTAAAAATCTTTTAAAATTCTTGCACTTCTCAGAGGTGTTCTTTCCCTCCCAGTTTCTTCTTTATCCTGAAGTCATGGAATGCTGGTCAGCTGAAGCCTTGTGTATTACATTTACTGCATTCCTCTTACACAGTTATGTTTATGATTTCTAAGAACAGAGTAGCAAAACATTTTCAAAATGACTTTTCAAGAAGAGAACAGGACAATATGAATATGATTTGCTCACTCTAAATGTTCAAGGTGTAAGGATTACAAGACCAGATCTTTTCCCCAGCATGTATCTGTTTCAATTTCTGACATAAGAGATGGCTATTGGAAATCCTTCCAAAATACACTTTGCAATGAATGTTCAAAACCGTAACATTTCCTGGCAACATAAAAGCAAGACATTATGCATTAGTCAGCACTAGTAACTGCCTGTTTGTATAGGCTAATCAATGCTTTCCTGAAAAACTCTGGAGAAATGTGAAAGCCATGCCAATAGGTTCTTCTGACATCCTCCATGCCATTTTCACTCCCAGATTCGCTTCTCCTAGGGTGAGATCTAGAGAAAGATAAGGACATCATTCTGTATGCATATGGGTGGCATGACACATGCAGAAGCACATCCCTTTTCTGCATTGTTATTGTTGGCATCCATCTGTCTTGAGAGACAACGGAGTGTGCCTCTGGAACTGAAGTCAAACTGCTGTGTTAGCAGTAGTAACCTCCTTGGGTCGCAAGCCTGGGCAGTGTGTGTCCTGGGCTGCCTCACTAATGGGGTCCAAAAGAAAGCAGAGCAATAGGTTTGGCACCAGCTTGGCTTCAGGAGTTGCTGGAAAGAGGAGTACAAGGGGCCATGCAACTGTCTTAGGGCCTCTGCTCCAGATTTGTGTAGTTTACTCCTTAACTTTCTCTTCTCCCAAAGATATCCTGCGAGGCAGCAGAGATACAAGATCAGAGTTTTCCTTCCCCTAGGTGGGTTACCTTCCCAGGTTGACAAGCCCCATCTGCCCCTTATTTCCATCCACAGCATGAGCAGAAACCACCTTCTTGACCATTGGACGCACTGTTGGTTTCGTCCACTTAATCTGCCAGAGGCTGTCTTCACATGCAGGGGAAGTCTCTAACTCACCAAGGCTTTGAGACCCATCAGCTACCATCACCTGGTTTGGCCAGAGAGTTGAAGCCGTTCCCAGGGTGTGGTCACTGGCGCATACCGACAGCTTCTAGGAGCCACAGGTGAGAGCTGAGTACATGGTGGGGACTAAAGGTGGACAAACTACCCCAGAAGGAGCATGATGTGGCCTCCACCAGAGCTACTCCCCCCCCCAAACATCCCATATACTCCTTCTCTACATACAGCTAATCTAACCAAATATAGGTAGAAAAAGGAGGAAAAAGGACTACAATGTTTAGTGGCAGTCAAGTGTTCATAGAAGCATAGGGTTATAGAGATGGAAGGGACCCTCAAGGGTCATCTAGTCCACCCCCTGCAATGCAGGAATCTGAACTCAAGCATCCATGACAAATGGCCATCCAACCTCTGCTTAGGAACCTCCAAGGAAGGAGAGTCCACCACCTTCCAAGGTGCCTGCATGCAGCTCCACTCTCAGTTCTGTGGCTGCATTTCAGCTGATGCAGCTGTAGGATTAATATTTCTAAAGTCACCTTACAGATTTGATTCTCATTTTTTCAAAAAACAAAAATCTATCACATTTATTTACATCGCACTGTACACACAATTGGCTGTGAACATTGAACATAAGATACGATGCATAGTTTAGTGAATACATTAAAAACTCTTTAACTTTGTGTTTATTTTAGAGGGTTAGAGGGGCCTTCTCTAGAGGGACCAGGAAAACAGCACTCAAGAGGAGAGGTTGAAATGCAGTACAGCTATCAACACTGGGAGCACTACAGAACACCAGGGAGCTTTATGAACTGAACTGAGGGGAAAAGAAAAATTTAAACAATCTTGCTTTACTCATGCTGCTCAGTTCTATTAAGTGTTTGGATACAACCCAATGGCATTCTCTTCTTTTTACCTCAAACAGGCAAAACAACCCGTCTCCTCAGAAGTGGATCCCATTAACTTCAGTAAAACTTACTCTTGGGTAAGTCTATGTGTAGACCTGCAGGCTAAAGAACTATAACAGACACCCCTGTTATATGGCCCACTACAAAGTTCAGTTAATGGGAATGTGAGACAGGGCTTTTTCTGTGGTAGCCCCAGGTATGGAATTCTTTCCCAAAGGACCAACCACATCCCTAATGGTCTTTAGGGAAGCAGTGAAAACATTTCTATTCTTCATAGCTTTTTATGGGGTTTTTTAAAAATTGATTTTTAATTTCAAGTAATGAAACATACCCATAGAAGGAAAACAGAGCTTAACAGAAAAGGAAGAAAAACAGCGTCTGGTGGTTGCCGTTTAGATGTTCCAAGAAAGGCAATCAAATGAAAGTGTCTCTCCAGTTTGGTCTCTCCAGTTTCTAATGCAGAAAAAAAGCCTTCTGACACGTCACGAATATGAACTTTGATTTATTTTAGCCTGTCATGATCATGGCCCACATTGCTGTGCATGTGTTCTGCACATGGCCATGGTTTGTAATGACATACATGGGTGGGCTGGATTGTTGCCACTTGGCTCGTGTGCACTCATGTGTGTTCCACAAAATCTCTGCTCTTTTCCACGCAGTTGCTTGTGGGCGCTGAGGCTTCTTCAGTTCTCCCCCCGCCCCTGACACACTTTCCATGCCAGGTAACTTGGTTCTGTGCCTTCCCTTTGGAAGCATAATATGCTGCCCTGAAGACAACCAGCTACCATGTCACATAGATGGGATCGATTGAGACATAAAACATGCATAGATATATATGGGAATAAAATCATAATGTTAACGTTTGTAAGCTACCCGCCGTTTCTATGAAAGTCAGTGTAAAGGTTTTGAATTTGTACAACGTTCCTTACTGAATTTATTCCGAAGACTACCAGTTTGCAAACTCGAAGCTGTGACTCTGAAGGCTTCCTCATGGCAGTAAAAAAACATGAAATGTTGCCTGGAAAAAGGAATGTAGAAAGATAATTTCTCCCTGCTTGTCGGTCTCTTTCAATAGCTTTCTCTCAGATCAGAGGAACAGAGTTTCCTGCTCTTGGGATAGCAGAGATTGTTCCAATTTTCTAAAAATACTCTACAGATACCACAACAATAGGAGAAAATGATGGGCCTACAAGGTTGAAAAACTAAGCAAAAGCATACTTCAGCAAAACACTTCCAGATGCCACTTCTGCGTTTATAAATAAATCAGTTCAAAAGCAATTGAAATTGGAAAATTTCCTTTATTTTGTAGGATGGCTAAGGCTCTTCAGCAGCAGTTGGCTCACGCCTTAATCTCCACTTCTTAATGTCTTCTTTTGTTCTTTTCCATCTACTCTCTTTGTGGCCATCACTCCTGGTGCTTCCATGGCGCTCTTTGTTAAAAGCAAAATTGCTACTCTGTTTCTAACAGAAATCATTATTGTACTGTATTGCCTATAGGCATTTTGTGATTTAGCTAGTTTTGCCTAACTAATTGGAAAAATGTCTTAGTTTGGTTCAGAAGGGTCCCTGCTGTCACAGTTGCTTCTCTACTGGGAGAAAAGTTGTGTTTCTCTCCCTATGCACTCTTCCTTGCAGACGACAGCATCGCCTGGAGCCAGGCAGTCAGGTTGCGCATCTGTAGAAGTCACCAGAGAAGGAATGACCGCTGGGAGGAGTGCAGAAAGAAAGAAAAAACATGGTGCATCTGCATCAGCATAACCGGAAACCTTCTTTGCAAGGTTCTGTTCCTCTTCACAAAAAAGAATGCCTCCTTTGCCAGGAGTAAAGATGTTCAAGGCAAAAAACAAAAGCAGAATTTGGTACTCTTACCAGTTGTTAAAGACCTGCCAGTCTGTTTCAGAGCACAATGCAACGTGTTGGCACTTACCTTTAAAGCCCTAAATGGCTCAGGATCCAATTATCTAAAGAACCTCAACTAGTCTTTCCAAATGCTAAGATTGTCATTAGAGGTCCTCCTTCAAGTCTTCTTCAGGAAGGCTCACCTGAAGGCAAATCTTATGTCCTTCTGATGCCAAGCTGAAGACCTTCTAGCAGCAAGTCATCTCTGCTGATGTTGATTATTCCACCACCACATGTGCAAATGCAAACAATTTTTTAAAATGACAAAGAAAAAGGTTGGACCATCCATGCCCATAATCTGTAATCCTTTAAAAGCCAAAAACAATAAAAAGTCAATAGCTGGCTATTACTGAAAGGGTGTAGGAAAATCAAACTGTAAAAAAATTTCTATTCACCAGATCTGTACTACAGAGGAAACAGAAGTGACTGTGTGTATCAGTCCAGTGCACAGTTCTTCATTTGCTAGGTATGTTCATGCCATATTGAGAGGTAATTGGGGAGGAAACAGAAATAGCAAAACAGTTTCAGTTATATTCTGCAGGAAGCGGGAGATGGTGTATTCATCTCTTCTCTTACATTCATAGATAGTGCAGTGGGCTTGGGAGTAGTGCCACAGAGCAATAATAGCCTATGAGATACAATGGGAGGCAGACAAGGAAGACCCAGGCTAAGAGTTGTGGTTCGAGGACCCGATCCCCGCTTTGTGGAATGAAGACACACAGACACAGAGTATAAGGTTAATGGGCAAGAAAAGGCCACAACTTTATTGATTACAGCAAGTGAGAAGGTGTTGGCTTAGGCACTGGAGCACGACAGATTGACTCCACCCACTCGGAGAGGGGTGAGCCCAAAGGGGGTTCATTCACCAGAAGGTGGAGCCTGTTGATGCTAATACAACTATAAGTTCTCCCCTGATGTCACCGAGGGTCGTGCCATGGCCCCCCGCCACACAGGCATCGGACAGGATCCATGACCGCCGGATTCCTTTAACGGAATCCCCAAATTTGAAGGGGTAGGCGATGGCCACACCTAGCCCTTCCACACACCATCAACACATTCCAATGCCTAACCTAATCGCCAATACCAATAAAGTTGTGACGATTGCTACAAGGTAGGCGAAAAAACCAAAAGGCCTAATGCCAATTGGTAAATTCCTACCAGGCCCCCTGGGCAACCTGGGCGACCATAAGGTCCATAGCAAGGTCAAGAGAAAAACTAAGCCCTAAGCTCTAAGGGAGTGGAGGGTGGGTGACGTGCGACGAGAAGGCGGAAAATGAGGCGGAATGGCTGGCACAGCAGTAAGTTAAACTGCAAACCACACCCCTTCCAAGCCACCCGGTTGGGCGCTTACCTGTGGGCGTGGTGCGCCAGCAAGGTGAGTGGGGCAGGGGGCGTAATGCCCCCTGCGTGGCGCAGAAATCGCGTCCCGCCCACAACACCTCCCCTCTTGGAGGAGGAGAAGCTTTGCTGAATAAGAAGGGACTTGAGAGTACTAGAGAGTCAAAGACAACCCCTGGATCAAAGGGTGCAAACACAGGTTTTCAAATAAATGGGTGATTATGTGAACAGCTAAGGAGGGGATTAGAACTGGAGGTGATAATAAGAAGCAGATGGAAGGGAGGCCATAAAGTGTAAGGCGTTTTTTAAAAAAGGAAGAGAAAGAAGTTGACAGAAAGTGCCTGGAGGAATTAAAAAGAAAGTGTAAAGAAGTGCTCCAAGCGGGAATTTCTTGAATTGTCCAGCTTGCTTGGGTTAACCTCATTCAGGTCCCAGGAGTTTTGCCATTTCTCCTGTGGAAGCTGAGCTTCTTGGGTACTTACAACTTATGCATATATAAAGACACAGCTAAATTTAGTGTTGGAGCTGCTAGCAAAATCCACAACATTCTAGTGATGGTTGTGAAAAGAGGAGGTTGTGCAAAGATCTCCTCTTTGGCACAGCTTTGACATAGGTGGCAGGCAGAGAGCAGATGGGAACATACCCTCCAACATTTCTCCAATGAAAATAGGGACAACCTATTCAATAATAATAATATTTATACCCTGCCCATCTGACTTTGTTGCTACAGCCACTCTGGGCGGTTTCCAACATGTATAAAAACATAATAAAACATGAAACATTTAAAAACTTCCCTATATAGGGCTGCCACCAGATGTCTTCTAAAGGTTGTGTAGTTGCTTATCTCCTTGGCTAGTGGGTCGCATAACTCCACACCCTCCAACATTTCTCCATGAAAATAGGGACATCCTAAGGAAAAGCAGGACATTATGGGATCAAATCAGAAACCAATTTGGCTTCTGTAAATCCAGGATTGTCCTTGGAAAATGAGGACACATGGAGGGTCTGTGGGAAGTGGGCTGGTCTTCCATGGTGAACACCCACGCCAGACATGTAGGGCCACTTGCCCTTAGAAAACCTAGGCTCAACTCTTAATGGACTACAGCTGCCGTTCCAAATTCAGCTTCAAGCTGACTTGGAGTAAAAGCAGGGCCAGGACACACATGAGGTGAAGCAGCCTGCCCCTGCCACCAGGGTTGCACGGCTGCAGCTGCTTCCAAGGAGATCTTGCGAGAGTTAGGCACGATCTCACTGGAAGCTGCCACGTGACGCTGCTAAGTGAGATTTTGGCAGTGGGCAGTGGAACGGGCAGGCATAGGTAAAATGCATGAAAGTACAGGCTGCTTCTTGATTGCCAGTACATCATGTGAACACAGATTTAAAAAACCAGTGGTGGGAGCACAGTTGAGCCAGAATAAAAAGCAACATGTGTACAGTCTTCTGCAAAATGTTTGATGGTTTTGGAAACAGCACAATTTTTTAAGCCTCTCTCTCTCTCTCTCTCTCTCTCTCTCTCTCTCTCTCTCCCCCCCCCAGGACATGAATCTGTTAACAGCCACCACCCTAGGAATCTTGTCATTTAGCTTAAAGGATTGAACCCTGGATTTCTACATCCCGAGCTCCCATATTTATGTCTCAAATGACAAATCCTCTAAAAACTTGTAGCATGCTCACATCTGTTTTCCAGAAAAATAACTTCACAAAAAGAACTGTAGCAGTTCTTGTAGGAAATTCAAATAAAGCCAACTCTTTAGCATTTCCTTTTGTCCATTAGACACCCATCAATCCATGAGCCAGGATTAGGGTCGGTCCCTGGCAGGGTTGGGCAAATGCCAGCGCCTATGACCTTTGAGGAGCCCACCAAGGCGGGTGTCAGGATTTTTTAAATTTGTTTTTGTTTTTTTATTTGTTTAATTTTTGATCTTCATAGCAAAGGAATTTGTTTGGACTTGGATGTAAATAGTAGTTTTTAGCTGGACAATAGCTTTTCAGAGGTGGGATGTAAATATACTAAATATATAAAGAAATTTGTGGGGTGATTCTGTGTATTTCACTTGGCACCCAAATTGTGAGCTGTGCTCCCTGGAGGAAAGTGGGCAGAGTATTGGATGGGGGACAGGAAGAAGCTTCAGAGACAGAGGAGAAAAATCAGCAATTATTAGTAAACAGACTAAATATTTGTGTTAATATGTATTTTTTTTACATTTCACTTCTGAGTGACATGCAGCATTTTTTTAGTTTGTGCATCTGAAAGAAATCCCTGATGAAATAAGCCATATGGGGGAAATACAAAGAGAAATGAAGAGGACGGCTCATTCCAGGCAGCAGTGAAGTTAATGCTGGATTTTTCACTAATATGTTCCTTCCATATGGTTCCAGTTTGATTCACTGGTGGATCTGTCTGTTTTCTCATTTTGCAGCACCAGCTTTACAAGAACCCCTGAAGGAAGGTCAAGCAAGTTATAAAATGGATGAAAGTAGACCTATCCTTGATTTGAATAAGATGGAAAATTCAGTTTGGAGATATTGAAAGATATCCCTGGGAACAGGGAGCTCCCAGTTATGTTGGATTTGTAGAGTCAATGAAATATACAGCACCTGAGGGCTCATCACCCAATTAGCTTTTTTGCTTATTTATTTGAAGCATTCCCCACCCCCTCTGCTCTTCTGCCAAACAGTCCCTCGGGCTTTGAATGGTGTGCAGCCCACTTGAAGCTGTAGGGATGCTCTGGGCCAGTTCAGGCAGGGGAAGCAGTGGCGTAGCGTGGGTTGTCAGCACCCGGGGCAAGGCAAGTAATTTGCGCCCCCTAACCCCTAACCTGCCGCCGCTGCCAGCTTCTTCTTGCTGCTGCCTGGGCTGGTTTGGTGTGGTTCTCTCCCGCGCTCAGCGCTGCGCTGGGCGGCCGTTGCACTGTCCCTCCCCCAGATAGTCCCTCACCCTCTCTCCGCACCGCACGCCTAGCACCCCCCCCTCCACAGTGGGCGGTGACCCGGCGGCTCGGATCGGATTCGCACAGCCAGCACTGCAGTGAGAGAGAGTGAGTGAGCCAGGTAGGGGCAGAGAGCTGCGAGCGCGCCCCCCCCCCCGATGTTGCGCCCGGTGCGGCCGGCCCCCCCTGCACCCCCCACGCTACGCCACTGAGGGGAAGTGCTGAATTCCCCCCACATGATTGTCCTTGAACCTGTGTGAACTTGGCAATTCCATGTAGGTATCTCCAGTCATTAGACTGCAAGCCTGTATGGTGCTTGATGGATTTTCAGGTGCTGAATAAATAAGAAATATTACTGATACTTCCAGCTATGACTACCCCATATGGTCACAAGCACACATGAGCCTATGAACAATCTTGCAGTGAGTACCCTGTGGCTGCGCATGCAAACCAGCCTCACATCCACATTTCTAAATATGAGTATTCAAATCATATTCCAAACACCTCTTTGTAAACAATTCACTTCAAAATTTCTTGGATGGGTTATTGATGAAACTAGTCTGAATGGACAACCATTTCCCTTGTAAGTTCTTGCCTGCTTGAGAAAGTTGAGCAAGATTCTGCACGTGCACCTCGTCAACAGGCATCCAAAACGATGGATGGAAAAGGAGAACACAGCAGGAATAGAGGGGCCTGTTTCATGCATTCCTAATACAAATGGACAATAAGTGACTGCAGTTGCCAACTGGTCAGATCCTGAATTTATGCTCTAGTGTAGCATCCCAGTTAAGCTGTGATAATGCTGTGGCTGGTGATGATCCGATAAATATTAGACCAGTCTTTCCCAACCCAGTTTACTCCAGATGCTGTTCAGTCCAGCCAATGTGGCTGGTGGTCAGGAATGATATGAGTTGTAGTCCAGCAACATCTCAAGGAAAACACATTCGGGAAGGCCATAGTAATACATATCCTAATCCTTTATTCGTCAGCACAGAATAAAAAAGGAAACCCTGTTGGCATAATTCATAGATGAAGATGTATTTGAAGAAGAGCCTGGTACCCCATTCTGCAACTTGAATATACCCTTTGTTACCCAGCCAACTGTTTGTGGTACGTGCCACATTTCCGCTGGCAATGGCAAGAAGCAAGAAGGCTATATTCTCAGAGAGATCACTGCAGGGACTGGAGCTCAGGCTTGCAGTTCTAGACATCATTATAGCAAGCAGACGCTAACAAGACAGGGAGGTTACTCCTCCCTCCTCTTTCCACATCTAAAGTCCTGTCAAAAATGTTAATTAATCCAGTTGAAATTACCCAGGTGGTATCACAGAAATAAACCAAAGCATAAAAGTAAGAAATGTTCTGACTTCAAGAGTGACGGAAATGGAGTCTTACTGTGATGGGCTGCATTTAATTATTTCTTTCCTATAAACCACAGCTGAAAACGGTTTAAAGCATAAAGCATAACCACAGAGCACAGGAAGCATTTGGGGTAGCTCCTTAGCTAGCGAGTGTCAAAATGACTGCAATGAAATAAATGTTGATTTACATCAACAAAAAACCATAGCCCTGTGTTTTTCAGACATGCCTTTTAAAGCATTTTCCTGTGTCCCCGCACAGTACAAAGAACGGCCCTTTTGAAATATTTTCCCCATGATCTCATTCACAAAAGCCCTGGGGTGGGAAAATGAAATGTAAACGGTCTTATTTGCCTCTCCTTTTTCCCTTGAGTTCCTTATAAAAGAAGGATAGCAAGCTGACAGGGAATGTACTGTGGTCAAGGCTGCTGCCTGGCAGGTCAGGGGTGGAGCCTGATAGGGCAGGGGTGGAGCTTAGTGGATGTGATTAGGGCACAGAGGTTAACCCTTGTCTATTTGGAGTGCCAGAGTGCCTCAGGGCAGAGTAAATGGCAAATTTCTCATCAAACCTTTTCCTGGAGACAGGTGGCCATGTGTCCTACATCAAAGAAGACAGCCCTCTATTTGAAGAGCTTTCAGAGGACAGTTCTCTATTTCAACAAGTATTTGCAGAAACCTCTGGTCCATATCTGGTGTTAAGATAAAGAACTGGAAGATGGGAGAGCAGCAGTGTGGTGTAGTGGTTAAGAGCGGTGGACTCGTAATCTGGTGAACCGGGTTTGATTCCCGACTCCTCCACATTCAGCTGCTGGGTGACCTTGGGCTGGTCACACTTCTGTGAAGTCTCTCAGCCTCACTCACCTCATAGAGTGTTTGTTGTGGGGGAGGAAGGGAAAGGAGATTGTTAGCCCCTTTGAGACTTCTTGGGGTAATGATAAAGCGGGATATCAAATCCAAATCCAAATCCAAGCAGGGATCTTGAAGTTGCCCAACAACAACTAATTGGTAGCCACTGCAGTTTGACCAAGTGTAATATGCTCAAACTGTCTTGCTCTGGTGAGTAGCCTGGCCGCTGAATTCTGCACTATCAGAACTAGATGAAATAGTTCAGTCTGCTTTTCACAGCGGATCAACCTGATCCTGAATTTGTTTGTGGATTGGAATGTGTCATGCGTGGAGAGTCCTCCCCTCCTTTGGTAACTTCACAGTTAAGAATTAAGAAGCAGTTGATAGATTTATAGTCCTTCTATTACAGCATCATGTTGCAAGCACAAATACAGAGCTCTCCACAAGGAGGCCAGTTGGCTAGTCTGCCCTCCTTCCAGCTTTTGCAGCATTTTGGGCGCCAACAAGAAGTTCCTCCCTCCCTCTGACTCCTCTGCTCTCTGATATGTTTGGATCTCCAAGTCTGTGGTGAGGGGGGGGGCGGTTCCCCATGCTCTCAAGAGATGTCTCAACTAGCTGCTCCCTCCTTTCTAGTTCTGTTGTCATTATCTTGAAACTGGATAACTCCTCCCTAAGCTGTTCGGCTTCTCTCTCTCTCTCTCTCTCTCTCTCTCTCTCTCTGTGTGTGTGTGTGTGTCTGCTTCTGAACACGCTGTGGACAAGGGGGGGCGACTCTCCCCCCTCCAGCTCTCCATCAGAGAAGCTGGTCTGCCATAGAACACATTCCCAGTCCTTGTCTTCAGACCAATCCCTGACAGAATGCAACTCCTAGTCAGCTTACACAGTTATCCAGATTTGGGAATTTCAGTTTCAGTGCACACAAAAATAGTATTGTACATAAGAATGCATACAAAACACCTATTTTACAGTTTTATTTGGACTGTTACCATATGGTCTTCCTGTCTATTTTATGGGGAAATACATTGAAAAACACTGGGGAAAAACCTATTTTACATGTAAAGTATTTCTTTTGCGTAAAATGTGAGTACAAAATTACAATTTAAACGTAACCTTTTCCTGAGTTATTTCGAAACAAAATTTTTAAAAAACCCAGGCAGAATGGACCTAAGACTGAACACCTGAAATACTTGAAATGGAATGGAATTAGGCTACTCCCTCTGTCCCAACTGGCTGTCTTTACACATAGGTAAAGTGGACAGAGATGCGAAATAGTATGGGAGTCAATCACAAAGGCAGAGCCAATCCCCTTGGTATTATGAGACTCCTGTGGGGCATCTGAAGTCTGGAGGAAGAAAATAAAATTGTGCTAACTCATGAGGAATGTTTGCAATAAAAAGGAACTGTGTGGCTGCATCATGTCCTAAGTAAGTCAGGCAGCAGATGTCTCTGATCATGGGGCCAGCCATATTCTTCTATTTCCCTCCCGCCCGCCCCTTCTCTTTCTTTATAGCAGTTGCACCTGACTGACTAAGAAAGGGCAGAGGGGAAATGGCTGAAAATCTCAAAGCCTTTGAAGTGTCAGCTCAGGAGAGGAACAGCAGTGCAGTGCCATCAGGGGAGCCTTTCAAAAATAGTGTGCAATAGCTACAGAGAAGATTTTTCAAGATATATCAGTCACAGTCAACTCTCAAGTAGGGGATGACCTCTCCATATACTTTTACCCAGTCTGAAAGTCCCAGCTCTGTCAATCACCATATCACTTGCACCTCATTTTTGTCACTTGGGGTAGGATTGCCAGCTGTCAATATTCAAATGTAAGACACTATTTTCAGGATCTTGGCCTAAATAATTATGGAGCATTTAAAAAGGGATGGCATCTTGACTGTGTGACCTTTGAGTGTTATGTTCCCATATTCCATTAACGAGGCAAGTGACAATGTCAGCCACTACCTGCTGGACTGTTGAATTCCATGGGCATGCCTTTCATTTCCTGTCACTTTATAAGAGTGACAAAATACTTTCTTTTATATAGTGTTAAAATTCCTGTAACATTACAGCTGACCCCAGCAGCTCAGCCATTTCCTGAGAGATGACAGTGCCCAGATTTGTGAAAAGAGAACATTTATTGTCCAACAGGGACAAAAGGCTTCAAATAGCCCAGCAGCTGTAGTTGTTGGAGATGGCTCTGTCTCCTCCACACAAAAACCAGCATGCCAAAGAAAAGCTTAGGCTAACCTTTCTCTCTGTGGCAACTATATGAGGGCTTCTTTTTGGCAGGGTATGTGGAGAACGTTTTATCCTGTGCTGCCCCACCTGCACTCTGAAGTGCAGAGGCATCTGAGGCCTAAACCCTCAGCCTTCGGATCTTGCCCACTTCCTGTTCTCTTTCCCTCAGGCCCAGTATCACCTTCCTCTTGGTCCTTCCATGGTCCCAAGAACAGAAACCTTGTTTTGGTTAAGGTTAAGATTGCTACCTCATAACAGTCATCACAATTTGGGTGGTTTAGGCATTGGGCAACCTTAGTTTTGGATGGAGAGGGGGTTGTATCCTCACCTTTCCCTCCAGGTATAGGGTATTCAGTTAAAGGGATCCTGGAAGGAGTTGCTTCTGTCCATATGCCCAGACGGGGCTTGGGCCTCAGTGCTCCTCTAGGGGGCGTTCCCTGCAGGGATCCCCCTGTTTGATGTAAGTGCTAGGAATCCCTGCTGCTGGGTTGACCCTTGATGTAATTTCTGGCAGGTGGGCCAGAAATAAATGGTTACCCGTTGCCTATGCCAATCTGTAGTCAATAAAGTTGTGGCCTGATTTGATCCCATTTGGATGGTGTGGTGTCTTTTATTGGTAACTCGTCTGAACAGAGGAGGGGGGAGTGTGCAGCCCAGGTGTGCAAGCTCTCCCTCAAGGAGCAGGAGGAGAGTTTGTGTGCCATTTGTGTGCCAAGGCCCTGTGACATCCACAGTTCCCTAGGGAAATGAATAACCACACGGGACAACAGCATTTTGGGTTTGGGCTTGAATAAGGCCACAACTTTGTTGGTTACAGTAGAGAATGGGCATTGGGTGTAGGCATTGGGTCAAGCCATTGCTATTCCACTCCAGCCCCTCTGTGAAGGTCAACCACAACCATGGAGGATGTCCTGTGACTTACCATATTTTCCAGGTGGGAGGGGATGTTTCCTTGTTTAAGACAATGTTATTAGATGGCAGGGGTTGCTATGCCAGTCCCGGCGCTTTGAATATTTAATAAAATATCCAAGTTGTTCTGTTTGATCTTTAAAATATTGATTTCTTAATTTTTGGTTCAAAAAATTCGTCTTATACATGGGGGCGTCGTCTTATACATGGGGGCATCTTATACACGAAAAAACATGCTACATCAAATAAGGGTACCCCCGTGGGGCTCCCGTTGGAGGAGTGGTCCGGCCCTAGCCCCTGCCTGGGTGTCAGACAGAAGCCACTCCTCCCAGATTCTTCTAACAGGTTACCCTTTTCCCAAGGAGGGGCAGGCGGAGGCTACAACCTCCCCTCCAGCTAAGATCTAGGCTCACCCAATGCCTAACTGCCTTACAAAGTTGTGACAATTACTACAAGGTAGGCAAAAACCAAATGGCTAGTGCTATTTGCCAAATGGAAAAAATCCTGCCTGGTCCCGAATATGGTGGCCAACTTGGTCCATAGCCAGGTCATAGCACAAGAAAGCAACAGGTAAAGGGAGGGAGGGCAGAAGATCTGGCCAAAAGCACGATGGAGCGCTGGAAAGGCTGCGATTTAGTGACCCCTGGGAGCAAGCCCAAGCATCCTGACTGGCTGGTTGGGCCTGCTCCAGGGGAATGCCCGACCCAAGTCTGCTGGCAAAGGCCAATTAGGCAGCAGCTGGTTGATCCAGCCTGCCATCTGCCAGATCACCCATGTGGCCCAGGGCCTGGCTGCAACAGTGCCCACTGAGGAAGGGGAGTGCAACAGGTTAAAAAGTTAACAACAAACATTTTAACTTCAGATGAGGGATGATCTTTCAATAGTGGTAACTCTACTGGATTTTAACTTTTAAGGGTCTCTCATTCAGAGAGTGTAGAAGTAACAGAGTGCCTCTGGGACTTCTCTTTATTGGACCCAAAAGAAGTTTGATTGCCGATTTACATCAATTGCAGTGAACAATTTTCGTTTTGTTCTGTTTGTAGTTCCCTGTCTGTTTATGGTGCTTCTGAAGGGTTGTATCCGTGGGGCCTGCATTTTTGAAACTCGGTGGATTAATGGGTAACCCATATTTTGGTCATATTTTGGTTTTCCTTTCAGAGACCAAGGAAAAGGGGATGAGGTAACTCTGTGCCCAAAGTGAGAATTTCCTGTCACCATCCACACTGTTAGGTACATTAGGGACAAGAATGGTAATTACAGAATAAAGTTCCAACATTCCAATCATGGCATCCTACCATGCTAGGGGCCAGATCCAGTAGTACCGCCCCCCCCCCAAAAAAAAACCCCAGCAGTAAAGTTGAATGTAGGTCACGAACTTATAAAAAATGACACAATAATAGTTGCCAAGAACTGTTTATGCTTTTAAAATGCAGAACAGTTACACAATTCAAAGTTAGGTTGTTAACTAAAAGCAGAGAATCTCCCAGCTTCCAAATAGCCACATGTGACGTGAGGAGCCTAGAGGCAATTTTCAGCATCTTATGATGCATAGCATGATGAAAGTTGCCTCTAGGCTCTTTGTATCACACTCAGCTTTGTTTTCAGTTTCCATTATTTCCCTTGAGCCTCCCAGCTGAGGGAGCAGATGGTATTTAGATGATGCTTTTACCAGCTGAGCAGAAGTGGGTTGCCATCGTCTTCACCAACGAGAACAAGATCACTGCTGAAATCAATCCTTACTGCAATATTTGTAGCACAGAACTACCTATTCACCCGAATAACCTAGAGGCTGATTGATTTCTCTTCCAAAAGCATCCTCAATATGATCCACAAAGTCTGTGTTCTCTTTTAAGGGTATTCACCAAAACCATGAGCCAATGGAACCAAGGGGGGAAATTCATGACCATTTTCATTTTTACAGATGGGATGTGGTGAATGTAAGGTGCCTTTTTTGGCCTAGGGGTTCAAGGCAGGAGGAGAATGGAGAGACTGGATTTAGTCCTCCTTTTCCTGCCAATTAGCACTTTCAAAGCTAACTGCCTTTCTCCTATTTGGCTGATCACCCATTTGGCTGGCATGCATAGAGATCCAGTCTCACATAGATCATTGCGAACCCAAACTTGGGTGCTGGGGGCAGGATCTTTTAGCCCATTTTGCATGCCTATGACCAAACAAAACTTAGAATCTACAAACCCAGAGCAGCATATCGCAAACTTAAAGCAATATGCATTTTGTAATCATCACACGAACCCTGCAAGGTAGATAGGCTAAAAGATGTTGAGTGGTCCTCAAGATTTCCTCAGTGAAGTTCTGTTCAAGCAAAACACCTTATTTGGGCTCTTAACTGTGTGCTAGGTCCCTTCCAGGGCAGTACAGTAAGCTCCCAACTTAGGTGTGGGTTATGTCCTGGAGATTGCGCCTAAAGCCAAAATCACATATACCAGTCAAAACACACTGGGTGCAAGGGCAGGTGGGATTGCCAAAGTCTTTTTCCCCAGATGACCACCCCCTTTCTGTCCCCTTTTTATTTTTAATTTTTTGCCACGTGCATAAAGTTGAATGTGCACAAGTTAAATGTGCTTAAGTTGTGTGCTTACCGAATAGAAGAATTCCTACCCAGCACAAATATTTAGTCAACAAAATGGGAGCCAGAAATAGGGAAGATACCACAGTATGTGAGAAGTTGTGGGGAAAGACACACAGGTTCCATTTGAATATTATCACAAGAGAAAACTGTTTTAAAACAGTGACGAGGTAGTATATAACACCAAAGGTAATCTATAAAATAAAAAGTATCCAATTACAGGAATGAATGGCCAAAAATTGCAAATAAATATTGGGGGTGGGAAGCAAAATTTCAATAGTAAAAACTGTGAGGGAATAGAATAAATAAACTTCTTAATTAATTATTTAGACAGTTCAGTGAAAAAAGAGCATGGTTGTTTTGTATACATTGAAAGCAGCACATATATTATATACAAGGAAATGGGGATTACAGGTAAATGAATGAACTGATAAAATCAGTGAATTTGAGTTAACAGCAAAAGTAACACATTATGCAAGGGAAAAAGGAAGGAAGACAATGGAAGGATGTTTTTTGGGGAGGAAAGAGGAGTCCATTTAACTGAATACTGTAAATAAAACTTTCAATAACCACAATTTAAAGTGTATTTTATACTGCAACAAGTTAATTTATATAACAAGTAATTCAATGGTATTTATATATTGGCAACTCCCAGTTTACGCGGGGGTTACGTTCTGAGGCACCGTGTGCGCTAGTGGGGAACACCATCTAAGAAGCCTGTAAACACCCTCTAAACCTCTGGAAACCCTTGGAAAACCCTTTAAAAAGCCAGCATCAAATTCCCAAACAGGCATGAATGGTGGCAATGGTGGCTCTCGGTGTTCTTCACCGCTGGAGGAGGATGTGGAAACAATGACAAGGTGGGTAGACCAGGACCCTGATGGGCTTGGCTGTGGGTCAGATGCACTTGCTGCTGGTGGTGAGGATTTGTGGAGGAACTTGGTGGTGGGCGGCTGGCGCATTTGCCTCTTCATCTGGTCAAACATCTCTCTGTACACCCTGCCAGCAAGTGCACACTGGCTGTTCAGCCTGCCTTCCACGCAGGGGTCATGCTGGGAAATGATTTCCTTCTTGTGCTTCAGTGTGCCAAAAAGGTGGGTTGCTCATCCTGCTCACCATCCTCCTCCTCTTCCCCACTTTCAGAGCTGGAACTTGACCTCACTGGTGCTGCCAGTTCTTCTGGTCTGTTGCCCCTCAATCAGTTCCTCCTCCTCCTCCTCCTAAATGAGGTTGTGATGGACAGCAGAGCCAGGCTAGGGACTCAGCTACATTGATAAAGAAACAGCCATTTGAGTGCGCTATAAACATGCAACACCAGATGGCGCCAGAGAGCAGGAAATTTTAAAACGTGGTTTTCCATAGGGATTTCTTTCTTTTGTTATAACAATCTAATTTCTGACTTATTTATAGCGGTTTTTCCCTGTTTTCCCATCAGATCTGCTGATGCAGTCCCTCAGAATTCCACCAGAGGGCTGGACCCTCTCTCTGACTGGCCACCAAGACAGACAGACAGAGGGGGTGGAGCCAGCATTTTGGAATAAAAGGAGCCGTTTCTGAGAGAGCAAGACAGTTTGAGGAGGAGAGGGAGGGAATTTGTTCTGATCTTTGTGTAACAGGCTGAGGAAAATATATATAGCTAGAGAAAGGAGCCTCTGAGTTTGGGTAGAAAGACAGTGTTAAGTTTCTTGTGAGAGTATTCAGGCAGGAGTTGACTGGAGGGCTGAATTTGAGCCAGGAGAAGTAGAAGCTGTGAGGAAAAAGTCTCCTTGGGTCTCATTTCAGGCAGGGGAGGAGAGATCTTCTAGAAAGAGAAGACTTTCTAGAAACCAGGCAAAAGGGGTGCGTGGGGAACCCCTGAATCCGCTCTACTGCTTGAAGCACCTCAAGAGTGTGATTGATAGAATGTTGGGAAACTGACGGAAAGCAGCACTGTGTTTAAGAACCAAAATATTAAGCTGCAAGACCTATGCAATTAAGCTAAAGAAATGAAGTGAAATAACTGGAAATATGATGAGCACTTACCATCTTGCCTAGAAACTTGTAGCATCTAAATGAAGAATAATAACTGAATATAGGCAACTAAAGTTAAAAAGAAGCTGTATCTTTACTACTGTAGGGACCCACAGCTACCTTGTTTAGAAGACTGTAACATCCACTACATTTAGTATAATTATTAATAAATTAACTGTTTCCTGGAAGAACTTTATCTCCTGACACATGTTTTGTTTTGCCAACTTGTTCTATACAATAAATCTTTCTTGTTTGTTCAACTTTTGCCTGAGTCTCTAAGTATCTAAGTTTACCCTCACACAAAAACCAAAAGATAACCCTTGGTGGTTCTCAAGTATATGGAGGGGGTTGGCTGCCATGTCCTCTGGGGACAGATCCATCCCACATGGACTCTGAAGCTCCAGGATGTGATGGCTTATATCAATGCACTTTGAGGATATGAATCTTATTGGATGTTTCAAAAATCAGAATTAAGTCAATTGAAATAAGGGAAGATCAATGCGTCTGTCACTAAATAATAATTTTAAAAGCTCTGGTGGACTAGAATGCATGAGCCTAGATTGCATGTCATCTTTTGAAGAATACTGTTGAGCTACAAAGCTCCCCTTTTAGATTTGAGCAATGGAAAACAACTTCCTGTCAAGAAATGAACAAAAGCTTGGACAAATCTTCAAAGTGTTGAGTTACACTGAAAATATGCTTCAGAGCACTTTGAATGTTCCTGTAAACTGAAAGGAAATGATTGTTCAGAGCATTTTGGCATCTAAAGAGTTTTTGTAAATAATCTGAGCAGGTCTGCGTGTTTTTAGCTATGTTGAATGTACAACTGGGGGGGCGGGGGAATGACTCCAATAAGAAAATGCCCTGGAAAATGAAACAGATTATACCAAATTTGCAATGTTCCCTCTTGTGTTAAACATTTGAGCATCTAAGCAAAACGTGTTCTCCAAAGTATTCAGCAAATATAAACACAACCCCATTATTTACTGGAAATAAAATCCAAACAAATATGCACTAAAGTTACCGGCACATGCCTGCAGGCTAGGCCTTGTTTATATTTTAGCTGCAGGAAAGCACTTAGTATACAATTGGGGGTATATCAATATTTCTTATTTATTTTATTTATGTGTTGCATTTATATCCCACCTTCTCCTCCAAGGAACTCAAGGTGGCACAGATAGTTCTCCCCCTCCTCAATTAATCCCCACAGCAACCCTGTGAGGTAGGTTGGGCTGAGAGCCCAAGGTCACCCAGTGAGCTTCATGGCTGAGGGGCTTCAAACCCTGGTCTCCCAGCTCCTAGTCCAACACTTCAACCCCTGGACCACATTGGCTCTCAATCTGAGATGATTCTGGAAAGGGTTCCTGCTATGAAGTTTCTTCCTCCTTTCCCATATGGCCAGAACTGCAGCAGGGATAAGCAGGTACAGCCACTCCTCTCAGCTATATTCCATTGTGCTGATATATCAGACATATTGTTCAAGAATTGAAGTCACCAGGCTCTGCTGCTATTAAGACACCACCTCCACTTTGCTTTGGTGGCTTTGTGTGTGGGCTAATAATGAAGACAGAGCAGAACAGGAGAAATCTAAAGTGTTAGTGAGAAAGTATGTGGCTGCGAAAAGCTTTAGGGAAATAAAACAAGTTGCCCAAATGAAGTGTGAAATCATTTAATATCTGGAGAGTGGATGATGAGAAAAGATAGCTTCAGTCCTGGGCAGTCCTGCTTTTGTAGGCAGAGGGAATAGATGACCAATGACTCTCTTTTAAATCCGGTGGCCCTGATCCAGCTACAGTTGCCACTGATTCCCACTGAAACCAGTGGAGCAAGTTTGTCACAATCAACTTGTCCCGTGTCTTAACTGTAACTAACATGACCTGGGTTGAGACCTATGATGCCATCATTGCTGGTGCTATAGCAAGCACGAAGGTCAGCATGACTTTATACCACCATTTTTGCGAAGGGGAAGAAAAAGTCAATTCATATCGTTTGCATTGGTTTCAGAAAGCGAAAACACATGCAGGACATTTGGCTAGATGTGGTTCTTCTTATTTTAATGAGAAATTCCATAATTAGAGGGGAGATACAAAATAAAAATGAAGCGGCACTACAAGTAAAACACACACACACACACACCACTCAGTACATGAGAGACACATCAAAGACAGTGAGTGTTTTCACCCAATGCAGTTTTTGCCACGCTGTGATGTTCCTTAATCTTTTGACTTAGGATAATTTAAATATACTCACATAAATGACAGCATTCTTACATATCCAGGCTTTGCTTTAAATTGCAAACTGAGCCCTCCATCTGCATTTCATTTGCCAGCATCATTACAACATTAACAGCCAATGTAAATGTGGGAAATCCCTGCTTTGTACGGCTATAAAATATAGTACATCAGACTGGATTTTATGATGCACTGCCCAATCAGAAGGGGGGAAAAACAATTCTATAAACTTTTACAATTCTCTGCATTCTTTTGATTATAGTAAAAAATTATTTGAACTTCTTCTCAAAGATAAAATAGAGTTTTATTAAAAGCATACAAGCCCACTACTTTAAATGAAAAAGGAGAGCAAAGAAATATTTCATGAACTTTCCATTATTTGATTCTTTTTAGTCAAATAGTAATTATGGAATTTTCAGATGCAGATTTTTTGTATTTCCTAAGATACCGGTAATAGTCATAATATCCTGTTTGGTTCTTACCACATCACTCAAAGAATATGAAAATGTATACAGGCGGCAACCATTGAAAGTGTGTCCAGCTGATGCGCAATCTCCGACGTGTGGGTCCTTTTGGACCCAGAAGAGGGCAGAACAGGGGTGCAATGGGGAGGGGCACTTATGGACATTCCACTGACAGGTGCAGGCACCAAGAAAGGAACTGCCGCACAAAATGGCCACTGCCTCTATGCACAAGAAATGTATGTTATGCGCTTTATTCTCTATAAATACACGGACTGAACTACTAAGAAAATTAATGTATTTGCAGAGGAAGACATAGAAGTGTAAATACAGTACACCATGTAATTTGTTTTTAAAATTTTACGCTTTGGTTGTATAGTTTTTAACATTTTAATGTTGTAAACTGCTTTGATATGTTTTGTGATTTAGCAGTACAGTGGTATCTTGGTTTGCATACATTTTGGATTACAAACACATCAAACCCGGAAATTCATGTCCCAGTTTGCAAACTTTTTTTTGGATTACAACCCTTTTTTATTTTTTTGATTATAAACAATTATTTTTTTTGGAGCCCCCATTGGTGATAGTGCGCCTTGGGTTACAACCTGTTTTGTTTTACAAACGGACCTCCGGAACGGATTGTGCTTGTAAACCAAGGTACCACTGTATATAAAAACTTTTTAAAATATGTAATGGGGTATGTATATTTATATTTTTATTACATTTATATACCACCTTTTCCTTCCATGGAGATAAAGGTGGTGAACATGGTTCTCCTCCTCCCCATTTCACCCTCACAACAACCTGTGAGGCAGGTTAGGCTGAGAGACGGTCCCTGGCCTAAGGTCACCCAGTGAGCTTCTTCGTTGAGTAGGGATTTTAAATTTAGTCTCCCAGGTCCAGCACCCTAACCCTAATGGTGTCTGCCAATCTGAACTTTTTATATGGTTTGTTCCTGTAAATCATGACATGAGTCAAGATGGCATCATTTGATATAAAATATAACTCTCAAAGAACTATGTTGATGCTGGTACTACCACTTATCTTAAAATGTGACCTGACATCCTAGTAATTAATGATCACCACACTAATATTTTGATGCCAGAAAACTTTAATTATCATCTCTGGTAGGAAAGAATCGAGTTTTCTACAGACTATGGAATCTTCCTTCAAAGTCAAGTCATCATTCAGGAAATATACAAGATAGCCAGTTAGTCATTTCTCACAAGGGTCATGTCCTTTCATCTACAAACTGGGCAAAGTAAACAAAATAGCAAATAGACAGTAACTTACAGGATATAAAAAATTCTGCAAAGGAATAAATACCCTAAGACGGCTCAGTTGGTTAGAGCGTGATGCTGATAATGCCAAGGTTGCAAGTTTGATCCCTGTACGGGACAGCTGCATATTCAAGTTGGACTAGATGATCCTCAGGGTCCCTTCAACTCTATGATTCTGTGTTATAACACTCATTCATCCTAAAGATGCCACCCTTTCTCCTGAGGATACTAGACTGCATAATTGAACCCTGAAGGGATGTGACCAAGGCCTTCTCTGGGTAAGCCAGCAGTTTGCATGGGCAGCCTAACTGTGCAAGAGCTTTGTGAGGAATGTTATGAGTGCAAATGCAGTGTAAAGAATCGCCGAAGAATTGATGCTTTTGAATTATGGTGCTGGAGGAGACTCTTGAGAGTCCCATGGACTGCAAGAAGATCAAACCAATCCATTCTTAAGGAAATCAGCCCTGAGTGCTCACTGGAAGGACAGATCGTGAAGCTGAGGCTCCAAGACTTTGGCCACCTCATGAGAAGAGAAGACTCCCTGGAAAAGACCCTGATGTTGGGAAAGATGGAGGGCACAAGGAGAAGGGGACGACCGAGGACGAGATGGTGGGATAATGTTCTCGAAGCTACCAGCATGAGTCTGACCAAACTGCGGGAGGCAGTGGAAGACAGGAGTGCCTGGGGTGCTCTGGTCCAGGGGGTCACGAAGAGCTGGACATGACTAAACAACAAAGAAGAGGGCCGTCTGGTAGTGTTTGTTTCACTCTCTCTTCCTTCCCACCTTTTCATTCTTTCTTTCTGTTCCTTTTGCTTTTGTGTGTGTTGCATGTATGTGAGTGAGAGTGTGATTGTAGCAATGCTTCACAACAAGATGCAAAATCAGAGAGGAACTGGTATGGATGTTTAAGAAAAATTAAGTCAGTGTTCAAGGGAAGGTTGGAGGATTAAAGTGGCGATTAAAAACATTCATATAATAGTGTTTCAAGCAACTTTTTATTGATTGACATGTTTGAATTAAGATTTTTTAAAAATATTGATAATATAAAAATATTGATAATATAAAAATAAAATATTTAAAGAGCCAGCCTCCCCTGCCATTTGTCTGGCTTTCTAAAAAGAGACTCAGATTAGAACCCAAGCCTTCTACTCCTCAGCAGCAGTGAGATGAGACTTTGTAGTGTTTTGATAACAGCCATGTGGAAGATTCGTTTCATTTTAAAAAAAACCCTCCATATGTAGTTGTCTTCTGGTCGTAATTGCCAGGTATATCTTGCGATTCCACCCCATCCACAGAGATAAAGATAGGTGCCTGGAAACCTATTCTTTCATGTCACTGTTGGAGGAAATTAAACACCTGCACATATTTTCTGTGATATACAGAATTCCCTCTTTCCTTCACCTCCCCCCCCAGCCAAAATTGAGCACTGGGGAATGTCGAAGCTTGCTCACTGTTTTGTGACTTTTTGCGTTGGTCCTGATAAAGCTGTTGCCCAACTGTTACTTTTGGATCCCCCTCCCCATGAATTAAGATGACTGCCTCAATCAGTCCCCATACAGAATCCATTGAAGTTGAAAAGTGTCCCCGGATTCATTGAAAAACACCTGGTAACCTTATCCTAGGGGCTCAGCTCCCTTCCAATGAAATATCTGAGAGGGCCACCCCCCCCCTCCCAAGTTGATAGGCATTGCTATTCAAATGGTGTTCGTTTGCTGTTTTGTGTGATCAATTATGCCAATATTTTACCTTGCCAATATTTTATTCAAGTTTGCACCCCTGTTCAGCTGTGATTCAAAATATTTACATGCAAATATTGACATTCACTAAATTTCCAGCATTCATTGTAGCAAACAATCTGCCTTGTATTAGAAGTAGGTTATTACTAAGGGTATTTTTAGAAAAGGGGCAGAGGGCAGGGGGCAGTTGGAAGTGACCTGTATATATTTGAGGGAATCTGCATTTTTGTAGTCAGTTTTTCTTGCAACTATCGCCAATGTATTTTCTTTGATTCAACAGCAATGTTGTTAATATTAAACAATTATTAATTACTGTGGCATTAGTACATTTGGAATAAACATTTGTTTTCCAGCCATGTTTTTCAGATTATGAAATCATTCTAAGATTTATTTTTTTCCTGATTCAGCCAAGAACTGTCCCAGATTTTCTAAGCACGCAAGTTTTCTTTTTTAGCAAGCACTTTTGAAGAATAAATGGATTGCCTTTTCGTAACACTGAATCTGAGATAACAATACACGGAATGAGAGATGATATCTTTAATGCAGAAAGCACCAACAGTCGGATGAATTGGAGGCCTGTTTTGGCTCTCATCATAGTCTCAGAAGAAGCTAAATTCATACAATGTAAACTATATTTGTAAAAAGTAACTGACAAGGTTATTGCACACATTATATCCCATTTTTTTCTAGCCTCTCCCACACAATTTTAGTGCCACACCGTTAAAATATCCAGTTAAAATCACATCAAACCAACAAACCCCAGTAGTTTACCCATCCCCATCTACCAAGCCTCAGTCACCAAAGCTAAGGCCCAGTAACTGATTAGTTGTGTTTACCCCAAAAATAACTCAAGTGTGTGCGCTAGAATCTGCACTGACTCCATAGAAGCAGCCTTAAAAACTAATAAACATATGCTGGCATGAGCTTTGCTGTGACGGGTACACCTTGCCTAACTTTTATTAGTTTTTAAGGGCCTTGACTACTCTAACAAATGTTTAGCATATCTTCTGAGGCCCTCCTTCATGTGCCTCCTCCTCAAGAGGTCTGGAGGGTGGCAACACAAGAACAGGCCTTCTCTGCAGTGGCTCCCCGTCTGTGGAATGCTCTCCCCAGGGAAGTTCGCCTGGCGCCTTCATTATACACCTTTAGGCACCAGGCAAAAACGTTCCTTTTTAACCAGGTCTTTGGTTGTTCTTACTGACATCCAACACCCTTTTAGAATGTGGCTTTGGGTGGGTGGGTTGGGTTACTGCTTTCAGTTTGATTTTATATGTTGTGATCTTGTTGTGAACTGCCCTGAGACCTCTGGGTGTATAAGTTGAATGAATGAATGAATAAATAACTTTAATAGATAAAAAACAAACAAACCAGCAGCTGCACAATTCTGTAACAAAAATGATTTCAGATGCCTTCGGTTGGGAAAAGTTACCTTTAATATTTTTTATGCATTTTGGTATGTTTATAACTGGGTTAAAAAAACTGAATGGGGAACAGGAATTCCTCCTCTCCCAGTTTGCAAAATTCTCTAAATAATATACTTCTGGGGAAAACAAACCTATCTAGTAAAGTGGAACCTCACACTCTGAGTCCAGCTGAGGTGGGTGGTTCCTACGAAAATGCAGGAGGACCTCCGGTCCCTGGGCAAGAGAGTTGCCCAATCTTTTCTGAAACAATTTGCTGGCACCATATAGTTGTTAAGACCATAATCAAAATGCAGATACATGACAATATAACTGCAGGGCTTCAAATAAGAAACAGAAATTGACCCAGAAACTCTGGAGCGGCATTTCTTCTCCACCCTTAGCTAAAACACAAATATTGCTAATCCAGATTATGAGAGTCTGGCTATTTTCCAGATCAAAGTAATGAATCTGCGGAGCTGAACTCAGCTTGGTTCATGGCCAACATGTCGTTCTGGGAAGGTTGCTTAAAGCCTGGCTCAGAGTCAGCAGCAAGAGAACAGTCTCTTACCAAGCCTTTGGTAAACCTGAGCCAAACTGGCCAAATTGAAGGAAAACACACACACCCCACCTCTCTTTGAGGTTTTATTATGCAAAGGTCACATTATTTTAGTAGGAACTTCTTGCCACTACAATGAGATCAATGCTCTTTTGTGAGTCACTGGGGAAACGTATGTTTCTGTTGCTTGTTTGACCTCTCTGTTACACTGTGCATTTTTAAAAATGTCTCTCTTTTGAAAAGAACAACACACCACTGCATCTATTTCGTTTTATATAATGCACAGAATCAATCAATTTCACTGTTTCTCTTTTACTTGGTATGACCTGCTTGCTGCACTTTCTTTCTCCAGCAAAGCAGCAGACAGGACAGGGGCAGCAACTACTGGCTGTGCAAGGAAAATCTCCTGAGCTGATCCTCAGCCCCATGACCCATCACTGCCACAGATTTATGAAACTAAAATACCTGCTGAATGGTGAAAGATTACAATAAAAGATTCTAGATCTCGATTCCCTGAACATCCTTGATTTCCCCCACTTTGATGTTGGGTCAGTTGCTTTGGGGTGATGGTGATTTGGGAATGGCATATGACTGCCTGACTGCCTACTTGGTTGCTACCTGCTCAACCCATATTGTTCTAAATAAACATTACCCAAAAAATGCCATCAGTTTCCATAGGGAACTGGCCTTCTAAAGCTGACCTTGGTGAAGGGGAAACCATGAAATCTAATTATGGGAAGACTTGCATGCCCAGGCTCTGCCCTCCCCACCTCCCCTGACTGAACATGAATAATGGACACAACACATCTTGATTTGATTTACAGATGAAAGTGGTTTGGCCTTGGGCAACCACTAACTTCTGGCTGACTTGCCAAAAGTGACACCAAGGGTCAACCCAGCAGCGGAAGATTCCTATAACTTACATCAAATGGGGGGATCCCGGCAGGAATGCTGAGGCCCCCATCCCTGCCTGGGTGCATGGACTCCTGGGTCCCTTTAACGGGATACCCTTCCTCTGGAGAGGCAGGCAGGGACTGCAACCTCCTCTCCATCCAAGATGGTCTGATGGTCCTCTTGATCCAACATGGAAAACCAGGTGCCAGGGCCAGAGTAGGCCGTCTTAAATACCCTGGGAGCAGACCTGAGGGAAGTCTACCTGCTCTGTCATGCCCGCCCCCAATCAGGGCCCAGCCTCCAAGCCTGCCTGCCATTGGTCAATCTTGCAGGCAGGCTTGGATCAATTTTCCCAGCCAGAGAGGAGATCAAAAAGCCCCCTCACCAGCCAGGCAGATCCTGGCAACTGCAGCCCACATCAGATCTCAGTGGAAGGAGGTGTTACCAGCCTGCAATGCCACTGTACCAAGAAGGGTAAGTGGACTTACGGTAATAAGGTCTCAGTTCATGGGTTGCAAACACACCATACATTCAAAGCACATTCCCAGCCCTGAAGAATCCTGGGGACCACAGGTCCCCTTCACTGAGCTACAATTTCCAGCACCCTTAACAAACTACTGTTCCAGTAATTCTTTAGGAGGGAAACCAGGCTTAAAATGTATGCTTCTGCATGCAGCCACAATTTCAAGGTGCAGTGTGTATCACTTAAAAAAAATAAAAATTATATACTGCTTGCATGTGATAAGTGGTTTACAAAAATAACAAAACATTAAAATTACCAATGGAATACAATTAAGAACAGGTATTAGAAACATTCCAAATATAATTAAAAACAGCAGTAAGCTTAAAAGACACATGAACTACCACGCCCTAAGAGAGAATTTAATGAAAATGATTTACAGGTGGTACATGACACCAGTTAAGCTTGCAAAGATTTATAATTTACCTGACAATAAATGTTGGAAATGTAATGAGACTGAAGGTACATTCTTTCACCTTTGGTGGACATGCCCAAGGATTAAGACATTCTGGGAGATGATTTATAATGAAATGAAAAAGGTATTCAAATATACCTTCCTGAAGAAACCAGAGGCCCTTGTCCTGGGCATGGTCAGCCAATTGGTGCCAAAGAAGGACAGAACTTTTTTTATGTATGCGACAACAGCAGCAAGAATACTCATTGCGAAGTATTGGAAGACACAAGATTTACCCACCCGGGAAGAATGGCAGATGAAGTTGATGGACTACATGGAACTGGCGGAAATGACTGGCAGAATCCGAAACCAGGGAGAAGAGTTGGTGGAAGAAGACTGGAAAAAATTTAAAGATTATTTACAGAAATACTGTAAAATGAATGAATGTTAGAAAAATGTTGGAATGAAGTTATATGGCTTTAACAGAAATGTTATAAGGAACTAAGTACAAATAGATTGTTGATGCATTAAAGGGAAAAATAAGGTTAGAATATGTTAAGATAAATTACAGGACAGAAAACAGAGGAAGATGGAAAGGAATTGCTGAAACAGTTAACTGAAGTGGAATACAAAAAGGGAGGTGTGAGGAGGTCGCTGAAACAAGTAAATGAAAGATAAGATATTGAAATTATTGGATGTGTTTTTAATTGTTTTGTTTTGTTTTGTTTTGTTAATTCAATGTTTTATGTAATGTTTTTGTTTTTGTAATGTATCGTATTGTCTTGTTTAATTCTTTTTCTTCTTTTTGTAATCTTTAAACTGTTAATAAATATTATTTTTTTTAAAAAAGACACATGAACTACCTTCATCTTTAAATTGGTTTGCCTTACGAAAAGTTTTTAAGCTGGTGCCAAAAGGAGTAGAATGTAAATTTTTTTACACCTGCAGAACAACTAAAGTGCCAAAGTGCCAGTTCTGCCCATTGAGTGGTTGACTCCTCAAATAAGCTGGTCCCAAGACATTAAGGACCATATGCCCAACAGGATGATCCCTTGGCGGAGTCTCGCATAAAGCATCGGCACACATCCGCAAGACATGTGCACATCCGCATAAGACGTATCAGCAGAATAAGCAAAAGCAAAATTGTGTAGGAATTGTGGCATCAAGGATTTTGTTATTTACAGCAAAGAAAACAAAAGAAACATAGCATGCTGTGTGAGCGACTTCTCAGACATCCTCTCTATGTGGAGAGAGAACAAAGAGCAGAAGTTTGTCAGCCTGACCTCCGCGCCCGCACACACGCGCGCGCACACACACACACAGTGATAAGAAATGGAATCATCCCATCATGTGACCCTCCGCAATAGTGGCAGTGAAAATACTGACAATGCCAATTGTAAGACCATGAATTTGGCCCTGCAGGAGATTGGCAGGCAGTGTAGATCTCTGAGCAGAGGCTCTCCATGCTGACTGTGCAATCATCAGCCTCATAAAAGCAACATGCTTAAGTCTAATTAATGCATGGAGGGGTTAATGACATAGAGTAAGCTGTCCTACCAAGCTTAGCTTGGTTACTTCCCCTCATTTGGGGAGGAAGGTAATGAAGCCTGTTGCTGTACCTCAGTCTACCAGAGAAGCTCAGCTTGTCAAGAGGTGTGAGATGGCTGCTCCAAGCTCAGACCACAGGGCTCTAACAAGCCCCGCCCCCTTTTTCAGTTTTCATTTTTTATCAAGTTTCATTATGACTTTTCACAGTACAATAAAAAGCAAACTATTCTAAACAGAAAATAATAAAAAAGACAGAAAGAAGGGGAGAAAAGAAAAAGAGCTGGAAGAATAAAAGAGAGGTTCTTCAATTATTATTAAATATAAACTTTGGAAGAAAAATGGAAGATTGTATTTTAAAGGTCTAAGAGCCTATATTTCCATGCTTTACTTTGCTACTTATTTTGTGATTTTAAACACTCCTAAAGACCACTCCAGCAGCTTCATATGGATACTAAATAACATTGAGGATTTTAAAAAGTGCCCTGTGTTACTGCCTGGGGGCTGAAAAGCACTCTCCCAGTGCTACTCAGTCCTGCAGGTGGGACTGGACCCACTGTAACACAGGGCCCCCACTGCCATTCCATGGAGCTGGTCCAAGAGGATTCTGTGGTCAAGTGGTATCAAAAGCTGCAGAAAGATTGAGAAGCAGGAGCAAGACTGCATCCCCCTATCTGGCTCTCCATAAAAGTCATCCATCAGGATGACCAAGGGTGACTCCGTCCCATGGTCAGGCATGAATGTGGAGCAGACTTGAAAAAGGGAATCTTGTGAAACGTCCTGGATTGGACTTCCGAAACCACTATTTCCATTATGAGGGTCAAAGACCAACAAACCGGGTACACTTTGATGTGACTATACTGTAGAGTTCTGAATCCAATGAAACAAGTTATGTTAGCTGGACAATGTTATGGCATTTAAAAATACGTCCAATGATGCAACAAGACACTCGGCTAACACATAAAAATGGAAGAATTTTACATTTGTCAGCACTGATTCCATATTATAAAAGGAAAATTGGGGATCAATTCTGAATAACTTTAAGGATGCCGCCCTCCTGGTCTTGACTGCTGCCACCACACAAGAGCATCATCATCATCAACAACAACAACAAAACAACAACACTGTGGCATCCATGTTGCCTGTTAATCTCATTAGGGGAACTGGACCATTGTGCAATTATCATAGGATTTTAAAAAAAAGCCACAAAGACTTTGTGTAATGGTGGTAATAATTGTTTTATGATTCATTTAAATCTGTTTGCTAGATGGAAGCAAATGTTTGTGTTGCCATGCCATTGTAATTTACCAGAAAAGAAAGGAAACCAGAGAAACCAGGTTGCAGGCTCAAACTTCGGTGAGTTCAGATGGGTTGCATTCATGTTTGTACTCTGAGCCCATTTTAAATGAGTTCAATATGTCTTTTGTGTGCACAAAAAGAGGCTCAGTAAGGAACTCAGTGGCTGGTTTGGGGAGGCAGGAGAGAAGATTGAAAATTGAAATAAAGGCACTTTGACCTCATGTGCCGCCACTTACAGGGAACTGAAGAGGCGGCCAGGCAGCTGTCTCCGGCTCCTTGGGATACTTCTCTGAAACAGCTCACACCTTACAAAGTGCTCCTCTACAATGTCGTTGTGCGTATTTATTTCAGGGCCAAACTAGACATTTTCGCAATTAATGTGCATGATTTTTGTTTTGTAAACCGTAGGCATAAGAAAGCTTGAGAAGCCTCAGGACATTTGCCAGGGGTGGGGGAAAGATGGGAAATTTAACTTTCTTTCTCTCTCTCTCTCTCTCTCTCTCCCACTGTGCCTAAAAGAATCTCTCCACTTGCACTCCCAAGGAAGCCACTATTGCTGCCAAGTGTGGCTTCCCTTTAAATGTGAACAGCAGCTTCAGAGAGCTGCAGCTTTTTTGCCAGAGCATGGCAGAAAGAGAAAGAGGTATACTTCTCATCGCCACCCCAGCAGTTCACACTCTCCACAGCTGCTATTTACACAACAAGTGTGTGTACAGTAAGGATATTCATGCAATTCTTGCCCATCTAGTTTGGCCCCTTCTTGTGGGCACCTGCCTGAACAGAAGAGCACCATAATGAAATGAAATAGACTCCTAGGTGAGCATGACTTTGCCCACCGCTTCGCTTTTGTCATGACATGGAATCAAATGTCCTCAGATATTTGACAGAAGAAAATTAGTACTAATAGGTATTGACAGGGGGTTTTTCAGGGGGAACACACAAGAACTCTGTTCCTGTACCTCTCAGGTGGGTTCCGGCCCCTCTCAGGTGGGCGCCATTGCCATTCTAAGAGAATGAGGGAGGCGTTCATGGTGAGTTCTGGCACCTCTTTTCTAGAAAAATAGTCCTGGTTAGATAAAAAATCCTCAAGCCAGGGGGCAAGCTCCAGCCTTATCTGTAGGGTGGGTGGGCTTGCCCAGTTTTGTGGGCCATAAGGGAAAGACTGGCAAGTGCAGTGGAGGTTTCCTACCCTTGCCATGGGGCTCTTCCACACTTTCACTTGTCACATCGCTTTTTCCCAAATGGAAAACGACTTGGACCCATGCCAGGAAAGCAGGGGGCGAGTGGAAAACCTTTCAGACCCACAGTTTCTGGGCACAGGACAAGCGAAATTGGATGAGCTCACAGATGTTTTTGTCATCTCCAAATTATCATGTCCCTAAGTACTGTATCTGTTTTATTGTATACAGATGCCATTGTACCTTCATCCAAGACAAAAGTGGATTTGAGAACATTGCTGGGGGAATTTTGTAAAATAAAATAAAAAATCACCTTATGGTGAATTATAGCCAGCTATTCTCTAAATGATGCAAAATGGTGTTTGGGTAAACAGCTCATTGGATAAGTAAGACTTTAAAAATATTTGGGTATCACTTTTCAATAGTCTAAAAGAGTGGTTTTCAACCGTGGCACCTGGGGTGCCTTGAATGATAGTTAGGGGTGCCACGGACAACACTGGCCTCTGCCCCTTTTCCCTTCCCTCCCTCCTCTGATGCCCTTTCGCGTCTCTGCCTCCCAAAGGCTTGTGCGTCTGTTTGTTGCAGCAGCCCTGGCTACAAGCTCCCCTGGTGAATGGTGCCTCTGGCGCTGGCCTGAGGGTGCTGGTTGCCAGCAGCTGAGGCGGCCTTGGAGTAAGCAAGCAAGTAGGTGAGGGAACCCAGCCAGCCTGCCTGCCAGCCCTCGCTGTTGGGAAGTGGGGGCCAGGCAGGGGCCACACGGGCCTTTCTTGTGCTTGCTGTGTGCAGTGCCTGTGAGAGCAGAGTGTCTGGTGCCAAAGGGTGGCCTTTCTGCCTTGCTGTCCCGGGGGTGCCCGCTGCTGCCACTGCTGCTTCCTAAGGTGAGTAAGATGCTGCCAAGGAGATAGGAGAGGAGGCTGAGGGAACACTGCCCCAGGGAGGGTGTTTGTAAAGGGGTGAGGGGCTGCCAGCTCTGTCGGCAAGGGGTGACATAACTGGGCTTCTGAGGCTCAGGGGAGCCGCAAAAGAATGTCGTTAGTCAAAAGGTTGACTCTGGTCTAGAACATGATCAGCTTAAAAAGAATACGTGGTAGAAAGAGTTGTGCAAATTATGAAACTCAAAGCATGTTTCTTCATAATTTTTATGCATGCTGTGCGTGAAAATGTTAAAGCTAAAGTCTTAGCCTAATTGTTTTATGAAATTCAAAATTGGGCTGATGCCAATTTAAGCCCACTAAAGATTGTGCAATCTTAAATTCCTTAGACTTTTTTCCTCTGTACTAGAATGTGTTTCTAATACTGCTTTGTGATTCAGAGCCAGTCTCCCCTCCATTTTTACACATGTCTGGGTCAGGACATTTAACTATTTGCCTCAATTGAATTTAGCTCCTACTGGCTTGGTTGCCTTAGTTCTGCTTAATTTGTATGAAAACAGTTGGATGAAAGCCATTCATTTAAGATTATGCTTTCTTGGCTTTTCACCACAACAGTTACTATGTTTAGGCCTCAGTAAAGCAAAAGTCCTGTTGAGGAAATACCTGTTTGATTTTGAACGTCAGAACAATTTCCCTGTAAAACACCCCACAGTATTTCATAAGAAATGATAGTATGGGTACATGGATTGTGGTTCACATCATGTGCACATCACAAACTAGTAGTGGAAGCACACTGGGTGCTGAGTAAATGGAAGTGTACACACATTCATTGCTTATTATTTTGTTTCTCCTTTCCAATCAAGTTAAGCTGGTGGCAGCCAAGACCACAAAATGTCTAGCAGGGTACCACTGAGATAAGGGTGATGATCCTCTCTGAGTTTTACATAGCATGAATTTTAATTTGATTTGGTAATATTACTTACATTTGCACTTTGTATACACACTGTAAAGGCTGGTAGCTGATGCAAATAAATATACTTCTACCTTTGTTCAGAATTTACTTGGTCTGATTATTTCAGTGCAGCATCCAAGTTGGCTTCAAGAGATTAGCCTTGTTCCAGGTTCCATGAGACGTTTCTTTTTATGGCAACCTGTTACTCCATGAGACTTTTGTTCCCTACCAATATAATGAAGACAATGACATTTCCCCCATGTCTGAACATGTTTGAGTTCGAACTGTGGAACTGCAAAGTTGGAGCCAAAATGCAGTACTGCCAAACAAGGAACAAGAAGGCTAATAGACATTTGATGCCCAGAGAATTCCCCTGATAGGCAGTTTACCTACGGATACTTCCATATAGTGGAGACAGCTGTTCAGGCCAATAATTCTGAAGAAGGCTATGTTATATTTGAAGAATTTTGGGGGGTAACCTCTGCTGGGAGGAAGGTATGGCTGCTCTAAACGCATTCTTCAGCCACACTGCAAACTCTCATGTCCCCCAAGAAACCTTAGGAACTGTAATTCTGTGAGGACTAATGATCTCTGAGATCCAGGCTACATGTTACACTCCCTGCGGAGCGTGGCAGGCTTGCCACCTAGGAACTCTACTTGTTAGACTCCTTAAGGCTCCCCTACCAAGAAGTAGAAGAAATTGGGTGGGGAAAATGAATCTGCCCCCCCTCTCTCCCTCTCATATAAACAGCCTTCATGTGATTTCTTCACCCACACTAATGGTACCACCACATATAATAGTGCAAGCATCTCAGCAACTGAACATAATATTAAAAGGTAGTGCCAGGGTGTGTGGAAATCATGCATTTCATTCTCAAAGAGCAGACAGATCCCCCTCCTTGATCTTTAAGGTCTTATCTCCAATCTACTGATAATTCTAATCTATAGTAATACTAGCAGAGAGAGCCCAGCACTGCCCTAGTATTTTTAGAAACCAAAAACTATTGTGATTTTTAAATTTGTGAGTTTGGATCTATCATCCCCAAAAATAGGTGAAGTCAGTCCAAAGTGACATTTTGTTCCACCATCTTGATTCAAAACAAAGCCCAGGATTCAAACATCAATGAAAACTGCTGCTCCCACCTCGGGAACTCTTGTGCCAAGTTTGACAATGATATATTGAGAGTTGGCTAAATCTATGCCAAAAAATGGGTGAAGTCACGCCACAGTCATGGTTTGGTCTGCCATCTTGAATCAAAATGGTTCCCCACCCCAGGAATCATCATGCTGAGTTTTGCAACATACTGAGAAGTGGTTGGATCCATGCCAAATGAGCAAGTGAAGTCATGCTGCCGATGTCAGGTTTTGGTCCACTGTCTCGATTCAAAGTGACACCTGGCACCCAAATGTCAACACAGACCCTCAACCCCAACTTGGGAACCCCCATACTGAGTTTGGCAATGATATCTCAAGAGGTGGACAATCCTTTGCCCAAAATCAACATAATTCCACCAAAGTGATGTTTCAGTCAACCCTCTTGTTTCAAACATCAACAAAGACCGCCTCTCTCAAAATGGGAACCCAAGTTTTGTGATGGTGATATCTCAGGAGGTGACTAAACCTATAGAAAACAAACAGACAAACCATTTCCCCAAATATGCAATAGACGCTAATTAAGCCATTCACCACGGTAATGGTAGAAACCATAAACCGATGAAACAATGGGATCGTTGGCAGGTGAGCAGAGATAGCTGGGACAGACTGGTGAGCTAGACTGAGGGATGTGGCAGGCAGAGGTCCCCTGCTGCTTCCTCAAGCAGTGCCTGAGCAGTTGGGGTTAAAACGTAACCAAGTATATTCTGTGCCTGATCTCCTTCCCAGATGGAACTGTCTTTCAGGACCAACATAAATAAATCTCATGATTAACTCAATAATTCTGTTGACATAAATGCTGGCAGCTTTTCCTAACAGTAAAATAAACTTAAGTAAGTTCTTCAAATAAACCAGTACAACCAGTACATACTTATGAAGGGGACCCTCTCATAATTTGGTTTCCCCCCCTCTTACATAGATATCATACCACTGTTGAAATGAATGTGAAGACCAATTACTATTCAGGTTAAAAGAAAGGACATTTTCCCTCAAAGATGGAGATGTTCAGGGCTGCCAACAGGCTTCTCTGGACATTGTACAATCCACACTGTATGTGGATTGTGCCCCCCACCTACTCCACTCACAAGAGAGGGCACATATTTGCATAGAATTTGCATAAGCATTGTACCAGTGCTTTTTTTTTCTAAACAAATGTTTAGGGACACTCTCACTTTCCTGCTCATATTGAAATACCGCCCCTCAATGAGGCCAAACTTAGATTCACATAATGTTTAAGGGTATGTGTACCCCTGCGTCCCCCCAGGAAAAAAGCACCACATTATACTATATACTGTACACATTTGTGCCCTCTATTGTAGGAGGCTAAAATAAATTCAGTGACCACACATAAGTAATAATAAATAATAATATTTTTTTATTTATACCCCACCCTCCCCAGCCAGGGCTGGGCTCAGGGCGGCTAACACCAAATATAAATTACAATAAAACATAATGAGGGGGGGGACACAGTTAATTAAAATACAGCTTAAAATGCAGCCTCATTTTAGTAGTAGCCCATAAATCAAGAACATAATGGGAGGAAACATCAGATATTCACCCAAGCCAGCTATCCATGCTGGTCCTACATGGGCCAGCAAAAAAAGCCAAGGGAAAATTTATATACCAAATCCCATATAAGGGGTCAGAGTGAGTCCAAACCGAAGGCCAGGTGGAACAGCTCCGTCTTGCAGGCCCTGCGGAAAGATGTCAAATCCTGCTCACCCTCTTTTGGGGTGGCAGATGCTCCCCCAAGGCCCCAGGGAGGGAATGGCAGCATCGGCTTCCTATCTTGATATGGGGCATGAGCCCCCGCTGCCAACAGGAGCAGGATCCTAGCCTGCACCCAGGATTGACAAATGGGGTGCAGGCTCAGACATGGGCTGGGCGAGGAAGCCAAGTCAACAGAATGAGGAGGCTTCCATGGGGTCTTCTCCCTGGCCATTTCAACAGCCCACACCTGGGGGTCCACATGCTTCTCCTTTGTTGGGTTCCCCACATCCACCCTTGGTTCAAGCTGCTGGTCGTGCCTTGGATGGAGGGGAGGAAGCGCTGGGGTATCCTGTTAATGGGATCTGGGGGGAGTCGCCATGTCCTCACACCCAGCCGGGGGCCGGGGCCAATGACTCCCCCCCCCAGATGGCAGTCCCTGTGGGGGGTCACCCTATTTGATGTAAGTCTTAGGACCCCCTGTCCGGATTTACCTATGCATCACTTCCGGCAGTTGGGCTGGAAGTGTTTAATTGCCCCCTGCCCAAGCCAAACCTCTTTCATCTGTATTCAATAAAGTTGTGACCTGCTTTGATCCAAACCAATCTCAGTGGTCTTTTAATTCTCTGGGGTTGGGGACTGGGGAGCACGATGCCTGGACCTGCAAGTCTGAATGACAGAAAGCTTTCCCCATAAATGTATTTTCATATTAGAAAAGGCTTAACCTGTTGGGTTTATGGCTCCTGCACAGCTGTAAAAGGCACGACACCAACCCTAAACCATGCAAAAACCTCAAGTTTCATGAGTTGTAAACCAGTTAGGTTACTGTAGGCATTTTGATCTGAGACTAGTAATACTACATTCAGTGCAAGATCAAGTGTGCTGTCAGATTAAAATAAAAATTCAAGATTTACAGCAGCCTTGCTCAGATGCTCATGTCAAAAAGCATGCAGTGTGTTTATTTATTGTGGATATTTATTAATTTTTCATCACAGGTCAGACCATCACCTTTTTTTGACATGAGAGAAGAAAAGTCTTCTCTGGCACAAGGAATAAATTTGTATACACACTTTGATCCCTTTCTGCTTTCTTTTTTAAAAGTTTGTTTTAGCCACATCCTTTTCACTGAACCACTTGGCTAAAGATGCTTTAAATTATGGAGCGCTTGGTATGCCCTGCCTTCCTCCCTTCCGCTCCCCTCTCACCTGCCTGCAAGGCCTCAAGCTAGTCAGATAGCTTTATTTTGAAAACAGAAGAATGGCACAAATGAAAATATTTTTTAATTTGATTTATTCAGATATACTGTAAAGCTTCTAACATGTCTTACAAAAAACAGCAAGAAGCAAATGGATGTCATACAACATTTCAGAAGCCATACTCAGCACGTCTCACTGGTCAAATTTTCAAACAATGGGCCAATTTTCCAATAATTGATAAAAAGTGACCATTTCTGCACTAGGAGCTAAAAAAATTATGCTCCCCAAATGTATTTTGCAAATAAAAAATTGTAGTATTTGGAGCAAAGCTTCACTTTACACAAACATGGGACTTAATAGTGTTGCTTTCTGACAGACTGAAATCTTGTTGTAATCCTTAAAAGCAGCCCTAAAATGTAGGCCAGTATTCCTCTGTTGGGCAATCCCTAGGAGAATTTTAATATGGTCGTAATAAAAACCCCAGAACAAAACAAGTACAGTGGTCCCTCGGTTTACGAACTTAATCCATTCCTGAAGTCCGTTCTTAAATCAAATCCGTTCTTAAACCAAAGCACGCTTTCCCTAATGAAGCCTCTCGCTGCCGGTGCCCTTCCACCGTTCGGCTTCCATTCATAGAGATGAAAAGTTCGCAAACCAGAACACTACTTTTGTGTGTGTGTGTGTGTGTGTGTGTGTGTGTGGAGTTTGTAAACCGAATAGTTCGTTAACAGGGCCCAGTGTACCACTGTAATACATATTATGTCCAAGTGAAGGCAATAATATCCATGCAGACAGGATGGTGATTGCCATAGTAGATATTATATCTTGTTAAACCTTGTAGATCTTAATGCAATCAATATCTGATACTGTTTACTTTGCTCTCTTTGACATGATAAAATGAGACTCTGAATAGGTATTATCTTTTCTGAACAGGAGATCCCAAAGGGCCATCATGGACTGTTGCCTGCCACTTGTGGCACAGTTTGTGACTGAGAGATTGGGGAGATGGGACAAAGAGGCCCTTGCTCAAGTTTGGGTCCCGTCCCCCCTGCGCCCCAGCAGGTACCCTCTAGGTCATACTGAGAACTCTGGTTCCATGGAATCCAACTTGCAGCCCTGTTCTGTTTCTACATGCTTTCTAAAGTTATCATTTATGCAAAGAAGCAAAGATAGAATACAGACCAGTGCCACGCAGCAGGACACAGTGTTGCTGTTGTTTTTTAGCAGACTAGGCAGCCGTTTCCAGCTTCCTTCTCTGGATTGCTTAGAGCTCCTTCTGGCTTCCAGATGTACAATACCAGCCCCCCTCCCTTCTTTCTACTATTTTCAACACAGGCTTTGATCTTTCTCATCTGTGACAGTAGCTGTGGGGGGTGAGGCAACAAAATGCCTCCTAGGTGCTGTGAAGTAAAGTGGCTGGTTTTCAGCCATGCATAACCAGAACCCAACTTCATCTGCAATGAATCCAGAAGCCCCAGCTTACAAAGGTTGTTGTTTTTTCTCACCTTTTCAATATTTGCAGCAGTTGCTAAGGACCTTACAGACAATCACATCATAGTCATAGTCATCATTTGCATCATGATCCTATAATTGCACAGATTTGTTACATGGAAATCAGATGTCTGCCTGTTAAACTATTCTTCCAATGTGAATTCATTGCATTTTGCCAGCATTCAATTTGCACTCTTTTTGGCTCCCGGAAATATGCACTGTTGTTTTTTTCAGCTAGTGGTTTGGTTCAACATTATGGTATGCCGTAGTTAAATGACCTATGGTTTGCTAGGAATGAGCTAGTGTGCTGGTGCACAGCACTGCTCCTCACATTGCACTTGCCCCCTCCTCCCTGCACCAGGAGGAAACAAACCAGATGCTGGCTTAACCTGAAGTGAGATTTCTCTTCAAACAAACCAGGAGGACAAGCCAAGCATGAAACAGGGTGTTTGTAGTATTTTGTTTCTGAGCTCTGGTCAAGCAGAAAACTCACCCAGCCCTCTAACTATCCTCATTTCTACTGTCTGCTCTCTGATGGGCACTTTCCTGGGCACAGGCACCAGCTCTATGGGGCTCTAGTCCCTTCGCCCCCTAATAAAATATTTAGGGAGACTGGGACTCCACTATATTTTCTGCAAGTTCTTACTGCCCTTCTTCCCTTGGGCAGCCAACACGCCCCCCCCCCAGACAGGGTGGGGTGGGAGATGGAAGGGGAGACCTGCGCCCAGTGGTGTGTAGTGGAGGAAGGCACATTATACAGAAGTGCAGGAAGGGGAGAGAATCGGGATTCAATATGAGCTTAACAGAACTGGGCCCAAAATAACAAAATGTATTTCTATAGGGACAAATGTAAGGTTCTGCGCTTAGGCAGGAAGAGTCAGCTGCACCAATATAAGATAGGGGATACCGGGCTTGTGAAAAGGATCTAGGGCAGGGGTCAGCAAACTGTTTCAGCAGGGGGCTGGTCCACTGTCCCTCAGACTTTGTGGGGGGCCGGACTATATTTTTTTTGGGGGGGGGGGACGAACGAATTCCTATGCCCCACAAATAACCCAGAGATGCATTTTATATAAAAGCACACATTCTACTCATGTAAAAACACCAGACAGGCCCCACAAATAACCCAGAGATGCATTTTAAATAAAAGGGCACATTCTACTCATGGAAAAACATGCTGATTCACGGACCATCCGCGGGCCGGATTGAGAAGGTGATTGGACCAGATCTGGCCCCCGGGCCTTAGTTTGCCTACCCATGATCTAGGGGTCTTAGTAGACCACAAGCTTAACATGAGACAACAGACTTCCAGTGCTTCCTGCCTTAATGGGTGCAGCTCCCACATTAGCGGAGATCGTTAGCGAAGATAAACAAGGATGATTTGAGAGTAGTTGTCCTTGCAAGTTCCCCCCAGGGCCCGGGGGAGTGAGCTTCATCCACAGATCATCTTGATACCTGGAATACACGAGGCAGGAAGACACTGGGTGCCAAAGCACTTTGCCTGTCGGTAACCCCCCAAGGGAGCCATTAAGATGCAGAGGCTTCTCTGTTTATTAGGATGAAACTGGCTCTAATTTACAGATGTGTGCAGGGTGGATGGGACAAAATTACATACTGCCAAGTGAATCAGCTACTGAGTTGCAACGTTTCAAACTGGAAAGATGATTTCCTTCATAGAAAAATACAGTATGTGAGCAGGGAGGGGAGCCTTTACCCTTTCTTTATATATCCCATGTTTGCTACTTAAATGATTCGGCAAACCTCCCCCTGAATGCCAACAAACTGCTAAAAAGCAAGAGGAGAAAAAGAGAACAAGATTATATTTATGGATTAATATGAAAATAGAACTGTGTGAGAACAATGAAATGATTTAAAGCACTGAACTTCCACTTATCGCAATTTGGACTATGGGCTTAGAAGATTGGCCATAGCTCTGGCAGGACACTAGATCGTTAGTGATTTAAAGGTTGGAGGAGAAGGAGAAACTGGAGAATTGCCCAGAGCTATGGCAGGGACACCAGATTACTTCTTATCTATTCTCAAACAAACCAAGATGGCGTGTGACGCAGCTGAAATTAAATGGAAAAAGAGGAAGAGAAAGAGTGAAAAGGCAGGAGTAGAGAAGCTGCATAGGACATGATCAGAACAGGAAAATTGAAGAAACAAATGGGGGAGGGACTTCTCACACAGGGAATTTACAGGATATAGAACTACTTCTGTGGAAATAAAATTTATTAAATGTGTTAATACGAATGGAAGTCAAGAACTCTGCAGCTATTGATAAGAGACTAAGATCAGGACTGAATGTAATTGGATTAATCAAGATTTTGGAAGCAGAAAGAAATAAGAACTTTGTACCCCAAAACCCAGCACATGGGAAATCACACAAATTGTATAATTGGCTTTATAATTGATATATATTTGGGTATGAATTATAATTTGATACTAATAAAATGTGGCTGTTATTGGATTTTAGCAATTGAAAATTAATAAAAATTATTAAAAAATAAAAATAATATGAGACAACAGAGTGGGGCAGCAGCAAAAAAAGCTAATGCTATTTTCAGCTGCATTGACAGAAGTATAGAGTCCCAATCAAGGGAAGTAATAGCACCGCTCTATTTTGCCTTGAAATACTGTGACCAATTCTGGGCACTACGATTTAAGAAGGATGTTGACAAGCTGGAACATGTGCAGAGGAGGGCAACCTAGATGATCAAGGGTTTGGGAAACAGTTGAAGTATCTGGGTATGTTTGGCCTGGAAAAGAGGAGACTGAGGGGAGATACAGTAGCCATCTCTAAATATCTAAAGGGTAAGATGATGCAAGCTTATGTTCTCCTGCACAGGGGAGCAGGAACTGAACCAATGGATTCAAGTTAAAAGAAAGGAGATTCCAACTAAACTTCAGGAATAACGTGCTGACAGTAAGTGTTGTTTGACAGTGGAAAAGACTCCCTTGGGAAGTTGTGGACTCTGCTTCATTGGAGGTTTTTAAGCAAGGGTTGGATGGCCCTCTGTCTTGGACGCATCAGTTGAGATTCCTGCACTGCAGGGGGTTGGACTTGATGACTCTTGGAGTCCCTCCCAACTCTACAATTCTGTGATTCTATGATTCATACTATAGTCCAGCAGTTTATGCAGTTTATGCATATTCTTTTAGTTATGAAGTGCACTTTGGTTGATCATGAAGATGGCTGTTGTCTTCAGATGCCTTGATATTGTCATGGTTCAGGCTTCATGAGAGGGAGCTGTGTCGCGTAGAAACAATGGCCTGAGAATGAGTGCATGAATATTAATAAAATTAATATGGGAAAGAAACACCATGAGGACAAACTTGCAATAAAAACAAACTAACCCTGAGCCAATGTTTGCATTGTTCCACTTTCTCCCCTTGGGGGCAGGGAGGCTGTCCCCCCATGTGCTGCCAAGAAACAGAGCAGCCATAAAATTGCTGATACTCTTTTCAGTTCCCCTTTCAAATAGGCAGCTTTCGCCCCTGCTTCCCTCTCACAAAGCAGGAAATGTTTCAGGTTAAATTAGCGTGGAAGCCTGAAAGCCTGGAATAGGAATCATTCTCTTTGCTGGGCTCTGAAGGGAGAGAGGAGGGGGAAGTCTTCAGGCAGGATTGGGGATGGACATCCCTTGCCAGCCCTTTCCACAAAGACAGGCACATTTTCCCATCCCATATTCTGCTTTAGTGCTTATGAGATTTATCGACAGCCTTGCTATGCCAATTCAGGAGAAGCAAACTAACTGGTTTAGTTGTATGTGAGTACAACATGACGTCTTGCCAACAAAGGTCCGTATAATTAAAGCCATGGTTTTCCCAGTAGTGATGCATGGAAGTGAGAGGTGGACCATCAAGAAGGCCGAAGAATTGATGCTTTTGAATTCTGGTGCTGGAGGAGACTCTTGAGAGTCCCATGGACTGCAAGTATATCAAACCTATCCATTCTGAAGGAAATCAGCCCTGAGTGCTCACTGGAAGGACAGATCGTGAAGTTGAGGCTCCAATACTTTGGCAACCTCATGAGAAGAGAAGACTCCCTGGAAAAGACCCTGATGCTGGGAAAGATTGAGGGCACAAGGAGAAGGGGACGACAGAGGACAAGATGGTTGGACAGTGTTCTCGAAGCTACAAACATGAGCCTGACCAAACTGCGGGAGGCAGTAGAAGACAGGGGTGCCTGGCGTGCTCTGGTCCATGGGGTCACGAAGAGTTGGACACGACTAAACAACAACAACAACAACAACAACAACATGACATTTTTCAAATGTCTGCTTTGCAGAATATCATACTTGATTGTTGGCATTATTTAACTGTAATTTCACAATGCATTGTTTAGAGCACCTGTAGGAAAGTTTTTTGAGGTGTTGATTTTACCCAGGCTGGTGGTGGCCTCCTGCTGCCACTTCATTCTACTTAGTCCCTTGGCTGCTTTCTTCTTATGCTTTCCTAGCTGAACTTTTCAATTGAGGGAGAAGTTAGCAGTCAGCAATAGTTAGACTTTGCTGAATCCAGCTTCTGGGAGCTCTGGACCAAGAGCTTGCAAAAAGGACTTGCAAACTGGGGAGTTTGGGAAGGAGCTTAGCAGGGGAATTTAGCAGCACAAAGTGCTGTCTCAATGGTGTGCATAGGACCATGGGAGTTTCTTAAGGGTGAAATATTGAAGGCCCAAATGCAGACAATTCCAACAAGAAAGAAAAATGGGGGCACCTAAGGAAACCGGTGTGGCTGCAGATAAGCTGAGATTTAAGAAGGGCATGTATATGAAATGGAAGAAAGGGGAAATCACAAAGGAGGAGTACACACAGGTAACCAACAATTGCAGGGGGGAAGTCAGGCTGGCTAAAGCTCAGAATGAGCTTTGTCGTGCAAGAGAGATTAAGAATAACAATAAAGGTTTCTTTGGCTATGTTTGAAACACGAGAAAGATCAAGCAATTGCTACTGGGTGACAAAGAGAAGGCGAAATTGCTCAACACCTACTTTGCCTGTCTTCACCTAAAAGGAAAACAATGCCCAACTGGATGATAACATAATAAATGATATAAGGAGGGAGCTGCAGCCCAATATAGGAAATGGGGTGGTAAGGGAACACCCAGCTACTTTAAATGAATTCCTATCTCCAGGGCCTGATAAGCTACACCAAAGGGTACAAAAGGATCTTGTGGATGTAATCTCAGAGCCTCTGTCTATAATCTTTGAGAATTATCGGAGAACAGGAAAGGTCACTGCAGACTGACAATGGGCAAATGTTGTCCCCATCTTTAAAAAAGGGGGGGACCCAGGTAACTACTGACCAGTGAGCTTGACCTCAATATCAGGAAAGGTCCCAGAACAGATAATTCATCAGTCAGTCAGTGAGCACTTAGGAAAGGATGCTGTGATTACCAAGATGGGTTTCTCAAAAACAGGCCATGTCAGAAGAATCTCATTTCTTTTTTTGATGGAGTTACAAGTTTGGTAAATCAGGGAAATGCTGCGGACATAGTGTATCTTGACTTCAGTAAGGCATTTGACAAAGTCCCCCCTGTGAGGAAGCTGGTAAAATGTGGGTTTATCAAGGTTGACTGACTTATGACAAGTGGGGTGCTGCAATGTTCATTCCTGGGCCCATTGTTCTTCAACATTTTCATAAACGACTTAGATGAAGGAATTGAGGGGATGCTCATCAAATTTGCAGATGACACCAAACTGGGAGGGGTAGCTAATTCAGTAGAAGACAGAATCAGAATTCAAAATGACTTTAACAGATCGGAGAACGGGGCCCAAGCTAACAAAATGTATTTCAATCGGGACAAATGTAAGGTTCTGCACTTAGGCAGGAAGAACCAGATGCACAAATATAGGATTGGGGACACCTGGCTTACTAGCAGTACATGTGAAAAGAATCTAGGGAGTCTTAGTGGACCACAAGCTTAACATGAGTCAACAGTGTGATGCAGCAACAAAATAAGCTAAGGTAATACTATTCTAAGGATGCGGGTGGTGTCGTGGGTTAAACCACAGAGCCTAGGACTTGCCGATCAGAAGGCTGGCGGTCTGAATCCCCACGACGGGGTGAGCTCCCATTGTTCGGTCCCAGCTCCTCCCAACCTAGCAGTTTGAAAGCACACAGTGCAAGTAGATAAATAGGTACCGCTCTGGCAGGAAGGTAAATGGCATTTCTGTACACTGCTCTGGTTTCACCAGAAGCGGCTTAGTTATGCTGGCCACATACCCCTAAAACACTGTCTGCGGAAGCGGACCAACGTCAACTTCCTCTGCCTGTAAAGCGAGATGAGCGCCGCAACCCCAGAGACGTTCGTGACTGGACTTAACAGAAGTATAGTGTTCAGATTAAGGGAATAGTCCCACTCTATTCTGCCTTGGTCAGACCACATCTGGAATACTGTACCCAATTCTGGGCATCGCAATTTAAGAAGAATGTTGACAAGCTGAAACATGTGCAGAGGAAGGTTACCAAGGTGATCAAGGGTCTGGAAACCAAGCTTTATGAGGAATGGTTTTCTTTATACAGAGGAGTTGCCATATTGGGCAAAATTTCGTTTTGCTTAAAGGGGTAGAGCAAAGGGGGAGGTGTGTGGTTTGAGGGAAGGGCCAGGAGATCAACTGATGGTCTTTGCCCAAGGACCCCCAGAAAGCTGGAGCAAGCCCTATGTGGGATAATAGCAGCCGGGGTAGTGGTGGTTAAGACTGGGGAAGTGGTGTGGAGATGAAAGAGTTAAACCATCCTTTTCTCAGCATTGCTCCCCTGCTCTAATTTAGGGGTCCCACAGCTGCTTTTATGTTAAATCTAAAACAACAGGAGGTTTGTTGAGTGGCCTCCTGCGTCTTCTTGCTTCCTTTGGCCATCAGAGCCATATAGTATTTAGAAAACAAATCTAAAGAGACTTCCACCCTGTCAAGATTTTGTCCACATGTTCCATTCAGCAACCAAGCTGAGCACCAAACCTGTTTAGTTTTTTTGTTCTTTTAGCTGAGATGACTGGAGAAAAAGGCAGGTGGGTAAGTAAAGGAGACATTCTCTTAAGCAAAGGGCAGCTGGGGAACGGTTACAGCAACCTGGGATAAGCAAATGCATTATAAAACACCCAATTCTCTAGTTAGTATAAAGGCCTATAAAATTCCAGCCCTGCTGCTGCACATGATGTGGAGAGAGACCAGTGCTATTAAAAAACAAAAACACCTTTCCTCTCAGGCGGTTCAATTTGGCCCCCTTATCAGCACCATTTGAACTTTCCAAGGCCTAACTAACACCTCTATAAAAGAACAATTGCAGTTGCATTACAGAGATTAATTCTTTGAAAAGGAAAGAACAGAGCTTTCCAAATTTTTCGTGTTGGTGTCACATTTTAGACATGCATCATTTAATGACACAGTAATTCAGTTTTACTAGCAAACCGGCAGAGGACGAGATGGTGGGACAGTGTTCTCAAAGCTACCAGCATGAGTTTGACCAAACTGTGGGAGACAGTGGATGACAGGAGGGCCTGGCGTGCTCTGGTCCAGGGGGTCACGAAGAGTCAGTCACAACTAAATGACTAAACAACAACAAAGCAAACCGGAGGTTAAACTAACTCCTTTCGAGCCTTGGGAGGAGCGTTTCTGTGACACACCTGCAGACTGCAGCCGACACAACATACAAAGCTCTGGGAAATAACAGAATCCAAAAGATCTGCACCCAAAAGAAGGGAAAGCTGTGGTGACTTGGCATGGGCCAGGGAAGGCAAGAGGAGAGAGAGGGCACCAGGGCAGAAGCAGCTAGAGACAGTGTAAGTTCTGGTAAGATATTAATTTTAACAATTACCTTTTTATAGGGAGTTTTTTTAAATAGCAAATTTCCCAACTGCCAAATTCTCCATCAGACACTCCACACTAAGAAGCAAACCAAGCAAACCAAATGAACACAAAGCATGCATTGCTCCTTGCTATTGTCCTGTATCAGTGGCCGTTTTCTCCACAGGAGCCAGTTGTTCTCATCTATTATACAAAAGCTGGCAGGACAATCCCATGGCCCTCGCACCAATGTAAATGTCAGTTCGGTAACACTTGCACCAGTGTGAGGGGCCCAGTGCATGTCTTCCTGCTGACTCATCCAACTTATGCTGCCTAACTTGGTGCCTCTCAGAGCAGGGGGCTTCTACAGTTTTCGCCAAGATGAGATGGGCTTCCAAGCACAGCTCCGCTAGCCTTTCACTGCACGCCACAATCCACAGGGCCTGCAGTCCAGACTTCCAGTGCTGACTGGTGTTAGCCGACAGAGGAAGCAGAACAACTCAGGACACCATGTGGTACTTTTATTTAGGTTTTGTGGGCTCAGGGGTGAGGGGCCAAAAAAAATGAAATAAAGCAGGATAACCCCTCCCCAACCCCTGTTCCTGACTCAAAGCATCCTTGCTCAGCGTCAGACACAGACCTTGACTTGTGCTTCTTCTAACCAGCAAGGAACTCAAAAAAAAACAACTGTATCTAGCAGCTAAAACAGTTCTCATCTGCCCTTGTCTTCCTTGCTCAGCCCTTCCACAGAATTTAGCCTTGGTTGGCTCAGCTGAGTAATTCAGTGCTAGCAAGGCTGAATTATCTCTCTTGTGTAAAATTTATTTAAACAAGTAAATAAACTGGGTGTATTTCTGTTTTCCTCAGGGTGGGGAGCTTCACTGCAAGGTGAAAGCCAGGCCCCTTTTCGCCTTGCCTTCAGGAGCTGCATAAAAGGTCAGGTCCTATGGCAGGAAGACCAACCCAGACACAGAGGACTGAGTGGGCGAGGGTGGCAGACTGCTGCCACCCACCGAAGAGTCTCTTCCACTAGAAGAGGGAGATCCTATGGTTGTTCCAAACAGTTCAGAAGCCTTTCTTGTCCCATGTTATCCAAATCTGCATTGTGGCTGCTCTACACAGGTGGTGACAAGAAAGAGCCTTGGCAAGGGTGGCCCCATGTCAGCACGGAGTCCCATCAGCACATCTACTTCCAACGCGTATGGTAATTTTTCAGTGGTTGGGGTCTCTGACAGGAGACACTTCAGCATTATAGATCTCTCTTAGCTGTTGATGGTGAAAACTGTTTTCATAAAGGTGGATTCAGGGGAGGAGATGATGTGGAAACGGCCAAAACTGATGAAGAAAAAATAGAAAACAGAGTTTTAGTAATGCATAAGGAGGAGTGTAGTATTGAAGCAAATTGACAGAATAGAGAGCAAGCCCTGCTTCAAATGAGATTTGAAATGAAAGAATCTTCCATATTATGCATATACAAATAATGAGGCAAAATTCACTTTCAGAATGGAAAACATTTTTTTAAATCATTGCACATAATTGCTGGAAACAAGTGAAATCAAAAGCATTAACAGTGCGACTAAATTTACTCTCTCACTGAAAAATCAATGAGAAATTAAAAGTTGTGAAACTTTCAGGAGATAAATTGAACTAACAGAAGTAAAACCTCAATAACTGTGAAACCTATGAAGATTTTGCCTCCTTGTCTTCCTCACGATGTCCAGCCATGTGCATAAAACATCACATGAACGATGGACGGACCGAAAGAGAGGCTTCATGAAGCTATCTGGATCTCCAGGTGGAATGAGACTGAGTTCTCCAAACACCAGTGGAAGTTGCTAGAAGGGTTGAGAACCCCAAGCGCTTCTCATGCTTCTCTTATATCTCGGTCTTCTGAGATATCCCCCCCACCAAGCAGAAGCCTGTGCTGTGACTCAAGCTAAAATGAGGAGGGGTCAGCTGGATCCCTCAGACCACTAGTACTGGAGGCAGAGGGAGAAGCCTCAAGACTGGACCATGCCTGACCCACAGATTGAGCTCATCAGATCAGGATCTCTTGAGACAGAACCTCCTGATTTGGGACTTCTGGCATCTGTACTCTCAAAGCCTCATTATCCTGCTGAATAACTACCTCCCTCCATGCCAGGCTGAGCTTTTTTTCAGCTGGAACTCACCAGAACTCGGTTTCAGCCCCTCTCAAGTGGGCAGCCTTGCCATTCTAAGAGAACGAGGGAGGCGTTCGTTGTGAGTTCCTGCACCCCAGGCACCCCACCCCAATTGGCCCATCAAGTTCTAGCTTCCAAGGAAGAGGTTGTGTCACAGTTAAAAACATCTTGTATACTAATAAGTATTGGCACCTGGGCCAATTTGTGTTTGGCAGTCTAGTAAGTTAATATTTGCGGTGGCATTTATGCTTATGGTATATTCATACAGCGGAACAGACTCCCTTGGGATTATTATTATTATTATTATTATTTATTTTATTTATACCCCTGGTTTCCCCAGCCACTCTTGGCGCCTCCCAACAGAATATTAAAAACACAATACAGCATTAAACATTAAAAACTTCGCTAAACAGGGCTGCCTTCTAATGTTTTTTAAAAGTCAGATAGTTGTTTATTTCCTTGACATTTGATGGGAGGGCTTTCCACAAGGAGGGCGCCACCACCGAGAAGGCCCTCTGCCTGCTTCCCTGTAACCTCACTTCTTGTAATGAGGGAACCGCCAGAAGGCCCTCAGAGCTGGACCTCAGTGTCTGGGCTGAACGATGGGGGTGGAGACGCTCCTTCAGGTATACTGGCTGTTTGGGGCTTTAGAGGTCAGCACCAACACTTTGAAGTGCGCTTGGAAACTTACTAGGAGGTGGTGGACTCTCCTTCCTTGGAGGTTTTTAAGCAGAGGTTGGATGGCCTTCTGTCATGGCTGCTTGAGTTCAGATTCCTGCATTGCAGGGGGTGGACTGGATGACCCTTGGGGGTCCCTTCCATCTCTACAGTTCTATGATTCCATGTTGTAAGCCGCCTTAAGCCTGGTTTGAACTGTGGAAAGGCGGCATACAAATCAAATGATGCACGTAAAAAGAGACGGATGTGGGTGGAGCATAGGTTGCGGCGACACACCCACTCTGGCAACTTTTGCTCAGGGTTCAGATTTACTTTTTCATGTACACAAATGTGAGTCAGTAACTGTATATTACAACGTAAAATAATTGTTTCTTTTTGGAATACTTGCAATTAGATATAGATTACTCATTCAATTTATTTGAGTTTTATTTTTCTGTGGTGGTAATCTGGCAACAAATAACACAAAAAAAGATTGCCCCTTCTTTTCCCGTGAACTGGAAAAATGGCAACTTAGCTGACATTACCCAACTCATACAAGCAGGCTGTTGGTTTGAGAAGGGTTCCCTCCCCATCATTTATTTGAGCACATTGACCATCAGTGTTTTGTCAGAACTGATCCTCAGTGAGAAAATGATTTAGGAGTGCATTGAAGTTGTACTGAAATGGTTAGCTAGTTGTGGGAATGTGGCCATTGTTGTTTCAGGGAAATCTTTATTTGATGCGCATGAAGTTGCGCATCAGTGCTAGGAGAGGCTTCCAGAAGGCTTCCAATTTACTCCATCTGATGAGGAAGAGCTGTCAGTAACGTCTCAGGGCAGCGCTCACAAGACTTCCACTAATTGCCTTTGAAATGTAGCCTTACCTTTCACCTGGAATTCTAATTTATGGTCTGTATGGCATTAGCAAAGAAAATAAAAGATTTCCACCCTGGAAAAGGTGACAATTGACTGTCTGTTTCTGGGGGCTTTTCTCCACTAAAATAATTCCTCATTCTGTTGTAATGCAATAGTAACTTGCCAGACCTTCTAATGACTAGTGCTGTTTATTCCAAAAACAGTATGGCTTTTCCATTTATAATTCAAAAACCAGAGGGCACAACTTTCCTACGGTGCAATCACACCGCTTGATGTTGAGCCAGGTTCACAGGATGAAAATAAAAGCAAGTGGGTCCCAAAGGAAACCAGTGGGGGGAGGGGGGAGGCTCTGCAAGCCGGCCAGAACCCATGAAAAGTTAAGTGGTGATGGTCACAGAGCAATAAGCTCCACTGCTCCAAGAATCTCAAACTGAAATAAGTTTCTGGCCCTCATGGTTCCCAAGATCTCTGGTAAAATGCTGTGGCAAAAGATTTTTGATGGTTGGAAACAAAAAGAGGCACATGCAGAAAAGCCCAGGTCCAGCAAAAACAAGGCCTGGATTACATGCCTAGTTAAAATAAGACTAGAGCTCAGCATTCACACACCCCTTGATAATGAATAAAGGGCATGTTATAACCTTTCTGTTCTTTCAACAACCCTTTAGAATAAGCCAATATTTTGGGGGGGGGGGTTGGTTTGCAAAGTTTATTATTATTATTTCATTTTATAATGTATGTAAACAGAGATAGCAATTTCATGAACAAGTTGCCTCCCCTCACCCATGACTTCCACCCAAGCGATACACAGGACAACATAGCTATTGGGTCAAATCAGGCCACAACTTTATTGATGACAGATGCAATGGTCTTTGGAAAGGCATTGGGTACGGCCACATGACCTCCAGCCTGCCTGTTAGGGGTCAACCTGAGGCCAAGGGTTGCCGCCCTGAGGAGCACTATGGTCCCCGCTTGGGATTCTGGACAGAAGCAACTACTTCTGGACCCCCTTAGGACTGGGAGGCAAAGGCTACAGTCTCCTCTCCACCAAAGACCAGGTCCAGCAATGATCAACAATGAGATCCCACAAGCAACCAAGGGAGGAGCTGGACACCAGCAGTGTTCCTGAGGTGGACTGAAGTGAGGGATGAGTGCCTAATCCAAGCTGCCCCAAGGATGGAGCCAGCAGAGAGGCTTGCCTGCCATTGGCCAGTCAGCCAGCAGCCTTTGATCCACTTCCCAGATCAGCACAAAGCCCACTTGTGCTGGGCCTGGGGGAAATCCCCATCCCTTGCCAGGTCATGGTGGGGAGAGAGGCCCTGCCATGCAGTGCTACCTGACCAGTAAAGGTAAGCATAATGATAAAGACAAAAATGGAAACCAAAACTATAAAATAGGCATGCAGAATGAATAGTTGCACATGACTTAAAATGAAGTCCAAGTAGAGACTATCAGATCATCAAGTAGAATTCCAGATTTGCCCGGCTTTTGACGAGGGTTGACTTGAAAATGAAGGTTTTGCTGTATATGTCATAAAGTAATGCCAAATCATATTAAAACTGTCTGGAGGTTCTAGTCCTTGCTGAAATCTCAAATTATACATTATTTTCTCCATTACAGCTATATTCCAGAGTGAGTGGTACCAAGCGTTCAGTGTAAGATTTTGGGCTGTTTAGCATTGAGTTGCACTTCCAGTTTGTGCTTCCTTTATCATATAGAAGACCAATTCTATTGGTATCATAAAAAATGTCCAGTAACATTAATTTTGGACAACAAACAATAGTTTCCCTAGTAGTATTTCACTCCCTTCAAGTGTCCCAGTTTTCTAGGGACAGTCCTGGAATTACAGAAGCCATCCTGGTTTCTGAATTGATCCTGGAATGTCCTGCTTTTCCCTTTTCCTCGCCTCCATGTCTCAGAGAACAATTAAAAGTGGGGGTGGTAGCTGCAAAAAAGAGAGTCCTGTTTATACCGAAAAGAAGATTGTTGCACCAAGTGAAGGAAAAGGTGAAGCTAGCAAGCAAAGCCCTTCCTATAATTTTGAAGGAAAAGTTCACCAATCCACTTTAAATTCTTTATTTGCAATGCTTTCACAATCAGCCACTTTTAGGAAACACAGGGAGCCTTGATTTCTTTATTGTAAGTTGAGCCTTCCACTGTCTACTCACAAGTAAGTCCCGCTATATTCAATGGCGCTGAAACCTGGGTGAAGACTGGGCAGCCTCACACTGCAATCCAAAGTGTGTTTACTCAGAACTAAGTCCCACTGAGTTCAATAGGATTTACTGTCTGGTGTGTTCCTGATCATTCTCATGGTTACTACTGGTACTACTACTACTACTACTATTACTACTACTAACAACAACAACCATTTCCCACCTTTTTCCCTGTCAGGGACTCAAGGCAGCTTAGAGCTACAAGTTTATTTCATTGTTGTACACGATCCCTTTCCTCGCACATTTTTTCTTTGCAACAATTCTGCAAGGTAGGTTCAGCGGAGAGGCTGTAATTGGCTCCAAGTGACCCATGTAGATGTGTCTATGGCGTCTGTGTATGTGGGAGATCAAACACGGGAGAAGCGTCCTGGTATAGAAAGAGACAGCCCTATTTTCATCAAAGAAATGTTGGTGGGTATGATACTTATCATCTTTGTCAAAATTAAATTCCAAAAATCTCGCACCAACTAACATTCCCACCGTAAAAGATAATACGTACCAAGTTTATTGTAACCCCTCCAACAATTAGGTGATATAGAATATTTTTTTTGACATTTGCAAAGGGGTGCGTTACCATCTGTGCAATAATTTCCTCATTTTTAAAAGGGGTTCCATAGATCCATGAGTTACATTGAGCAATATAGAGTACAATTTAGAATCTAATCCTTTTGCCCCTCTGCATTTAATAAATTTTCTAATTGTGTTAAGGGTTTCAGAGCTTGTGTTTTTACATGTTGTTTGATTAAAATAGATTCAGTTACTGTTAAGATTTGACAAAGGTATTTTTATTTGGTTAATAGATATAGGTTGATTATAGCTATACAAATCTCATTATGTATATAATCCTATGGATTCCCAATGTTCAAATTGCTTCTCTCTCCCTTTGCTGGGTGGTGTGATATTGGGATTAATGAAATAATAGGTGTAAGTTTAGGTTGCCAGATTTTCTATACCCTAATAGTACAATTAGTAAATGGATTTGTTACAGTGTTCAATAGATTTGTTTTAAGATTCTTAAATGAATGAGCTCATAGAAAGTTCGGAAAGTTTAGAAAGTTTGATTTCATTGCTGAATGGGAGTGAAAGGAGAGAGAAGAACCCTCCGCAACTGCAGTTTGGAGTTTTAATTATACCAGGTTTAATATTGTCAAGAATGATCCTGAATAATAAATTATTATTATTATAATAATAAATTATTATTATTAATACCCCGCCCATCTGGCTGTTACCCTCTGGGTAGCTTCCAACAAAATATTAATATTAGCTCTGATGAGGCACAGACACTGAAGATAAAGACAATAGCCTGAAAACAGTTGGAGATTGTGAAGAATGGGATGTGTGGGTAAAATGTCCTGGGATTCCCTTATAGTGGTTTTTAGAAAGCATTGATTCGCAACAGCAGCGCACTGAATCAGCAAACTCTGAAGCCCCAGGCAGATGGCCATCCAGTATAAAGGACTGCATGGAGGGAGACCCAGGACTGCATTATCAGCCCACATTCAAGTCCTCATTTGCATAGGAGCCTATACCCAATGCACAGCACATGTAGGATTCTCACATGCAACTTTGGCTTTGCAAAAAGGGAGGGTACAGGTCCTGCATAGAAAACCTATTTATGCAGCCCCTTCTGCAAGCATGATCCCAGTCTGGCCCACACATATTTATTTGTATGTACAATTTCTGTTTACACACTGGGTTTGAGATATCTCTGTCTATATAAGGAAAATAATGATTTCCACCCTCCCTGTGATCCTTCAGTTTTCTCTTTGTGCAATGGCAGTGATCAATGCAGCTGATCAGACTCAAGTCCTGTTAACAGAGAAGAAGTCTGGTGGTAGATTGTAAACCTGTGGTCATGGACTATGGTTGTATCCAACAGTAAGAGGGCATCGGTGGAAGCGCCTTCTGTATGCACAACAAGACTCTCCCTTCCAGCCATCTTCAAATATCTCAAGGGCTGTCACATGAAAGACAGAGCAAGCTTGTTTTCTCCTGCTCTGGAGGACTCGAACCCATGGCTTCAAGTTACAAGAAAGTAGAGTCAGACTAAACATCAGGAAGAACTTTCCAGCGGGAAGAGCTGTTCAACAGTGGAACAGACTCCCTCCGGTGGTGAAAGACTCTCCTTCCTTGGAGGTTTTTAAGCAAATGTTGGATGGCCATCTGGCATGGATGCTTTGGCTGAGATTCCTTCCAACTCTTCTATGATTCCTGCACCCTGTGCATCCACTCTGTGCATCCTCAAAATCTGCTCCAAAGCCTTGGGGTCCTGTTGTAGGAGGAGCTCTGCTTGCACTACACTGGATACAACCAATATTTTAAATATTTTTACAGCACATAGAAAAATGCAGGTGCTTTGTGAATAATAAATACGAATAGCATTAGTAGCCAAAGGTACATATTTTGGACATCAGAAAACGCTGCATTCGCCTTACCTTGAAGATTTTTTGAAGCCAACATGATTTCTTAAACACATACACACAAGATAAAATGCTTCAGAACTGTGGTTACCTCATGCTACTGATGGACAAGGTTTTTAGTATACTTTACACTGTGCTGAAAAGAAACTGGAATAAATTCCACAACAGCTAATCATCAAGACAGCAACAATAATTTACTGGTGATTATTTGAATAGCATGAAAAAATCAGATGAGTGCATTTTAAAACATATCTGTAATTTGTATAGGGAAGGCACGACTGGGAATATGTAGGTTGTTGGAGTTGGCCGTATGGCGAGGGATGAGGTAAGTCTTGGAACCAAAACCATGTAGATTGCGACCCTGAACTACTTTCTGCTGCCTATGACTGCAGAACTCATCCTGAGCCCTCAGAAGAGCAGGACTGCTCACCTGGCCTCCCTCTGGCTGAGTTGCTGCCTCATCCCAGGATGAAGAAGGGTGAGGTGTCTGTGGCAGCCCCGAGGCACAGCCTTGCCACAATGCCTGCTAAATAAATACCTTGAGCTGTTTTTGGAATAACAGCACATGCTTTAAATAAACACATCCACACCACTAAAGACAAATACTGTCTGCACTAAAGCTATAGGACCATGTCCTATCTTTTTCATGATACGTGAAGCACTGTAACACATCAGATCAAATTCACCAGGAAGCAGCTTTGCTAAAACCCAAATTATAGAGAATAATTAACAGAAATAATATCATGAAAATAATTTTATAGCATTAAACAAACACAAACAGTTCTTCCTGTTTTCAATTGCTCACTCTTAAAAAAGCAAAATCCTCATTAAAGGGGGGGAGGAAACAATGAAGGAAGGGAATTGTCCTCTAAAACATCCAAGGAGACCTTACTACTGTTTATGGAGTAAAAAATTTATGATTTGGTCTGGCACTGGAAGAGTATGGATCAGGTGCAGACGACGTTTCCCGAGTGTCCTTCGTACTGCCACGCGGCACAAAGACATCAGACTCCTAGGGCAGCCTGTGATGCAACACACAAGAAAGAGACAAGGAGAGAAAAAGAAACAATTGAATACCACAGCAGACCCACAACTCCTAGTCCCACAAACACCTATGCCTAGTTAATACCTTTAGGCTGCATGCAGAAGTGAGAGGTGCACCCAGCTCCAAGCAGAACTTAGGGCTCATCGCTTTCACCCAGGGAAAACCCACTCTGCAGTGCTGAACTGGAGAGAATGTCAATCGGGCTTCCCGCAAATTGGTGTTTGCTCCGATTCAGCACTAAAGAGTGGGTTTTCCCGGAAAGTGGAGTAGCAAACGCTCAGTCCCCTGCTTTCTAGGCACGAGACAAGTGGGAGTGTGGAAAAGCCATAAGCAGGGAGAGAAAAACTAAGCAGTGACTCTGCAGGAAGGAGCTGGTTGGATATCACTGCTGCTCACAAATCTGAACTACCTGCCGATTTGTTACCAGGCCATATTCAAGGTGGTACTATTAGTATATAAAAAGTCCTCAGTAGCTTAGGTTCAAGTTTACTTGAAAAACCTCCTTACTTTGTATGTGCCTACACAACTGCTTTGATCTGAAGAACTGGCACTTTTACACTTACTTCATAAGGTTTGTTCTGGACTTGCAAGGAATTGATCATTCAGTGCAGCAGTACCTACAGCTGGAACTCCCTACCTATTGATATTAGGCAGGCACCCTAAGGGAGCAGGTAGCGCTGTGGTCTAAACCACCAAGCCTCTTGGGCTTGCTGATCAGAAGGTTGGCAGTTTGAATCCGCACGATGGGGTGAGCTCCTGTTGCTCTGTCCCAGCTCCTGCCAAGCTAGCAGCTCAAAAGCACACCACTGCAAGTAGATAAATAGGTACTGCTGTGGTGGGAAGGTAAACAGTGTTTCTGTGTGCTCTGGTTTAGTCCTGCTGGCCACATGACACGGAAAGCTGTCTGTTCCCAGGCCCAACTCAAAGGGCTGGTTCTTACTTGTAAAGACTAAAACAGGTTTTATTGTAGTTGTATCTGTACTGAGCAGAGCTTTTTTTCAGCTGGAACTCACCAGAACTCAGTTCTGGCCCCTCTCAGGTGGGCGCCATGGCCATTCTAAGAGAGAGTGAGGGAGGTGTTCACGGTGAGTTCCGGCACTTCTTTTAATAGAAAAATAGCACTGTCCATGCCACACCCACCTCTGCAGTACTGATGAGCTCCTCCTCTGAATTCCATCTTATGAGGAGCCTAGATTTATTTGTTTGTTTACAGTAAACAAACTTTATGCACCAATTGACCATAGTCAAACCTCTAAAACCTTGTTCACAAGGAGTAGGGCTTCCTTGTAGGGAGCCCGGTACTGTAGGTCACACCAAGATTCCTACAGCTTCCTCCCTGCTAACTTGCTGAAAATAGGCAAAAAGATTTCTGTCTCAGTTGGCCTTTGAAAAGGAATTCATTAATTGTTCTGGCTCTAATGTGGATTGTAGCTGTGTTTCTTTTTTGTTTTTACTGTTTTAGTTAAATTATTTTATTTTATGGGTGTTTTATTAGCTTTTTGTTTGTGTGCTGCTTTTGAAATTCATATGGAAAATTCTATATAAATTACTATAATTATTTAAATGAAAATCATATTCAGATACTATTAAATTTCCATGTTATGTATTAAAAACATTTCCCCATTTTCATCAGTTAAAAAATCCCCAATGAAAATTTAAACCAGCTGACAACCCTAATAGAGATACTTTCAGTTCACTACGCACTCCTTTTGCAGGGATAGAATATGAATGCCAAAATAACTTTTTCCACTCACTCCTGGCTTCTTTGAACACCTGCAAGGCTTCTGGGTTCACTTTGATCCTTCCTGTAGCTCCTTCTCCCAGAGTCTCCCATTTCACCAGATTCAAGTTGGCACCAAAGTCAATCAAGAGGTTGACAAAAGCCACATCACACCCATGTCTCAAGACTGCATCCATGACACACACCGCAGAGCCCCTGGAGAAGCCCTGGATGTTGACGGGGCCACAGGAGTTAAAATCTGGGTTGGCTCCCGCTTGCAGAATCAGCCGGAAGCACGGCAGGTTGTGATAGGCTGCGCTAATGTACAACGGGCAGACCACCAGGGAGGTGAGCGGCCGGGAAGATGGGCTGGGGGTCCCCGAGATCAAATGGTGATTTACATCCACATCAGCGCCATACCTGAGGAAAGAAAAATGAAATTCATTTGGAAAGACTATGGCAACCCTGCTTTCATTAAGCTCTTTGGTGGCGGCGAGATGGTTGCTAGGCAAGCTGCAAAATCCTGCCCTGTTGGACTTTATGTGCCTTGGACCAAGCGGGATAGGAATAAAACCTTGTGAAGTCAAGCAGGAGGTGGTCGTCCTCCACCATATTATGAACCTCTAGTGTTAGGTGAGAGCCAGTGGGGTGCAGTGATTTCAGTGTCAGCCTTGGTCCTGGGGAGTCAAGGTTCAACGCTTACTGGTTCAGCTTCACCTACCTTACTGGGCTGCTGTGGGGATTAGAGGAAGAGGAGGAGGAAAACCAAGAATACCACCTTGAGCTCCTTGGAGAAAAAGATAGGAGCTAAATGCAATAAATACATAACTGGTGCAATCCTCAGACAACAGATAAAGACAATTCCAACAAGAAAGAAAAGCACGAGGCACTAAAGAAACTGGTGTGGCTGCATAAAGAGCTTGGAGAAGAAATGGAAGAAAGGGGAAATCACAAAGGAGGAGTATACACGAGTAGCACAGTTGCCCAGGGAAGGTCAGGTGGGTCAAAGCTCAAAATGAGCTCAGGCTTGCAAGAGAGGTTAAAAATACCGTATTTTTTGCACCATAACACTCACTTTTTTCCTCCTAGAAAGTAAGGGGAAATGTCTGTGCGTGTTATGGAGGGAATGCCTACGGGTGGCATGCCTACGGATTTTCCTCCTCTAAAAACTACGTGCGTGTTATGGTCGGGTGCGTGTTATAGAGCGAAAAATACGGTAATAATAAAAGGTTTCTTTGGCTATGTCCAAAGTAAGATGATAATCAAACAAGTGGTAGGTCCTCTGCATGGAGAAGACAGAGAAATGCTACTGGGTGGCAGGGTGAAGGCCTACTTTGCCTTTGCCTTCACCCAAAAGGAAAGCGATGCCCAACCTGGTGATAACAGAATAAATGATGGAAGGAGGGAGCTGCAGCCCAAGATAGGAAAAGAGGTAGTAAGGGAACACCTAGCTACTTTAAATGAACTTAAATCTCCAGGGCCTGAGGAGCTTCACTGAAGGGTACTAAAGGAGTTTGAGGATGTAATCTCAGAGCTTCTATAATCTCCGAAAATTCTTGGAGAACAGTTGAGGTCCCTGCAGACTGCAGGTGGGCACATGCTGTCCCCATCTTCAAAGGGGGGGGGAGAGAGAGAAGATCCAGGTAGCTACCAACCAGTGAGCTTGACATCGATACCTGGAAAGGTCTTAGAAAAGATAATTAAACATTTAGTATGTTAGCACTCAGAAATGCATGCTGTGATTACAAAGACCCAGCATGGGTTTCTCAAAAATAAGTTATGCCAGACAAATCTCTCTTTTTGAACAATAGAGTTAGAAGCTTGGTGGGTCAGTGTGTCTTGATTTCAGTAAGGCTTTTGACAAAGTTCTTCATGATATTGTTGTGAAGAAGCTGGTAAAATGTGGGTTAAATAAGGTAACTGTTAGGTGAATTTGTAACTGGTTGACTGACTGATCCCAAGGAGCGCTCCTTAAAGGTTCCTCATCATCCTGGAAAAACGTGACAAGTGGGGTGCTGCAGGGTTCTGGGCCTGTTGTTGTTCAACGTCTTTATCAACGACTTGGATGAAGGAATTGTGGGGGTGTTCATCAAATTTGCAGATGACACCAAACTGGGAGGGGTAGCTAATTCAGTAGAAGACAGAATCAGAATTCAAAGTGACTTTAACAGATCGGAGAACGGGGCCCAAGCTAACAAAATGTATTTCAATAGGGACAAACAACAGGTTCTACACTTAGAACCAGCTGTACCAATATACGATGGGGGACATCCAGTCAGTAGTACATGTGAAAAGGAGGTCTTAGCAGAACACAAGCTTAACATGAGTTAGCAGTGTGTTGCAGCAGCAAAAAAAAAAAAAGGGTAATGTTATTTTAGGTTACATCTAGAGTAGCATAGATCCTGATCAAGGGAAGTAACAGTCTTATTTTACTCTGCCTTGGTCAGAACACACCTGGAATGCTGTATCCAGTTCTGGTTACCCCAATTTAAGGAGAATATTGACCAGCTGGAACATGTGCAGAGGAGGGTGATCAAGGTGCGCAAGGCTCTGCCAACCAAGTCTGATGAGGAACTGTTGAAGGAGCTGGGTATGTCTAGCCTGCAAAAAAGGAGACTGAGGAGATATGATAGCCTCTTCAAATATCTCAAGGTCTGTCACATGGAGGATGAGCAAGCTTATTTTTTTCTGCAGAGGAGAGTAGGAACTGAACCAGTGGATTCAAGTTACTGAAACATCAGGAAGAACTTTCAGACAGTAAGAGCTGTTTGGCAGTGGAACAGACTCCCACGAGAGGTGGTGGACTCTCCTTCCTTGGAGATTTTTAAGCAGAGGCTGGATGGCCATCTGTCATGGATGCTTTAGCTGAGAATCCTGCATTGCAGGGAGTGGACTAGAGGACCCTTGGAGTCCCTTCCTACTCTACAATTCTACAATTCTCTGACTATAACTGCATCATCAAATGTTGCTCTCGCTTGCTATACTGGCTCCCTGCGCTGTCAGGTTCAGGCTGGGTTTTTCTTTAGCCGTCTGGCCACCTTGCCCTCTTTGCCTCTCACTGCACTGACAATTCCTGTCTCTCCCTCTTCAGTTTCAGAAGCTACAAATTCACATGAGCATCAGGGTGAGGCAAAGAGGCTTTGTTAAATCCCTCTCTAAAGGTAGTGCCAATTAAATCTGCTTTTCACCGCATGTGGTTACAGACAAGAATATATATCTGCCAAGTAGCCAGCTTGCTAGTTGCTAGGATAGCTTTCACATGGCAAGATGGAAACAGAGAGTATTTAGCAATATTCAGAATGTAAACTATGAAAGCCAAGACTCCAGAGATGTGCTGGTGCGAAAGAATTGTGCCGCCCTCTGTGGGAAAACTGGGGGAAAGCCCAGACTGAGCTCTCCCCAACTAAAATGAAGAATCACATATGCTATCCTGACTGTTTTGCGAAGCATAAGATTGAGGTTGTCTAAAATGTGGCCCAATAGAGGAGAGGGATGAGGGGACACAGATTCCTTAAAAGAGCCAGTCCAACAGGACTGCAGAAGCACAGAACCAAAAGTTACTAAAGGTATTCCAGCCGATCTCCTGCCTCAGTTAAGTACAGTTCTCCCCATGCATGGATCACCCCCCTCAATGCCGGCCACAGTATGCCATATCCACAACTTAAGGGAGATTTCGGAAGAATTTAGGTTAAGTGTTGACAAAATCCTTCAGCATTTATTACTGATAAGATCATGAGGTTTGAGATTCTGCCCTGTATTGTACAGTGGTACCTCAGGTTAAGAACTTAATTCGTTCCGGAGATCCGTTCTTAACCAGAAACTTTTCTTAACCTGAAGCACCACTTTAGCTAATGGGGCCTCCCGCTGCCGCTGCGCCGCCGCTGCACGATTTCTGTTCTCATCCTGAAGCAAAGTTCTTAAACCGAGGTACTATTTCTGGGTTAGTGGAGTCTGTAACCTGAAGTGTCTGTAACCTGATGCGTCTGTAACCTGAGGTACCACTGTATTTTGAATCCTTCCTGGGCAACCCAGTCAGATGGGCGGGGTATAAATAATAAAATTATTATTATTATTATTATTATTATTATTATTATTATTATTATTATTATTATTCCTTCCCACTCCCAAAAATAGGTGTGGGCCAGGAGTCAACCTAAAACAAATTCACAGTCATGCAGTGTCTCAGTATTCAGGAAAGAGGCTGCATTAAAAGGCATATTACACCTTTCCTGGCCTTGTTGGAAATGAGTGCAGGGGTCAAGCTGATGCTGTTTTGAAATGGAAAATTGGTGGCTGCAATGTACACACTAACTTTACCTTCTGATATCTGAATATTGACCACAACCATAGAATTCCCACAAGGCAGTCATTGCTAAGTCAATAAAAAAGGCAAAGCACATGAGCAGCTCAGCTTTCAGCAGCAGGAGCTGCAACAGGCCTTGGCTAGAGTCTCTGGGCTGGACTGACACGTCTTCCCTAACTAGAAGTGAGCAATGGCTAAGAGACTGGGCTGTGAGACGGCTGGTGCAATTCTTACTACAGCCATGAACTCACAAGATGGTTTTAGGTAAGCCTCTGCCTTTTGCCTTCAGCTGCCCTACCTCCTATATGCAAATAATAATAACAAAACTAGAGGACTGTTTTAGATCATGCATATTAAGTACTTTGAATATTAGAAGTACTCTATTAATATGAAGTAGTAGTATTACTGTGCTGATCTTCCTCCTCTATCCCATACCGACTCAAGGGGGATAGAGGGGGGAATTGGGGGTGCCACTGAGGTAGCCACATTTTTGGTTGCTTACCGCTTGTCCTGCCTCTTTGGCCCTTTAATGTGACTGTTCCAGTGCTGTCAACTCACACAAACATCAACAGCATTTCCGAACTTGTTGCCTTCTAGAGATCTCCTCATATGACTTTCACTATTGACAGACACAAAGAAGCACACACCTTCAGGAAACCAACCTTTTGTGATAATAACGGTTGGCAGAGTAGAAAAGCATGGAGGGCAGCAGAAAACAGGGAAGGCGGGAAATGGCAGCTCGTCAAATAAATGGCCAAGTATTCGTTTTCTGTTTATTGCTAGACAGATCTCAAAGAGTTGAGCAGGATTTCAAAGCTATCACTGAGAGCAACATGTTTGTTTGAAATGTAAATCCTGCAGACTAGTTGCGCTTGCCAAGGCAAAAGTCACCAGAAGCAGAGCAGTTGTGTTTGGCTCTGCTGTAACCAGGAAGGGGATTCCACTCTAAGCAGAGTCTCCAAATGTCCCTATGAAGTAATTATATGACTTAGGAATAACTTTCCCTTCCCATCCAAACAGTCTAAGAATGAGGTTCTGCTTTCCTAATTATATATTTCCATTCTACCTCCACTCTCTGGTTAATAAGGAAAGGGTGATATTATTCTGTGCCAGGTTTGTGGGGGAAAGTCCTGGTTATGTCTGTATGTAGAACTTACTAGTCTTGGCAGAGCTGGAAAATACCATTTTGAAGAACACATACAATTCCCTGTGAAGTCAGTCAGCACTATCTGCACGCTCAGAGACTAGTCAGGCTACACAAAATCATGGGGTGGCACATGCTCTGCTTACAGTTTTTGTTTTCTGATTTGGCCTTTCAGGAGAGGGAATTCTCCAGAACCCTTTCACATGAGGAGGAGAGAGCCTCCTACTCATGAAAAGGCTGTTCTACCTGACAGAATCCTAGAACTGTGGAGTTGGAAGGGACCCCAGTCATCAAGTCCAACCCCATGAAATGCTGAAATCTTAGCTAAAGAATCCATGACCTCTCATGCCAGAGTGTTGCCCATGAAAAGGCTGAAAAGTGAAACTGAATCTGTAAGATGTTTTCTGATTCTGTAAGAGTGTTTGAAAGGATAAGAACTGCTGTAGAACTTATCAGTTTGAGCAACACTTGCCCAAGTAATTGCAAAACAGTGGTAGTGGCTATTTGCTTTCTGCTCATCCTGGTTTTTCAGCTCCAACTATTTTTGTTTTGCAATTTAATTTTGAAAATATCCAAGAAAGGCCTACTGAATCATGCTGCGAACCTTATTTCTCACCACCCCAAATAAAAAATGGTGTCCCTGTTTCTGAATGGCTGTCAGGAAACGAATCCGATGTGCACCTGGAAAGTTGTATTGCAGTCTAGTTGAGGGATGAGAAGCAGAAGCTCTCCTATTCACTTCTCAGACCTTCTAATATTTCTTTTCCCGCACAGACACATGAAAAGCCATCTTAGATAAACCACATACTCTGTGAATTGGAAATGGGGACACAGGTGTGCTTTCAGTGTAGCTGCATGCATTGCTAAACTAGGGCATGTGTCAGATGGATGGTTTATCATGTACCCAGGTCAAAAATGTTGGAGAGATGTTCTAACATAGGACAGTCCCTTCCCCCCCAAAAGTATATTTACTTAGGTCATAATTCTTAGGGTCAAGCTAGACTGGATGTGGAATTTTGTTTGCTTGCTTTAGCAGCTGGGCATATGTATGTATCTGTATTTTATTGGACGAGTGCATTTTCTGTAGTATGAGTGGCATAATTGATATTTTAAGCTTTCCACAAAGCAATTTAAACTGATTAATAGCTGCATTTCAACTTGACAATCTGGTATTAGCATAGTCATATTGAAAGAGAAATTATTTAATGAGAAGATATTGGCCAGGGTCAGTTAATTTTAAACTTGAAAGCTTTCCAAAGTCTACATTTAATATTGCTGGCTAAGTGTCCTTGCAGCAGAAGTATAAATCTGCACACCATCACCTTACACCAAAAGGGCTCTTGCTTCATAAATTCATATAGATCATGGAGATGCAAGAAACCCTGGATGTGGTTCTGACTTGTGGGTCTGCCACCATCACATGTGGTTTGGCTCACAGAACTGAATGGTTCAGCTGCCTCCACTGCAACATGACACTTCAAACATCAGCTTTTCAGATCTGTATACAGAAAATTTCCATGTGTACACCTAACTAAGTAAAGTGGTGTTTAATTAATGGGTGTTTAAGAATGTGTATCTATCTTATCTATTGTAGGCATCTATCTCCCACCCTTCAACAAGTTTATCAGAAGGCACACCTATTAGAGACTTGGGACTGGTGGTGTGAGTGGCTCTTGAGTACACACTAGGTGGCAATCCCAGGGGTTATTGCTTTGTTTGTTTGTTTGTCTCTGGACATATTTGCCCTAGAATGCCAACTCTTTATCTGCCTTTAGACCCCAGGTTAAGGCAATGTGTTATTGGTGAAGGCTGTAATCTGTCTGGTTCCCATACCAGGGGTTGTTTCTGGCTTTGTTGCTTCTCTCTTTGAATTTTGCTGGCTACAATTTCATTGTAGTGGTGAGACATATTTTTAACCATTTTTGATGTTTTTATGACTCATTCATTACCAGCTGCCTTGAGGGTGGAGAGGTGGGGTCAAAATGGGACTTTTAAGTGTTTAACTTTGGCAAGAGAGAAGATGGAAAACCAGACCTTCAAGAGGGGACATGAAGGTCTTTGACCTGCAATCCCTGTTCCACATGCCAGCCATCAGCATGTGATGTTGCAGCTGCTGGGTGAATAACTCATATATGTTCTTATTCTCAGAATGGTCAGGAAGGGAAGAATAAAAGTGTGCCGTCTTGAGCACGTTTTTGTCAGAATGGTAACACATTAAATTTTGCAGAGAAGAAAAAGAAGTGTAGATATTTGAAAGGATTCTGAATTTCTCCTACCCTAAAAATGGAATTCCCAAGTTTTTCCATTTTCTGAGGACCCTCCCCCAACTCTGCCTATCTTCTCTCATTGACAATTGCTGCCTGTTGGAATTGGACAACTCAGAATCCTTTCCGTAGCAAACATACCCTCTTTGGCTGACCGGCAATTGGCTCCTGGGCAAAGATGAAGCAAAATCACTCTGTACTTACCTGATCAGCTCTCTCAGGATGTCAGTGCTGCCTACCCGGGCAGCATGATACACAGGGGTGCTGCGGTGGTGACGGCTCCCATTGGGATCAGCTCCGGCTTGCAGAAGGATCTGTGCGCATTCCAGATGCCCATTCACAACAGCTACGTACAGGGCAGTTTGCCCTTTCACGTCCACAAGATCAATCTCTGCCCCTTTCTGAATCAGGAAATCCACACAGTTTCCATGTCCTGCCGTGGCAGCAATCCGCAGCGGCGTACAAGGCAGCCAACCACAACACCACACGGATTTCTCATTGATGCGGCTGAAGAAAGCAAAAGCAGCACAAGTAAGTAATCCATGAGCGTGCCTGGATCTTGCCTTGCTTCCCCCTATGAGCATGCACTGTTCTCAGCAAGTGTGGGGCAAAAATTAAGAACAAACACCAACTTTTCTCTCTCTGGATTCTTTCCCTGGATGTCCTATGTTATCCATAGCAACAATTTTCTGACAGCATGGGAATAAAATCACGTCTAAATAGATATATAAGGCACAATCACATGCAGCCTTTGCTAACCTGCCACTCTTCAGTTGTTTTGGACTACGATTCCAATCAGCCCCGTCCAGTATCCATTTGATGCAAACAGTCTGTCACTGACTGCACACATGCACACCCAAACCTACCGTATTTTTTGCTCTATAAGACTCACTTTTTCCCTCCTAAAAAGTAAGGGGAAATGTGTGTGCGTCTTATGGAGCGAGTGCAGGCTGTGCTGCTATCCCAGAAGCCAGAACAGCAAGAGGGATCGCTGCTTTCACTGTGCAGCGATCCCGCTTGTTGTTCTGCCTTCTGAAGTTCAGAATATTTTTTTTCTTGTTTTCCTCCTCCAAAAACTAGGTGTGTCTTATGGTCTGGTGCGTCTTATAGACCGAAAAATACGGTATACGCAACCCCAGCTTAGATACATACACCCAGAATTACGTATGCCTGAATAATTCATAAGGAAGGCTACCCATAATCTGAACTGTACAAAAATGGACAGAACAGATCTGATAGATGGAATAAATGTGCAGATGGAACCTAGAACATACAGAGCCCAGGAGGATGATCAGCAGGAGATCCCTATCTACATACATCCCTTTGAACCCTCAGTGTTCCTCAGTGACTATTTGCATGAGGCTAAAATGTACTCAGGGCTAAAGTGTTTGATTTATCACCTGAGAATCCATGCTCCATTTCAGTAAAATTGAGAGCTACCTTTGGAAGCTCTCTTCCTCCAACAGGTTTTTAATGGTTTGCAAGTCTCCCACATAAGCAGCATCATGCAGCCGGGTGTCCTCACAGTGCTCGATGGGGTGGTCACAGAATTGTTCCTTCAGCCACTCCTTCAGATTGCGACCTGTGCTGGAGAGATTGTTGCTGCTTTAGGTCATAAAACTCAGCAGGAGCTCAGCCCTGACCAGGAGGTTCTGCTATGGTCACTGGAGTAACCCACTGCATTCTCTGTAAAAACCCACTCTTTAAAGCTGAAGCGCAACCAATGGCAATTCAGGTTTTCTGTGAATTGCTGTTTGCTCTGATTCAGCGGTAAAGACGCAGAGCTTTAAAGCACAGACCATGCCTGGAAAGCACAGAGAAGGTCAGGTGGGGCCTGAGATATTTTCAACCTCTTTGAGACCCTGTACAGACTGGCTGTTGCTTTTTCCAGATATTTGAAGGTCATGTGGCAGGACTATTTTGCCCTCAAGTATAAGATGTTCTTTTATAGGTTTTATAAGTTGGGAAGAAAACAGCTAAAACATCAGCAAAACCTATATGACAAGAGACCATTGTGGGACATAGCACTATCCTATCCAAACGTCCGAATAATTATTGTTTACAATCATCCAATATGTCCTGAAAACAAATGCCTTTGCATGCAGCGAATAGGTGTTCGAGCCACTTACCATCACATTTAAAAATATCAAAGATTTGTAAAGTTGCCTAACATGTTTCGTAATATGGCTCCTCCATTATACCCAGCCAAATAGGCATGAGGCAAAATGTCCCCAGATACATTCTGAGCAGTCTCCTTTGCTCAAGGACTCCTTGAGATGTGACCTAGCACAATGCAGGCAAAAGATACTTGTAACATACAAAGTGCTTTGTGATGTTTAGAGCTGTTTCCTAGCTTGGAGCTTCAGAACAAAAGTAAATGAACACAATCATCTGACACTCCTTCCCTACAGGATCAAGATACAAATAAATATGTTCACAAAAACCAATTTTCAGTTGAATTATATTAGCAACTACCTAGAGAAAACAGGGAAACTAACATAATTAGACATCAGCAATCGAGTCCTAATTCTCTCACTGAGATTGTAAACCTATGTTTCGAGTATTTTCCTTCAGGTCATACAGACTGCAATACAAAGACTTATCTATCACCACATCATCTAGAAAACAACACGAAAAATTAGTTTAGTAACTATGTATAAGAACCTGCGATGAAATCTGTTATCAACATTTTCTGGGAATCCCAGGAAGTAAAGCAAACAAGAATTAAGAATAATTGCTTGCTGCATTAAAAGCCACAATCTTCAAACCCATTTGCTAGAATGACTGAGAACAACTGTGCGGCCTGGGAATCCATTAGCAGACAATTACATTTCTTCCCTAAACAAGTCACTGTGATCTGATTAGGTGAAATTAAATTATAATTGCATGTGTAAGATTCAGAGATATTTGCCTGTGAAATATTCTGAAGGTATTCTGTAACATATCCTACTAATAATACAATGTTCTCTCTCTCTCTCTCTCTCTCTCTCTCTCTCGTGTGTGTGTGTGTGTGTGTGTGTCTGTGTGTGTTTGCTGGTGTTATAGAGGAGTGGCTGATGCCTTTTTCAAAAAAGGAAAATATCTGTAGATGCTCAAGACAGTAAAGTGCTTTAAATTTGCTCATGAAAGTTAATCTCAGCAAAGCCCCAGATATACACAGAAAAGCCTGTTTGAAGCATTCAATTCAATCAGACATTCCTTGCTTCCTGTATTTGGGTGAATGCGTGAGGAAGCAGATTCTGTATTCACACTGCTATGTCTCCCAATTTACCCTTTGAATATAAGAGTAAAGAACTGTGCTTATTTATTTATTTATTATTTATTTATTTATTAAATTTGTATCTTTTCTTTCCACCACACTGAACACTACTGCAATGAGGGTAAAACCCAAGAAGGAGTGGCAAGGGCGTCTGTATTGCTGGTATATGCATTCAGCACTCAATGTTTGCAGAAAATCAAAGCACCACTCATGGGCGTAGCCAGGATTTTTGTTAGCGGGGAACAGAACCTTGGATTTATATTGATTTTTATTAATTTTGATTGAGGGGGCAGGGAGCCTGCCCTCCCGGCTACGCCCATGGCACCACCACTATCCCTATTTTACCGAAACAAATAGCAGGGGACGTGGAGCAACATTTCCCCCAGATTCATCTGGCAGCTGAGCTAAGAATACAAGTCACTTGATGTCCCAGCCCACAAAAGTGACCACAGTCCCCAGCAGAGGGTTTCCAAAAACAAAAAAGCACAAGCTTTTTTTGAAAGCGCTGGCTTTTGCATACAACCTGCTTACTTTTATCAAATGCCGTCCAGTAGATCATGGTGAGGATTAAAGCTAACTGGTTAATTAGTAAGGCTATTTTCCACGATCAGTGAATAACTACTAAAAATCACGCTCCCTCCCCGAGCCTCAAAAGAGAAGCGTGAGGGATCAGAAGTAACAGGTTGCGAATAGGAGCAAGATGGGCACTGGATGCGTCTCAAGTGCCTCCAATGCCCAGGGAGCCCCTTAAGTCTCTTGAGGATCCCGGTAAATTTAAGCAGAAACCTGATTTTTGTTTGTTCAGCGTTTTCGAAGTCCGCTCTGATAGATACTCGGGTGGAAAATTCAGTATCGGAATAAATATGCACCACTGACTGGAAAGCATCCTGAGGGGTCAGCAGCACCGGACTGGCATGAAGGAATGAACGCATACACACAAACACACACACACGCGTCTGACTCTTTTGAGCGTGTCAGATCCCCCTGAAAGGCAGGCGGGTCCCCGGCGCCCCCCACGTTACCTGCCTGGCCCCGCGCGGCCCCCGGAGGAGCCCCTGGGCCTTCGGGCCTTCCCTCGCCCTCGCCCGCCGGCCTCGCCTCGGCCATCAGCCCCGCGGGGAGCGCGGCCTGGCGGGCCTCTCCAGCCGCCTCGTCCCGGCGCCGCCTTCGCTCTCGCCCGATTGGCGGAAAGGCCACCACGCCAGGGCTTCCCGCTTCGGCTTAAGGTGGTTCGCGGGAGTTCGCGGAAGTTAAGGTGGTTCGCGGAAGTCTTTCCCCTTTGGGTTTCGCGTGGGGTCGGAGCATGAAGCGTTGGGGGGCTCGATAGGTTTTCGTTTTTAAAAGATGCCTGAGAGGAGACAGGAGAGAGGCTGGTCAAGTTGTAAGAACTCTGCCTTTTGGCGGGGCTGCGCCTGCCCTTCGGAACTCCCCGCCTCGTGACACCAGGCAGGTGCTTGCTTGGAAAAACATTCCTGTTTAGACAAGCTTGCCCAGATGATTAGAAAGCTGGTGTGAATGCCAATCTATTTTAGCTCCTGTGTTTTAAAGTTTGCTTGTAAATTTCTGACAATTTTATTGTTTTATCTTTTGGGGGGGGGGAAACGCTTTGAAGTTTTGTTTTGTTTTACAATCAAACAGTGTATGACTTTTGTTATGTATTGAATTTCTCACCCTGGGCCAGCAGGGGGATACTGTAGATGGTTATGCAAACAAGGGATCGAAAGTGACGTTCAGTGATTGGACAGTTTTAGAAAGTTGTTACAGTTACGATGTACTGGAGCTCTATATAAGCAGGTTGACTGAGCCCTTCAGTTCAGTTCAGTTCTGGCCTCTGAATAAACAAGAGCTGTTTGAAGAATCACTGTGTCGTCTGATATGTTCACCCACAACTTAACAACTTTTATGAAACAAACATTAATAACAGCCCCAGGCGCCCACAGTCGCAGGGCAAAGTTGGCACTCCTGATTCAGGACAGGTAAAAAGAAACTTCTTCTTCCACACAGTCCATATGCATGAAATTCACTCGCACCTGATGTGGTGATGACTACACAATTAGATGGTTCTAAAGGGGATTTGACAAAATTGTGAAGGTGAAGCCGATTGAAGGCAATTGGTTGCAGTAGCTAAATGGAACATTCATGTTCGGAAGCGGCACACCTCTGGCAGAAGGCCAGTTGCGCTCTCTCTCTGTGTGTGTATCTCTGTCTCTGTCTGTCAAACAACAGGGTTAACAAACCTGACGGCCCTTCTGGTATTTGAAGGTGGCGGATCCCAGACTCTGGAACTCCTACCCTGGAGAAGCAAGTCTGGCTCCCTCTTTGCTGTCCTTCTGCCGGCAGATGAATATATTGTTTTTACTGTATTGTATTTTTATTATCAAACACTGCTGTGTAATCTGATGGATGAAAAGGAGTCTATAATTTTTTAAAAAGAAAGAAAAAAAGTGGGAACTCTGATTATACTTTCCTGCACAGTAGGAAATCTGTATACATATGGGGTCTTATTACCTCAAGCCATGCTTTCAAAATATAATAAAATAAATGTGTTGTAAGTTGTTTGGAGAGCTCTGTGTAATAAATAATAAATTATGATAAACTTCCAACAACTAAAATGCTGTGTAAAAAGTAAACCAGACAAATGGAAGAGAAATCTGCATGTTTTTGTAGCGCTGCAGCATTTATATTAGATTTTTTTTAAAAAAAGACTAACAATTCTATAAGCATGTCTTAAGTTTTTGTTACCTGTTGTTTTGTACAAAATACACAGAACTTTAGAGAAAGTAAACACAGGATTATCCACAGCATCTTGTCATGTTTGCTTTCACTATGGTTGCTGGTCCTTTCCACAAGCCCATCAACAACATCTGGAAAATCTAGAGGGGTGTTTTAGACAGGGAACAGGCATTGTTCAGGTGTGGCAGATGGTCTGCCTGCTTTTTTTCTGTCTCTCTGTGTGTGTTTGTGTAGGAGTATGCTTGCTTTGCTTTTACTTTTCTCTTCGCTTCAGAACAGCTGTTGAGCTTTTGTGTGAAAGAAAAGTTGGGCATAAAAAAGTGGTGGGATGATTCCATTTCACATTTAGACCAGGCTCAGTTATGCCCTCTGAAAAACCAACCAGTTTGAACAAAGAGAAAGAGCAGAGATGGATACAGCACAGAAGCTCACACCAAAAGGCTAACACAACAGAGTGTTTCCCAAACTTCCTTCTCACTAGATACAAATCTTGTTTTAAACTGCCACCTTCCTCCTCTCAACGTCGATTGCGATGCGACATTACAGATCCTCCAGTGAGGGCTGTGCGATGACCACCTCAAGTTTTTCCATAAATAGGAATAAATATATCCCAGCTTTCCTCCAAAGAGCTCAAAGTGGCACTCATGGTTCTCCTCTTTCCCCGTTTTCTCCTGCAAGGTATATGGTAGGTTGAGAGACAGTGACTGCCCCAGGTCACGTAATGAACTTCACAGCTCAGCGGGGATTTGAACCCGGGTCTATCAGGTCTCAGTCCAATGTTCTGACCACTACACCACACTTGCCATGTGTGCTTGGTTGCAGCACACGAGGTGCTCATGAGTTTATTTGGCTTGTAAATGTGTCCATGGGCCCAAATAGCTTGGTAATGCCTGGTAGGAGGTGTGAGCGATGTTGAGAAGACCTCACACCATTCACACAGAGGGTGAGAGAAGGTAGGCTCATGCCCCCGGACACTCCCCCCCCAAAACCGCTGCATGTGTGTAGTGTCATTGAAGCCCCACATTTATAAATGCAGCATTTGGTTTTGATGTAGGAGTGCCCTCAGGAGCTGGAGTCTGGGCCTTGCCCTCCAGGCCAGGTGGAAAAGACCTTGCAGCAGGGAGTAAGTGCCCCTGCAGTCACCATGGACTGTTTATATGACATGCAACAAAATGGCACGACCACAAACTGACTTATAAGTATAAAACCAAATTTACTAGAATAATAACTAGAATAGACCTGTAACCATTCGAGGGTAGCACGCTTCATCAGTCCGAAAAGCCAGTCATACAAAACGGTTTGCTCAGGATAAAGAAAGTATTCACAGGCACAGCGTGTAGTGAAACCTGTAATATATCCGGAGAACAGGTCTCCTTTTGCCCACTTGCTTTGTGTTTCCAACTCAAGACCTATTGAAGAACATCTCATCCAATCTTTGAAAAACAGCTTTGAAAAAGTTTTTCATATTCTCCAGTGTGCTACTCTTGCCACTGTGGCAGCACGGGGTTGCCGTTCTGTGATTGGACTTGTGCTACTTGTTGAATGGTTCATTTATCCAGTCTGTACAGTGGAACCTTGGGTTACATACGCTTCAGGTTACAGACTCTGCTAACCCAGAAATAGTGCTTCAGGTTAAGAACTTTGCTTCAGGATGAGAACAGAAATCGTGCTCCGGCAGCGCGGCGGCAGCAGGAGGCCCCATTAGCTAACGTGGTGCTTCAGGTTAAGAACAGTTTCAGGTTAAGAACGGACCTCCAGAAAGAATTAAGTTCTTAACCCGAGGTACCACTGTATAAAGTTTATTGCACATTTATCCACTCCATGTTTACAGTATCTCCGCTTGAATGGTTACTAGTCTATCTCTATTCTAGTTATTATTCTAGTAAATTTGGTTTTATACTAATAAGCCAGTTCGTGGTGTTGTTGTTTTTTGCATTATTATTATTGTCACCACATTTGATACTTTGTGTATATACTTTGTTTCTATAAACAGTCTTCTTTCTCATTTTATTGGCTTTCAAAAATAACTACAATCCAAACACCACTATTCATAGAAAAAATATGTTATTTAATTATTATATATAAAAAGAAAATAAATTTATAATACAAATTATATTTTAGGCTGTACATTTTTACTCACATACAGAAAATGCTGGATTCTTCTAACACAAACAGTTTTAACCATATATACAGATCCACACTTAAATGTGACGGGATTTTTTCAATGCTGAATTCAGTCCTATATACAATTATATGCATTTTGAAAAGACTGCAGCTGAAAACAGTTCAGCACTTCTGCTGATGCTTTTTAAGACATTTTCCCCAAATTAACTTCTAATATCCCCTTCCAAATATGACAATCATACCATACACTAAGGCTCTGTAGTTACTTTGAAATATATGCAAAAACATTTGTTGTAGTAATTTTGGGATGGCTTCTTTATATTGGGAACCATTCAGTCAAAAACTCTACTAGACAGCACACAAATCATATACACTCCTCAGTAAGAGCTTAGACTGTTATCCTAAGCTGTGTTACTTATTGGACGTAAATGTCATTACTTCCAAATGTTTTGATCAGGGTGTCAGACTGATAAAGTGCACACAATTTATTAAATAGCTTGCTAAACTATTGCAACACGGCATTTTTCTCCAAGCCTTAAACATTTCTGAGACTTCTCAGTCAATAAACACAAGGTTTCAAACCATATCCCACTTTACGTTTCTCCTGTGCAACATCCAGCAAGCCATACTTAACCCATAAGAAATATAATTTTATGAGAAAATGGAGAGATGGTAGATATGCAAACGGAGAGACCATGAGATTTCTCAAATCCAATCCACCGGGGGCGGGGGGGGGGAATGGAAACTTGAATCACATTCACTTAAATAATGGCATAGCTTCAAAAGATTCAGATTATATGTAGTCTGTGCTTATATGACACAGGGACATCAATAAGCAAGTCCACAAGCACACACAGCATGGTGTGTCCTTACCCACTTTTGCCTAGCATGACACGCCTCAGGTGTCCTTCCAAGCTTGAAGTAAAGTGGGATGGGAAATCCATGCAGTTGTGCTGTTTCTAAGGCACTCTAAGCACTCTGCAAGTGCAATGCAACGTGAAGAAGTCCCAACCCTCTTCATAAATTTGAAGCTGGGAAATCATTACCATGAAGCAGCTGGGCTACACTTCAGAAAGACTCAAATGCTCCAGAAGATCTGCACAAACACACTATCCCTTTCCTGAACTAAGAAATCAGAAGGAGGGATAGGCTTGTATGTGTTGTGTTTGCTTCCAAGGTGCTTGGGACACCCCAGAAGCAGAGGACAACAGCAGGGATTCTTTTGTCTCAAGTATTGGAGAAGAGCTGGCATTTGTTGCTTCAATATGCCTTGAAGGAGTTCCTAGCACCCTGGAAATGCAATGCAATAGTTAAGTTTCAGGCCTATTCCAGAGCTGCATTATTTTTGACTTTGCAATGAGAGGCACTTAAGAACATCTCCACAACTCAGTATGACATCAGACAGTACTCCGTTAGGCAAGGCTAGAAGCCACAAATATGGTTGATTACCAAGACCATCCAAGATTTATGGGGTCTCCAAGTGCAAGTATTGCAGCTACTCTTCAAAAAAAAATTGGAAACCCCCCCCCCCAAAAAAAACCCTCCATGCAAAAATGCATACACCCCCTGCTCAAATTCTCTCAGAATGATTTAAAGTAAAAACATACATGACTGGCCATTTAGTTGGAGAAAAAGTACTTAACTACGTAAATAAAGGCAAGTATAATTAACGTGTTCAGATAAACTTATTTTGTTATCTTTCTTATTTGTATGACTTAAGGAAATACAGATAAACCCAATTTTGCTTCTTGATCTGCATGAATTTTTAAATAATTCTTCTTAAAGGGTTTGCCAACAAAAGGTCATATTTCAAGCTACTCCAACAGTAAATTCAAGCTACACCCAAAATTTCATACAATATATTTATATATTGCTCAAAATGCCACACATATACCAGACATGAAGGGTACAAAACCTGATCAGAGTATATTGTTATTAAATAATCCAGGAAAGTGAGCTCTGCTGACAATAGAAAACCTATCACAATATAGGTTAAATATAGCGAATGTTTTGCATTGACTGTTTTTTAAAGCTTTTTACAAACATTGAATAAATGGCAAATTTCACCTACACAATATAAATCTCCCGAGGCCATACACCATCACGTGAATAAGTTTATTTGAAACTGTATTTGCTGCTGTATGCAACAGATTTCTTTCAACACAAAGATTTATTTCTTCTATTTAGAAGAAAATCCATTCCAGCTCTCACGTTCCATTGTTCACCTCCTTGAGTTGATGTTATGAACCATCTTCTGAATTTTTTCATCATTCTTTAAAACATTGGCCATTTTAGCACAAATCTTATCTTGTTCATCTTTGATCAACTGATCCAGCTCTGCAAGTTCTACTTTCAATGGTTCCACAACACTGTCTGTAATACTGTTGAGACAAAACACGGAACTTACACAAAAATTCTTGTGAAATCCATTATGGTTAGACAAACACATCTGAAGCAAAGAGAGCAAATGTAAGGGGAGAAACTAAAAGTACATACTACAGACAAACAATCAAACAAACACTCTGTTTGCCTATACAGTGGTACCTCGGGTTACATACGCTTCAGGTTACATACGCTTCAGGTTACAGACTCCGCTAACCCAGAAATAGTGCTTCGGGTTAAGAACTTTGCTTCAGGATGAGAACAGAAATCGTGCTCTGGCAGCGTGGCAGCAGCAGGAGACCCCATTAGCTAAAGTGGTGCTTCAGGTTAAGAACAGTTTCAGGTTAAGAACAGACCTCTGGAACAAATTAAGTACTTAACCCGAGGTACCACTGTAGTGGGTAGGGGAAGAGGAAGTCAAGCAGGAGTTTGGAATGAGCTCTGAGAGTTCTACACTCAAATCCCAGTTCAGAGGGGGGCAACCCTCAATTGCTTTTAGGCAAGCATCTTACTCTGTTTACTATTCTGTAAAACAAGAACAGTTGGTATCTGCCTGACAAAGCTGATATGAGTAGGAATGATAGCTATCTTAAGCCTTATCTTACACCTCATCATAGGCAGATACTAATCATAAAGATAGCGTTTTTATATAACTTAGGAGGGGTGGGAAACAGCCGCATAACTTTCTTTGTACTATCCACCTGTCATTAATACCAGTGGGAAGAGTCAGTGTTGCATTGCGAAAAGGGTGGGGGGGAGTAGTACTGGGGGCTTTAATACTCTTGCTATGAATAGCATTTAGTTAAGTCACAATCTCTAATTAAAGGACTGTCCTGCAGATAAAACAAGATCATCCACATATGCTAACATCCTGAATTCCTTTGAAGGGCTGGGTATTCCCATGGAATGCGGAGTCAAGGACCCCCATCTTGGAGATATTCAGATCACCTCAGAATCTAAGACCGCTTTAGATATCAAACAGTCCAAGGTCTCTGAGGCTTTGGAACTGTTTTGTAGCCTCAGGAGGGCTTCTAAAGTTTGTTGGTCAGAGTTTTGTAAGAATGCAATAAAGGGAACATGCTAGGCAGAGAGGAGGCAGGAGGCAGAGAAAGAGAAGTATAGTTTGGTGACTGACAGAGCTACCTTTCCTCTGTTATATATGGTTAGTTCTCTAGCTACAAATGCTAGATTAGGGAGATTGGTAAGCATTTTCAGTCTTAGCCCCCAAATCCTGACGGGTTTCTGCTCACCCACCTATGCCTAGTGCTAACCCACTGACTGCTTTATGGCCCACCTACTGGAATTTATTTATATATAAAGTTTCCAGTCCATCTTTCAGCAGTAACGTTCCGTTTGGACAACTGCAATGTATCGTTCATAGGGTTGCCAACAACAACAGCTTAGAAACTCTAGCTAGTGGAGAATGTGGTAATAAGATTGCTAACTGGGACAAGTGTTTTGAGTATATTACATCAATTCTTTCCTTCTTCCAGTGACTTCCAATTTATTTCCATGACCAATTCAAAGTGCTGGCTTTACCTTCTAAACCTCCACACCACTTGGGTCCCCAGCATCTAATGGAACACCTTTTCTCATGTGATCCTACCCAAGCTCCAATAGGATCTATAGAGGCCCTCCTATGAATATCATCTCATACTAAAGCAAGGAAGGTGGCAAAGAGAGGACCTTCTTGGTGGTGGCCCCTTCCCTGTATCTGGAAACCTCTCCTTAAAGAGATTTGCCTAACACCTATTTAAATGTCTTTTCAGCACCAGGCAGTGGCCTTCTTATGCTCCCAGGCCTGTTAACAATTTAATGTTATTTCAACATCTCCAATTTTAGTTTCTAATCTGCTGGAAATTAGTTTTAGGGGTTTTCGTTTTTATATGATTGTGCCAGAGCAAATAACTTGTCCTTTATTGTTGATTGAGTGCAATCACCCAATTCTGAATTGTTTGTATTTTGTATGTTCCAATGTTTATATTGTACGTTACCTAGAGGATCACTGCGTGAGATGACTTGACAAATATATGTAATCAAACAAATGTCCTCTTCGTGTACAGGACAGGTGGAAGGAACTTCCTCACAAATCCCAGTGGAGGCAGCAGCTAGGAAGCTCCTTGGCTCACAACTTTCAGGAGAGGTTGCTTTGAGCAGAGGGCAGGCCGTGCTGCTGTATTCCTTCAACCTCCTTGGAGCTAGAGCTTGGCTGACTGCTCAGCTGGGTGCCAGTCAACACATACGTGGTGGAAAGCCTTGTGTCAGGCTGCTGAGTTGCCCACTTGCCTTTAGCTTAATACAGTGACATGAGCCCAGAGGCAACAGCACCTGCGCATTTGCTTCCACTACCATGACGACATACTTAGCTCACACCATTAAGTTTGTGGGATTGTTCTAACTCCACCCATAATATTTTACTGCAGTAGAAGCCTTCACTGCTGGGATACACCTTTCTTGCCCCACCTTCTCCCTCAGCCTGGCCCTCCCAGACCTGACTAGTATCACAAAACTCTATGCATGTTGTTTTGGATGAACCAATTGCGCAGCAACCGTGCAACTTCTCAGTATTCTCACCTTTGTTCTTTCTGTAGGGCCTCTTCAAGTTGTTTATTTTCATTCTGCCACATCTGGAGTTCATTCTTCATGGCATCCACATCTTCCTGAATATAGTCCATGATTTTCCCAAGGGGGAGAGCGCTCCGACAAAGGGCCTGAATGGATCCACGGAACTTCTCGATTTCCTTTGCTACTAGATCTTTCTCTTTTCTCCTTGCTGCTTCTGACAAAAGTGGTTTTTCCTAATTGTTAAAAAAACACACACACAAATAGACTGAAGCGAAGAAACAAGATTGTTGTTTAAGAGGTGAATTAAATATATGGGATAGATTTGAAAACCAAAAGATAAAAATAGAAAATGGGAGTGTTCTGAGACACATCAATGAAACCAATACTAATTAATAATTAGAGATCGCTCACCTTAGCCCAAGTCTGCCATTGGAAAATAGTGCAATGGTCAAGAACGATCTCAAAGATAGCACACCTTCTGTTAAAGCAGAGAGATGCAAAAGGACACACAGCCAAAACTACATTATTTGCATTACTGTATGCCCATTATTATCCAAGGCCAATTTAAGATTCTGCTTTTGACTTGTTTGGCTTAGGATTTAATGTTCACTGCCTCTCTTACTATATGACTAAACACCTTACATGCGATGTCCACCAACTAAGTTCTCCAAGCAGAGAACTTCCTGGACATGACAAAGCTGTAAGAGGGGTGCAACAGGTTTTTCCTCAGTAGCACTAGCTACTACTACCACTACAGGAATTCATTATGATCTGCCGGGACCATATAACACCAGTCTCAAAGGATCTACACTGGCTTCCAGTACGTTTCTAAGTGCAATTAAAAGTGTTGGTGCTGACCTTTCAAGCCCTAAACGGCCTCAGCCCAGTATACCTGAAGGAGCGTCTCCACTCCCATCATTCAAGCCAGACACTGAGGTCCAACTCCGAGGGCCTTCTGGCGGTTCCCACACTGTGAGAAGCGAAGCTACAGGGAACCAGGGAGAGGGCCTTCTCAGCAGTGGTGCCCGTCCTGTGAAATGCCCTCCCATCAGCTGTTAAGAAAATTAAAATCTATCTGACTTTTAGGAGACATCTGAAGGCAGCCCTGTACAGGGAAGCTTTTAAGGATTGAGGTTTTTTGTTTGAATATTTTGTTGGAAGCTACACAGTGGCTGCGGCAACCTAGTCAGGTGGATGGCATATCCTAATAATAATAATAATAATAATAATAATAATAATAATAATAATAGATTCTTATGCCATTCTTTCTTCAAGGAGTTAAGGACGGCATAAACTACTCTCCTCTCATCCATCCATTTTATTCCCACAACATTCCTGTGAGGTACATCAGTCTGAGAAACAGACACCCAGTTAGCTTCACAGCAGAGAGGGATTTAAAAGCTCTGGTTTCCCCAGGTCAAAATCCTGGGGGAAATCTATCCAAAATCTATCCACACCAGCACACAGGGAGATTCAGTGATGCAACAACGAAGTACAGTTGTACCTTGGTTGTTGAACGGAATCCATTCCGGCAGTCTGTTCAACTTCCAAAAACGTTCGACAACCAAGGTGCAGCTTCCGATTGGCTGCAGGAACTTCCTGCATGCAATCAGAAGCCACAGAAGCTGCATCGGACATTTGGCTTCCAAAGAACGGTAGCAAACCAGAACACTCACTTCCGGGTGTGCGGCATTCGGGAGCCAAAACATTCAAGTCGCAAGGCGTTTGGGATCCAAGGTACGACTGTGCTTATGTACACATTTCAACAAATAATAAAGATATAATGAATGTGGGTAAAAAGTAACAGATTGTGGGCCATAAGTACGATGCAGCCTGCAACAGAAGGTATATGTCTGCAGACAGGATGCGTATGCAGTGAAGAGGGAGCTGTGCTTTTGAGGCTAGTTCTCTTGGACCTGCCTGAGGAAAGGATTGTGTCCAAAAGAACCATGATTGGTTCTCTCCCAGTGTGACTTGCTGTGTTTGGGCCCTGCCTTGTGGGTTAGGATGGATTCATTTGGGTCAATATGAAGGTTTCTAACTTGAGGCCACAGCATGTTTGGCAGCAGAGTTATGCATAACCAAAACTCAACAAAGAATATTGAAGTCACTTTGTCACCTGATGACAGCAATGGTTGTTTGGCTATCAAACAGTAGCAACCAACAGGAGCTGCTGATCAGGCTTCTCAATGCTGCACATTGCTGCCAGTTACCAGGAGGGAGGGACAAGGCAGTAGGGAGCTTAGCAGTGGCACAGCAACAGAGCCAATCTGACACCCCTGCTGCTGTGCCAAGCTCTCTGCGGCCTCGTCTCTCCCCTTCTCTGCCACACAGCAGCAACATGCGATGCTGGGAAAAGAGATCAGCGGTGCAGCCCAGCCCACACTGCCATTAACCCAACACCGCTGGTGGGGTTTCTTATGATCTTCTTATTGCAGGCTCAACAAGTCTGCTGTTAGGAAGCACAGGATAATGGGCAGATTCTTCCAAGAGCATAGCAGATGCACACATGACTTGTGCTAGAGGTTTGCTGGAGTGATGGGGGAAGTAAAGTGCTCCTGGTTTTATTGAACCAGACAGCCTTTAACATACATGCTTCATAAAACGTGACGGTGTCTGCTAGGTGTTTTTATTTTATAACGGGTTACTAAAAATGTTCCTTCTTTGGAAATCTGTTGACATTAGTTTAACTTTGAGGGATACAGAGCAATGCAACGTTGAAAAAGAGGTTGGAATGAAAACACTGAAGAATAAGCAACTAAGAACACTCAATTCTTTGAGGTTTATTGCATGATTACCTTCTCAGAGGATTTTGGCAACTGGGACAATTCATAATCTTTCTTTGTTTCCAATATTCTTTTGACAAGCCCACCTGTTGAAGATAAAAAATTATAGTTCTTAACTGCAAAAGACCTCTCTAAAAAGGCAAAAAAAGTGCTTATAGTGGCTCAGTTTTGGTTCATACACCCAACTAGTTTCTTCTGTATAGAACATTGAAATGAAACATTCTTTCTGAAACTCCTATAATGTACTTACGGCCACTAAGGTATAATAAAAGTCAGCAAGAGAAGGCATCATATTTTTAATTGGATTACAATCATTGGATCTATCGAAGACCTCACAAGTGTCAAAATCATTGTACTTGTGCCAAGTTTCATTAAGAACAAGGAACAAAAAGGATGGAAAGGGATTTTGAAGTTATCCCAAGTCAAAGCAAGTAGTTGACAAGAAAGCATGAATTGGACTGCATATGCATTGAATCTTGAAAGGAAGAACAAGGATATAGGAAGTGACAAGTTATGAGGGACTTAATCACAAACAAGCAAGTAAAGAAAAACCTTAAGAAAATAAAAAGACTTGCCATGCTTCTCATCTTCTTCCAACTCTACTGTTGCCTCCTGAACAACAGAAATCAAAGGGAAGTTAATAAATTAAAGCTAGACAAGTAAGGAGACAATAATACTTGAGAGCTGACCGTTCATTTTCTCTCTGTTCTAAGAATAGCGACTGCCTCCCCGCCACCTTACCACCAAAAAACACCCACTGATCTGCCAACTTGAGAACTGTATTTTACAATTCTATCATCCGTCCCTGTAAAATAAAAAGGGAGCTCAATTGTACAACTTGGAGCATGGACCAATCAAGATGACATGTGGTTTGACTATCAATGGGATTTGCACCAGATCCTCATAATATAAAATACAGAGGGAGGGGGTCCCACAGCAGCCGTTCTAAGGTAATCAGGGGCACCTCATACTCTGGCAAAATTATGAAATGGACGCAAGGGCTTTAGGCTTCTGGGCTGCCTGTAACTGTTAATTCACTGTTCCTCTCCTTAATCATACACTATGACAACACAAACTTCCTAATGGGGCTGGAGGGTGCTTCCAGCTTAGACTCACTTCCATTCATCATGCTTCAATATCAAGCATAAAGCATACCACTGGAACTCTATTCAGAAAGAGACAAAAGGAAGCAGCAGACAACACAAAGTTAATGCTTGGTCCACATCTGTATGAGAAAATGTATTAACCAACCGTTGCCATTTCTGCCATTTCAGGCAGATGCAGTGCTGCCTCTACAACAAACTGATCGTCATCTTCTTCCTCCTTTTTGTCTATAATGACATTTGTCACTATTTTGGCACTGCCATTTCTAAAAGAAAGGAAGAACAGGACTATACTTCAGGCATGGTGTTGCAAGAGATCATACAAGGCAGAAAATACTGTAGAATCCTTTCTTTAAAAGAAAAATGCGTATTCAGTCCTGTCTAAAGATAAAAAGGTTTTGGGAATTTTCAAGCTTTTTACCCCCATAAAGATGGCAAGTTGGGTGAGGAGTGGAACTGAAATGTACACAACATTTACTTTTAATTGGATCCACACCGAAAACTATGGGACCAGTAGGTAACGATTAACTTAAGTCTCATTTATTCTAATGTAAAGCATTATTCTAATGTAAAGCATAACTCAAATCTGGATCCAACCTGTACCTACTTTAAGAACACAAGATGTATTATTTTTAACTTACCAGATCAGAAATTTGTACAGTTTAGTATTACATTTTTTAAAGTTCCACTGATTTATGAGCAGAGCAGTCGTGTGTGGGTGTAAAAGAATCTGTGGCACAAGAACTGCAAAACCCAAAGCCCTGCTCATCTGATGCTAGTCAGGGCAGAAAGCTGGGGAAGGGACACACAGAGAAAAGTCTACATTATCTTATGTCCACTTCCCAAAAAATGTGGAAAAATATGAAAATGAAAACTATTGACAATATTGTAAACAAAATAAAGGTTTTCTCCTCTGAGCTTAGAAACACTTATGTTTCTCAGCATTCTAATGCAGAAACAGGAGAGACTCAAGAGTACGCCATCATCATGGATGCTGTAGGACTGCAGTCTAATTTGCTGTAACTATCACAATACGTCAACCTTTTGAGGAATAACCGCATTTATGAATATACCACATCAATAGGAAAAATTGTGTTGAGGACAATCTTCTAGTCTTCTAAAGGCCTAGAAAGTTTAACACACACTTGACTTCACATTTGATAATAAAACAAACTATAGAACAATCTGACAGCAGAAATATAAAATATTTCCTGACCTCTCTGGTGCTAAAACCTCTGCACTTTCTTGGCGTTTTATCCGGGGTGGGGCTGGCCTTGCACTACTGGGTCGTGGAAGTCTTCTGTAAAGGGAGGTAAAGAGCATTTCCTTTCTTAACACAAATTAGTGTGTGAGACCACTTATTTTGAGCAATTTGCAAAAATCTTAACAAGCACTGGCGTGCCTTCATTAAAAAAGAATATACAATGCAATTAAAGAATTGTTTAATTCTTAATTCATTGTATTCTAATCAGAACACAAGGAGATTCAAAGCCAGACCCCCTTCCCCCAAAATCCAGCCGAAGTACAGTACAGTGCCCTGATTTCAATCCCAAACAGTAAAACACATACTTCACTTCCACTGAAATCAACGGAATTGAAATATATTTCATTTTGATTGAACAATGCTGATTGGATGTACAATGCTGTAGTTAAATGAATGAAGGGACATAACAAATTAACCCGAGGCCGACCTTTTCCTGCTGAATGCAACTTGCATAATTTAATAAGCTTAAATATTAATAATGCAAATCAACATTTCCCCCAAGTAGTAGTGATGGCCATGAAATTGGACGGCTTCTAAAGAGGATGAAACAGACTTAGGGAGGATGACGCACGCAATCAATGGAGAAATCAATGGCTACAAGCCCCAATGGGTATGTTCTAGGCCCACATGCAGAGAAGGCAGAGTAAGTCTCTGAAGGCCAGTTGCCCTTGTGCCCTTTCAGGCTTTACAGGCATCTGGCCGGCCCCTCAGAGAACAGGGTGCTGTAACTAGATAAGTCACTGGGCTTGTCCAGGAGGCTCTTCTTCCACTTAATATGAATGTTTGTTTCAGTTTGAGCATCCAAAATCAGATTCATCATAAGAACTGTTTTTTCCATAGCTCTGAGAATGCACTGACTTGGACGCAGGCTCTCCCGTTCATTACAACAAAGGACGCCATGCCAGAAGGAACTGCTATATTGGGGAAGACGACCTTTTAAATTGGATTACATCTAAAGAGGTAAGAGCTCAAATGTTTCTAATCTGAAATTTATGTATTACAGTTAATTTTACTCTTTGTTGTTTCTATTCAGGCATTATAATGCATATTAGAATAAGTGCCACAAACTTTAAAGATAAAAGAGTAGAAAACAACAAACTTAAGAGTAAGTCGTATTTCAGCAACATTGTGGTCCAGTGCAGGTGTTACGTTGATTCCTTGAAAACCATCATTTGTAAATTAGGAGTTTTGGAGACATACATTCCCACTCCAGAGCAAATTTCCATTGTTGTGTGCTACTGGTCCTATTGACACTTCATAAATATACACACATGACACTAACCACAGCTTACTCCTAAATTGGTTTTCTTGTAACTACAATCTAAAATTCAGAAGAATTCAAACCATGGGTTCAAATTGTGGTTTATGATTAACAACAACCAAGGTTAGCAACGCTAAAGGGCTCTTGGGATCCCTTCCAACTCTACAATTCTATTATTCTCAGGCTAGCATTTGTGCACTTGCAATTCTAAACCATGTTTAATGCCAACAAGGGCAGGGGGAAAATTATTCTGGGGGAAGTGGGGAAAGGAAGCCGGGAACTCTTAGATACCTCTTAATTAGCAAATCACAGTTTATTGAGTAATACAGTCATACCTCCAGTTGCTTGTGCTACGGGTTGAGCGCGTTCGAGTTGCGCTCCACAGCAACCCGGAACTAACGGAGTGCGTTACTTCTGGGTTTCGCCGCTCGCGCATGTGCAGATGCTCAAAATGACATCGCGCGCATGCGCAGAAGCGGCAAAATGCGACCCGCACGTGCACAGACGCATCTTGCGTTCCATTTGGGATGCAAACGGGGCTCCGGAACGGATACCGTTCGCACCCCGAGGTACTACTGTATTACAGTTTGATCAGAGCTTTTACAATTTCATAGGCTCTGATGAATTCCCTGATTATGGTCAATTTACTAACTGGGAGGGGTGGCTAACACCCCAGAGGACAGGATCACACTTCAAAACGACCTTGACAGATTAGAGAACGGGGCCAAAACAAACAAGATGAATTTTAACAGGGAGAAATGTAAAGTATTGCACTTGGGCAAAAAAAATGAGAGGCACAAATACAAGATGGGTGACACCTGGCTTGAGAGCAGTACATGTGAAAAGGATCTAGGAGTCTTGGTTGACCACAAACTTGACATGAGCCAACAGTGTGACACGGCAGCTAAAAAAGCCAATGCAATTCTGGGCTGCATCAATAGGAGTATAGCATCTAGATCAAGGGAAGTAATAGTGCCACTATATTCTGCTCTGGTCAGACCTCACCTGGAGTACTGTGTCCAGTTCTGGGCACCACAGTTCAAGAAGGACACTGACAAACTGGAACGTGTCCAGAGGAGGGCAACCAAAATGGTCAAGGGCCTGGAAACGATGCCTTATGAGGAACGGCTAAGGGAGCTGGGCATGTTTAGCCTGGAGAAGAGGAGGTTAAGGGGTGATATGATAGCCATGTTCAAATATATAAAAGGATGTCACATAGAGGAGGGAGAAAGGTTGTTTTCTGCTGCTCCAGAGAAGCGGACACGGAGCAATGGATCCAAACTACAAGAAAGAAGATTCCACCTAAACATTAGGAAGAACTTCCTGACAGTAAGAGCTGTTCGACAGTGGAATTTGCTGCCAAGGAGTGTGGTGGAGTCTCCTTCTTTGGAGGTCTTTAAGCAGAGGCTTGACAACCATATGTCAGGAGTGCTCTGATGGTGTTTCCTGCTTGGCAGGGGGTTGGACTCGATGGCCCTTGTGGTCTCTTCCAACTCTATGATTCTATGATTCTATGATTCTACTATCTAATGTGTCATAAAGCCATTGTCAGTTTAAATTCATGGGGTTACAATCCAAACCATAAGCAAGTTTACACAACACTGACTTAAATTAATGAATTAATAATGTTCAAATCTTTCTAACTGAAATAAGTAGCATTTAAGTGCATAACATAAACTGGATTGTACCCCAAATTTTTAGCTTTTAATAAAAGGGAAGATACAGACATACCTTTGGGTGACTTGAGGTGGAAGCTCATTAGTAATTTCACTATTTTCAGAAACAACAATTTTTTCAGGGGCAGCAGTGTTCAAAACATCTCCTTCTATGAAACAAAACAGTCTGTCATTTTGAAAACTGTATAAATACCAAATGCTGGTAACATATATAAATTCAATAAATAATAATAATTTCTTTCCTAATACTGAAATAAGCAGAACTTCCCCTCCCAGCACACACAGATGTCATTATTATGCTGCAGAGATAAATTCAATATTGCATATGAAACCAAGGCCAATTGGCAATCTATTTCTCCTTTACTGCTTATGTGACATTTATTGTATTCCAATGTAAAAACAAATTAACATTGGATTAATAGCCATCTACCAATATGAAAAAGCTGTCTCTTTCCAAGCTCTACTTCACCATAGTTAAAATTCTCTTAAAAATTTTTAAAAAATGATTATGTGTTAAAATTCAGCATAATTTTTACCTGCATCACTGGATGAGTCACCTGCAACATAAATACATACTAATTATTCCTCATGCTTAGGAGAAATTAAAAATTGGATTAGACACTCCACTGTTTCTATGCAGGACAGCAACACAAAACACTCTTCTTGATTAGTGGATTGTTGCCGTACATCTACTAGAAAGGTACAGGCTCACATTCTCTGAGGTCAGGGTGTACAATTTGGGGAGTAGAGCAGGAAAATGCAAACACACATCAAACACAACATGTTTCCCTCAGTTTATCCTGGGATGCCATATTTTCACCCTAGGGAAAAAACAGCAATATTGCTCCAGGCAGCAAGCTATTAATTAGTAATAGCTGCTTTTGACCTTATCAGTCTCTATTTCTTCTTCAGAGAAAAAAACTATGTTGAAAAGAGTCTATTCTTTACAACAAATATGGCAGGGGAATCAAAAATTCCAAATCTATTATGATAATTATGTCTGGTAAGCTAATACTTTAACTATTATCAGTCTCTTCAAGTTACACCCTGGAAGGCGTTGACATGGAAGAGAATTTATAAAAAAGAGGTTAAAACAAAACATGAAGCTCTACGGTGCAAAGAAACAATGGCTTTGAAAAGATAACCTTCCAAAGAGAGCACAGAAAAGTGCCCACTGTTTTGCTTACCTCTCTGTTTTACTGCAATTTCTGGCTCAGCTTTTCCATGTAAAACAGTTGCCGGTTTTTCATCTGCAAGTGTAGCTGCAATGATATTAGTTCCCATGAATATTCCTAGCATAAAAGTTTGTGGTAGGAAGCCATTAGACAATAATAAATAATAATAAATTTTTATTTATATCCCGCCCTCCCCAGCTGAAGCCAGGCTCAGGGCGGCTAACAACAATACAAGTTTTCATCCTCCACTCTCTAAAAACTCTCTCCTAAACATGTTTGCCAAAAGTTCCGGAAACCCAAAAACTACAGTTCCAGTTTCTAGGCTGATATTTCGGGACAGAATACCCTTCCCAATTCCCTCTCATCAGAGGCAGAAGAAAATTTATTGGGATATTCAGGAAAGGAGCTGGCAAATTTTCCATTTAGCAATCATGTCTCTGCTACGGAAGGCAGTAGCATTTGGGGAGTCCCCAATGATTTAGCACTTACAAGGTTGGTAAACTCCTGCCCTAAACGTATTAGCAATTCTTGCCATTAAAGATTGGTAATAACACTTTTCATGTAGCACTTTCCAACATTGTAGGGCATGTCAGTATTATCATCCTATACTGAAGGTAAGTGACTGAACCTGAATGAGACTCACCCAGTGAGATCTAAATAGACACATGGTTTGCAATAGGGACTTTTTGATTTGTAGCACAGTGTCTTAGTGACTAAAGTACATCAGCTCTCTTGGATTCAAAAGCACTTCATCAACACACTTTATGTTGATTTTATATATGGTAAATCAAAAGCTGTAATTATAGCACTTATAAAAAACTGACATCTAGTTAGTGCTCAAAGACGAAGCAACAGAGCTTTGCCTTTTCTTACCTGGCTCTTGTGCTGTAATAACTGGCTCAATTTTCTGTTTTAACATGTTAGCTGTTCTTTCAATTGCACCACTAGATACACTTTTACTAGTTTCCTTTCGCCCTGACATGAGAGAATTCAGAGAAATGTGTACTATATGCTATTAAGATCATTTAGACATGTTTAGATTTGGCAGAGTTATGCAGATACTTCATCAAGATCTTCACCACAATGTTACCTAGCCGATTTATCAAATGGCTGTGCTACTACTTCTTCAAACTATCAAAGCTGTACACTGACAGATATCTCCTGCTACAACATCAGCAGCTAGTACTATAACCTTAGAAACACTAAAATATGCAGAGACCTGATAAAGACACGGGGGGAAACCATAGTTTCCTGCTATGTGAATGAGTCGGCTCCCTACTCCCCTATCCTTCTCTTTCACATACCAAAACAAAGATTGCAAATTTCCACTTCTTACTTTAAAGTACATGTCCCTGTGAGGCATGACCTTTTCTGTTCATGTAGATTTCCCTTGCAATTAAGAACCTTGATCTTCCAGGGTCATAAATCACATGGCAAGCTTCCCAGGTAGCAGTTCCTTGCTGTGGAAGTTACAGCTGACAAGAGCAGCATAAGGACTGGGATGGGGCCAAGAGAAAGGCCTTGCATCTCCTTTGCACTCATGTTGTCCATTCAACTCACACAGGTGTGAAAATGAAATTGTACGCAGGCTGCTTAAGTAGTGTGGGCCATGGCTGCAAGTTCTGTGAAGTTTATTGTTGTTGTGGATCATTAACTCCTCGTGATTATTAGACTGTTATGTTTATGCAATTGTTCTAATTACGTTATATACATGTTAACTGAACAACATGCAGTTTTGTGTTTTAAAATATGTGAGATCTCACACCCCTTTCTTATATTTCTTCTTTTACTGTATTTTTGGTTTTTATGGAAGCCGCCCAGAGTGGCTGGGGAGGCCCAGCCAGATGGGCGGGGTATAAATAATAAATTATTATTATTATTATTATTATTATTATTATTATTATTATTATTATTATTATATGTTTAAGTACTTTACCTCACGGGGTCCTACTGACCCCAAATGACTTCTCTGGAACCTAAAAGTACTTTACTTTTATAGCTTTTTATTTTATAGTACTTTATAATTCCAGCTTTCTTAGGGTACACTTGACCCCAAAACCAGACTGATACAGTTACAGTCGTACCTTGGAATTCAAACAGCTTAGTTGCCAAACGTTTTGGTTCCCAAACAATCAAAAACCGGAAGTGATTGTTCCAGTTTTCAAACGTTCTTTTGGGAACTGAACTTCCTGCAGCCAATCGGAAGCCATGCCCTGGAAGTTGAACATTTTGGAAGTCAAACAGACTTCCGGAACAAATTCTGTTCAACTTCCAAGGTACATCTGTATTCATGTTACAAAGAATTGTAATTAGTTAAAAAGTAAAAGCCGAAGCTTCCAGCTCCTCTGGCACACAAAAGAGAAGCACTTCTTATTCATGTAGTGGGAAACCGTGGCTTCCTTTGTGCCTTACGTGGACCGTAGATTATGAAGTGCTACAAATTCAGGAATTCTCAGGAAAGAATGAAACAAAAAGACTTGTTTTGGCTACCTTCACCAACAGGTTTGGCTCGTTGTCTTGGTCCCTTTGTTGAATGTTGCCTTGATAATCTTGCTGCGTTTTCACTCTTGAAAAGATATACAAAGCACGCAATTTTAAAAGGCACAACTCACAATTTTTCAGTCTACTGAAGTTTTCCACACTTTCAGAGTAAGCAAGATTCACCACCAGTGCTGAAGGAGCCTGGCGCCTTTATCTTTTGTGGCAACGCACTTTGCTACTATTTTGGGGGAGGAAGCAGGGTTGGGGTGTGTGAATTCCATAAATTCCCCAAGCCCATTAATTTGAGCACTGGTGTAAACACTGTGGTCAGAGCAGCTGCTCCTCCCTATTGGTAAGGAAGGAGGTGATAAAGAGATGGCATATTTTATATTTATACACACACACTTTTCCATAAAAAAGAAGAAGATAAATAGGAGAAGCTCCCAGAAGGAGTGATATAGTGGGAAAGGAGCACAAGGCATCTGTATTTGTAACAGTTGTGTTTTGGCAGATACCGCTTGTTGTTTGGCACTGAAATTTCCTCTCTTACATAACTATTAAAAGTTTTGTCTTTACCTCTGGTCACCTCAGTAAAGGTGTAAGTATGGGAATTTCTCTAGAACCCATTTTCTACCCATCTCTTCAGCTATGTCCCAAACAATGAACTGGAGTTGAGTCCCTTGTGACATTTCATCTGCACTACAAATTTCATTCAAGCCCAGAAGCCCATAAACTTGAGGTGAAGATGCATCACACAATTTTGGAATATGAAAAAACATTGGGAGCATTTTTCAGAAGTAAAATGATAATATTTAACCAAAAAAAAAAAATGGAACAAGCACCAGGTTTACTTAACCAATAACGCAATTCTAAAAAGGTTACGTTATGATTTCTTTGTAATATGTTTTTCTCTGACCACAGCATGAATCATTAAAATCAGGAAGACTATTAGAAATAGTCAGGAATAGTTAAACAAGCTCCCTTTTCCCTTGAGTGGACATCTCACCCCCATCAAGGGTTTCTGACTGTAAAGCATCTTCCTTTGGATTCATTCACATGCTAAACCATCAACTGTGTCACCCAGCAGTAGCTATTGCATCAGGCTGCGGCAGAGGGGAGATGGGAAGAAGGACCCCTTCGTTTACTCTGGCCAGAGACCAGTTTCTCTTCACTCTGTCTCTCACTGAACAGCTCCCATCTCAGCTGAACGTTCTAAGAACTCTGTAAATAAGAACTGGGGCCTGAGTTTGGTTTTTTCCTTCTTCTCCCTTTTTCCTTTGGTACTGTGTCATTTAGTTGCAGGTCTAAGAGCAGGGATGGTCTTTTTTTTACTGATCAGTAGTTTGCTCTGGGAGCCTTTTTGACAGAGGAGTGCGGTATAAATGCTGTATACAGATAAATAAAACAAGGTTTGTTCATGCAATGTCAAACCAAATATGTTAATAAAATAAATAAGTTTTTAAATGGTTTTAATATTTTGAAATCACGAGCTGATTTTCACTAGTACTGAGTACAGAAATGAAACATTTGAACTGCTTTGCAAAATGCGTATACTTGATTACTTACTTCTTTATCTGGCTCAGCTTTATCTTTTACAGATCGTTCCAACGGTTTTTTAGTTACATTCTCCTCTGATCCTGTAAGCTACAGAAAAATATTTATACTGAACTTTTGCAATGGTTAGTAGGAGCTGGTTTGCAAATTATGCTAAGCCAAATGAGAACATGAGAATTCTTAGGAGACTGAGTGTGCTACTCTCCTCCCTTGGTCCTCCTGCTGCTGCGAGCTATACCATGGTTTGTTAGCCCAGAGGTGGGGAACCTTTTTTCAGTCTGAAGGTCACATTCTCCCGTGAACAACCTTTGGGGCTACATGCCACTGGTGGGTGGGGCCAGGTGAAAAAGTGGGTGGAACTTCTAAGATGGGTTCAGTACTGTTTCAAACATTACTCCACTGGACATAGGTATTAGGCTATTATTGTAAAAAGCATTTGGGAACACGGAACACAATTAACACATCTATTCCCATATACATTTTACACACTTTTTCCACAATCAGGGTGGGCACCCTATTAACCAACAGACTATATACCGTAATACTCCCTTAATCAGTTCAGCAACTGAAGCATGCCCCTAGATTTTCCTGTGGTTTATTTCTGAAAATCCAGCTTTGCTAATATGAAGGTAACCACATTTTTCCTGAACTCTGTCTTACAAGGGAGCCACACATTCTGGTTAGTGCTACAGACAAACTTGTATAAATAGTTTTTGCGTTTTCAAAGAGAAAGCAGCCACTGCTTATTTTTTTCCTCAGTAGCCTTTTGGTTTAACTAGCCACTCTCAAACCAGGTTACATTTGTATTCATTTGCTTTTCCCAGTGCATGATTTTGATACCCACCCTAACCCCGAGGTATGCATAACAAGCAGGCCTTATTCCACACAGAAGTCTCGTGTGCAAAACCAAAAGAAAAACACAAAAAAATTGTTCAACAGATCTGCTAATTACAGTTCTCATCAACGGCTACTTTATGCCTTTTTTAAAAAAAAAAAATCAGTTTACCTTTTTATCTGCCTTGTCCTTTCCTTGTTCACGTGACTGCTCCGTCTCTTTCACTCGTTCCCTTCGTTTATCTTTTTCTCGATCTTTTCCCCTTTCTCTGATCTTCTCATGTTCCTTGTCCTTGGCCCTCTCTTTGTCTTTTTCTCTTAATCTGTCTTTTTCTCTTCCACCCTCATGTTGTTTCCTTTCTCTGTCCCTTTCTTTATCGTGCTCCTCTTTTTCTTCTTCCCCATCTCCTTTTTCTTTGTCTCTGATTTTCTCTGACTCTCTTCCCTGTTTGCTTGACCTATTCTTATTTCTCTCTCTTTCATGTTTCTCACCTTCTTTAAAATTGTCTTTATCAAGATTTTTGTGCCGGTTCTCATAATCCTTATGTTTGTCACTTTCTCTTTCTTTTCGCCTGCTCCCTTCCTCTTTTATCTCTTCTTTGGGTTTTTGGTCTTGAATTGAGTTTCGGTCTTTTATTTCTGAGTCACCTCTTCCCTATATAATAAAATGTAAAAATATTAAATTGTAACACAATCTTCTCTCTAGTTGCTCAGGCAACAAGAATTATTTATACTCCCCTTAACCCAAAAGTTGTTCACAGCACCTCTTTATGGGATCTTTGATCTTCTGTTCTGTTTTGGGTTTTAGAAGATGATATCCCTCCTTTCATATCAGCTTTCTCCCCAGCAAGGACTCTTTGAACAGCTTCATCACTGGATAGCTACAAAGAGATAACCTGTTAAACTGAGCATAATCTTGGCAGTAGTCATTTCTATCCTATACACAATGCTGATTTCTTTCTGTCTTAAAAGAAAAATATGTATACAATCTTAGTTATCATTCCTTTCAATTTTGAACAATTCCTTTTAGGGCAACAACCCGAATTACCGTATTTTTTGCTCTATAAGACTCACTTTTTCCCTCCTAAAAAGGAAGGGGAAATGTGTGTGCGTCTTATGGGGTGAATGCAGGCTGCACAGCTATCACAGAAGCCAGAACAGCAAGAGGGATTGCTGCTTTCACTGCGCAGCAATCCCTCTTGCTGTTCTGGGTTCTGAGATTCAGAATATTTTTTTTCTTGTTTTCCTCCTCCAAAAACTATGTGCGTCTTGTGGTCTGGTGCGTCTTATAGAGCGAAAAATACGGTATGCTTGATAAGGAGCATGTTCCACTGAATTCAGCGCAGTTAGGTGGACGTCCAGCTTCTAAGTTTTGCCAGTGGAGAGGCTCTTAAACCAAAGTCTAAACCTGTACCCATTTACCTGGAAGTAAGCCCCATTAAGCACTAGGGCTGGGCGATACGTGGCTTTCAACATTGTGATATATCAGCAGCTAAATGTATCTCGGCTGCTTCTTTCTCCCCACTTTAGAGGAAGAAGTAACCAGAATACATTGCCCAGCCCTACTAAGCTCCAACATCGCACTGGCTCACACGAGCTGGAGGGGCATCAGGGCTTCGTTGAACTGCTCAACTTGGGGGTGGGGAGCCTCCTGCCCACCAGCTAAGCTAGCTCCTGATACCGTGGCCAGCAGCTGGGCTGCGGAGGGAGGGACAGAGTGGGCGAGCGTCAGGCCTGATTGAAGTGTGCAATACTGGCTGCCAACAGGGCAAGCAGGGATTTGCAATAGATTGCCTGATGGGAAATTCTGAAATTGCTCTCGCGATTTTAACTTTAAACCAGTTTCAGGCAATGTATTGATACCTATTAAGCACAAGAGACTTCCTTTTGAGTAGAAGTGCATACCATTGTACTGTAAGTTAACTATACAGTGAATTCTTAATGAGTGCCTGATCTTCAGTAACAGGAGACTCATTATGAGACCTGTTACTAGCCAACTCTTGTATACAAATGCCTGGTTGCTATGTATCTACAGGCTGCAAAGGGCACTGGGAGGATAAACTTCAAGAGGGAAGCACTGAGTTGGTGGTGGTGGTGGTGAGAGGCATGTAGCTTTTCCACAGCAACTGTCCCCAAGGTGCCTTTCCCTTGTGACTCCCCAACCTCGCTTTCCCCCCCAGCTCAAGTTCGGTATGGTGCTTGCAGGGAAACTTTGCGTAAGATTTAAGTCCACGGATAAAGCTCCATGTAGAGATCCTACCTTATTAAGACAGCATTTGGCAATTGCCTGGAGTAGTTCATTGGTTCTTTCAGGTTCATGCCCAGCAACAATACGTGCAGGCTTCACTGCCAAAGGTTCCCCCGTCACCATGATGACAACATCAATTGCTTTCTGAAGGAAGCCGATTTTTGCATCTTTATCCTGGTAGGGCAACACAGTTAAATAAAATTATCCAGATTTCAGCATAAACTGTGATCTTCCTGGCATATAATCAGATTAGTGTGCATGTGTATTGTACTCTCATTTTAAAAGTTTAAACAATTAAAGGGTTTGCATACCTTAACATTATCAGATTTCATCTCTGCTTCTGTGTACAGTCCTTTCATGAAACCAGTTGATCTAATTACCTTTATAAAAGAAAAGAATGTGTTTTGTTTCTGGATTTGGCAGGCAGCTTGATTCATGATGTCTGATTTTCTATAGGGATTCTAATGTTTACAGATTTTATGACTTTTCAATGACACTTCACATATATTAGAATTCTATCAGGAGTGGGGGGTTGTGCCAAAGCATACACAATTGTTACTAGAGCACAGATAATGGTAGAGATGATCATGACAGTCCATGACAGCCTCTGGAGAAATTCTGCTCTATGGTATTCTTACATTTTGTTTATAACAAAACAACTCTTCGGTTACAACGGTTATCTGTACAGAGATTAAGCATTCTTTTAGCAACTAATATTATAAGTACATGGATACGTATCTGTGCAGGTGGGATGGGTAGGTGAAAGGAACTTGGATTCTTGTGAGACTCTGGATGGGCTTGAATTTTCAGTTCAGATAATATTATGATAGATAACTTCCAAAACAATGAGTAACTTTTCAGTGCTAATTAGTTTTGAAGACAGTTCTCTTCATTACCATTTCTAATGCAACTTGCAGTTAAGGCACTGACATAGTAAATTGGATGAGTAAAACAAAAGCATGAGTAAACCAGTTTTTAGTAAGTTACAAGACCAGGAAGGTATTGCTCAAATGTCAGAGGAGAAGCCACCAGTAGGTCATGGGAATATTATGGGTCAGTTGCTATGCTATCATTGGCTGGTAATATGTAAGAGCTCCAAAATTCTCTGTGTGATACGTCATATGACTCTAACTATGGCAACGAAGTCCATGTTTGGGCAGGTGCATCTTCTACCTGCATGGTGTTCTAGAGATGCCATTTTTTGAAGCCTTCCTCAACACAGAACTATAGAACAGTCCCAAATAAGTAGTCAGCATTTACAGTCTTAGGAAACTATTTGAGAACCACCACCAAGGGTAGGGAGATCTAACACAGAAAAATTAAGTCTGAATTTGGTAAATAATGAAGGCCAGGCAGTAATAAAAATAAAATGTGAAAGTATATAAAAGCCAACAGAAAAATAAGACTAATCAACCAGCAAACTGGACTCTTTCACTTTCAGTAAATGCTTAAAACTACTTAGATGTCTTTCTGAAGATCTTCAGTATGGGAACAAGCCAAAGTGAAGAATTTAACATCTAATTTATTTTGCGGAGAAAATTATGATACAATGAATCTGGTAGTTTTTTCAGTGTTAAAAGACTGCAGTGGTACCTTGGGTTACGAACTTAATTTGTTCTGGAGGTCCATTCTTAACCCGAAACTGTTCTTAACCTGAGGCACACTTTTGCTAATGGGGTCTCCCGCTGTTGGCGCGCCACTGCCACGCGATTTTCGTTCTCATCCTGGGGCAAAGTTCTCAACCCAAGGTACTACTTCCAGGTTAGCGGAGTTTGTAACCCGAAGCGTTTGTAGCCCGAGGTACCACTGTACCTGCAATGAAGGGATAGCAGGGTGGATGCCATTCTTTCACCACCTTCAATGACCCTAAGGTCTCTCCCCTATCTCCCTCCATAGTGGCCTAGGCAACTTTAACTGCAAGCTGACCTACAAAAAAATCATAGGCAAAGCTTTTTCATGGCATGTGGAAATCAAAAGAACAGCATTCCACCTACTATGCTAGCCTGCTTATGTATAAGACCTGGGATAACCCTGGCTGCTACTATCTGATTTTTATTTTTATTTAAAAAGCCGAACAACTGAAAGGATGGCTTCATATGCCTGTGTATATGGAAGGGCTTTTCATCCGGGTGATTGTTAATTTTTTTAAAAAGATCAAAGGCTATACAATTTTGAGGTTTTATAATACTGCGCCTCTTTTTATTGGCTTGGAACCTGTGGTCTGCTAAAAGGGGTTGCTGCACAGAAACTAGACAGGGAGTGGGCGACCTTGCTGAATTCTACAACTGGGAATGGTGATGGGGGCGCGTGGCTGGGGGGATGGTGGGCACCCCCACTTCTGAGGGACTTGGGAGCAGTTCACCTACGAAGCTGCTTTACCCGGCACGTGCCCACTGGGACCCCTCGCCTGCTGCAGGCGCCGCATGGATACCCGCCTGCCCTCTGGAACTCCCTGCCTCATGAGACAGCCTTGGCTGCGCTCTTTCCGCCGCCTGCCAAGAACATTCTCGCCTAGACAAGGCCGCGCGCCCAAGTGATGCCCAGGACCAAGGAGGCGAATTCTTATTATCTGCTTCAGCCTGTTAGCCTTCGAGAATTCCTCTTTTGTAAACCGCTTAAGAAAAAGAAATCCCGGCGCGGGGGGAGGGGAAGCCCCATCCCTCCCTTCCCCGCTCGTCGCCTGGCAACCGGGGAGCGCAAGCCGCGCGTCCTTTCGGCGGGTCCCCCCCCCCCCCCCGTTATCGCCCCTTGAAGCCCGGGCTGACCTCCCCGATCACGTCGTGCAGGTATCGGAAGGGGGGCTTGCTGAGAAGGCGCTCCGTGAGGGGCGGCTTCCGGATCACGCGCCCCAGCAGCTCCTGCGTGCGGCGGACCATGGAGCCCTGCATGGCCCCGCAGCCCCGGCCAGGCCAGGCGCCCAGCCAGGAGGCCCCGGCACGCCGCTCCCGGCCCACCCGCGCTGGCTCGCTCGCTCCGCGGGGCGCGCGCCCTCCAGCCTCTCCTCGCCGTTGCTACCCGACTCCGCGGCCCTAGCAACAGAAGGCCGCTCCGGGGCGGGGCCTGCTTGCCCCGCCCCTCCGCATCCGGCGCCCGCATTGGCGACGCGGGAAGCTGACGTCGGAGGCCCCGGGAGCCCGGCCGGAAGGCGGAGGAAGCTTTGTGCCGCCGGACCGCTTCCCCCGGAGGCGCTGAGGCGCCGACTTTGAGTTCCTGTCAAGGAAAAGGGCGGCATATAAAAATATAAAACAAAACATGGAATATATATTTTAGCTAGTGTCGTTTTTATTGTAATTATTTATGTATGTTATTACTATTTATTATATACAGCTCTTCCTCTGGAGGCCTCGGGGCGCTTCACAGCCTGTAAAGTCTACCCATATTCAATTCTTATTATTTTAAAAATTGTTTGCCTCCTGTATTTTGAGCTTGTTTTTCTCTGTAAGCTCCCTCGAGCTCGTCAGGGAAGCCCGCTTGCCCCTCACTGCGCCGGCGCCGCGGTGAGCTGGCCCCGCTCCCCGGAGGGCGATCTCCCTTCCTCCAAGATGGGCTGCTGGCTGATTCTTGGCCTGGCCGTGGACGTTGTCCTTGCCGGCCGGGAGTTTTTCTGCTTGGCAAACTGGCTCTGGCTGAGAGTGTATGTCAATGGCGACTCCAGGAGGCCGCTTCCCCTTTTCCTGTTCCCGCTGGAGCCTTCTTTGGCTTGCCACACCTGCGGGCTCTCTTCCGGCCAACGCTGCCAATGACCGATCTTAAATACTTGGGGTCGGTGAGATTCGGCAATCGCGGCACCTTGCGCCTGCTGGACCTCCTGAGCGGAGCGGGTTGTGTCTTGCTCCTCGTGAAGTAGGGTGAAATGTGAGGAGTGTTGCAAGCCGGTGCAGAGGCAGAAGGTCTGGCCGAGGTGCTGGAGCACGGCTTCTCTGTCTGGGGCGTCTTCCTAATCCAGTGGAACACCATTATCATACGCCTCTTAGATGGGTTGGACATGCTGAAGAAGCTGCTGGAGGCCCAAAGACCAGGGTGACTTCAAAGCGGAGGACGCAGCAGGCAGTTCCCTATCAAAGGTGCCAAATCCAAGCAAATGTTAGTTCCAGTCCTGTTAAATCGATCCAGCAATTCTGAACGTTAAATAAGGGATTAATTCCTCAGGCAGTACAAAAAGACTTCCTGTGGCTTTTTAATAGCTGGTAGCTCCCAACTACTGCCACTGTTGACAGCCTGTTGCCCCTTATATCTCCTTGAATGGGTTATGTCACAATGGTTCCTTCATCAGGTGTTTGTGAGCATGAAAATGCTGTTGGGAGTTTCAGCAATGAAGGCTCAGGCATAATACACTGTTTGAAAGTCTGAACATTTCCCCTTTTTTATTTAACAAAATTTATATACCACTTTTATAATTTATATACAAATTATTAGGAGAGTAAGTTAAAAATATACTGTAGTTTATTTATCTCCTTGACATCTGATAGGAGGGCGTTCCACAGGGAAGGTGCCACTGCAGAGAAGGCGCTTTGCCTGATTCCCTGTAACTTCTCACAGTGAGGAAACCGAATCCCAGTTGGAAGGGATGTAAATGGTTCACATCCTCTAGGCTTGCCTGGAGTTGATCAGTAATCACCCAGTCGCCTTGCCCAGGAATGGAAGATTTGAGACTGGTCGATAGTTGGCCATAGTGGCCGGGTCCAAAGAGGTTTTTTTAAGAAGCAGTTTGATAACTGCTTCTTTAAGCAGGTCAGAAAAAACTACCTCACAGACGGAAGGATTCACCACCCCACAGAGCCCTTTGCCCAACCCTGCCCAAGCCACTTTTTATGAGCTAGGTGTACAGTTTTTGTACTGAGCCTAAAAAATTGAGTGCATGCACATTGATAACAGATTAGTACAGTCATACCTTGATTTTTGAACAGAATGCATTCTGGAAGTCCGTTCCGACTTTCGAAACATTCAGAAACCAAGCTGCAGGCGCACCAGAAACAATAGCGGAAGCTGCATTGGACATTCAGCTACCAATTTTTTCCCCGAAAACTGGAAAACTTCCAGGTTTTGATCTTTTGGGAGCCGAAACGTACGAGTACCAAGGCGTTTGACAACCAAGCTCTTTCTGCATCAACCAATAACATGGCCATCTTTTTACTTGGTTTCATTTCCACATACTCCAAAAGGTCAGTTATTATTCTTGTATTGTCTTTTATATGTCTATCCGGTAAGAAGTCTGCCTGGTCTCTGCTGATTATTTTGTTTAGAGTCTTTTAAAATCTATTAGCCATCACTCCAGCATAGATTTTATAGTCTGTATTCAACAGGGACATTGGTCTATAATTTTTCATGTCTGTCAACTCCACTCCGTTTCGGGATTTGAGTGATCAATGCTTCTTCCCATGATTGTGGTATATCTTTCCCTCCCAGTATATTATGCATTATTCTTTGTAATATAGGGAGGGTTACTTCTTCCAGGTTCTTATAGTACATTAATGTGATTCTCTCAAGACCTGGTGATTTGCCACTTTTCATTTTTTTTATTACTTGTGCTATTTCATCTATTTCTATATTGGAGTTTAGGACCTCAGCTTCTTCTTTTTCAATTCTTGGTAATTTATTTTGTTGTAAATACTCTTCCATTTTATTAACATCTAATTGTTCTTGTTTGTACAAATCTTTATAAAAGTTTAAGAATTTTATTTTTATTTTTTATTTTTACTGGGTCGGTTATTTCCTCCCCTTGGTCCAAAATTTTATTTTATTTTATTTATTTTTGCTTTTCCTTTATCATCCATGCTAACAACTTACCGGGCTTATTGGCGGACTCAAAATACCTTTGTTTTGCCCATTTAATTTTATTTTCTACTTCCTAATTTAATATACTAGAGATATGGGATTGCAATATCTTTATTTTTTGTACTATTTCATGACTTTTTGGATTTTTGATCAACTCTTTTTCATTAATTCTTATCTGTTTAGTTAGCTCTTGGATATTATTGTCTTTTATCTTCTTCAGCCTAGCCATTTGTTGTATTCCAAGACCCCTCATGTACGCTTTACTTGCGTCCCAAACTACATTTATATCTGTATTTTGTTTCCCATTTATCTCAAAAAATTCCGCTAACTTGATAAATGGTAAATGGTGTTTCCGTGCGCTGCTCTGCTTCGCCAGATGCGGCTTAGTCATGCTGGCCACATGACCCGGAAGCTGTACGCCGGCTCCTTCGGCCAATAAAGTGAGATGAGCGCTGCAACCCCAGAGTCGGCCATGACTGGACCTAATGGTCAGGGGTCCCTTTACCCTTAACCTTTTAACCGATATATATTTCTTAACAGATATGGTTAAAAATGTTCAGCAGAATTCACAATTATTCTTCACTAGTCTATTTTATGTCTTTTTTACTTGCAAATGGTGCTGTTGTTGTTTTAAAAAAACAATTTTTATGGAGGCATCATGGTGGCTGCAACGGCACAAACAGCTCCTGAAGCCAGCCAGAGTAAATGGCTCTGTCTGGCTGACTCCCTGGCTCCCAGGACTGCTGCCACCAGCACCGCCAGCGGAGAGGAATCGGGGGTGCCTGGTGCGTCTATCAGAGGAGCCAAAACACCCCCCATGACCTTGATTGAGCCGGGAAGGCACCCGGCCACCCACCCAACAGCCCAGAGGATCTCTCCCAGTCCCACCAGGAGATGCTGGGGACTGAACCTGATGCCTTCTGCATGCTAAGCAGTTGTTCTACCACTGAGCTATGGCCCTAGCTCACAATATTGCTGTCAGGATAAAATGGAGAAGGTGGAGGCTGAAGTGTGTATGCTCTGTGGAGGAAAGGTGGGATAAAAGTGTAAGAAGGAATAGGGGGCCACTAGGTGGCGCATCAGAAGATGGCTGACAATAACATCTCTCCGACCCACACGAGGTAATTTGGAGGCTATGATGGGGGTAATTAGCCTCCTTAACCCCCCCCAGGATTGTGGGGGGGACGGCCCTTGCCTGCTGTGCCCTATACCACCCCCGAATTTGTGGGGGTGGGGGCACTAGGCACAAAGCCCTCCTGTGGGATTTCGGCACTCCTGGACGCCGTCCCTGATTCGCGCCGCTAGTTGCAAGCATCTTCAAAAGAAACAATTTGGACAAGATAAATTGCACATGCTTCAAGGAAAAAGGGGAGTAAAGACTGCTGACAGAAGAGATCTCTGATAACAAGACAAGAATAAAATATGAGAAGATACGTCAAGATATGGTATGACAAATGCCTGCTTGCCCCGCCCCTCCGCGTCCGGCGTCCGCATTGGCGACGCAGGAAGCTGACGTCGGAGGCCCTGGGAGCCCGGCCGGAAGGCGGAGGAAGCTTTGTGCCGCCGGACCGCTTCCCCCGGAGGCGCTGAGGCGCCGACTTTGAGTTCCTGTCAAGGAAAAGGGCGGCATATAAAAATATAAAACAAAACATGGAATATATATTTTTGCTAGTGTCGTTTTTATTGTAATTATTTATGTATGTTATTACTATTTATTATATACAGCTCTTCCTCTGGAGGCCTCGGGGCGCTTCACAGCCTGTAAAGTGTACCCATATTCAATTCTTATTATTTTAAAAATTGTTTGCCTCCTGTATTTTGAGCTTGTTTTTCTCTGTAAGCTCCCTCGAGCTCGTCAGGGAAGCCTGCTTGCCCCCTCACTGTGCCGGCGCCGCGGTGAGCTGGCCCCGCTCCCCGGAGGGCGATCTCCCTTCCTCCAAGATAGGCTGCTGGCTGGTTCTTGGCCTGGCCGTGGACGTTGTCCTTGCCAGCCGGGAGTTTTTCTGCTTGGCAAACTGGCTCTGGCTGAGAGTGTATGTCAATGGCGACTCCAGGAGGCCGCTTCCCCTTTTCCTGTTCCCGCTGGAGCCTTCTTTGGCTTGCCACACCTGCGGGCTCTCTTCCGGCCAACGCTGCCAATGACCGATCTTAAATACTTGGGGTCGGTGAGATTCGGCAATCGCGGCACCTTGCGCCTGCTGGACCTCCTGAGCGGAGCGGGTTGTGTCTTGCTCCTCGTGAAGTAGGGTGAAATGTGAGGAGTGTTGCAAGCCGGTGCAGAGGCAGAAGGTCTGGCCGAGGTGCTGGAGCACGGCTTCTCTGTCTGGGGCGTCTTCCTAATCCAGTGGAACACCATTATCATACGCCTCTTAGATGGGTTGGACATGCTGAAGAAGGTGCTGGAGGCCCAAAGACCAGGGTGACTTCAAAGCAGAGGACGCAGCAGGCAGTTCCCTATCAAAGGTGCCAAATCCAAGCAAATGTTAGTTCCAGTCCTGTTAAATCGATCCAGCAATTCTGAACATTAAATAAGGGATTAATTCCTCAGGCAGTACAAAAAGACTTCCTGTGGCTTTTTAATAGCTGGTAGCTCCCAACTACTGCCACTGTTGACAGCCTGTTGCCCCTTATATCTCCTTGAATGGGTTATGTCACAATGGTTCCTTCATCAGGTGTTTGTGAGCATGAAAATGCTGTTAGGAGTTTCAGCAATGAAGGCTCAGGTCTGAACATTTCCCCTTTTTTATTTAACAAAATTTATATACCACTTTTATAATTTATATACAAATTATTAGGAGAGTAAGTTAAAAATATACTGTAGTTTATTCACTTCTAGGCTAGTTGACATACTTTCTTCCTTCGTACACTTCTATCCCACCTTTCCTCCACAGAGCATACACACTTCAGCCTCCACTTTCTCCATTTTATCCTGACAGCAATATTGTGAGCTAGGGCCATAGCTCAGTGGTAGAACAACTGCTTAGCATGCAGAAGGCATCAGGTTCAGTCCCCAGCATCTCCTGGTGGGACTGGGAGAGATCCTGCCTGAAATCTTGGAGGGCTGCTGCCAATCAGCACAAACCAAGTACCTTCAGCCTTTGAAGACCCAGGACCTACTTTGAATCATACATGCATTTGGGGACCCATTTCTTAATCTTTCCCCATATATTGGCAGGGTGGTAGCTCTCTTGTTGCAACCCACCTTGGATGGGGCTGCAGCATGTTAGTGGGTGCCAACCCACCAGCTGAAGACCCGTGGTGTAGACAATACGGAACTGAATGGACCGGTTTCATGTGCTACTCTGTGTTGGGCTGAGAGAAAGAGAGGAACTGGCCCAAGGTCACCCAGTGGACTTCATGGCTGAGTTGGGATTTGAACCCTGCTTTTGCAGGTCCTAGTCTAACACATCCAAAATATCTGGAGCATTGGGAAATTTCCCAAGAGTGTCTTCCTGCATACAACCCTTCCTCATCCCCTTTAAAAATGAAATAAAATTCTTTAGCATACTGAGTTTTCAGAATGAAATTTAAAATGTGGTACGCCAGCCTAGTTAACTTGGGGGGGGGTCTGGTCATTGTGCCAAGTGGGGCCCATGGACATTTGCCCCAGATTCCTTCCCTGATGGCTCCACTGCCTGAGAGGACCGTCAGATCCTGGAGCTGGCCTGGCCCCACAAGAACCCTTGAAGTTCCCTCGAGCTCGTCAGGGAAGCCCGCTTGCCCCCTCACTGAGCAGGCGCCGCTGTGACCTGGCCCCGCTCCCCACCCCGTCGCAATCCCGCAGTGGGCAGCAGCTCCAAGATGGGCTGCTGGCTGGTTCTTGGCCTGGCCGTGGACGTTGTCATTGCCCTGTTTGGGGCCCGCCAGGAGTTTTTCTGCTTGGCAAACTGGCTCTGGCCCTGCGGCTTTCGCCTACCTTGTAGCAATTGTCAGAACTTGGTAAGGCGGTTGGGCATTGGGTCAGCCTTAGTCTTTAAATGGAGGGCAGGTTGTAGCCTCCGCCTGCCCCTCCTTGGTTAAGGGTACCCCATTCAAGGGATCTGTGAGCAGTTGCTTCTTTGGATGCCCAGGCGGGGCCTAGAGCCATAGCACACCTAAAACAGGAACACTTTGGGGGGAGGGGATACCTCTATTTGATGTGGGTCATAGGACACTCCCCCCCCCCCCGTTGGGTTTACCCAAGAATACACACCCAGCAGTCGGACTGGAATTCAAATGTTATGCCCAACGACCTAAGGCAAATCCTTCACTTCTGTAATCAATAAAGTTGTGGCCTATTTGGCCCACTCTTCACTTACACTCCTTGTCCTGCCTGATTGTTCCCCTCTATTGGGGGTGAGGGGGTCACAGAGGCCTGGCATGCAAGGGCGTATTAAAAAATAAAAATAGCACTGCTGCCCCCTGAGAATTAGCCAACAGGTTAAATGGATCACACGTGTTTTGACCATATTGTGCATGCACCAGGACCTGCAATTCAGTGAAGTTTAGATTGCCTAAGAATCCTCAATTTCTAGCCCCAAGAGGAGCGCGGGGAGCATTTGTACAGCATACCTACACACCGCGGCTGACACACGAATGTGTTGTGACACACAGTTTGAAAAGCGCTGGTTTAATGGAAATGCGCTGTCTGCTGAAGATTCAGTTAATGAACTGGAGTGCTGGAATTAGATGAGCAATTAGAGGCCAGTTGCTTTGTTTCTTGGTCTGGCCTACAGTTGTGAGGGTCAAGGGAATGGGGGGCGGGTGTGGAGAGAGACATACCATACTTTTCCATGTAGAAGACTAGCTTTTTAACTGGAAAACAGTGTTCAAAATTGGGGCTTGTCTTATACTCAGCGCAGAAGGGAGATGGGTGATATCAGTCTCTAGAGACGCAGCCGATGCTGCAAATCTCAAACAGTTTGACTTCATCCCCAAAAGTGCACTCTTCTAGTTTCCCAAGACAGATGGATTCCAACCAAAGGAAGGAATCCCAATTCCAACCAGAACCCACCATGGCTATTACCGTATTTTTTGCTCTATAAGACTCACTTTTTCCCTCCTAAAAAGTAAGGGGAAATGTGTGTGCGTCTTATGGAGCGAATGCAGGCTGCGCAGCTATCCCAGAAGCCAGAACAGCAAGAGGGATCGCTGCTTTCACTGCGCAGCGATCCCTCTTGCTGCTCTGGCTTCTGGGATTCAGAATATTTTTTTCTTGTTTTCCTCCTCCAAAAACTAGGTGCGTCTTATGGTCTGGTGCGCCTTATAGAATGAAAAATACGGTATGTGCTCCTAACAAGCAGAAAGCTGAATTCTTCAAAACTATAGAAGAGAAACTGTTTGATATTTGATGGCAAATTAATAACGATGGGTGACTTTAATGGTGTGGTGTCCCTACATTTAGACTGATCTATAAAAAAATCAGACTCTAAAGAAGGGAAACTACCTAATGCTTTCTTCAATATGGTGGCCGACATGGATCTAACTGATCCTTGGTGTCTCAGACACCCACTGGTCCAGGAATCCACTTTTTTCTCTCAAACGCAACAATTCTTCAAGTAGAAAAGACTTGTTATGGGCTTTGAAAGACCTGAAAACTAGAGTAAAAAAGGTTGAGATCCAACCAAGGACGTTATCAGATCACAATGGTATTCTTATGACCATGGCAGGCTAAATGATGCGATACTACATCATATAGAAATTGTTAATAAGGGAATATGTTCCCTACAAGAATTTTTCAACCTCAACCTTAATAAAGGAACAGATCTAAATATGGTTTGGGATGCCAGTAAGGCAGTAAGGAGAGGCTTTTTAATCAAACAAAGTGCATGCATATACACCCACCCCCACCTCCACACACCACTGAAGCTCGAATTTTGCTAGCCCAAAGATGGAAAATGAGCGAGATCCCTAGTAAGGAAGACTGGCAACTTAAGACGATAGAATTTGCAGAAGCAGCAGGTTTAACATAGAATAAGAGGGCAAGAAGAATCTTTATTCAAAGAGGAGTGGAAAAATTTTACTGAATATTTAGAAAACAATTGTGTACAATTGAAAACGCTGGTAGTGTTTAGATAAATACAACAGTATGGTAAATATCTGAAGGATGTCAAATGGAGAAATGATTAGATTTGCTATAGTAAAATATGCAGGAATGTTGATAAGTAAAATGAACCATGAAAGGGGAAGGAGGGAAGTCAATTGTTACATCATATTATGCAAAAATTTTATTTTGAAATGTATAAACTGAAAAATTAATAAAAATTGTGGTTTTTTTAATGCTAAATAATTTTATTTCATTTTTAACGGGGATGTGGAAGGGATTTATGTAGGAAGACACTCTCGGGAGATTTATGCCTTTACAAAATGAAAAACGTGCATTTGTGGGAGTTTTTTTAACAAACCAATTCAACATATTCCACAGGTGAGAGCAGTGCCAACTTGGCAGGAGTGTCCAGCTCTTCTGCCCCGCATGCCGCTGGCACCCAAAGCTCATCACGTGTCCATCTCCTCGTCCCACTTGGCGGCGTCAGACAGCTTCATGTTTTGCCACATGAAATCGAGGAACATGGAGGCCTGCAGTAACCGGCCCAGCCTCTGGAAGTGCCGTGTATGGTAGGAGAGACTCCACAGCTGCTTTGATCCCTTCGTATTGCAAGAGGCTCTCTGGCGTCTCATGCTTGAGGAGGGTTTCCACCACTGCCTGAGCCTCGAGGTAGTTCCGCGAGTTTGTGTTCCACGTGATAGAAATCTTCAGCACAGCCTCTGGAAGAAGGGTTCTGGGGAAGACATGTCAGGAAGGAGTGCAAGTTGCAGGCAGCGTGGCCACCTTGAACCAACACACCTCTCTTGCGAAGCGTGGCCAGGTCTGGGCACACATCTGACCTGCGCCTTTCTTCAAGGCAGGGGAGAAGTTGAAACACCCCTCCCCACCCTAGTAGAAAAGCAGCCTGCGGTGTTGGTGGGAGGTTTTGAATCAGAAAAATGCCAGGAGGGCGCAGGGTCAAGCAACCTCTCCTCTCACCCGTCTTTCTTCTTAAACTCGCAACTTTCCCATGGCTGTTGTTCAAAAGAACAAAAAAAGACTTTGCGAAAGGGCACCTGCTGGGTAATTAAGTTCAGTACACACACACACCTTTAGAGGTCGTCCCTGCAGCATACCAACTAACCTTTCTGGTCTTTCCGAAGCTTCAGGAGGTTCTTTTCCAAGTCGTTATTAGTTATTATTAATGAACTCCATTTGCATGTAGGAACTCCTATGACTACAATTAATGATGGGAGAGGTGACTGAGTTTATTCCAGACTACATGGCTTGCAGGAATGGGTTTTATAATATTTATAAAAGTACAACAATATGCATTATAATCTTTGCTCTAGTATTACAGAGCTGGCGTAGCTAATTTGAGGCTGTGTACACACCATACATTAAAAGCATTATCGCTTCTCCCCTGTAAGAATCCTGGGAACTGTAGATTACCCTTCTACCGCCTAGCTACAATTTGTAGCACCCTTTACAAACTGTAGTTCCCAGGATTCTTTGGGAGAAATGTGCTTTTAATTCCTGTTTTTGCTGCAGCAGGCATGCTCAGCTACCCCTCTGGAAGCTCAATCCCACAGAAAGCTGTGACGGCCACCAACTTGGATGGTTTTATGCAGGAGAAGGCTATCAATGGCCACTAGGCACAATGGCTATGCTGTACCTCCACAGTCAGTGGCAGTAATGTTTCTGAATAGTAGTTGATGGAAAGTATAGGAATACAGAATGCTCTTTTTTCCACAGGCCTCTGGTTGGGCATTGTGAGAACAGGATGCTGGACTAGACAGGCCAATGTGGCCTCATCCAGCAGGCACCTCTTATGTCCTTACGTGGTTCAAGGGTAGAGATTGTGAGAAGGCATCTTCCAAAGCAATCCCACCCTGCAAATAGCTTTGGAGCCTTCATGCCTCTAGCCTAGCCCTCACCCCTTTTCCTGTTCCCGCTGGAGTCTTCTTTTGTTTTGTTTTTATAATACTTTTTATTGAATTTTCCCACAAACAAAACAAAACAGTCTTTACAATCATTCTTAATATCATCTTCTTTACATTGCGTAAAATCACACCTCGACTTCCTTCCTTCCCAGTTGTGGTTTTCTTAATATACATCTTCTCTTACAGTTTCTTCTTCATTTCTATACATTTCTAGAGACAGCACAGCGCGGGGGGGGGGTGCTTTCCCTTTCGCGCCTGCCACTCCGTCCCGCTCTCGGGCCTTTAAAAAACAACCCGAGAAAACAAGGGAGCAGCTGTGGCGCTGCTGGTTGCCCCTGTCCCCCAAGGATGATCCCCTTGAGGTTTGGAGGTGCGCAGTGCCCTTGCGCCACCCCCAGATCCCCTGCACCGCTCAGAAAGCCTCCGAGAGGTTTTTCTGCGCTTCTACGATGTTCGCGGTTAAACCAGAAGTCTCGGAGTCTTCTTTTGCTTGCCACACTGCGTGCGGCGGACCATGGAGCCCTGCATGGCCCCCGCAGCTCCGGCCAGGCCAGGCGCCCAGCCAGGAGGCCCCGGCACGCCGCTCCCGGCCCACCCGCGCTGGCTCGCTCGCTCCGCGGGGCGCGCGCCCTCCGGCCTCTCCTCGCCGTTGCTACCCGACTCCGCGGCCCTAGCAACAGAAGGCCGCTCTGGGGCGGGGCCTGCTTGCCCCGCCCCTCCGCATCCGGCGCCCGCATTGGCGACGCGGGAAGCTGACGTCGGAGGCCCCGGGAGCCCGGCCGGAAGGCGGAGGAAGCTTTGTGCCGCCGGACCGCTTCCCCCGGAGGCGCTGAGGCGCCGACTTTGAGTTCCTGTCAAGGAAAAGGGCGGCATATAAAAATATAAAACAAAACATGGAATATATATTTTTGCTAGTGTCGTTTTTATTGTAATTATTTATGTATGTTATTACTATTTATTATATACAGCTCTTCCTCTGGAGGCCTCGGGGCGCTTCACAGCCTGTAAAGTCTACCCATATTCAATTCTTATTATTTTAAAAATTGTTTGCCTCCTGTATTTTGAGCTTGTTTTTCTCTGTAAGCTCCCTCGAGCTCGTCAGGGAAGCCCGCTTGCCCCTCACTGCGCCGGCGCCGCGGTGAGCTGGCCCCGCTCCCCGGAGGGCGATCTCCCTTCCTCCAAGATGGGCTGCTGGCTGGTTCTTGGCCTGGCCGTGGACGTTGTCCTTGCCGGCCGGGAGTTTTTCTGCTTGGCAAACTGGCTCTGGCTGAGAGTGTATGTCAATGGCGACTCCAGGAGGCCGCTTCCCCTTTTCCTGTTCCCGCTGGAGCCTTCTTTGGCTTGCCACACCTGCGGGCTCTCTTCCGGCCAACGCTGCCAATGACCGATCTTAAATACTTGGGGTCGGTGAGATTCGGCAATGGCGGCACCTTGCGCCTGCTGGACCTCCTGAGCGGAGCGGGTTGTGTCTTGCTCCTCGTGAAGTAGGGTGAAATGTGAGGAGTGTTGCAAGCCGGTGCAGAGGCAGAAGGTCTGGCCGAGGTGCTGGAGCACGGCTTCTCTGTCTGGGGCGTCTTCCTAATCCAGTGGAACACCATTATCATACGCCTCTTAGATGGGTTGGACATGCTGAAGGTGGTGCTGGAGGCCCAAAGACTAGGGTGACTTCAAAGTAGAGGACGCAGCAGGCAGTTCCCTATCAAAGGTGCCAAATCCAAGCAAATGTTAGTTCCAGTCCTGTTAAATCGATCCAGCAATTCTGAACGTTAAATAAGGGATTAATTCCTCAGGCAGTACAAAAAGACTTCCTGTGGCTTTTTAATAGCTGGTAGCTCCCAACTACTGCCACTGTTGACAGCCTGTTGCCCCTTATATCTCCTTGAATGGGTTATGTCACAATGGTTCCTTCATCAGGTGTTTGTGAGCACGAAAATGCTGTTGGGAGTTTCAGCAATGAAGGCTCAGGCATAACACAGTTTGAAAGTCTGAACATTTCCTCTTTTTTTATTTAACAAAATTTATATACCACTTTTCTAATTTATATACAAATTATTAGGAGAGTAAGATAAAAATATACTGTAGTTGATTCACTTCTAGGCTAGTTGACATACTTTATTCCTTCTTACACTTTTTTTTAAAATAATTTTTATTAACTGGCCAATCACATCAAATTAAATCACATCACATAAATTCCAAATTACAAAGCCAAATTTTTAAATTTTGTTGGGGGAACCCATACTTCAAGATCCAAAGGGGGATTCAGATCATCTTCTTATTACTGCGTTAATGTCCAAATCAGTCCCAATCAGTCCAAACAAAATTCATAATTCTATCCAGTCTTATCTTGGTGTTTCCACATCATATCTTGTTCATATTTCTATTTTTCCTTTACGATCTCCAATGTCCCTGTTGAATACAGACTATAAAATCTATGCTGGAGTGATGGCTAATAGATTTTAAAAGACTCTAAACAAAATAATCAGCAGAGACCAGGCAGACTTCTTACCGGATAGACATATAAAAGACAATACAAGAATAATAATTGACCTTTTGGAGTATGTGGAAATGAAACCAAGTAAAAAGATGGCCATGTTATTGGTTGATGCAGAAAGAGCTTGGTTGTCAAACGCCTTGGTACTCGTACGTTTCGGCTCCCAAAAGATCAAAACCTGGAAGTTTTCCAGTTTTCGGGGAAAAAATTGGTAGCTGAATGTCCAATGCAGCTTCCGCTATTGTTTCTGGTGCGCCTGCAGCTTGGTTTCTGAACGTTTCGAAAGTCGGAACGGACTTCCAGAATGCATTCTGTTCAAAAATCAAGGTATGACTGTACTAATCTGTTATCAATGTGCATGCACTCAATTTTTTAGGCTCAGTACAAAAACTGTACACCTAGCTCATAAAAAGTGGCTTGGGCAGGGTTGGGCAAAGGGCTCTGTGGGGTGGTGAATCCTTCCGTCTGTGAGGTAGTTTTTTCTGACCTGCTTAAAGAAGCAGTTATCAAACTGCTTCTTAAAAAAACCTCTTTGGACCCGGCCACTATGGCCAACTATCGACCAGTCTCAAATCTTCCATTCCTGGGCAAGGCGACTGGGTGATTACTGATCAACTCCAGGCAAGCCTAGAGGATGTGAACCATTTAGATCCCTTCCAATTGGGATTCGGTTTCCTCACTGTGAGAAGTTACAGGGAATCAGGCAAAGCGCCTTCTCTGCAGTGGCACCCTCCCTGTGGAACGCCCTCCTATCAGATGTCAAGGAGATAAATAACTATGTCTGATGTTTTAGTATGTTTTTATATGTACTGGAAGCTGCCCAGAGTGGCTGGCTGGGGAATGATGATGATGATAAAAATAAAATAAAAATACCGGCTTAAGGATGTAAAGTTGTGGTAGAGGGAAGTCACGTGGGTGAAATATTAGTTGCGGTAAAGGTATGTCGGGGGTTTTTGTCTATGTTTGTTTTTGATGTTTATTTGTGTTTATTGTTTGTAGTGTTTGATTTGACATAACAGTTAAAAAATATAAAAAATAAAATACCTTATTATAAATACAGTACAAACAAAACATTTAAACTCTTTATTTCTTTTGCAAGTACAAGAAAAATCAGACTTATTAAAAATTAACTATAAAAAATTACTTGCATTGTAATACAACCAGAACTGCGGAATCCTGGACATTCCATTATAAAGGTATCACTTTTCACAAAATGTTCGATTGTGGAACGTCCCATAATTTTATAACAAAATAATCAAGCCAACATCACAAGCAACTTGGTACTGGCTTCCTGCAGCCATTACTGCATTACAGTTTATTAAAGGCACATATTTCCTTTTTGTATATAAACATGTCTGAGTCTCATGTTCATTAAATAACTTCATAATTTTTTAAAAAAATCTCCCTGCTTTATGAGGCAGTATTCCCAGATTCCTCAACTAGCAGCCTTTTTCTACATCTTGGGTGCCTCTTTGTTATGAGATCGGGGTTCCATAGCAGGTGGACAGATGCTGAAGATTCAGCATTTGCTCAAATCCCAAGTGATCACTACATGAAGGATTAAGGAGGATCCTCCCCACCCCCAGGTGTGATTGTACAAGAGCTTTATTAAAATTATTTATACCCTCTGATACAGCATGCTATGACTTGGGTTTCCGTCTTGCGACACACTAGATCTTTTAATATGTCAGTTAAGATACTTGGTTCTGGAGAATCCTATGTCAGTACAGTGTCTGGATAGGTGATAAATTTAAATCTATACTTCGGTTAAGAATGCAAACAGCAAAATGGCCTTCAAAATGTGAAAACCCAATGAACAGGAATAACTTGCTAATAGTTCTATCAGTTAGTAAACTGAAACCATGACAACAAAGTTTGCTTACACAAACAGCTGCCTCTTCCTGATCAATCCCAGTTACCTCTATCTCCCCCCACCCGCCCCGCCCAATATCATTCATTATTTCAATTTACACTCTCAGTGGCCTTTCTTTCCCAGGCCTGTTCTCCAAAATATGTATTCAAATACTAATTTTTAAGGTTAGACCATTATTTGCTAGAGTTCATACTGGGGTGAAAATGTACAGTGTGCATTGGGACAAATAATTTGTGGAAATAAGTTATGAAGGACTATTGACAAAAACATTTTTTGGAACAGTTCGCTTTTTCCTAAATCATTTAAAAAATGATTCTGGAGGACTCTTGGAGAAATGTTTCTATAATGTTAAATATGCTATGCACCTATAGCCTGGTGGATTCTGTTCATTCAGGATATATGGTTCCCAACAGGCATTTCGGCAATTATATGAACAAAAGACATACATTGACATGAGAAATACAGGCTGCCTCTTATGAAATGATATACAAAAAAGGTCAGCAAACATCCTGATATTTACCTGTACCCTTTCCCCATTTATTTAAATCTCTGTTTACTTCAGTAGTACACATTTCTGAACTCCGTATTGTTTATATAGGATTGCACAGAATGTTGGCAGAAAAATCTATTTCCACAAAGGCCTGGTTTAGACCATATTTTCCTCCATTCTCTCTCTCATACGTGGTGAAGAGCAAGAGTATATTGTCCTCACAGTCCACCCAACACACCGATTCCACCCTTTAGGATAGCAGCTGTCGATATATGTGGGCAATGTTTCAGGAAGGTGTATGAAAGAAGAAGAATGTCCCAGATTATGCCATGTTACATTGTATGCACTTAAGCCATAGGCAAACATTTCTCCCACATGTGGTTATCAGGTGGGAGAGGAATTCCTTCTGAGTTGGGTTAAAAAGACATAATCTCACTTCACCCAATGTGCATAGAGAGACGTTTGGGCTGGTGTATTTTGAACCAGGCCAAAATATATGGTAAACAAGAACAAAGGGGCAGGGGAATATGCAATACACATATGTGCACACATGCATGCATGCATGCAAGCACACACACACACACACACACACACACACACGGGTCTTCCACTTGAAAAGTGGGAACTTTGGATCCAAGCCATAGGCTACAGCTATTTCTTTCTGCGTGTTATATAGTTTTTTAGACTAACCATGTAAATTTTGGCATCCCCCCAAAATAAACTTGGATCTAATTACTTGGTAGCTAATCAAGTTTGGAGTTAATACTTAATGGCCAAATTACAGCACAGAAAAGTGTGTTTTGAAATTTTAAATTTAGCATTTCTCTAAGCACGTAATTGTTTTGCCATAGGCTGCTTTGCAGCTCAGCGATTTTCCAGCCATAATCAATGGTGTGAAAAGGGGGGTGCATTAAATTCAACTAATAGTTCTCACATTTTGTCTGAAGAGTCACTCTCATGGGTGACAAAAGTTTCCTTCTGAATTCACTGCGCATGTTAACGTTTCAGGCTACATTTTCATAAATATTTTCACGTACATAAATCCACGAGGGGAAAAGCAATCACTGCAGTGATAATACTGCATATGATCAGGTTAAAGCACATGGTTATTATAACCAACCACTGAAAGATTAAGATATTCGTATATGTTCTCATTATTAAAGTGCAGATACCCACCCTGATAGTAAGTGCTTGAACTATAATAGAATTAAAGCACTTTTCCACAATAGGATAGAGCGCTTGTCTCAAGGAAGACTGTTCCTTGGCTAGCCAAACTGAGGCAACTCCATTCTATTCGGTAAGATACAAGGTTTGTTTAGACCCGGGGAGTCAGCTGAAAACCCCTACACTGATGGAGAGTGCTGCTTCAGGTTTACGATTCTTAGCCATCTTTTTTTCAGAGTAATGATCATTCTGCACACAGTCAGGCTTCTGGCTACTGGAAAACAAAAAGCAGATACACTATTAAAGTTATCAAGTATTAGAAATATATGCAAGGCAAGCTTGAGTCTGGAACACAAAGCTCCTTAAAGCTGGGGTGAGTAACAGGATCTGGCTGGAAGGACCACAGCTTGAGGTTGACCACAGCAGGCTATTTTGATGGGCATTTCTACTGAGGAGAAATGTGGAATAGTATCTTGATGAACTGCTCTGGGAGGTGAATCATAGAAATCCATTGCAAATAAATTCTTTCTGCAGGGTTTTTCTTTATTGCACATTTGTAATATGCAAACCCTGAAGTGTATATAATTAGTATCCTAAATGTGCTGTAAAACACATAAACATGAATCCTGTATTAGAAAATTGGGCAGAATCCCAGCATATCATAGTGGATAAATGAGTTCATTTCCAAAAAGGCAAGGTCACTACAGATCAATGGGTTGGATAAAAACAGCCTGTTCTGCTCCTCAGTTGATGCCATAGAAGCATTCCTTCAAACCCAGAGTTCAAACAAAAATAGACCAGCACATTCATGTGGTGTTAGTTAATGCTGGCTATGATTAACTTTAACTAGATCAGATCCTATAATACGGTGGTTTAAAATTTCATTTTTCAATTATTCACATTCTTTCAAAATCAATTTTATTACCTTGCAGCAGACCAAATGTGCAAACAAGTACAACTGAATAGCCCTTGAATTTATGGCATTAAAATCTAAATCATAATTCATCCTACTAACTTTTGAGATAATACTTTGTTGTAATTAAATCTTTCATTTGACTCATTGAACATCATATGGAAATAGCGCTGAGTTCTTTTCTAGCCCTGCATATTCCCTGATGCCAAACTGGTCATTGCCCAACAATGCAAGCAAGTAGATGCTTTACAATAATCATTTGTAACCCTAACATCTTTTCTAGACCATGCTGTTGTCTTGAATAACACATGTTTTGGAGAGAGTGAGACAACAACCAGAGTTACATTGTTCTAGAACAGATGTATGTGCAGTCAACAGAAATGTGAAACCTTTCTATATAACAAGGGCTTCTTCGTTTTGATAACAGGCCTCTTTTCCAATTGCCTATTCAAATTCTACATAAAATAATCCAACCACCACATTTGAGGACACAACTGGATTCATTTTACTGCTTTCTATGTTTAGACAATTTATATGGGCTTCTTGCTGAGAGAAAGGCATGGTATAAAGTCTATAAAAAACTAAGATATACCTTGTTTTTTCCATAGCAAGTTGCTTCTGCATTTGTTTTCCAATATCATCTTTCATGGTACTGAAGTCTTTACTGTCATCAAGCAGGAGATTCTGTTGTGCAAATTAATGAAATAATTGTGAAAACAATTCCTAAAAGTATTCTCCTTATAAAGGCAGATACATTTTTACAAGTGGTATTTTTTACTAATGACATTAAACTGCATTAAGTAATGTTATTAAGAATTAAAGTTCTTCACTATTCTTTTTTCTTTTGTTTGTAGAAATACATGACCTTCATGCAAAAAAATTCTTGCGAAAGCACTTTCCTCAGTTGGAAAGGAGGACAAAACCACCCCACAGCGCTTATTTATAAAACTTCTATCCTGCTTTATCAGATCAAAATCTCTTAACACAGCTGGAAGTTATAAGCAGAATAGGAATGCCCCTGACAGAAATGGGGAGTGATGGAAAACCAGATCTCCCAAAAGAAAAATCTCAGATTGTAAGTAAAACAAAAGATAGGCTACCATAAATGAACTGGCCTCATTATCTACGGATGCAAGATACACCAAAACACAATTTAAAAGCACATAATTTAGGGCCTCAAAAGCATTGTACACTTCTGCACACATTCACCTAGATTTTGTAATTCACAGCTTATTAAATCTGGGTTGTATGGAGATTCAACATTGTGGAGCTTTCTCTTTTCCAACTTTGCCTGCAGCAACTTGTACTCCCTGAAAAGCCTCTTTCAGCGGTTCATGAAAACCTGCTAAAACTTGTGGGCTCTGTTATCTGGGGATGCAGTGGTGGTGGTGGAGAAATCTCTTGGAATTAAGCAGAGGAATTTTGTTGATAAATCAGTTTATTTACCTTCACACCAATAATATCTCCATCCTTCAGATTGTAGGGGCTTAATTGTAAACTGTCACCTTTCTTCTTCTTTTTTCGCTTTGAAACTTGCTGTGTCTGAATGCAAATGAGAACTAACATGAAAAAAGCATCATAAACTAACAGAGGTTACTTGTGATTTTGGTGCAGAGAGTGAGAATATTTTATATTCCCTATATTTCCAGGTAAAAAATAAAGCATGTTTTCACAACTGAAAGGTAATTTAAAAATTTAAAAACAAAAACTGATTAGGGGTGAAGATATATGGCTTTGCTAAAAAAAAAAGTCCTCAATAAACTTCTAAGGATAAATATTAATATTTATTGCTAAGTGTAAATGCTTCCCTGCTTAGGAGCACTAGAAAGAGATTACGTTCTCCATCTTGAGCTTTTGCAAAACAAAAATCCTTGTGCAATGGGATTTTGTTTCTCTATTCCACACCTCCAGCCCACTGGGCACCCCAAAATCTGCTTCAGAGGGGTGCCCAACCCCCCAGAACAGGTTCGGGGATGTGGGGTGAAGCAGAGGAGAGGAGATGAAGCTCAAGTCTCACTTCATGAGCAGAAATCCACTCACACCACATTGGATCTCATCCACTGTCATTTTCCATGTCACAAACATTAAGCACACACACGCTTGTGCGTGTGTGTGTGAGAGAGAGGGGGGGGTAATTTTAACACATACAAATGGGGGAGGGGAGATACATTTTGCCCCCCTGTAAAATGTGCCACTTCCCATTTTAGTGGGGGTTTTCAGCGTTTGCCCATTTGCTTTGTAATCTTATCACATACACAAATATGAGGATGAGGATGACAGCATCACATTAAAAGCCAGTGTAGTGTAGCAGTTAGATTGTTAAGTCTAGGACTGATGAGACTCCGGGAGATACCATTGAAGCTCACAGGGTGACCTTGGGCTAGTCACTGTCTTTATCCTGCCGCACAGTTTTGTTTTGAGAATAAAACACGTTCTCTGCCTCAAGCTCCTTGGAAAAGGGGCAGGACATAAATGTAATAAAATATACAGTATAAGGTAAATGACCCCTGGACAATTAAGTCCAGTCAAAGGGGACTATGGGGTGTGGCGCTCGTCTCACTTTTCAGGCCGAGGGAGCCGGCGTTTGTCCGCAGACAGCTTTCCAGGTCATGTGGCCAGCAGGACTAAACCAGTTCTGGTGCAACGGAACACCTTGACGGAAACCAGAGCGCATGAAAACACCGGTTACCTTCCCGCCGCAGCGGTACCTATTTATCTACAGTGGTACCTCGGGTTACATACGTTTCAGGTTACAGACTCTGCTAACCCAGAAATAGTACCTTGGGTTAAGAACTTTGCTTCAGGATGAGGAAAGAAATTGCGTGGCGGCCGCCATTAGGTAAAGTGGTACCTCAGGTTAAGAAGAGTTTCAGGTTAAGAACAGACCTCCAGAAAGAATTAAGTTCTTAACCCAAGGTACCACTGTACTTGCACTTTGACATGCTTTCGAACTGCTAGATTGGCAGGAGCTGGGACCGAGCAACGGGAGCTCACCCCGTCGCGGGGATTTGAACCGCCGACCTTCTGATCAGCAAGCCCAAGAGGCTCAGTGGTTTAGACCACAGCGCCACCCACTTATCACTGACAGGATGAGACTACCTCAAGAAGAAAGCCAGGGTTTTTTTGGTGTGTTTTTTTTTTTAAAAAAGAAGTGGTGCCAAAGCTATAAACCAGGGAAAGAGATAAGGCAGTGAATTACCATATTTACTTGAATGTAAAGCGTCCTTTTTTTGCCAAATTACGGTATGAAAATTAGGGATTCAATGGCACATTACATTTGAATAAATACAGTATGTTAATTTTCCTTGACTGTTCCCATCACCTAATCTTAACTTTTTACCCCTACATTGTGAATCTTTTCTCTCTCTTTTTTGGTGCATTATTGCTTTCTTACAAAAAGAAAAACAACCCCTATACAACTACTAATTACCATGATGAGGATGACACAACAATTCAAAGAGGAGCTGGCTGCGTCTGCCAGTGTGTGCCTAGAGTGCCTTGCTTGCCCTGTTTCCTGGTGCTCTGCTCCCTGAGCCCAGTAGGGGCAGTCCTTACCCACTGCACTACTCTGCTCTCTTCCTTCATCTCTCCCCCTTCATCTCTCCCTCTCCAGCCCAGATCGCAGCTGCTCTCCTTCTTCCTTTCCCTCCTTCCTTCCTTCTTTTCCCTTCCCGACCAGAGAGAAGGGAAGAGGGATCAGATGGAAGAAAGAATATAATGTGCACCCGTTTTTGACAAATGACGTTGCGAAATTTAGGGTACACATTAAATTCAATGGCGCATTACGTTTAGGTAAGTACAGTAGTGTCAGTCAGCACAAAGAACAGGTAAGATCAATATTAAAAGAACTTATCCCGTTTCTCTCTCTTTCAACCCTTCCTGTGTTAAATGTCATTGTTACACAGGCATCTTTTATTTAGATAATGTGAAATGTCAATTCAAAGAATTGTTGACAATATTGCTCCATGTCTCTGGCATCTCTTAGCTTACCCAACTACATATTGGTATCCATTCAAACTTCTCAGGAGAATATTTAGCAATTTCAATTTGCTCTGCTGGTAATGAATAGTATGAAGCAATTCTTTGTCTCAATGCACATGCTGTACACTCTTTGGAGATATCCCATACCAAATCCACAGGATGGTAATAATCTCTTTCCCCTGGTATGCCCATCTGCACTCGCAGAAGCAAATCCTTTGGTCTGTAATAAGAAACATACACAATGCAATTAACATTCTCAAAATATATGTCTACATTAATGTCACAGAGAATCCATAGATTCCCTACTCTTTTTTTAAAAAAGTACTATAGAAGGAAAATTCAGAATAATTGGGATTTGAAAGAAATATTTTACAAGGTTTTCTAAAACCTGTTTTGATGAATTGTGGCTGAATAGCTTACCCAAGATTTTCTTCCTTGTGTAAAGGCTCTATACAAATTTCCACTCTGTTTCCTAGTTTGAATTTACTGAAAAAGAAACATAGTAAATATTTTAAATTCAGAATAGGAAAGGCAGGATATAAATAATTTTTTAAAAAATACAAGTTCCACACTTAGAAGCTGGATTTTGAAATATCATAGACTGTCAATTTAACTGTTGCCAGAACTACACAAGGTAGTTAGAAATCCTCTACCTAATTTATACAGACAGAACAGATTACCTTCCTGAAAAGAATTAATCAAAAAGAAGTCTAGGCCACAATCAATGATGCTTAGTTTGTTTTAATTGCTTACGATAGTAAAGAACAACTGAATGAATGCTTGCAGGACAACCACACACATGCCTACTGAAAAGTAAAACCCACTGAAAACTTTCTTTTAGGAAAATGGATTTCAGCCTCAAAGTATGTGAATCATAATCCCACCAAATTCAAAGTGATTTACTCTTAGTTAAGTGTGTAGGATTGCAGTGTTACTTAAAAATACAGCGGTGCCTTGCAAGACAAAATTAATTCGTTCCGCGAGTCTTTTCATCTTGCGATGTTTTTCGTCTTGCGAAGCACGGTCCGTCGCAACTGCGCCTCTTCAAGCGGCTTTAACAAAAAAGCGAACAAACTCGCAAGACGTTTTCGTCTTGCGAAGCAAGCCCATAGGGAAAATCGTCTTGTGAAGCAACGCAAAAACCGAAAAACCCTTTCGTCTTGCGCATTTTTCGTCTTGCGAGGCATTCGTCTTGCGAGGCACCACTGTAATGGTAAAAATATATTGCATTAACATTTATTTAACTGAATGTTATACATAGAAACCTACTGGAGTTGCTGCTTATTGTTTCGTAAAAGCCTGCAAGGGCACTTATTTTCCATTGTCCAAACACGGAGAAACTCAGGTAGTGGAATACTAAACTCTTCAGAGAATGGCAAAGTCATCACCTGAAAAGAAAAGTACTTTGCTAGCAATTTTAGAATAAATGTTAGTTTAAGCTCAGAAAACTAGTAATTTTCTAACTTGCAGGACTACAAATGTAAGCATAATTTTTAACCACCACATCACATTTCTTTTAATAACTTTACTATTTCCCCCAATATTCTTGAAATGCAATGTTGTAGAGGATCCTAGGGAATTTTTTATTTTCTGATAAAATCTACATCACATAAAATCTTCAAAAGATAATTCCCCACACTGCAACCTCTATATGCAGTGCTACTGGGAGCAGATCTCAGACTTATACCCACTCTATTTTTATGCATAAAGCTTAACACCAGAATCAGGTGGAACAATGCTTATTTGAGCATGGAAACTTCGGTACACAACTGGCTTTCATGTTACTTTCTAGTTACAAGGAAGGGCAGAGGAAGGTGTACTAGTCCAAAACCCTCCCCCAATCATCTCAGTGTGTAGAGGCTCATAGAGGCTCCTTTACTAATCCACTAGTCTCACCAAACAACTGTTGTCTCTGGGATGTAACACAGGCCTGGTTCACCCGTAATGTAAATGAGTAGCAGGCCATTGCAGGCTGCTCAACAGTTTCTACAGCATTTCTCCCCTGCTCCTGCTACACTGCAGAAAAAGAAACCGGAGTCTTGACTTGTTGTGTTGCCTAAAACTGGCTCATGGCTTGTTTCATCTGAACATGGCTTTGTTTGTTTGGACGAAACTAATCACAAACTGGGGTTTGGGCAACCCCCCTCCTGCCATGCCACAGGCCAGAATCTGTTGTCCAAACGGGGCTTATGGTTTCTGTTCTCCAAACAATTTATAGTGATAAGCCAAGATCAGAACTTTTTAACATTTATGATTCGATTGGAGAAAAACTCATTCATATTAAAACATAGTTTGTATTAAACTATGTCTTAACTGGGCTACAGCCAATTTTCCATGTCAATGCAGTGAAATCTCAATGAAAGTTGTATGTCTTGGTTTTTCCCCCCTTTAAGAATTCGATTACTGTTCAGGAACTTAGTGGCAGAGCACGCAAAAGACCTTGGGAAGGTGTCCAGGATTAAACCTATTAAAAAGGGTTTCAGATAGCAAAATTGAGAAAAAGCACTGTCTGAGATCTTAGAAAGCTGCTGTCAGTTGAAGAAGGCAGTTCTGGACTAGATGGAGCAATGGCCTGATTCATTATGAAACAACTGTTTATGCTCATGTTTCACCTCACCTAAAAGTTTCCCGTTAGTTAATTTCACAAATATTATCACCAACCTCTTACACCCCACACACGAAGGACACATACACAAAAACCATTAATAAAGGAACTCGTGTCAAAATGCAGAGTGGTTCTTGCGATACTGCATATTCTGCATTCACATACAGAAATTGTAATTCTGATGAAAGTGTAACATGAGTCTTGCAGCTAAGGACACATGAAACAGATGACAAACTGCTAGGAGTGGATATTAGGAAGTGTCTCAAAAGTCCCTGGTTGTACTTACCACTGAAAATGGCATCTAAGCAAATGCCATATCAGAACATACTGGAGACAGAGGAAAGGAAATAAAAAATATATATTAATAGATCTTACTTAATGAGTAGATTTGTCTTCGCTTAACAAAATGTAATATCTAACCTGCATCTTTAGGTCTTCCAGGAAAGCGTCTCCTGAGATTTCTATATCACCCACATAACATAGGTCAACTTCACTTTGTAGAAATGTTGGTGTATCTTTAAAGAACATCAAGAGTCAGAGTTTAATTAAATTTAGAGTTCTTCAGTTACACAATTAGTAAAACATGAATTGTGTTATCAATAACTAAACTAAAATGGAGCTCCAAGCTCTGTGCTCTCCCTCACCTAATTAAAAGAGAAATAAATAGCCCTATCTCAGTGCCTTACAAGGGCTTCCCCTGTTTCTTTTTAAGTGTCTGGTCCAAGAAATGATTATTTACACTGAACTTCAAAAAATAATTAATAATAATAATAATTCAGATACAAACTCTTGCTGACATGGTGATATGGGGGTGGCTAAATAGCTACTTCCAGGGCTGAAAATATATTTAGTTTTAGTTTTTGTTTGTTTGTTTGTATTGCTTGGAGACTTATAACTTACCTCCAGATGTGGACAGTTCCAGAGCTTCCATTTTTTTGCAGACAGAGTTTCCTTGGTCTTGCCTGTTCCTTTTGTGCCTTGACTGAGAGAAGGCTTTGTACCACCAGACAGACACTTTCAGGAACCCCTTTGGGAATTAATGAAAAATATTCTATAATTTACTGCTACAAGGAAACAAAAAATGTGGGCTTTAGAACAGATACTAATTGTAATACTTCTGAATAAAGGATTAAACAAAAACAATGCAGAGTGCTCAGTGGTCTATGATTTGCAGATAAATCCCAATGTCCTGCCCCAGGTTGAGGGGTGGAGCGTTAGGATGGCACACAGTCGTCTCTCCCCCAGCCTTTATTGAAAATAATCATTTTTTTCAGATTTAACTACCAGGTTTTCTCTGGGAAAACTGATTACATTACTTCAGCATGCTGCTGTCACTGCTATGCTGAAACTGAAAGGCCAGCTTCCTAAATACTACACTTTAATACAAAAAATGCTATTTCACCTTTGGCGGAAGATTCCCCTCAGCAACATTCAGTATATCCCCACTGCAGACATTTAGTTCTTTTAGTGTGGCAGCCTGAGGGAAAAAAAGTAAACATGTAAGAGAATACAGAAAACGCAAAAGATAGCAATGTTTTATCCATAAGGGGAAAAACCCTCCAAAGTTTTTTTCAGCAATGGGAAATCCTCTGCCCCAAGACTGCCCCCCACCCCCCGACGACTCAGGTGTACCAACATGGCTGCAAAGGAACAACTGGGAACCCTAAAATGTGTTCCTGATTGTTCCTTGGCAAATGGGGCATGTATTTATAGTGCTTGTTGGGGTGTCTGGTATCTTCTCTCTCTTCCAAAATAGATGTTGGCTTATATTACAGGTGTAAGTTCTGTATTATTTTATTAATACGATTGCTACAAGTCATTGGTTAGAACAATACACCTAAGAGAAAAAAGGGCACCAAATGCAAACCCCTCTGGGATTACTTTCCACTCAGGAAATTCCAATCCGAGATCCTGAGTGGAGCTGATTCTTGTCAAAAGTGAGGTTTCAAAGTCAGTGCCAATCAGCTGATTATCAGGGACTTCAAGTCCTGCTTGGATTGGCTAGGATTTCTCTTTACTGCCTTGTGAAGGTAGACTGGGCCACCTGACTCAGGGTGGTGTTAGGTGATTAACAGGTGGGCCTGCTGGAGGTGAGAAAGCTGAGCATCCAGGTCACTGCCAGGTTCTGTTCCCACCCACTGACTAGATGCTGTTGCTGTGAGGTCAACATGTACTCAGTTCCATGATGGAAATTGCAGGCTAGGTCCCATACAGCCATCCTATGGTTCTGGAATAAACCCTAGAATCATAGAATAGAATCATAGAATCATAGAGTTGGAAGAGACCACAAGGGCCATCGAGTCCAACCCCCTGCCAAGCAGGAAACACCATCAGAGCACTCCTGACATATGGTTGTCAAGCCTCTGCTTAAAGACCTCCAAAGAAGGAGACTCCACCACACTCCTTGGCAGCAAATTCCACTGTCAAACAGCTCTTACTGTCAGGAAGTTCTTCCTAATGTTTAGGTGGAATCTTCTTTCTTGTAGTTTGGAACCATTGCTCCGTGTCCGCTTCTCTGGAGCAGCAGAAAACAACCTTTCTCCCTCCTCTATGTGACATCCTTTTCTATATTTGAACATGGCTATCATATCACCCCTTAACCTCCTCTTCTCCAGGCTAAACATGCCCAGCTCCCTTAGCCGTTCCTCATAAGGCATCGTTTCCAGGCCTTTGACCATTTTGGTTGCCCTCCTCTGGACACGTTCCAGTTTGTCAGTGTCCTTCTTGAACTGTGGTGCCCAGAACTGGACACAGTACTCCAGGTGAGGTCTGACTAGAGCAGAATACAGTGGCACTATTACTTCCCTTGATCTAGATGCTATACTCCTATTGATGCAGCCCAGAATTGCATTGGCTTTTTTAGCTGCCGCGTCACACTGTTGGCTCATGTCAAGTTTGTGGTCAACCAAGACTCCTAGATCCTTTTCACATGTACTGCTCTCAAGCCAGGTGTCACCCATCTTGTATTTGTGCCTCTCATTTTTTTTGCCCAAGTGCAATACTTTACATTTCTCCCTGTTAAAATTCATCTTGTTTGTTTTGGCCCAGTTCTCAAGGTCGTTTTGAAGTGTGATCCTGTCCTCTGGGGTGTTAGCCACCCCTCCCAGTTTGGTGTCATCTGCAAATTTGATCAGGATGCCCTTGAGTCCATCATCCAAGTCGTTGATAAAGATGTTGAATAAGACCGGGCCCAAGACAGAACCCTGTGGCACCCCACTAGTCACTCTTCTCCAGGATGAAGAGGAACCATTGATGAGCACCCTTTGGGTTCGGTCAGTCAGCCAGTTACAAATCCACTGAGTGGTAGCATAGTCAAGACCGCATTTTACCAGCTTCTTTACAAGAATATCATGGGGCACCTTGTCAAATGCCTTGCTGAAATCAAGGTAGGCTACATCCACTACGTTCCCTTCATCTACCAGGCTTGTAATTCTGTCAAAAAATAAGATCAGGTTAGTTACTGGGACAACCAAAGGGTCACCAAAAATGTGGCAAACTTTCCCATGGTCTGAGAAAACACCGTCTGACTTGTATTCCAGATCTGATCCACATCTTAAAGAAAATACACAGATTCCTGGGTAAGAAGATTGCAGAAGTAATGAGAAACATTGTAGCCTTTATCTTGGCAAAGCCAGGGATTGATTTTGGATGCTGTATTACAGCATCCTCAACCTCGGCCCTCCAGATGTTGTGATACTACAATTCCCATCATCCCATCATCCCATGTTGTGAGACTACAATTCCCATCATCTCTGACCACTGGTCCTGCTAGCTAGGGATCATGGGAGTTGTAGGCCAAAAACATCTGGAGGGCTGAGGCTGAGGAAGCCTGCTGTATTAGGTAAAATAGTCAATTGAAGTCATATATGGTAGTATTACTTAATGGTTAATACTACTCATTACTTTTCAGAGGGGCTAACTTAACCTGCAATTTCCATCTTGGAACCAAGTCTACATGCTGATTTCATGGTTACAAGATACACGGTAACTTACATTTCCTACTTTTCTTTTCATTTCAGTTTTCCTTCTTGCACTACATCCTGCTCTATGTAATATTTTGCCTGACAAAGAGTTCTAGAAAGCCTGAAAGTTTGCCACATTTTTGGTGACCCTTTGGTTGTCCCAGTAACAGTATTACCCACCTGTGTACAAAAGGAAGGAGTGCACCTAACCAAAGCTCACACAAGAAAAAATAAATAAAAAGAAGGGAGGGGAATGTAAGCAGTATACCCCGTCTGCCTAGAGCAGAATCTCAACGCCATTTTTAAATAACTGATTTCCAATTTGTAAAGGGCACTAAAAGTATTGAAGTAGTAATGGGTTAAATAATGGGGCTACAGTTGCACATGTATTTTGGACTAACAAGTATGTTCACAGGAGCTATAACCTTTATACAGTATTTACAAAGTCCTATAGAAGTAATATCAAAAGGAATACTTATGTAAATGAATGTAAAAAATGAATGTAAAAAATTAGCTTTTTTACTTCCTCACTTAACGCATCCCCAGCTTCATAGCACCAGTCAATCTTTCTCAAGTGCCAGTTGTCCCCTGCAAAAGAAACCAGGAAATCATCAAAGTGAAACATAAAAAATAACAAGAGTCACATCACGAATATTGTTCCTGCATATTTATCATTTTATTAAATACAGCGGGCCACATACAATGGGCAGAGCAATCCAAATCCTCCTTGTGCTGGGCTGGGGGGCACTGAGATTGAGCAGATGTCCTTTCACTCTGTTCGGCTGGCATCTTGCAGGCTGCCACCACCAGAGCAGTTCCAGAGTCATGTGCAGAGCTTCCCCTTCTGCCCACTGAATAAAAACAGTGTTCCAGAGGAAGGGAAGGTCTGAGGTGGCATCTGCAGACCTCATCACTATTCCAGCTAGGATAATCCTGCCCCCCCTCTTCCATCCCTGGTTGCTGTACAGAGCAGGGCTGCAGGTGTAGGGGTGGCCCTCCTACTGCTATGTGGCACCCGACCAGCTGGGCTTGCATTGCCTCATAAGCCACACTCAGAGAGCATCTGTTGATAATCAACACTTAAGTTACTTAAGTCTATTGAATGTAATTGATCTACTCAGAGTATGACTAACGTGGGGTTATCACTCAATATAGAGGTCTGAGGTGGTGTAGCAAGAGAGATGCCATTTTGAGAATATTGTATTTCAATTATACCAACTTAGCAAATAATTAGATGTGGGGGATTTTCCCTTAGACTAGGTGACTTTTAGATTCCTGCCAAAGCGCACTAAAATCACGAACAATATTTTGCCACTGTAAAGACTGCTTTATGGCACAATTCTTGTTGTTGGCTTCAAAATTTTCACAACAGTAATATTTAATAACAATAAAGAATTAAAATAAAGATAATAACATTTATAATAAATTTATACTAACCAGCTAAGCCAGACTTCTTCAGCATTAAATTTAAACACTGAAAGAAAAATACACCATAACCAAAGTTAGTAAAATTTAAATACTGATGAACAGCACTCACTGTGGTACATCATGACAATTTATTTTATTTATAAAAATATTTCTAAACTAAGTATTTCCCCAGCCACTCTGGGCAGCTCCCAACTATTAAAAACCCCTGATAAAACGTCAAACATTAAAAACTTCCCTAAACAGGGCTGCCTTCAGATTTAGAAGACATCTGAAGGCAGCTCTGTTTAGGGAAGTTTTTAATGTTTGACGTTGTCAGAGAGTTGTCTATTTCCTTGACATCTGATGGGAGGGCGTTCCACAGGGCGGGTCCCCCTACCGAGAAGGCCCTCTGCCTGGTTCCCTGTAACCTCACTTCTCACAGTGAGGGAACTGCCAGAAGGCCCTCAGAGCTGGACCTCAGTGTCCGGGCAGAACGATGGGGGTGGAGGCACTCCTTCAGGTATACTGGGCTGAGGCCGTTTAGGGTGTTTAAAGGCCAGCACCAACACTTTGAATTGTGCTCGGAAACGTACTGGGAGCCAATGTAGGTCTTTCAGGACCAGTGTTAAATGGTCTCAGCGGCCACTCCCAGTTACCAGTCTAGTTGCCACATTCTGCATTAATTGTAGTTTCCGGGTCACCTTCAAAGGTAGCCCCACGTAGAGCGCATTGCAGTAGTCCAAGCAAGACAGTCCGTGGGCAGGTAGGGTCTCAGCCTGTGTACTAGATGGAGAGGGTAGACAGCTGCTCTGGACAAAGAATTGACCTGTGCCACCATGGACAGCTGTGAGTCCAAAATGACTCCCAGGATGCATACCTGGCCCATCAGGGGCACAGTTACCCCATTTAGGACCAGGGAGTCCCCCACACCTGCCTGCCCCATCCCCCCAAAACAGTACTTGTCTTGTCAGGATTCAACCTCAATCTGTTAGCCGCCTTCCATCCTCCAACCGCCTCCAGACACTCACACAGGACATTCACCACCTTCACTGGTTCTCATTTATAAGAGAGGTAGAGCTGGGTGTCATCTGCATACTGATGAACACCCAGCCCAAACCCCCTGATGATCTCTCCCAGCGGCTTCATATAGATATTAAAAAGCATGGGGGAGAGGACGGAACCCTGAGGCACCCTACAAGTGAGAGCCCAGGGGTCCGAACACTTATCCCCCAACACCACTTTCTGGACACGGCCCAGGAGGAAGAAGCGGAACCACTGTATAACAGTGCCCCCAGCTCCCAGCCCCTTTAGACAGTCCAGAAGGATGTCAGGGTTGATGGTATCAAACGCCACTGAGAGATCCAGAAGAACTAGGAAACAGAACACAGAACCATACAAAAACACACACACATAAAATGTTAAAACCAGGAATTAGGTCAGTATTGTGGGAAGGTGTATTCTTAATTGTCTGCATAAGTCTAACAGCAGATGTACAATTTAAATTAAAAACTACCACTTCAACCTTAAAAAGGCAATCTTTAAGATTTTGTTTTTCATTCCCTATTACACCACACAGAACAAAATAGATATGTCATTTGCTCATAGCCTCATTTTATTTATTTATTACTAAATTATTTAAACTTGTTTGCTGATCTCTGATTAGACTGATCAAATTATGTAAACCTAAAAAGCCAATTCATTTTTGCATTTTAAGGTTTTTTTGTTTCTCCAGAGGAACATTCAATTTTGAACCACTGTCTACAACAGCACTACAGTGCTATAGTGGTAGTACTAGAGTAGCCAAGCCAGAATTTTGAAATATCTCTACAGCAATGTGTTTACACAGAATTTATAGCTCCTGTATTTACCTCTCTTACAGTTGTAGTCTCCTCCACCACTATCTCCATCTCTGGACTAGACTGAAGCTCATGGCCCACAATATAATACAGAAAAAGCTAGAAGAAAGATGATTAATCAGGTTTCTTGCTCCATATACAGTTAAGCTTAGCATACTTCACATTTTAAGATTAAGGCATTTCATGGACACATAATCCAATACGGAATATGGCAGCCATGAAAATAAGTCATCAAATCAATTTGTAAAGTTTGGCATTTAGTGACATATCAATGGCCTAAAACAGTAACAAAATAGTCTTTCAATTAATAAAAGCTCCCCTGTTTAATCCTCTGGGGAAGAATGTTGCTTATCACAGGTGATTGGGGGGAGAGGAAATATTTCTATGTCTGAAATATGAATATCTGAATGTAAGCATCCATAATGTGTTTTGAATTTAAAATGAAAGTATGTGGCTGAAAACAAGTGTAAGTGCACAATCCTATGTTCTTTGGGATGGCGTCCCAAGGGCTACAGAATTTAGTGGATCTCTCTCTCCACAGGTGGTGGTGGTGGAGGAGGAGATCCAACTGCAGACTGGATGATCTGCCCTTGTAAGCCCCCTCTCAGACAGTATTGGGGGGGGTACCACCATCTGTATTTCCCTGCCATTAATGCTACAATAGCACAGAGGGCACAATGGAGGCATTCCCAAGGGTTAGATCAAATCCACTAGATCCAAAGCTCTCACATACGCCAAACACACTGCTGGAAGAAAGTATGTTTATTTTCACTCCCACTGGACCAAAAAGAAATATGCCTTCCCCTTACCTTCCACCCTGCCAGCCTTGAGCCCACCAAAGCTTAGTGTATGACTGCTCATCCACCATTGATCCTCCCTCTCCCCAACGCAATAGGATTGCTCTGTAAATTCCTTTTTTCAACTGTATTTTTAGTTTGGGAGGGGCATAAGTTAATGGCAGAGCACATATACAAAAGATTTAAGGTTCATTCTCTGGTATCTTCAGTTAAAGGATCTAAAGCAGAAGGTTAAGAGTTACTTTCCCCCCTCCAGACACTATTGGGAGCTGATGCTAGTCATTCAGGCTACTATTTTGAACCCTGACAGTGTAAGTTTCATTTAGTTCTATGTTCAATAACTAGGGAGCAATGGTTCAATACATTACTGTTACCCCTTATAAGATCACAGTTTTTCTGAACCTAAACAAACCAAAGGTTCTGTTGATTGCTAATAAAAGATTGACCCAGCGCTGGGATTTAAGGAAACAATTTATAAACAAGACACTGTTATGTGGAATTTCAAAGGAAACTACTAATATTCAGTACACTAGCTGTGAACAATGCAGTGACATGCCTTAAACACACTGTGGGTGGAATTTAACACTACCATTCTCCTTGCATGACTGCTTTTCATCCAACAGAAGCTTCTGCTTATGTAAGAGGAAGATAGGCGATTTTCTCCCTACCCACTGCAGCCCTCTGCAAAACTGCTCCAGAGGGCTGGAGACCCTCTACAACAGCATGGAAGGTGGTGCAGAAACTGAATCTGGAAGGGGGAAATGAAAGAAAATTGCCTCCACTCAGCTTATTTCAGTGGAGGAATCCATGGGAACAAACCATTGGATTAAACTTCAGCAAGGCGTGGGCTTCACCCAAAGGTACACTTACCTTATTCTGCCACTAACAGTGCCAACAACAAAATGACAAGAATAAAAATAGTGACAAATGTTTCCAAAAGCCCTTGTAAAACCTTCTTATACAGTTAGTCTTACCTCAGTGGCTGTTGGAGCTTTCCCAGAGCACAGTCCTAGAAGGCTTCCCATTTTCAGCTCTGCTTCTTTAACAGTATAATCCTCAGGCACTTAAGTAGCCCAAAACAGGAACAAAGAATCATGCTTTGTTTCTTAAAGCAGTAATGTAAAAATTAATCAGGAAACTCCAAAATGCACTGCACCTCATACAAATTAGAAAGACTGGGTTTAGATTTCTGTTTCTGGCCACAAACGTGGAAGTAGTTCCCCTGAGGCTTTCCAAAGCCTGAGGGAGGGAGGGGGGCCAGAGGAGGCTTAACCGGTCCCCCCCACCCGGAATTTGGAGGGGAGGGACGATGTGAGCTCGTGGATGCCGTCTGCAGCCAGCTTCTGCCGTCAATGGAGGTGGAAAACTTCACCGGAGGCAGGGCACTGAGTTTAGCATGACCCTACCCAATGGACCAAGCTGTAGTCTAAACCTCCCTTTAAATCCATCTCAGCCAAAAGAAGGGAACTCACCTTGAAACCTATCTATAGATCGGGGGGGGGGGGACTCACAAGAGACTGCGATCTACTCACAGAGTTAAAAAGTGGTGGTCAAAGTTGTTGAGCCTTTTAAAGGAAGGTCTCCATTTTGGGGGGGGGGGTTGGGTCAAAGTTGTTGAGTTTTTTCAGGGAGGAGGTAAAATGTTGAGCTGTTTTTAGGGGAGTCAGAATTGTTCAGCTTCTTTGGGGGGAGCCAATGATCTACCAGTGACCTACCGCAGACGTCCAGTGATCTACCAGTAAATCACGATCTGCCTGTTGGACATGCCTGCTATAGATGATACCTAATAACACCATGGAAGTTGGCACTGATACACCCAGGAACCTCTGCTTCCCAGTCCTTTACTCAAAATAGTTTAACATTTTATCATTAATTATTTTTTCCTTTATTCTTTTCCATTGGCTGTTCATATTTCAGTTAGTGCTTGTACTATTATTTGACTATAAGGTATTTTTGATAAATCCAATATAACTACTCTTCACTTTGCCAACCTACATAGACGTTAGTTTAAAATAATTATTCTTTCAAAGAACTTCATCGCCTGGTAACATGCAAATCCAAAGTTCCAATTGTTTTATTGTTGTTGGCAAATCCTTTGATCCGTTTCTCCAGATTTAATTCATTTCCTCTTTCTGTGAAAGCAATTCACAACAGTTCAAAGATTCCCTTTATGCTGATCCTCCAGCTAAAACATTCTGCAATTCTTGCTTCTTCCCCCCGCCCCCAGCTTCTGTTCTCATGCTTAGCCTCCTGGCTTCAGTAAAAAACAACACTAACCCCCTCTTTCTTACCCAGTGCCATGTGAGGGTGGGTAGTCTTTATTCCCTTGCAAATGTTAAAAGTTTAAAAATCAAAACACCCTTTCTCCTATTTACCAACAAGAATAAACTAATGTCTATGTAGCTTGGCAAAGTGAAGGGAAGTGAAAGGGGTTGGCCTAGATGGCCCCTGGAGTCCCTTCCAACTTTACATTTCTATGATATAATATGCAATGCAACCATAAGGTGTAATCTACACACATATAAACCGTTCTGAAAATGCTTTTTTTGCAGCATTTTAAAAAATACATTGAATTTTCCATAAGGCTCACCACCATCATCTAGTGTCACACTGTATATTGCACCCAAAACACACTTTAAACCATGGGTAGGCAAACTAAGGCCTGGAGGCCGGATCCGGCCCAATCACCTTCTAAATCCGGCCCGCGGACAGTCTGGGAATCAGCATGTTTTGACATGAGTAGAATGTGTCCTTTTATTTAAAATGCATCTCTGGGTTATTTGTGGGGCATAGGAATTCGTTCATTATTTTTTTTCAAAATATAGTCTGCCCCCCCAAGGTCTGAAGGACAGTGGACCGGCCCCCGGATGAAAAAGTTTGCTGGCCCCTGCCTTAAACTTTTTATCTGCTGCTGTATAGCTGAATCTGATGTCTAATTAAAAAAAGCTGCAAATAACATAGACAAAACAAATGGTTGCCTGATCATAAACCCTACTTCTTCTGTTTAAAAAAACGATAGCACAACCATAAACATACAGCTGCATTAAGCTGTATTTGGAGGGCTGATATGTGAGCTTACCTGGACAAAGAAGTTTTCCATTTCTGCTAATGGGCCTGAGACAGCTATTGTTAACTGCAGCATGAAAAAAGAGAAAAAAGATGGAATCAATACAAATCTATAAAGTTTCATTTGCCAGAATTTTTCTTCACCTCATTAATAGAAAGACAATTTAATTGAATGGCCAATTGCTCCTCCAGGTTGGAATGCAGAACAAAATGTTGTTGTTGTTGTTGTTGTTGTTGTTGTTGTTTAGTCGTGTCCGCCTCTTCGTGACCCCCTGGACCAGAGCACGCCAGGCACTTCTGTCTTCCACTGCCTCCCGCAGTTTGGGCAAACTCATGCTGGTAGCTTTGAGAACACTGTCCAACCATCTCGTCCTCTGTCGTCCCCTTCTCCTTGTGCCCTCAACCTTTCCCAACATCAGGGTCTTAGTATCACAGAATTGTAGAGTTGGAAAGGACCACAAGGGTTATCTAGTCCAACCATCTGCAATGTAGGAATCTTTTTGCCCAGTGTGGGGCTAAAACCCACAACCTAGAGATTAAGAATCTCATGCTTTACTGACTGAGCTATCCCTTCCAAGCCAGAGTTTCTGCTCATTTATATGCATTTCAGAATAGAGAAACAAATTTCAAACAATGAGATTAAATTAATTTGAGATTAGAAACATTTACAAAAATAGATACATGTCATGTTCAAGGGCATGTGTAAACATTTCCAGAAAATGAACTGTGTGGTTGGGGCAAATTGTCTTGCTTTTAGAACGATTATAATGTTCAGTCTTTGAAACACAGTAAGCTCACAACTTATGTGCATTTAACTCGTGCGCATTCAGCTTTATGTTTGTGGCAAAAATATAAATGGAAAGGGGGCAGGGTTCTGGGAAAGATGACTTTGGCAATCCCACCTGCCACTGAATCTAATGAGTTTTGTCTCTCTGTGATATTGGCTTTAGGTGTGATCTTCAGAATGTAACCCCTGTGTATGTTGTAGACTTACTGTAGTAGAAAGTGCTTGATCCCTCTGCCTTAATCACACAGGTGCTCTCATGCCTGTATAATAATATGCAATTACCATTTCTTCTGTCCATACCAAACATCTTCCCTTGATAGCTTTTGTATGTACACAAATACATTTTGTTAGCAGTTTCTGTTAGAACTGATAGAAACCCACATGCCTATTGTTTTATCTACGATTTAAGCAAAAGAATAAATGGGTTGGATTAACATGTCCCATGCATATAATTCTGCTCCCATGGTTGCTCCTGCTGGAGGAAATGCAGTTCAGGGTGAATGGAGGCTGTTTTCACCTACCCATCCTTCCTCCTGCAGCCGCCTATATCCTCTTAAAAGCTGCCACAGAGGTAAGGAAGAAATCAAGGAAAATTCCTCTAGTAGCAGCTTTTGTTGGATCTGATACCACTTGATATCTTCAACACCAACTCTGAAATAACCAACTGAACAAAATTAAATTTTGTAAAACTATTTTACCTAGCTCCTTGTCCAACTGCATTTCTTCTATTGCTTTAATCCTGATGTCTGCCATCACCTAAAATAAAAACCATTAATTAAATGCAAATGTGATTCAGCAAAGGAATGCAGATTTCATAAATGTTTATGTTTTAGTACTTAACCCCTTAACAGCTGATGGCTGAAACATTTTTATTAGCAGCCAAAAATTTCATTTTACTGCATTTCTTTTACTCTTATAAAACCTTGTATATTTTCAGATGAATAAGCTGAACAGGAAATATAGAAAAGTCAATAAGGTATGTTGACTATGAATATAGACTTAAATGTATTATTGAGCCATAAAATGCAGCTATTTGCATTTTAAAAGAATCTCCCCAACTTGCATCAATTATGTTTCTCCATAACCTAATGAGCTATTACTAAAACATTTTTAACTTCCTTGACACAAAAAGTGTGTAATATGGAACTTGTTTATGTATTTTAATTGCACTTCAGTCCTTTTTTGTAATAGACTACATCACATTTCCCAACTTGTGTTCTTAAGATGCATGCAGGTAAAGGACAAGATGTCCAGTAACACATGTATTGGAATTATGCAAGGAGTCAGCTGCAAATACCAAACATATGTACAAACAGTAAATACATAAATACTTCAGGTTGTATGAAACTAAGCAGCACAAAGTGCTAGCACAATGCAGTTTTCCCCTTCCTTCCCTTGCGTGTGCCCCTGCATCATCCCCTGAACTGCTCCAGAGGGTGGAGGAAACCCCACAGCAGATTTAGGGGGTGCACAGGGAGGAGAGGGGGTGACTGCTCCGCCGTGCAAGGAGAAATTCTTGTGCTCATGTACTATCTGCTTAACACTGTACTGAGTACAACCCATTTATTGAAGACAAGCAAAGCTATTTAAATGTATATCTACCATATGTGTTTAGCACTTTAAACGTGTGTTTCTGTGCCCTAGTTTAAAAAGCAATGTGTGAATCAGTCCTCACATTCTCAGCTGACACTAGGGGTGTTACAAATATATGCACATCTTCCTACTTTCCTATAAGCATCTAAAACACAAGCAGGCAAAAGTAACAAGGTAAACAGCTTTCTGGACTTGGACAATTTGGAAAGCAAAACAAAGTAGATGAGCTGAATTGAATGGAAGGAAATGAATCAGTGGAGATGAAATCTCTCAGAGCCGTGCAATCACAGTTGCTTTACTTACTGTTTCAATAGTTGCAGTAATTTTAACTTGTATCTCTTCAGCCTCCAATCTACAGAAATTTTTTACTTGTAACCAGCTGATATCATGCGTAAAAGCAGTCAAATTGCCGCCTGCCACATTCACCATGCTGCAAACAACACATGCTTAGAATGCATAATTGTGCACCACATGTAAGACAAAATGCAGGGAAATGAATTCTAAACAATGGTACTAATCTAAGCAACTAAATGACCCAGCAAGGTAGGGTCTCGTTCTTATGTAATAAACTAATATTGCAAATATCAGTCACAGCACAACCCCAATCCCCCATTGTCATCAAGGAGACACTGTGGTGGGCAGTACTAGACATGCAAGTGTCAGAAGTCACAACACCAGGTGGTAAATTTGATTTTAGTCAGTATCATGTGCCTACTAGATTTCTTGTTCTTTATCCTTCTCCTCTTTTGGTTATTTATTAATTATTCAAACACTGCAATGAATATGTATGGCACACTTCTAAGTTAAGTAATCTTAGTGCCTTAATGTCTGCTCCAAGCAGATTTCAACCTAGAGTTTAGCCCAAAGAAAAAAGATAACCAGCTGCATATCAAGATGAATGCAGTTGCACATACATATACTTAGTGCAAATCCGTTCAAACCTTTCAACCCATGGGCTACAGATCCCTTAGAATTCTGGGTCCAAAGGGTTTGGGGGCTTCTGACTGCTTGAAAAGTGTGGTGCAGAGCAATCATCTTTTGAAATCAGTGAGACTTTCAAAAGCAGTTTTTGATATGGCATAGTGTCCTTGGGTGAACCTGCAGAAGCTTTGGAACCCATCCATGGTAGCTGTGGTTTAAATCTGCTGGTGGCGATTTTTAGCCATATTGCTGCTGACTGAGCCAACTGCATAATTAACAACTGAAGGAAAGCTTCGCTTCTGCATATGATGCTGCGCAAACCGTTCTAAGCTGAAACATTCCTAGAATGTTCAGTTCACATTGAGTTCGTACCTGACTTGTTCTTAATGCATAGTTGACCACATCTACGGATGAATTAACACCTTTACACTTTAGTCACACTGCGACCTGTGTGCAACGCGCCTTTCGCAAAGTCCCTGTCTCAGGGCAACCACTGAGCTCCTTTGTTAATATTAAGCAACAGCATTCGGAGCCCTACCATCAATTTATAGATAGATTGAAAGAATCAGTCACTAGGCAGGTTGATAACACTACAGCCCAAAATGAATTGATGAAAAAATTGGCTTTTGAAAATGCAAACACCGACTGCAAGAAGGCATTGCAGTCAGTTGTACATCGCCCAAAATATGACCTGGCTGATATGATTCAAACCTGTGCCGATGTAGGAAGCCAGAGCCATGCGATGTCTTTGCTTGCCGGTGCCATCCAAGCTGGCAATAAGCCAACAGGCAACTGCTTCAATTGTAAGCGCCCAGGTCATTTTGCTAAACAATGCAGAGCCCCTGGCGGAGGAGCAAATAGGAATGGTGATGGCAATAAGGCTAAACCTTCCAAAAAATGCCCAAAATGCGGTAAAGGCTATCATTGGGCAAATCAGTGCAGGAGTTCGGGAAACTCCATGGCGGCCCCGCTCTCGAGCCAGGACAAATAGAGAGCCCTCCGCCGTCAGTTTCCACTATTGAAAATTTTCCTAAGGACACACCCTCTGATTTCACCATTGATTTAATTAATCAGGAAACCAAAGACGCTGTTTTACCTGGTGAAATTGTGCTCATGCCCGCCCAATTGGCAGGCCCACTACCACCTAAGGTCGCAGGCTTAATTTTACCCAAATTCTCTGCGGCCAAAGAAGGAATCATGGTTGTTCATGTTTTGGATAATCTGATGGACTGCTCAGGATGCAATGCTGGCATTTTTATGGCCAGCTCAGACCACAGCTGATAAAACACTTCAACGTTGTCTATATGTGTCAGGGAACTGTCATCTGAGACGAAGGAGGTGAAAGGGCTCATGGAGGGTGAGAGAGACCACTCAGCGGAGGAGGGGACCAGCAGGGGGAGAAGTGGAGTTCCAAGGGAAAGTGAGTCGGAGGGAGAGCTCAGAGATACTTCTAGCGAGAACAGTGGGGGGGTTTCAGGACCTCCCCTAGGAACACCCACTCCTCGGCGGAAACTGTCACGCCGAGAGTCCAGAAGACGTGTTTCCGTTAAGGAGCTTTTATGCTGGAAGAAGTTCCGTAAACGCCCACTGTCCGATTCAACGAGCGATTGATGGAGCCACGCTTAAGGAGCTCCATCACAGACAGAGGTTTGGGAACTTAGCCAAACTCTGAGGGATCAGGATTTTACGCACAAGCAGCTCATCATCCCATCACAGCAATCGGACAGTCCCTGAAAGCAGCTTGTGCAGAGAGGCATCATGAGTGACCCAGCCGGAGCCGGAGGAGCAGGAGGAGCTGGAGGAGGTCCAACTCTGGAAGAAAGGTACAGAATGTTGGAACTCCAGCTAGCAATGCAAACGGCGAGGCTAGAAGAAAGGAGGGCGCAGGATGCAGAAAAGGCAAAAGGCGCTACACTAGCAAGAAAGATGCCAGGAATGGTGCAGAAGTTTGGGGGGGACCCCAGGAACTACCAAGCCTTTAGGACAGAGATGCAGTATGCTCTTGAACTGCAGTTTAATGACTTTCCCGATGAGGCGTTGCGAGTGGCGTTTGTGATTGGCCATCTCGAAGGAGGGGCGAGAGACTGGGTCAGGCCCCTGATGGCAGGGAATAGTGACATGCTGAAGGACGCGAGGAAGTTTTTTCGCGCCATGGATTTGATGTTTTCCAGCGAGATTGAACAGGGACTGGTACGCAGACAATTGATGGCTTGCAAACAGGGGAGCCGATCGGTTCGTGAGTACTGGACTGAGTTTACAATGTTGATACATAGATTGGGGTGGGACCTATCGGCGGAACCCATTCAAATGCTATTTGAAGAGGGGCTTTCTTCGGCGGTGAAAGACGAACTTTCCCGGGCGCCCAGGGCGGAGTCTATGGACCAGCTGACCAAATCAGCGCTGACCATTGGAGCGCGCCAGGAGGCAAGAGCCTTGGAGAAGCGGGAGGGGAAAGAAGAGCGTTGGAGGGATTTCCGCATTCCAGAGATTCCAGAGCCAAGTTTCCCGCCCGGAGAGCCGATGGAAGTTGGAACAGCGCGCGCGCGCGCAGTTTCAAATCCCAGTGAAGGGAGGAAGAAGGAGGGAAAGAGCGCCAAGAAATGTTACCTCTGCCAGCAGCCAGGTCACTTTGCCAGAGTCTGCCCGCAAAGAAAGGAATGGCAAGGGATGGCAGGGGCTGTTGGGGGGAAGGAGGAGGAAGTCCAGGAGCCAGTAAAAGCCAACGCCTGTCTGCCTCTGTCAGGGCACTGCAGACAGGCCAAGGAGCAGTAAAAGTGCCCACTCCAGAACCTCCAAGACCAGCCCTAGTAATAGAGGTGTTGCTAGAGCTGGCAAACGGATACCCACTAAAGACCAAGGCGCTGTTAGACTCAGGCAGCTCCTGTAATTTTATGAGCAAGGAGTTTGCAGCGGAACACCAGATACAGACACTCCCTTTAAGCAACCCCCTGCAGGTCACCACGATCGATGGGAGGGAGCTGTTGGGGGGAGAAGTTAGCCTACAGACCGTCCCAATGGTTATGAGGGTGGCAAGGCACACCGAAAGGATAGCGTTCAATGTAGCCACCCTGGGAGGGGCGCCAGTCATTTTGGGAATGAGCTGGCTAGCGTTGCATGACCCGCTAGTGGGCTGGCATCAGAGAGTGGTGTCCTTTGGGTCAGGACATTGCCTGGAACACTGCAAAGAGGGAAAGGTGCCAGAAGGGGCAAAAGCCTCCATAGCAGGGACGGAAGTGGCGAACAAAGGGAAGGTGCCCAAACAATACGCTGACCTGAGCAAGGTCTTCAGCGAAAGGGAAGCAGATAAACTACCACCGCATAGAGACTTTGACTGCCAGATTAACCTGGTCCCTGGGGCCCAGCTACCCGTGGGCAAGCTGTACGCCATGTCAGACAGGGAAATGCAGGAGTTGAGGGAGTTTATTGACAAAAACCTGAAGAGAGGTTTCATCAGAGAGTCCAGAGCGGTGGGGGGCAGTCCAGTGTTTTTTGTGGACAAAAAAAACACGGATAAACCGAGATTGGTCGTGGACTACCGGGCCCTGAATGCCGTGTCAGAACCAGTGACTTTCCCCATGCCCAGGATTGATGACATTTTGACCAGGGTGAGGAAGGGAAAGATATTCACGAAACTGGACTTGAGAGGAGCGTACAACCTGATACGAATAAAGAAGGGGGATGAATGGAAGACAACGATGTTCACCCCCCTAGGGGCTTTCGAATATCGCGTTATGCCATTCGGATTGCAATCAGGCTCCGCCTGTTTTCAATCGCTCATGAACCATGTACTGGGACCTTTGCTCTACAAGAATTGCGTGGCATTCCTCGATGACGTGCTGATATATTCGGAGAATGAGGAGCAGCATGTGAAGGATGTCAGGGAAGTGCTGAGCCAGCTGCAAGCAAACCAGTTGTGGGTGAAATTGGAGAAGTGTCAGTTCCACACCAAGGAGGTGGAATTCCTGGGGTACCGCTTATCAGACAAGGGATTAGCCATGGATCCAGGCAAGGTCCAGGCGGTGCTGGAATGGAAGACACCGAAAACCAAAAAAGATGTGCAAAGGTTCTTAGGGTTTGGGAACTTTTACCGTAAATTCATCAAGAACTTTGCCCACTTAACGGCTCCCATCACGGACTGTCTAAGCAGCAAGAAGAAATTCGTTTGGACGGCAGAGGCGGAGCACGCTTTTGAGGAATTGAAAAAGGCATTCGCTTCGGAAGAACAGCTCCTGCATGTGGATTTACAAAAACCCATGAGAGTGGAAACTGATGCCTCAGACCGGGCGGTGGGGGCAGTGCTGCTTCAGCCAGGGAGCAATAAGTCGGAATGGAGACCGTGTGCCTTCTTTTCGCGTAAGCTGAACAAATCCGAGAGGAACTACACGGTATATGACCGAGAACTACTCGCCATTCACGAAGCGTTCCGGAGATGGAGACACTTACTAATTGGCGCACAGCATAAGGTGCAAGTGTGTACGGACCACAAGAATTTGGAGTATTGGAGAACAGCACGAGTGCTCAACCAACGACAAGTGAGATGGGCCCAGGAGTTCTCCAAATTCCATTTTGAAATCTGCTACGTGCCAGGTCCAGAAAACATCAGAGCGGACGCTCTCTCTCGCAAACCTGAATATTTGGAGGGGGAGGGAGCGCCAGAAGAGAGACATATTATCCCAGAGGACCACTGGGTGTGTGGTGCGGCCTGGGTGGGGCAAAGAGAACTGGTAGAGGGGACGGTCAATGATGAGTACGCCCAGGATAAGCTCAGAGGTTTAAGGAGAGAGGGAGAAGACCCAGGAGGTTTTGAAGAAAGAAACGGGGCATTGTATTACAAAGGGGCACTATATATACCCGAAGGGGAATTGAGGGGGAGAGTACTCAAACAGTTGCACGACAATCCCACAGCGGGGCATTTTGGGCAACACAAGACCATGTGGTTGGTGACCAGGGAGTTTTGGTGGCCCAAGGTGAGGGAGGATGTACGGGAGTATGTGAGAAGGTGTGACCAATGCCAGAGAGCCAAAGGAGAAAGGCGGGCACCAGCGGGTTTATTAGAACCGTTACCCACACCAGAAAGACCGTGGGAGGCGGTGTCGATAGATTTTATGACTGATCTGCCCAAATCCCAGGGGAAAACCGCCATACTAGTCGTAGTAGACCAGTTAACTAAGATGGGTCACTTTGTAGCTTGCTCACATGCAGTCACGGCGGAAGAGACAGCGAAATTGTTTGTAGAACATATTTTTAGGCTGCATGGCGCCCCCTTGAGGCTGGTGTCCGACAGAGGGAAACAGTTCACGTCCAGATTCTGGAGGAAGCTTATGAGCTTGTTGCACGTAGAGGTCAACTTTTCGACTGCCAGGCACCCTGAGACCAATGGGCAGGCGGAGAGGGCAAACGGTATCCTTCAACAATACCTGAGGTGCTATGTCAATGACAGAGAAAACGATTGGGTCGAAAAGTTGGCACTAGCGGAATTTGCTTACAATAATGCAGAGAATGTGTCCACCGGGATGAGCCCATTTTTGGCTAATTATGGGTGCCACCCCAGGGCGTTTCCAGGGGAAGGAGGAGAGAGATGGAGTGTTCCGGCCGCTGAACTTTTTGTAGAAGAAATGGAAGCGATCCATCGTCAACTCCAACACCACTTAGAAAGGGCCAAAGAAGAATATAAGAGGCAGGCAGACAAGAGCAGAAGGGAAGGTGAAACAATTAGGGTGGGGAGTCGGGTCTGGCTATCAACCCAAGGGTTGCCGTACAAGGGGGGTTGCAAGAAATTGAGACCCAAAAGATTGGGACCATTTGAGGTCATCCAACAGATCAACCCAGTGGCTTTCAGACTCCGGTTACCGAACCACATGAAACTGCACCCAGTATTCCACAGGTCATTACTGTCACCATACCGGGGGGAAGGTGAAGGGGTATCCACACGGGGGCCAGCCATAGAAGAAAGGGAAAGCCGCAACTATGTGGCGGAAATCATCGACTCCAGGTGGAAGGGGAATCAGGTGGAGTATTTGGTCGCGTGGGAAGGGGAACCAGAGTCAGAAAACACCTGGGTGAAGGCAGAGGAGGTCCATGACGAGGTCTTGATCGAAACGTTCCACCAAAGGTTCCCCAGGAAACCTCAGCCAGTAGCGAGGTTCCGAAGGGAGTACTTTGGCACCACCGACGATGAGGAGGAACTGGAGGGATTCAGGGAATCGGAGTTGGAAGGAGGTACCAACTCCGAGGAGGAGGAGTACTTGGAAACCGGGAACAGCAAAAGGTGGAGGGAAGTGTTCGAAACTTCGGAAGATGAGGGAGGTTCCTTCAGGGGTTTTGCTCCCTCGCCTCCCGCAGAGGAGGGGAGGGAAGGGGGTGAAGGGGGCCCTGGAGGGGAGGTGGATGTCAGGGAACTGTCATCTGAGACGAAGGAGGTGAAAGGGCTCATGGAGGGTGAGAGAGACCACTCAGCGGAGGAGGGGACCAGCAGGGGGAGAAGTGGAGTTCCAAGGGAAAGTGAGTCGGAGGGAGAGCTCAGAGATACTTCTAGCGAGAACAGTGGGGGGGTTTCAGGACCTCCCCTAGGAACACCCACTCCTCGGCGGAAACTGTCACGCCGAGAGTCCAGAAGACGTGTTTCCGTTAAGGAGCTTTTATGCTGGAAGAAGTTCCGTAAACGCCCACTGTCCGATTCAACGAGCGATTGATGGAGCCACGCTTAAGGAGCTCCATCACAGACAGAGGTTTGGGAACTTAGCCAAACTCTGAGGGATCAGGATTTTACGCACAAGCAGCTCATCATCCCATCACAATATGTTAATTTCCTATACTGGAACATCCACCCATATATTTCTTAAAGTATGCCCTATGAATCCTATTCCCACAGAAACCCTTCAGGTGCCTTAAAATTCCAGTTTGACTGCACATAACCCAGGACCTAGATCCAGTCTAAGCCTGCTGACATCAGGTATATATAGGGTACTAATGTGATGGGGCCAACACAGAATCTCTAACAAAGTACACTGGAAATATGCATTCCCACATCAACAGAAATGAAACTATACAAAATGACACAAGAACTCTCTGTATTGGTGGGTTTAGGTAATAAATGTGGGAATGGAACTAATTAAATTTAAGTTCTCTCACAGAAGTGGGTCTATGGAAAGAGACAGAAAAGAAGGCGGCAGTGTAATTTAGGCATCTTGAAAAAGAGCTCCAGCACAAAAGGATTAGAAGGAAATGTTGAAAAGGAAAGCAGATACTGAAATACACATCCCAGTCACGTTCAGAATTATTTACCGTGATAAATCTTTTTCATACAAAACTTCTCAGCTGGCATGACTTTTAGCAAATACCCTTAAACAGAGAACAAATCTCTTGCCTACATGTTCTTTGCCCTAAATCGTGTAAGAGAGGAGGGAAAGAAAAGGGGCTCCACTGAGCTGTACCACCAGGCTGCAGCCACAGACTGATGGACCTTGCTCAATATATTTATGCTTCTGGTTGCAAAAACATTGTTACCAGCTGTGAGTCCTTGAGATAGTGGAAAGAGGTGGTGGTAGAAGTAGGACAACAGAATCCCACTTGAATTATATCAAAGATGTTTATAAAGTGGTAGCATGTGCAAAAAAAAAAAAAGCATTACAGAATTCCTGTTCATGGTCCCTGGTAACCTGGATTAGGTGCCTTGCAGAACTGTTCAGGGCACACGGGGTGAGGGGGAGGTGAGAAAAAACTGGGAGCGGGAGGAGAAAGGGTTGAAATATTTCATTTCTCACTCTTCTGAGACAACCTGTCACTGTCAGCTTGAACCTGAAAGCCTTAGCAGGATGGAGCAAGACATTTCTAGAGAACAAGGAAGGAAAAAAGTGTCCTCTCCCACTGCTGAAGCCTCCTTGTGCAATGCAGGGGACAATGCAAGGCACAGCCCCCAACCCTAATAGCCTCTTCAGGGCTAAATGGGATTAAGTAGGGCTCCTCCACCCCTTGTGGGCCACTTTGACAGGTGGGTAGGGTGCCTACCTGTCAATCACCTGGTGCCACCATGGCTTCAGGTGGCCAATCTTCAAAGGAAAGAATTGGGGCAACACTTTAAGTGCGCTCTAATTTTTTCCTTTCTTCCTTTGCAGTCTGGCTTAAACTCCAGTCAGGCTGCAAAAGAACACCCCTATCAAAATGGGGATTGCAGGTATCACCAACAAATCCCTACAAACCTTGCTTCTGGCAGGGATTGGCTGCATTTGGGAATTCTGATCAGGAGCTCCCAAGTGGAACCAATCCCAGTACGGCTTGCATTTGGTGCCAAATTTAAAACGCACCAATGACAAACCCAGTTTGCCAAGAAACTATAGGAAGTTTCTTTGCCGTCACATCAACGCCTGTCCCACAGTTAATGTTACATATTAGGTAAAATATAGGGCAGGTGGGTGTGGCTTGGGGAAAACGGCCTCACAGGAAAATCAGGACCTCTGCTGAGTCTCACTTGGATCACAGTCAAGATACACCTGTATGAGTGGGCCCTGAGATGGCCATTTCCCATTCTTTCCTCATAAACTGCCCTCAATATGGCATGGGTCCTAGAGGTTTTTTTTAAATCACCAAACACCTAACTGGCTTGTCATATAGCTTTCCACAACTGAATTACACAATGAAACATAAAAGGAGAATAAATACTTAATCTCAATTCAATTCACAAGATTTACCTTTGGTCATGGCTGTCTAAAACTAGGATTGAGCTTCCATTCTTGAGCCCAATATTTCTGAGTGTCTGTTTCATATCTTCTTCAGGAATGACTTTCCAGTTTTCAGAGTCTTTCTCAGACCCTGAATGGTTCTTTAAGACAATCCCTTTGGGTGACATTAAAGAATCACAAATAGCTCTCAGGTTTGAACTACATGGAAATACATGCTGGGATTCCATAAATTGCTGTCCCACTCGTCCTTCATTATGTCCAGCTAAACGAAGAACGTTTATAAGAACAGGTTCATGGTCAATGCCAGTCAGAACTTCCACTCCATCAACCTATAGAAACAAAGTATAATTATTTGAGCACAGATAATGAGCTGAGAGAACATTTAGTTAATGCTTCAAATGCAGGTTTCTGTAAAACCACGATCTTCCTTGTATGCCACAAGCAGTATACTATGAGCAATATCCTGAATTAATATTCAAAAATTTGTTAAGGTGTAATAAAATGTGAAGGCTTTAATCAGGGAGTTGGCAAGCCTCTTGTGTTGAAATATTTAATTGATTTCAAAGGCAGGTAATTTTACTGTATTCTTATTAAATCACTAAACGTTCAGAGAACATACAAAGCAGTAAATCATTCAAGTCAGATCTTGGAATCAGAAAATTGTAGAGTTGGAAAGGACCCCGAGTCATTTAGTCCAACCCCCTGCAAAGCAGGAATCTTAACTAAAGCATCCAAATAGATGTTAGTATCCATTCATATGGATCCATTCAGAAGGGGGTGAAATGCCTCTAGGTAACTTGCAGGTAAAAACATAATACATTATCACACCACAAATGTTTAAAATGCATAGCATGAACACCCAACAACAAAGTCCATTTTCAACCACAAATCAAAATAAAACACAGAACGCTCATAAAAAATGCATTTAGCCACTAGTTGAGAAAAAAAAAAAAATTATTTATATCCCGCCCTCCCCAGCCGAAGGCGGGCTCAGGGCGGCTAACAACACTAAAATAGTGCAACATTATAAAAATTAATTAAAATCAAAATTGATGGCAACCATAAACTAAAGTTTTGTAAAAATTGCCAAAGGAGGGAGTCAGGCTGCGCCCTGACCAAAGGCCTGGTGGAACAGCTCTGTCTTGCAGGCCCTGCGGAAAGATGTCAAGTGTTAGTTATACAATAGTAAAATTGCGGGGGGGGGGGGGGACAGGGTTGATAGGGAAATCCAATTGTGTGTGCTTGCGCCCTTGTGTAGGAAACTATTGTGGCTATCATTTAATTTTTGAGCTTTGTGAAAATTGAAATAATATGCACACAGTTGGCACAGGTAAGCAAACTCCTAACAAGAAAAGCAAATGACACAAGAATGATAACAGAACAACAAGATCCTGCCACAAGGAAATGAAACCAATGTTTCTTCTAGGCATAAACAGACTCTAGCCATTAATTAAGATATGGTATGCAATTCAACAAATAATAAGCTTTAAAGTGAAAATAAACTTTAAAAACAACAAAATGTGTTTGTCCCATTCACAAGGTGGATAGTTCTGTACCTCTTTTCCATTCCACACGAATATATTGGCTCCATCAGAAAGTCCAATGCCACTCAGCGTAGAATCATCCCCTGACAAACAAAATAGTTTTTTAACTCCAAAAAGACACACTGAAAAGTAAAAAGGCCCTTTAAAATTATATAAGCCAATTATGTCTAAAGAATCTCCAACAACATTTGACTTCGTTTCACTGTAAAGTGTAACTTTATTAGCTAAATGCTTTCTCCTTCTGAAACGGAGGAAACCCCCAAACTATGCAACCCAAAAGCCAATTTACAGCATCAAGTTAATTAATCTGTATTCTTTAGTTAGGCTTGTTCTGAGTTATTTATTGTGAAAGAATTTGGATCTTTTGCCAGTCTAATACTTCTGCCACATAGGAAAGAAATAGTAGGACCATCCAAAATTAGTAAACAAGACAAAGGACAAGTCTACGGTATTTTTCATCAGCACCACACAAGAATCTTTGAAAATGTATTTCCTTGATGTGTTTCATGTATGTTTATGTTGTTGTTGACATACGTCTGTCTCAGGAGACAGTATGGAGAACTGCGCCTTTGGGGATGAAGTCAAACTGTTGGAAGGTTGCAATAGGATCACATATATAAAAAAACCTATTGCTTGCATGCCTTTCCAGCTCCAACTATGTAGCTGATCCTGGTCCAGCCCAACAGATGCAGCAATGGGGTGGATGTAAGAGAGCTTTGTGGCGACACTTACATCAAGTGTAACCACTTAACCTGCCCAGGAAACATTATGCCCAGAAGTCTCTGCCAATGTGAAGTACAGTGATATAAAAATTATTTAAATTTGCTTCTGAAATGTCTGTGTTAAAATTTATTATTTTACAAGTCTGAATAGTAGGAATGCCACCTTTCTCCCATGGCTCAACAAACTAATCAAAGCTACCACCTCTCTACTAACAGATCTTTGCTCATCAGCTAATTTCCCCTCTCCAGAGACTTCCACCCACAGAAATCACTGCAGATAGGAGCTCCAATCTGCCAGGCATAAGAAGTTTGAAGAAACAGATTTGTGAGCATTTATCTACTCGTACCATATAGGTGCAAAGCTGCATCACAAGGGTATCCTCACATTGTATCTTTGCACAAACTCGATTGCTAGATGCAGCAGGATGAATTTAGCCTTATGTAGATCACATGGCTCCATGCAATGAAATTAGTGCATCTCCATTTGGGGGCTCTTTTTCTGTCACTCAGTTCTCCCAACCCCATTCTAAGCAAATTTTAGACTGCCAAGTGAGGGAATCGCATGACTGCATGCTCCTCCAGATTAATAATTGCACATAGAAAAATAGTCAGAGAGAGTAAGTTTAGCTCACCCTCCCTCCCATTACGATACGTTTGGAATACGAAAATAATCTTAAAGAAAAACATCCAACCACGTGATAGCTCACTAGCAGTCTAAGTGGCATGGTCAGGAACAGCTATTTATGTAAACATGGCAACATGCCTATGCCTCCAGCCCAGGGGCCAGATGCAGCCTTTCGTGGAGCATGGTGCAACAGGGTAGGGTGGAAGGCAAGGAGGCAGACAGTAGGCTAAGCCAGAGCCAACCACTTCTGGCTTTGTCCCCTCTTATACCCTGCTGAATTCTATGAAGGCAGCACTGAGACCGAGGAGGAGCCAGTGCCATCCTTTGGGCTGGTTGGAAGTAAGGAGGAAGCACAGCTGTCAACTTTCCCCTTTTCTTGCAAGGAATCCTATTCGGAATAAGGGAATTTCCCTTTAAAAAAGGGAAACGTTGACAGCTATGGGAGGAAGGCAAGTGGAGGCTGACTAAGGGCAGGCTGAGTTTGGTTGGGTAGTGCCCCATTTGCCCTGATGGACCAGTTGCTATTGCCCTTCAGTTTTCTTTCCAGCCCTTGGGACTCTTCATAGGTCACCCCTCTCTCCCCAGGGCAGGCCAAACCACTCATCAGCCCTGCTGCTCCATGCCTTCCTCAAGCTGTTTTTCCGTAGCTGGAATGCATGGGGAACAGAGATTGTGTGTGTGTAGAAACTTTCTGACTTTTGGATGTAATCTACTATATCAAAGGTAAGTCGTGTCCACTGCACCACCCACTTTTGGCTTCTTGCACAAATACCCACTACTGCCACCTGGGCTGAAAAAGGTTCCCCACTATTGCTATGCCTCATTGACTCAATGCTGTGTCTCAATGACATGTTTAAAAGAGGAAGGTAATCGTGCATATTAGAAATGTGGCATACATAAAATTTTAATTCTATGGTAACTGATATTAGTGAAGATGTCTACCATAGCAATCAAGATGCTTTTTGATGCATACGTATCTTTGAAGAAAGGATTAACTGGTCACTCCAGCATAATCCAATAAATACGTATAATCTCCTTACAAGTATTTGGAGTGGGGGTTTGTTTTTACAATTACAATTATGTAATTTTAAAGATATCTTACCTTCAAGTGTTTGGTATATATGCAGTCCAGCTGGAAGAAGTTTTGCAAGGCTGAGAACTAGGTCTCCTTCCCAAAATTCCAACAACTATTCACAAAAAGGGAATATATTTCAGAAGTGCAGATATGGCTATGTTAATCATCTTTATAAACGATTCACACAAGTAGCTGTGGCTCTCTTGAAGGATGCCATAGTACTAAATAATTTATAATACATAAGGGTCATCTTATAGTAATCTACTCTACAAGTTACTAAAGTACATATCAAAGTATGTAGGCAAACTATTTTGCTTGTTCTACAAGCCTATTATTACTAAAGAAACTTAAACTCGGTGAAAGTTTGGGGAAATAGAATAACAGCAAATACCTGAAATACCAATTGCTGAAGTTCTCCCAGTGTTTTTCTCTTATCAATCGTAAGATCTAGAACACTTTCCTTCTGAGAAACTACTTGGTGCAGAGCTCCATTGTAAAATTTATAGTGAGAAAATACATGGAGATGTAAATCAATATTGTTGTTTGCCAAGTCATATTCTGCCCTTTAAGAAGTATTAACAGAAAAGTATGTTCAGTGAAAAATCTGAGCACAAATGAACAAAAATCTTAATTTTCTTACAAATTATACCTTCACAAACTTCCCACAGTAAAGACAAGTTCTTTGATTTGTATCTTAGTTCATAAAATATCATTCTAAAAGTCTTATTTATTTTTTACTAATTATGCATGTTGCACTGTGCAGGAATTTTATATTTTCAAAAGTGTAATTGATTCTCTGATCAGAGAAGGCTCTCTGATCCCGTGAAGACTTCTGCGATTACAATGGAGAAAGGTAATTTGGTTGATTCCCCATTCCTTCTGCACCCCTGCACACATATCCAATTGCTCAAGGACATCGGGGGAACAACACGGAAAGTGACAAGGGATGGGGAGGCTTGCAGAAGAAAGCTGGGGTGGTTTGTTTTTGCAACTATCACCTCCCTTCCCTTCCCGTTCTGTTCACAGAAGCCTGCACTGGAACAAAAAGCCTTCCAAGACTGCAAGATGATTGTATGATCTTTGCAATCCTGATCAGAAGGCCTGCATGAACTACACACCACACATTTGCCATCAGAGCTGACTTACCTCTTCCTCTGCAGTTTGATATTAGCGGCATCCATTTCATTCAAGAGATGGATGGGGACCCGGTATCTTGGATTTCCTCGAGCTGTGTCAAAATAAACTGATTAATTGAATAACTGAAAACACATATTAAAAGGGCTAGGAAGTGCTGAAATTCAGATTTTCATGCATATCCTTTTTACACCACTAGGGTACTCTTCCTCTGGCTTACAGTTTATTAAACTACAAACTAAGAGAAAGTCACTCAAAAACTTCCATTCCTCAAAAAAGATGCTGAAGGATCATGGAAATCCCTAAAGCTAACTGCTCAGAACACAACAACTGTTTTGGTAAGACTACATTCCTCACAACACTTAATAACAAGTTTTGCTACTGAAGTCAGTGGAACATTCTGATCTACGTTATTTCAACATTTGTCTCTAAAATTTTGTCTTTTTAAGCCTTGTACAAACTGGTACTTCATGACTGTTTAATAAAGAGGAAATAACCAAAAGCAATATGAAGACACAAAGTACACACTATACTTTTTCGTACCTTCAGATGGTCTTGTCATTTGGGATTGTCGATAGAACAACATGTAGGCACTCTCATTCCCCTGAAACTGTTTCTCAATCTCTTGCTCTCTGATTGGCTGGACTTTGGAGTCATTCAAATCAAACCAATGGGATTCGGATGAATATTCCCGTAAACCTGTTGTTGCTTTTTCTGATGACATCTTTACCTCATGGTTCTGAGGGTTGCTTTGGGATGTTGATCCAAAATGGAGTTTATGATGATCATTCAGCTTAACTTTGCTTTCATCAGAACTTAGAAGAAATGTTGGATAATGACTCTGCAAAAACTAAAGGGTAAAAGAGAAAGGGGGTGACAAAAAGGTGTTATTAAAATCCAGTTTAAAATGTTACAACTATCAATTAATTATACTTACTATCAATTAACTTCCTTCTGATATGAACTGTATTTTTCTGAATTTGGCTGCCTGAGCTGCTCCCACCTATTCTCTCACATTGTATCTTCAGAAGTTCACTCTTCTGTTTTCTGCTACTGTATTTGGTGTTACACCCTTAACCATATCTAAAATTAGCTGCAGCTTAGAGTAACTAAAACAAGTCAGTATCATAAGCCAAATTTGAAGCTGGCTTTAAAAAAAAATCATAGTTATGCCTAACTAGTTTGTTCATGTTTGGATGTTAATGCTAACTTTTGGTTAGTCAAAACTAAAGGCAAAATTTCCATCTCCCAACAATTCCTAAGATTTATGAGGTGCAAAGAAAAGGGCTGTTCAACATATATTGGCCTTCCCCAACTTTTATTCACCTATCATTACTAATGGAAGATAATGTGTTTAATATATTTTTTCTCTTTATATGTAGGGAAGCATATGTAAGATCCATCGGAAACTTGGAGATTTTCTGTATACTTCATTGTTATATTAGTTTGTACTTGGTCTCTTTTCCATAATCTGAGGAAAGGCTTTGATAGAATCAGTCAATCAAATATTCAATATGGTCAACCAACCATTAAAGAAAAAACAAAATATAAAAATAGATCACAGCTTCACAGGAACAAAGGTAACAAGTTAAGAGCTAACAATCTTTGTTCAGTGTTGCAGCATATGCTCTTGGTTTGCACACAATGTAAAAATCACACCACCCTATATAAAAATCAAATATTTTAGCTTTGTGTTTAGCTAAATCAATGCTTCTGGCATACCTATTTGTCAGGGAATGGCTAGACAGAGGGGTGGTGGGAGGCACCAGGTGGGGAACCAAGGGAAAGCCCAAAGTACAAAAGCTCAGAGCCAGAGGATTGGTAGTGGGACACAGAGAAGAGGTCAGAGGGAGAGGATTGGGAGGAGGGGCTGGATGCTGAAGGAGCAACAGGGCTCAGTGAGCAGGAAGAGCCGGTGACAGGGAGCAGTTCAGACACCGAGCCTGCGGGGTCAAGAGGCTGCTGAAGAATCCAGGGACTTTCCCACTGCAACAAACTCCCCTCCTCCCTGATCTTCAAGAACACAGAGAATAATGAGGAGAGCAGAACAGAAACCAGAGGTGTGCAGACACAATTTGAGTCTGCTTGGGAAACATCTGGGAGAGGAGGAGCCTGAGAAAGGGTGGAAGGCAGGGACCTTCAGTCCTGGCAACTGCTCCGTAGGAGCAAGACCTGCTGGGAAGTGTAAAACAACAGGATGGCCACTCATGCCACAGGAAAATCACCACTAACTCAGGTAGTATCACTTTCTATGTTGAACTGTGTAAGACATATTGTAAAGTGCAAAAGGATTAAAGCCAACAGAGATAAAACAGAATTATCTTCAAATACCTTCCGTATTGGTCCATGCTGTTTACGGTATTTCTTGTTCCAGGACACACTTTTTTTCTCCAAAAGTTTCTGTGCCAACCGATCCACAGCAATTTCCTTAGACTCTTCCTACAAGATTAGATAACTATTGACTGATCTGCAGACACTAAAATTAATTATTACTCAAAATGAGACAGGCAAGTGCTAGCAGAGGGGCCAAATCGGGTCCCAAACATGGTCCCTTCCCCCATTATAATACAGCTCACCTAATCACTCCCAAACACAAACAGATCCTTTAACACACCCTCTGAACTGTGAGCACCAAAGTGGCTTTTTAAAAAGTTCCTCTTTATGTACCAACTACTGACTCCATGACTGTCTTGGTTCATGTATAAGAGTCAGCTGCTGAAGGACATAAGTGGGAAATTGGTTCAAAGACAAATCTTGTGTTTGCTTCTCAGTTTTGCTAACTTGTGTAGCACAGAATTTTTTTTTTACACACAAAAAGAAAATTATTTTAACACACATAAAGTTCCAGCAGATCTTGAACTTCAATATTTAAAAAGAAAAATCTGAAATGTTCAGTCTCAGAGCTGAACTTAAAACAGCAGTGTTGAAATGTACAGTGTAAATACATATCAGCTTAAATATAATTAAGGAGCATGAAAGGTATTCTGGCGTACCCTACCTCCAATAAGATGTTTCTTAAAATTCGTAATGGATTTTCCTTCTCTTTTGCATTTTCAATATCTTTCAAATCCTTATCTTCATCATTCATGTTGCTTTCCTCCTCCAAGAGATCAAAAATAACTTCAAAAAAGAAAAAAGAACTAGAAAGACAGAGCTGTGCATTCTGTTATGCCAAAGGAAGGCTAGCATTTTTAAAAAGTCTATCTGCCTTCCACTGATTATCATGTAGTACTCAACTGTCATTATTTCATGCCTTTTATTAAATGTATTATTAATGTATATCAATACCAATTCTCACTATTGAACCTTCATGTAAAATTGTGCTCTACAATGAAACATATATGAGATGCCTGGCCTCAGAGATGAAGTTTCGGTCCTGAAATCATGTAAAATCTGATACAGAGAACTCAGAACCTTTAAATACTAGAAATCATTTATACGTATCTAAATAATCACATAAGATGCTTTAGGAGGGGAGTAAATAATCAAATCTAAACTTATATGATCTCGTCTCTTTATATAGAGTAACTGAGAAAATAACAAAGGGGAAACTCATCTATACACTGCGACAGGAACTGCATTTAACAGTCTTAGGCATGAAGATACAATGGGATAACTCCCATATATGTGGTCATCAGCTCCTTGGAGGAATGATGATTTATGCTTTACTCCAGTGTGTGTTCATATAAAAATGCCTTAATTCTTTATTTGCGAAGTATACAAGTATAGAAATCAACTTACTAGCACCTGCCAGTTTCCTAGTTCATCAATATCTCTGATGTAAACATGATAATGTCCTCCATAACAGCCACCTTTGTGTATTATAACAGAAAAGAGCTCATACATGTATTTGAAATCATCCACTTCAGTCTTAAAAAAAAAAGACAACAATAATCAAAAGCTATTTCCACAACTGAGGTAAAAACAATCAAAGACAGAGCAAGAAAAACAGAATGCATTGAACTGGAAATATCAAAGTACAGGCCATTACATGGATATTCCAATGTGAGAGATACAGCTGTTTTGGGGCACTTGAACATTTATAATATAAATAGCCACCATCAGGAACTCTTCTCGTCCATTCCTCCATGGTGTGGACAACCTACTTACTCCAGGTTAGACTCCTGCACGGTTGTGCACAGTCACTGTCTTTTTGCCTAACATATCTCAGACAGGGATGCGGGTGGCACTGTGAGTTAAACCACAGAGCCTAGGGCTTGCCGATCAAAAGGTGGGCGGTTCGAATCCCCGCGACAGGGTGAGCTCCTGTTCCTCGGTCCCTGCTCCTGCCCACCTAGCAGTTCATAAGCACGAAGTGCAAGTAGATAAATAGGTACCACTCTGGTGGGAAGGTAAACGGCGTTTCCGTGCGCTGCTCTAGTTCGCCAGATGCAAACTTTGCTTAGTCATGCTGGCCACATGACGCCAGCTCCCTCGGCCAATAGAGCGAGATGAGCGCTGCAACCCCAGAGTCGTCCGCAACTGGACCTAATGGTCAGGGGTCCCTTTACCTTTACCTCAGACAGTTGTGGTAGGGATTAAATGTGGAGAACCATGTATGACACCCTGAGCTCCTTAAAGAAAAGAGTGGGGTATAAGTGCAATAAATAAATGTTTGACCAAGCAGCCCTAAGGGATACTATAGTAAGATATGTACCTCTTCTAACCTTTACAGTAAGAAACTGGACATAGAATTAAGTGAAGATTGTACCAGTAAACAAGAGCACAGCTTCTGCAATTATCCCCAAATCACCCAGCATAAAACATTAATGATTCAAAGTGATGAAAATTTAGACACATAAAAATAGTTCAACCTGCTCACAAAAAGGCTTGAGGTTTATCCGGATTGGAAATGCATAGCTGCTTATTTCCTTGTATCGTTCACACTTCTCGAAATTGAAGTTAAATCTCAAGAGGGAGATTGTGAGAAACGGAGGCAGCTTGCGTAGTTTAGCAGACTGTAAAGTAAGTAAAACGTTTTTAGGAAACTGATCATATTTTGGTGACCAAAGCTATGTTTTTCTATTTTTTATTTTATTTTATTCCCATTTTAATGCATTTTATTATATTTGTATCTTATTGCTACTAGTACAATTGGGTGGAAAGGTGGAATGTAAATTTTACAAATATAATGATAGTCTATGAATAAGACAAAATACACGGGGGGGGGGGGGAATCCAAAGAGAAGACAGCTTAGCCTAATTTTGCAAGGTAAAATTATATAAGGAAAAATATATAAATTAAAACATACAGATTTTATTCATAATCATTAAAAGTACTTAACAAGAGAATATCTTTTAAACGTTCTGGAAAAGTTAAAATCATCTCATATTTTCACACTCTAGCAATCCATATTCGACAATAAGAACTGAAAGCAGGTCTGCACCAAGTCCCTACATTTGCAGGAGGATCATAGTTCTGCAATATATTTACCGTATTTTTCGCTCTATAAGACGCACCAGACCACAAGACGCACCTAGTTTTTGGAGGAGGAAAACAAGAAAAAAAATATTCTGAATCTCAGAAGCCAGAACAGCAAGAGGGATCACTACGCAGTGAAAGCAGCGATCCCTCTTGCTGTTCTGGCTTCTGAGATAGCTGCGCAGCCTGCATTCACTCCATAAGACGCACACACATTTCCCCTTACTTTTTAGGAGGGAAAAAGTGAGTCTTATAGAGCAAAAAATACGGTACTTCATGAAGCTCCTTTAAATTTCAAGGGAAGTAGGACTTTCAGAAATGCAATAGAATACTTGCCCTTCCCACGATCTATATCAGCCTTCCCCAACCTGAAGCCCTCCAAAACATATCCAGGGCACCATTTTGAAGAGGGGTGACTTGAGCATCTTGGAAGAATTACCATAGCTCTGCACATGATTACAAAACATTTCACTGGCCATTTCTCCCAATTACAAGAAGAATAAGTTTCCATCATCTAGAGTGCAACCATCCAAGCACATGACACAATGAATGGATTTTATATTTAAATGAATTTTGCGCAGAAGATAATTAGCCTTATTTTAGGATGTTATATACTCAACATCTGAATAAACAATACTGTAAAATACTACCTTTGTGGCTTCAACTAATTTATTGCATGCTCCACATCGATACAAGTTATCTTTCTCAAAATGTTCTTCTTCCACATACATATTCCACAAGGCTTCCTCCAAGCCAGATACATCTTTGACAGCAACTGTTAGGTCCAAGAAATCCTCCTACAAAGCCGAGCAGAGAGGAAAGCCCTCCTTAAAAATGTATTTTAAAGACATTATGGACTTATTTGTATAGCTCATAAGAAAACTACAACCCGAGTCCACAATGCCAGGAAACAATGGTTAACAGGTTCAGAACAAGTCAAGCTAACTTCAAACCTTGATCTTGGCCTGTTCTGAATATGGCAACCAGTTTCCTGGTGTCGATAAAATGGGAAACTACTGTTAAATGGAAATTTTCCTGTTTTTCTGCTTGCTAGGGCTGTGTGAGGTGAAAGACTTGTTCATACCTTGGCTTATTGTAAGGTTATTTTGGCTCAAAAGCTGTGTCAATTATGCATAGCAAAAGTTAAAAATATACAATTGCGATTTGCATTGCAATCCCAAAGATCTTTGAAATTTTGGGCAAAGGTTGAGAACTGGACTAGTTTCTAAGATTACATTTGTACCATAATGTTTATTTTAAAAACATTACTAATTCTAATAATCACATTGAGTTCTGAACAACAGATAGCTGTATTGAGAAATTTTAACTTGACTAAAATTTGATCTGCACATTTCTAACAGGACTGCATTGCTAAATGTGAAGCTGCAGAGGACTCCCGGTTAAAAATTTGTCACTGGAAACACAAGAGAGCGCACAGAATACTGTTCTGAAACTTGCCCATGGAATTACCTGCCTCTCACTGACATTCTTGCACTCTTTACAGACAATGTGATTAACAACAGTCCCATGGTATAGCTGGTTTATTAGATTATGACCAGAGGTCCCAACAAGGGAGGTTTCTAAAGCACTGAACAGAATCCGATTTAACTCTTGCACATCATGTTGTCTCATTTCCTGCAAGATAAGAGATTATTTTTAAAAAAGAATTGACATTGCTTGAAAAGAGTTTTCCTCTTCATTTCAATTAAGATTAACCTAATTTACAACGTCCCTAAAGCTCTTGCCACAGCAGTGCTCAACAGATGTCATGTTAACCCATCAGTGTCTTTTTTGTGGTTGCTTATCTGTCATTTTAGTTTGTTCTTCTGGTGTCAGGGACACCCACTAAATTGGAATCTTTGTGGTCTTTCCAACTGATAGCTATATAACATGAACTCCCATTATGGGATGTCCTCATATCTACTAGAGGAGGGACAGCCAATGTGGTGACTTGCAGGTGTTGCTGGACTACAATTCCCACTGGCTTTTGGCCATTAGCCTTGCTGGTTGGGGCTGATGAGAGGTGAAATCTAGTAACATTTGGAGAACATCACATTAGCCATTCCTGTGCTAGAGTATGGTCTGCAATGGAACTGTGGCCTAAAGCACAATTCCCATTTTAACTGTCTGAGCATCTTTCATGTGTTCCAAAGGCGAGATGAAGCTATATTGAAAGCAACATATGAAAGCATTTTAAGAGCGCAAACATGTCATGAACTACCACTAATTGTTGGGAAATTATACAATTTTAATATTTTGCCTTTCATTTCCTATTACAAAAACATACCTGAAACAAAAGAATCTTCAAAAATAATTATGCCCTTAACTTGTATGCCTACCAATTATAATTAATAAACTACCAATGAAATTAAAGTTTGAAGACCTATGAAATATTACCCAGGAAGGAGGGAGGAACCACCTCAAAGGGTTGAATCCTTCCCAGTATCTTGCCACCCCGAGCCTCTCCTGAGGGTCAGGAGACTATGATGAATGGGGTGGATTATAGGGGTGTGGGTCGAGAAGCAGAGCTGTGGACCATCCCTACCCTAGGCTAATATATGGCTGACAATATAGGCAGCCAGGCTAGTAAAATACTTCGGAGGGATTTCATACAAATGTTAAAGGTTTTAAAAATTGTCAACATTATTAATAAATTATTTGGCAAATGTAGTGATACTATATAAATATTCATATTCCCTTCCTTTATGAAGGAAACTGATATTTACCTTCAGTGAAGCTCTGAACAAAAGTAGTTTGACAAAATATACCGTTTTTATTTCCTTTTTTTTCTGGAAGGAAAAGGAAACACGGGGAAAACCACCTTCAGGGCGAGCGATGCTATCAATGAATACTATATTGTACCTCATTACTATTCCATCCAAAGCTGTCAGTGAGGTCTGTTGTAGATGCAGCATGTTGATCTAGGAGCAGAAGTTGGGCAAACAACCGTTGGAGCTGTAAGGGGATTATTCGAACCTAAACAGAAATGATCATAAACTTTAAGAAGCTGACTTTCCATTAACCTTCAAGGAACATATTTATTAAATTAAAAAAATTACATACAGTGGTACCTCTGGTTACGAATTTAATTCATTCCGGAGGTCCGTTCTTAACCTGAGGTACCATTTTGGCTAATGGGGCCTCCCGCTGCTGCCAGTGCGCGATTTTTGTTCTCATCCTGAAGCAAAGTTCTTAACCTGAGGTACAACTTCTGGGTTAGCGGAGTCTGTAACCCGAAGTGTTTGTAACCCAAGGTACCACTGTACTGCCTTTCATTAAATACCAAGTCAGTATACAAAAACACAATTCAATCCAAACAATTCAATGTACAATAAAAAAATCTAATAAAAACAAAACATCACATTTACAGTAGTTAGAAATCTTCCAGCTGTAATCAAAGATGAGGCAAAAATTGAGTAAATGGATATATTTTAACCAGCCCATTAGAAGTTCACCACAGTAGATACCTACACTATTTCAGTGGGGAGCTCACTCCACAGCCTGGAAGCCACAACCAAGAATGCCCTCCTCCAAGTTGCTTCAAGATGAACCTCTGCAGGCTACGGTATAACTAACTGTGCTTCCTCAAAAAATATTAGGGCATGATTCAACCAGATTTCTAACTTACAATGATTTCAGTGGGAAAGAATTAAGTACAGTTCAGTTCTTCCATTTATATCAATTAGGCTGAAGTCTGCTTAGCTTTGGCTGGATCATGCATTTAGCAAACTACTACATCTGTTTAGTTGAATATTATATAGTAGGGTGAGAAACCTGTAGTCCTCCAGATGTTAGGATTACAACTTCCATCAGTCTGGCCAGTGATCAGGTATGATGGGAGTTGAAGCCTAACATATGGAGCCCCACAGATTCCCCATCTCTATTCAATAGCCATATGAAAACATTTAGCCCCAAAGTGCTTTTTAAATGTTTTCATTTCAATGAAGAAAAGGTTTGGCTAATCAGTAGAGAACTTGTTATAACCTGTAACAAACATAACTAAACAAATATAAATGAGGTATCCAATTACAAGTCATTACTACAGAATTGTAGAGTTGAAAGGGACCCCAAAAGTCATCTAGTCCACCCCCTGCAATGCAGGAATCTCAACCAAAGCACCCATGACAGACAGCCATCCAACCTCTGCTTTAAAAGGAAAGCGAGTCCTCATGAAGGACTCTGTTCCACTGTTGATCAGCTATTACCACCAGAAAGTTCTTCCTAATGTAATTTCCTTTCTTGTAACTTGAAGCCATTTGTTCAAGTCCTACCCTCCAGAGCAGGAGAAAACAAACTTGCTCTCTCTTCCATGTGAAACAACTATATAAAAATAATTTTGCTTAAACCCAATTTCATCTAATTACTTTTCTTAAGAATATATCAAGGGACAGTCCAGGCTTTCCCCTGTGCATGGTAATAATGCCTCACAACTTTTAAGTGCACAGAGCTAAGACAGATTTGATATTATTTATATTGATTAGTCACTCCAACTACAGAGAATGCACTTGGTCAGAGAATCTTTTTAGACACTGAACAACTGCTCACTGTTTAACATGCTCAGATATCTAAAGTAGATGTTCATGTAGTGATGTTAGGGTAGAAATTCTTCATGTGCAAATAACTAAAGGTTTGTGTAATGAATGTTTGCACAACAGGACCTGTGTGTATTCTGAAAGCACTGCACCAGAACCTATGCAGGAAAATCCCTGCTTTGTAGATTATATGAGCACATGAAGTAATGTGTGCATCCCCAGCTTTGCATTATAAATACATTATTCGTCATCTTCATAAATATTTTATTTATTTATTGCATTTATACCCCACCTTTCCTCCAAAGAGATCAAGGTGGCATGCAGACTTCTCCCCATTTCATCCTCATGATGATCCTGTGATGTAGTTTAGGCTGCGAATGAGTGGCCCAAGCTAACCTAGTGAACATCATAAACCCTTGAGCTGATTGAAGTATAGAATTGAATACCTTTGATTCAGGCTTACTGTTGTCTTCCAAAGAACCAAGTTCTTCAGGGCCTATAGAAAACAGTGCTTCTACAACAAAAATGAAAAATACCAGTATGAGAACAAATCTCCTACCAAAACCACAATTATAAAGAAGTGTGCAAATAGAAATGTTAACTTTCTAAATCAGTCTTTATTTTGCTCCTTTGCCCTCCAAATGGGTTTGTATCACAATTTCCATAGGCACGAGCTAGCATGATCATTTTGCTTTTGTCCATTCCCCATGGGACAAAAGGTTTATTTATTCTGAGGAAGTTGTCAGTGTTGGTCCTTGCACAATTTGGCTTTTCAAAAAAATAGTGAGCTTGCAGAGTTTAATGTCTGTTCAAAGAAAGCAGACAAAAAGGACCATTTTAATACAGTGGGAAGCAAGCGAGCCCTGCCCATTCATCCACAGAGAGATGAGATGATCTAATAAGGAAAAGCTAAGTCTGAGGCACACAGGCATGAAACAGAAATATTATTCGCATTCAGGATCAGGCACTGTGGTGATGACCAACTTACAATAACAGGCAAAACCTCAAATCAATTCTGAATAAAATAAGTCTATGCTACAGCTCTGGATCAACAATTAGCCATCTAGCCTAATATTTGATGCTGGAAAAATATCAACAGTCTTACCCAAATACAGTGGTACCTCGGGTTAAGTACTTACGTAATTCATTCCGGAGGTCCATTCTTAACCTGAAACTGTTCTTAACCTGAAGCACCACTTTAGCTAATGGGGCCTCCTGCTGCTGACCGATTTCTGTTCTTATCCTGAAGCAAAGTTCTTAACCTGAAGCACTATTTCTGGGTTAGCGGAGTCTGTAACCTGAAGTGCATGTAACCCGAGGTACTATTGTATACTTTTTCAGAGTATACATTTGTTAACTTTCATTATGCTACACAAGCCTGTTTTGTTACTTTCAACCTTTGTATCTTTCATTGTGAATTTTACTCAATCCTTACTCTGGTCTATAATCCAATACAACATTTAGAAATACATTTTGTAAGTTTTTTATTCATTCATTCCTAGGTTATATAGAAAGAAAAGTAAGGTAAACTACTTTGTGTGAAATAACACAAAATACGGCATTCAGAAAAAGCTATTTTAAAATGTTAAAATACTGTACAGTACCTCTAAATTCTGGTGTGAATAGTAGAGTCTGAAGAAGTGAATTAAGGTAACAGGTTCCACCCTGATTTTTTATTCCACTTAAATTGGTGCTTTCTCTAGGAACAAGCAGCTCAGCATCTTTGTGTTTTGATTTTTGCTTCCCACATTGATTGTTTGACAAAAAGGAGAAGTCTTCATCAAATAAATTTCCAAACATTGTGAAATTATAACACAGACCTTTAAAGAAGAAGATAAAACAATCTTTTACTACAGAACTTTGTATATTCATCATTATTATGGTGTTATCTGAAAAAATATACATATTTTAAAGTACAATTAAAACCATGAGAAAGATGCTTAGATAATATTTGTCCTTTGAAAATAGCCAACGATAGCATTCAATGAATGTCTTTGTTGAGGTTTGCTAATGACTGGAGGAAATTATTGCCATTTACATAGCTGGAAGTCTTCAGACTCCTATCCTTCTGACATGACTCCATTCACAACATGGGGGGGGGGGGAGAATAAATTACAACTATGCATAGATTTCAAAGATATAAGTATGGAATGAAAATCAAGAAACAGTGGACAGAATGACTGGTCAAGGAAAGTGGTTAGTCCAGTTTACACAACTTATCTCTTCTTACATATGATGGGCCCTGTATAGAGCCCCACCCCATATGGAAATAAATGTATTGGTGAATACAAATGGCTTTTGGTTGTTGTTTTTCACTAAGCAGTAACTTATCAAGGCATATATGGAAGTACCTGGTAAACTGATCATCTGCAATATCTTGACATACGGCAAGAGGAAGTTTACTACTCCACTAACCAACCTATTTCTACTTAAAGTGCAGATTTATCCTAATCCATTTATTTTATTTACTTATTTCATATACTTTTCAGGCAGACCTCAAAAAGTGATTACAATGATAAGCATTGCTTTAAAAAGGTTATAACAGAAATGGCAGGGTGGGATTAACTTGTTTAGAAAAAGCTGTTACTGCATCTTTTTCATTCCCCCTCAGGACATGGTGGCTATTTAGATTTGCCCCCTTGGTGGCAGTTGTGGGGAGGAGAGAGGAGCCACTATGGGAGCTGGCTGTGGTTCCTCCAGCATATACCGTATTTTTTGCACCATAACACTCACTTTTTTCCTCCTAGAAAGTAAGGGGAAATGTCTGTGCATGTTATGGAGCGAATGCCTGCGGGTGGCGGGGGGGATCTGCTGCAGTCGTGAGCAGAGGATCCATGGTTCCCCTTCCTTCCTCCGTGGTTACAAAGCATGGATCCACATGGATCCTCAGGATTTTTGCATTGGGCTACTCCAAACTCACTGTCAGATCACATGTCTGTGGCCACAGCATGAACCACAAAAATCATATATCCACTATTTCGTTTAGAATATTTTTTTTCTTGTTTTCCTCCTCTAAAAACTACGTGCGTGTTATGGTCTGGTGCGTGTTATAGAGCGAAAAATACGGTATATTGTCAGGACATTACATATGCCACTTAGGACAGAGTTATCAAGTACAGTCACACCTCGGGTTAGAGGCGCTTCAGGTTGTGCGTTTTCGGGTTGCACGCCGTGCTGAACCCGGAAGTACCAAAACGGGTTACTTCTGGGTTTCGGCGCTCACACATGTGCAGGTGTGCTAAATCGTGCTTTGCGCATATGCACTGAATCGCGACCTGCATGTGCACAGACACGGCGCTGCAGGTTGTGAACACTGTGGGTTGCGAATGTGCCTCCCGCATGGATCACGTTCGCAACCCGAGCGTCCACTGTACCTGGAAAGACCTTTATACCCACACTGTGAAGCAACCTGAGCAGCTCCAAGTGGGAGAAGCCATGTTTTGGAGATTTCCATCAGGAAACAGAAGCAGGGGGGAGGCAGCATAGCCCAAGGGCAACTAGGTACAGTGGTGCCCCGCAAGACGAACGCCTCGCAAGACGGAAAACCTGCTAGACGAAAGGGTTTTCCGTTTTGGAGGCGCTTCGCAAAACGAATTTCCCTATGGGCTTCCTTCGCAAGACAAAAGCCCATAGGGAAATCTCCGGGACAGCGGGGAAGCGCAGTGCGTCTTCCCCACTGTCCTCGGACCTCCTCCGAAGGCTGGCAGTGGGGCGGAGAGACCTCCTCCCGCTGCCAGCCTTCGGACGGCTGCTCCGAAGGCTGGCGGTGGGGCGGAGAGACCTTCTCCCCACACCAGCCTTTGGATGGCTGTCCTGAAGACTTGCGGTGGGAGGAGGGTTTTCCTTCCCACCACCAACATTCAGAATGCTGTTCTGAATGTTGGCGATGGGGAGGAAAAACCCTCCTCCCACCGCAAGCCCCGGGAACAGAGGAGAAGCGCTGCGCGCCTTCCCCTCTGTTCCCGGACCTGTCCTGAAGGCTTTCGGTGGGGAGAAAAGCCCTTCTCCGCACCGCCAGCCCGGCAAGCGGTCTCCATAGGAACGCATTAATTGATTTTCAATGCATTCCTATGGGAAACCGTGCTTCGCAAGACAAAAAACTCGCAAGAAGAAAAAACTCGCGGAACAAATTAATTTCGTCTTGCGGGGCACCACTGTAGAAGGAAAGGAGAAGCCAGGGCAGCACCTGCCTGGGAAAACACTCCACGCCCCACATCGGGACCCGCCTAACGCCCAGCCCGGCTGCCCTATGCGGCGTGGAGGAGGAAGCAGGCAACATGCACGCGCGCAAGTCAGTTTTGGCCCCCGTGGAAGTATCAGGCCCAAAAACACTGGAGAAGAAACCTGCCTCTGATCCCCCTCGCGCTCCTGCCCTGCTGGGGCTGCCACCATTCCGCCCTGCGCGTTCACACGGGGAAACGGTCCTCGGTCCGAAATCGAGGCGCCTCAGGAAGTTGGCCTGGGCGGCCTCCTCTCCCCGGGCAACGCAAGAGGCGACGCGAGGGCCCCGATTCCCGGCTGCCTGCAGGGGCAAACAAGTCCCCTTGTCAAAGGGGCCCGAGGCGGGGGGGGGGGAGGATCCGGCCGGGACTCTTCTCCCTGACGCGTTTCCTCTCCGTGCGAATGCTCGCGTCACGTGAAAAGCGACAAGCAAACAACGCACCACCCGAAGAAGTGGGGCCCAGACCCCGGCGCAAGCACCTCACTGAGGACTAGGCCCGTGACGAGGCCTGCAACGCCAGCCTCCGAAGGGCCCTTTCACGGGGCGGCGGCGGAGGCACTGCTCCCCCTGCCCACCCCCCGCCCGCAGCCCAGGGGCGCTTGAGGGGGGGGGCAGCCGCGCACCTCAGCAGCAACAGCAGCGCCGCCAGCCCAGCCCGGCCGCTTCCCTCTCGCCTGCGGAGCCGACGGCGCCTTGAGGAAAAAGCCCAAAAGCCGCCCCAAGGCCGCTGGGCTGCCTCTAACCTGCAGCAGAGGTTGCTGGGAACTGTAGTCTCCCCCCGGCTTCTAGCCCGAGCGCCGCCGAGCCGGCTGGCCGCAATGCCTTGTGGGAGTTGTAGTTTTCCCAAGTGCTTAGCCGGTTCACGTAACTCCATCTGTTTCAGTATTTTAACTTTTGTGTGTTTCAAAGAATGGCTGTGAATTTTTCTCGACTTCCTTGCTTTGCTTTTTTGCAAGCCGCTTTGAGGGTTTTTATTTTTACAATCAAGCGGTGTATAAATTTCTAGAAGCAAAAAAATTAGTAAGCGGCACGAAGCTAGTTCAGGTTTCTGGTGGGGAAAGGATGCTTCCTCCCCTCCCCCCCCCCCCAATTTTCGCTCGTTATTTTTCTTTTCTCCAGCTATTCCAGGTAGAGCTAAACGTGGTGTGTGTTTGTGTGTAGAGGTGCAAATAAAGTGGAGGGCGGGGGAGAACACTTTTGTAATGGATGTATGATGTTTACCTGACAAAGGATGTTATATTGATACTAGCTGTCTCTGATATGTTTTACTTTTATTGCTGAACAATTTTGGTTACTGCATTGGTTATCAAGACTTGCATGTTATTGGTCTGCAAAAAATAGTGGATCTAAAAATTAGAGAAACAGCTGGAAGAGAGTATCAAAAACAGAACAGAAAAACAAAACAAATATCTAGGTATGTAAAATAAGTACATTTGTCCATGGATTGAGTGTCAGAGTCCAGATTCAGAAAAATAAATGTGTGTGTTTGTGTGTGTGTGTAGAAACAAACACACACACACACATTATTCTTGAGAATGTTGAGGTTGCTTGTGTAAATAGTAAAGAGATGCCATATCATATTGTTATACAGAACCCAAATTTCCAAGTGGTGCAAGATTCCAGGCATGTTTACCCAGAGTCCAGGTTTCTTTGGGGGGGAATGAAACAGCAGAAAATGTGTTGTCTTCATGATTCATGGTTTATTTACACATGCAGTGGTACCTCGGGTTAAGTACTTAATTCGTTCCGGAGGTCCGTTCTTAACCTGAAACTGTTCTTAACCTGAAGCACCACTTTAGCTAATGGGGCCTCCTGCTGGTGCCGCGCCACCGGAGCACGATTTCTGTTCTCATCCCGAAGCAAAGTTCTTAACCTGAAGCACTATTTCTGGGTTAGCGGAGTATGTAACCTGAAGCGTATGTAACCCAAGGTACCACTGTATATGCAACCTGAGCCTATGATGGAGAGGTTCACAGCATGAAAACTCCAAGAGGATCTTGATTCTCCTATAGCTGCAGCCCTGGGTTCAAACAGAAATCAAACATGCTCCAAAAACAGGACTCTGACCCTCTCTCCAGCTTGTGGCATTTTTTCCCTACGTCACACACCCTGCAAACTCCAATCCTAAACTCAATTCTGCTTCAAACTCTGCTCTTTGTCTTTCAAACTAACTCTGAGTTAGTTCCCATTTGTCATCTGGCCCAGAGTCCCTTCTTTTTGTCTTTCCTAAGGGCTCCTCACCTTTCTTTGTCTTCTATCTAATGGCCCATCACCTCAGGAGATTTTCTGCACATGGGAAGCTGGTTCGGGCTGTCTTTGAACACTGCTAAATCCAGTGTCTAGCAGCCAGTTTTTAACACTCCAAGCATTGATTAACTTCTATGGGGAGTCTAGAACCCACAAACTCATAACATTATAGAAAGAGTTTGGGGTAGCGTTTCGACTAAGAAGCAGTATTTAAAATGCTGTTTCTAATTAATGTCTTTTTGCACATGAAAAAATGTACATTTATTTTGAAAGAGAGACTGACTACCTTGTAATGTAAATACTGCAGGTTGGAGATGGGTCTGGGGCTGACACTTCAATATCCATGAAGAGGCTACCTTGAATTGGCCAGTACAAGACTGCATGTTACCTTACTCCACCCCTCACACACATGTTTCCCATGAGTGGGTAAATGGAGGACAACTCTGTTGTGGGAAAGTGTAGCTGTGTGTTTGAAGGTACAAAATAACCCTGAAACACATTACAGGGTAGATGAACACCTCTCCCTCTTAACCCCAGACCACTTCCTACCTGCAGTATTAGTAGTGGATTACATTACAAGGTTGTCATAGTAGGATACTGTTTCTTCCCTTTCAAATTAAAAACACATTTTTCATGTGCAAAAAGACACGGGGTAGAACCAGCATTTTACATTCTGCTTGAGTGATGCTTGATTTAAAGCTAGAGCACAAGTGAAAGACTCCATGTGAAGCTGTTCAGACACACACTAGATCATATAGCTGTATCCAGTGCTATTTTTGTTAAGTTGTGGGTGAACATATCAGACGACACAGTGATTCTTCAAACAGCTCTTGTTTATTCACAGGCCAGAACAGAACTGAACTGAAGGGTTCAGCCAGCCTGCTTATATAGAGCTCCACTACAACGCAACAGTAACCACTTTCTGTAACTATCCAATCACTGAACGTCACTTTCAATCCCTTATTTGCATATGTGGACCTGAGTGAAAACTACAGTATCCCCCTGCTGGCCCAGGGTGAGAACTTCAGTACATAACAATTTTTCTAGAAAAAGAGGTGCCAGAACTCACCATGAACTCACCCTTGTTCTAAATGTAACTTGAAAAAAGAGACATTAGGCATACCTTTGTAAACCCAGAAATCTTTAATATTAAAAAATGTAAAAAGTAATTACTGTAAAGTAATTAGAATGGCAATGGCGCTCAGCTGAGAAGTGCTGGAACTGAGATCTGCCAATTTATGGCCCCCAAAAAAGCCCTGGCCGTACCCATGCATGCTGCCTTGCTCTGTCACCACATAAATTTGAGAGGACCTAGCCCCTTCATTGAAAATATGGGGGGGGGAGGCACCCTACTTGGTGTTCTTGGCTGTACTTATTGCATGGCAGTGAAATCATCCAGGACTTTCAGATCAGAACACATTGTTTCTAGATAGCATTGAGACTTGGACATCTCTTTTTCTATACAGTATATAAAATATTCAGCAACTTTTTAAATTTTTCTCAGAACTCTGGTACAATTTCTTACTGATTAACAATCTCCAGTTGGGGGGGGGGGGTGTTGGATATAAAAGATAGCTCTGGAGCTAGCTTGTTTACCCAGTTTAGAGGTGAAGGTACACATTTTACAAAAGCTGTTTAAAACAATAAAGAACAGGATGATGAAAGAACAAGTTCTAGTTAATATAGCTTGAGAATAGCCACTATAAAATTGAGTTAACAGATTAACCTAGCATGAATCAGCACAATCAGCTTGAATTTTAAATGCATTTCTTCCTATCCATAGGGAGGTAATCAGTTCAAAGTCTGTTGTTTTAACATTTGATCCAATTTCAGGGAGATATCTACTAAAGTCCTGATGCAAGGCAACAGTGTGATATCTAACCAATGTTTAATTGCTAGTCAGATATTAGTACAGTCAGAGGTAAATAGAGGACCTTTTATCTTAATCCGTTCCTTTGAAATATGCTCACCTTAAAAGAACTATAACTTTTGTGCCTATTCTGCAGCATGAATGAAGAGAGTGCCATTTTGCCCTTCAATTCAGGCAGCAAAATGTTCTGGACCAGCCATGTGCTCCCATTTGTACGAACGATTGATATTAATTAATCAGATACAGAAACTGCTGGCTTCATTTGCAAAATAGTCACTTCAAGAATTTAGTCTTACCTAATGCACTGTTTGTTTTAAGTTGCATGAAGACATGTCCTCTTCATCATTGCTGGCCAAGAGAAGACAGACAGGATTAGAAAGACAACAACAACAACAATAATATCCTGCCCAAGAGTGGTTTCCCCACTCTGGGAGGCTTACAGAATATATAAAACAAAATAAAACATCCAACATTAAAAACTTCCCAACACAGGGCTGCCTTCAGATGTTTTCTAAAAGTTGTATTGTTCTTTATCTGCTTGACAGTATTTAAAACATGGTAGCCCAATCCTGTGCATATTTACTTGGAAAGAAAACATTGGAAAGCAATGACTAGGAATGCAATTATACTGGGAAATATCACTTGTACTACTTGTGTGCATGGACAGTAAATGCAGAAAAGAGGGAGTAGATGATGGTAATGGGAAAAACAAAATACTGTCCTGTAGTAACTGATGCACTATGACATTCCAGAGGTAAGCTTGAATGCATTAATCCTGTGTTCAGTACCTCTGGACCTATCAGGCAGGTAAGGGCAGAGAGTGGGGTCGTAAGAGAGAAAGACACCTGCTAGCGTACTAGAAATAGCTCAAAAATAACCTGCTTTTGAAATAAAGCCAAAGTGATGAGCCAGCCATCTTGGCTAAGAAATGAAGACCAAAACACCTTTATAATGAAGTGAGGCTTAGAAGTGAGGAGGGTTATTTTTAATTTTTATTGTGTACCCTAAAACACTGCATGTTGATGTAGCAGTCACATAACATTGACCACAGGGGGGAAAGTTGCTTCCCTTTAAAAATGTTAAAGGCACCCAACCCAGCACAAAAACTTCTATTTATTTCTAATAATTTTGTCAAGAAATAAAAATGTTACAGGAATTAATTGCTTTTTCCCTTTAAGTAACACACAAAGGTTAAAGATGCCCTGTACAGCAACAAAAACCCACCTATTAATATGAAATTTGACAGGCTTCATTCTGTCTGAATGGGTACTATGCTCCAAATTTCATCCAATTCTATCAGAAATGTTGTAAGTTTATAAATATTTATTAATTTTCCAATTATAGTCCAGGAGGAAGTAATCAGGAGCTTCAGAAAATGAGGTGACATTTCACCTCAGATGCAAACCACATAATGTCAAATCATGCTGAGGCAACCTGTCATCTCAGCAACCTGTTATCTGAGCAAACAAAAGTGAGTTCGAAGGTGAATATCTTTATTTTATTATTTATGCACAGCCCTATTAGCTAGTATAATTGGTAGGTAGTTCCCCTCTAATATCATGCAGAAGATCCATTTTAAGAGCGAAAAGGCAGGAGTCAGAAATCTCTCTACTTTTTCATGGCACACAAAACACACTAGACTCCATGAAATTTCATTAACTCAAATTGAAGACTGCTTAACTTTTATATACGGTAGATCTTTTTAAGCTTTGCTTCCACGTGTTTACTACACATGAAAAAAGTTATAGCCCCTGAGATTATGTGCCCTGCTGCCTCCACTGCTCATATATAACACATACACATTCAGTGACAAGTTAGCTGTATGTGTATAGGTGCTCCATACTGGTAATCTAATTTATTCTGGGGAGCTACTTCCTTTTACATAAGCACACCAAGCCCAATCAACTACTCTGAAGTGAGGCCTGAGCCCTCAAAATCCAGTTTAGATTACCAAACTTTGAGAAGTATAGCTTAGGTTTTACACACACACATCTCATCTCCAGTGTGTCAAATCTCCCATTGTCATGTGTAGTTTGGCCCTTGGTCTGAGCTGATTTTGCAGCAGAACTTAGTTTAAGCTAACCTCTGAGCATGTCCATAGTTAACAGCTTTTTGTCTGTGAAACACTCCAGTTTCCTAGCACAGAGGCAGACCAACAGACAAAACTATGGCATATCAACTCTAATCATAGCTGTCAATGTTCCCCTTTTTTGCGGGAAATTCCCTTATTTCAGCATCGCTTTCCGCTGCTATCCCGGATTGTTAGAAATCCCGTACACTGTCTCCGGGACAGGTGAGGCTGCTGATCCCTTATTTTCAAATCTGAAAGTTGACAGCTATGACTGATATTTCACCCGACCAAAGTAAGCACAAAACATGGTTTAAACCCGTATTCAAAATCACAGTTTCTGCTACTGATGATCATAAGCTATGTTTTAATTATTATTTATTAAATTTGTATACCGTCCTTTATCGGAAGATCACAGGGCGATTCAGAACATAGAAATACAAAATGAGAGCATAAAATACGTAAGAAAAACAAACCAATAACTCCCATCCCACACTTAAAAGGGCATAGAATGTTAAGCAGCCAAAGGCCTGGTTAAGGAGTAGCGTTTTTGCCTGGTGCCTAAAGATTCCACAAATCTCATGGAGGGGGCACACAAAAATGGGCCTCAAATGAGGATTTCAGGGTCTGGGTTGGTTCATATGGAGAGACATGGTCCTTGGGGAATTGCAGTCCTGAGCCGTTTAAGGCTTTATAGGCCAAAAGCTGCACTTTGAATTAGGCCTGGAAACTAATTGGCAGCCAGTGCAGTCGGACCAGGATTGGCGTAATATGCTCAAGCCATCTTGCCCTGGTGAGCAACCTAGCTGCCAAATTCTGAAGTTTCTGAACTGTCTTCAGAGGCAGCCCTACGTATAACATGTAATAATCTAATGAAGAAGACACTAACTAGAGTACAGGCGGCAGGAGTTAGGCTGTCTCTGTCCAGATAGGGGCACAGCTGGGCTACCAGCTGAAGCTGATGGAAGGCACCCCATCTATAGCAGGCAGCCTTCTATCCATCTGGTTTAGGGAATCGCCCACTCACAGAGCCTCAATCTTATCCAGACTGAGCTTCAGGTTGTTGGCTCTCATCCAGCCCCCCTTCCTTTACAGACGTATCACAAAACCAGAGTTTATAATCACATTTTGATCTGGTCTCTGAACTGTCATGTCTCTTATCAGCAGCTTTCCCTAGCTGTTACAAAACCTGTTTTTACTACTTTGCACTTCAGATTAGCCTATCACTTCCTTTCCTGATCCTTCCTTTTGTTAGTTCATAAATGAGCTGTAGCATTGCACCATTGCTTGTGGTGCTTCATTCTCAGGGCAAACAGGAGGGCTTTCATGGCCATGAACTTTCAGCAGATCACGTTGGACTAATGATTAATGCAGACAGGTAGAATATCTGGCTTACAGACTAAAGCAAGATTAGTTTTTTTATTCCTGCGCTAAACAAGTACACAATACAGAAATACACAAGGGTTTCCTCTTATTGACAGACCTTTTCTGGATGAAGAGATGGCTTATCTTTTTCATCGGCCTATCCACTTGACTGCATGGCTTCTGTTTTTGATTGCTGTCATTAACTTTACTGAAACTGGGAAGCTGCTGGTGATACCTCAAGATGGAAGTCACTGGCTCAGCATGAATGCTGTGGTCAAGAAGCTCAGTGAAAAGGGTCATGAGGTAACAGTGGTGGCACCAGAAATTAATTTGCTCTTAAAGGAATCAAAGCATTATAAACAGAAAACCTACCCAGTGCCATACAAAAAAGCAGATCTCGATGCTGGATTTCGAAAGTTTGCTTCCAACCTTTTCCGTAAGGTTTCTTTTCCTTACACAATTCTTCAAGAATATCAGAACAACATGTATATAATAAATATGTTTTTCTACAACTGTGACAGCCTTCTGAGGAACAAAGAAATCATCAAGTACCTGGAAGAGACTCAGTTTGATGCGCTTTTCACAGATCCAGCTTTGCCATGCGGAGTCATCCTCGCTGAACATCTTTCCATCCCTTCCGTGTACTTCTTTCGTGGATTCCCATGCAGTTTAGAGCATGCAATTTGTAAATCTCCAAACCCAACTTCCTATATCCCAAGATGCTATACCAGGTACACAGACCAAATGACTTTCATCCAACGTATGATTAATCTGTTTGTCAATTCTGTAGAAACATCACTTTTTAAAACTCTGTATAATAAGTATGAAGATATTGCTTCAGAATTTCTACAAAGAGATGTTCACTTACCAACACTTTACAGAAATGGCTCTGTCTGGCTTTTACGGTACGACTTTGTATTTGAGTATCCCAGACCTGTGATGCCAGGTATGGTCTTCATTGGAGGGATAAATTGTGAAGAAGGCAAAATCCTGCCACAGGTACGTCCATTACTTTTTATTCACAAATTCTTTAAGGATAAAAATTAAAATTGCATTTAAGTAAGAAGTGCTTGTGCATGTAATAGTACACATAAAGGATATGAATAATAAATTGCACATTGTGAACGTCAGTCATGAGGGTTAGATTTGCGTTATTTCCATAATGAATGGAACATCATCCAGATAACATTGCAAATGAAATCAAACCGTTTAGAATACACAAAGTGATAGAATTTAAGACATGGCTCCAAAACTAATGTTGCAGCTGATCACGAGTAAGTTACATTTAATTAAGTGAAACTTACTTCCAGGTAAACACACATAGGATGCTAGGGGTATATTATAAAAGAATGTTCTGATTACACTTTGTGAACTAGGTAAAAGTCTGGTTTATAGTTGCATGGGTGACTGGCTGCATAGAAACTATATCAGAGTTGCCAGGGTCTTCTGTGTAATTGCTGGGAGAGCTCAATGGGACTAACTTCTGAATAGACATATTGTGCTGTTGGAGTATGTTTTGTTGGATGTGTTGCAGCCGGTTGGACTTGAGCATGTAGACCCAGATGTATGAGTAGATTCAGCCCTGAGTCTGCATACCCAGGTTTCTGTGGTGGCCAGAAATGTATTTGCACAGTTAAAATTTGTGCACAATCTGTGCCCATTCCTGTAGTCTGATCTGGCCACAATGACACATCTTAGTTACATCCTGTTTGGATTACTGCGGGGTTGCCTTTGAAATGTAGTCAGAAACTTCAACTGGCCCTAAGAGGCGCAAACAAACTGTTGATGGGCTGGTAATAAGGAGCACATGACTCCATTATTATAGCAGCTCAACTGGCTACCAGTCTGTTTCTGGCAACCGTGAACATCTGGAATTCCTAATAAACTGCAAGTCTAATGTCCATTAGATACGTCTACAGGGTTCCCATGAAGAAGATACAAATTATACTGACATACAAATTCCATTGCAAACACACATTTTAAAGGACCCATTTCCATTGTTATGGACAGAGGATCGAATACTTCTTGATCTATCCACTTTGCAGTTACCTCTGGCTCCTTTTCTCCAATTATAGTCAAAGTGATCAAATATAAATATCTTAATTAAATTAGGTAATGGGGCTTGAGGGGTTTTTAGGTGGAGCACGCCAGTCCTGATCTCTTGTGATAAGTGTGGAAATGCTAAAGGTACCTAAAGCCATAGCTATGGGGGGGGGGGAGCAGGGTTAGACAGGTTTTTTGCCCCAGGTGAAGCCTCCAGAGGGGCACCACTGAGGCTCCTAGCCTGTGTGTGTGTGTGTGTGTGTGTGTGTGTGTGTGTACACACAAATGCTTGGATGGGTGGGTAGGGGGTGCAAACTGGGTTTTTGGCCCCAGGGGAAATAAAGCCTATCTAAACAGCAGTGACATTCTGAACTAATAAACGTGAAATAAATAAATAAATATGATTGACTTAAAAATGCTAAAATGATTCCAGTTGTATGCCCTGTATTCCTTTGTGGTACTTCTTCCTTTGATAAGGTATAGGTTGGATTCCTACTGTAGGCCAGGCGTTCAGCAGTTGGACTTGATGACTCGGTGGGCTTCGTTCTCATTCTACATGGCTTTCTTATTCTACCTAGGCTGGAGTTGTGGGCACAAAAAAAAAAACCGCATTTTTAACTGAAGAAGACAACCTTTATTTCACATTCAGGTTAGAAACCGATGTAATCCATGGCCTGACATCAAAAGATGACTGTTGCATTTGTAAATACTATGAACCGCCCTGATTGAGAGCAGCATACAAATTTAATAAATTAAAAAACAATAGAGGATTGTTGGTATTTTACTGCCGACGGATGAAATACATCCTAAGCCAGTTTTGATGAGTTTATTATTCAGTTTGACCCTGATTGATTCAGCACTTCTGAAATAGCCCAATTTGACCTGGCCCAATTCAGAAGTTCTGTTGTTCAGCTTGGGTCAGATTCTGCTTCTTGATTTGGGAAAACTGAAGCAATACACTTCCCTCTTTACTATGGTCTTCTTTTTTAAGGCTTTTTTTTCAGAATTAGATGAAATTAAGTTTGGGGGGAAACAAGAAACTGTTTTGAATGGCCATTTCCTCCGACAGCTGCTCCTTTGCAAAGGCTCCAAGGTCCTGATGGCAAATTTTCATTCTCACTTTTCTCCCACCTCTGCCCAGTACAGTGAAATGTACAGCCTTAAGGTTAAATTACCTGACAGTTAGAATTCCATAATGGTTTTTTATTTTTGTGCAAAGCAGCCATAGATATGCAGCTACTTGGAGTTAAAACATGGCCATACTAACATACCATTTTTCCAGTCGAAATGACCCACAACTTGCTTTTCACTCCATGGAGAGAAAAAAGAGCTCCTTCTTGATGGGTAGGGAGAGCAGCTTTCTGCTCTGGATTTAAAGCTTCCAAGTGCATAATGGAACTAAGTAAAGAGGGTTTAGGGCAGCAGTCAGGGAGATAAATGTAAGGGAACAGGTACCAGGAACTGAGTTAGCAGAAACAGACCGGAGATAGAGAGAGTTGGGGAGTTGAAAGCAAGTTTGTTTGAATAAAGTTGGTTCATATTACTCCTGTTTGATCATTCATGTAACTGACATCATGTGGCATACCGCTTGTCAAATATCACTTGGTAAACAAAGCAAGCTGATGCAAGCATATGTATGAGTAGTGCTGCCTGCAGTTTGACCCTCAGGGATCGATTTGGAACAGCAAGCAGATCACGCCACAAACATGTGAAGAAGTGCATGCTGTATTAAGGAGGTCACCAGGCCAGCCATGTCTGGTACATTCTTTTGGGCACCCATGTCTGAAGAAGATTTTGTGCGAGCTACAAAATCAGGCCAAATTTCTAACTGATCCAGTGCAAGTATTTCACCCGTGTCACTGGGGAAAGGGACGCTCATTAATCAGCAACCTTGTGCTTTATACCAATCATTAACAATATGGGCAGGTAAATCCAAGGTTAACGGCACGCTGCTCAGGATTTAAAAGGTAGCGTTACATGATTACATAACAAATATAGGCTGTCACTGAAGATGGATTCCGCCTTGCCTCGCTTTCATGGCAGTGCTGCCTGCTTTGTCTTTGTTCTCATCTGCTTTGGAGAGGCAAAGAGGCTGCTAGTGATACCTCAGGATGGAAGTCACTGGCTCAGCATGCGTGCTGTGGTGGAGAAGCTCAGTGAAAGAGGGCATGAGATAGTTGTGGTGGCTCCAGAAGTTAATCTGCTCATGAAAGAATCAAAGTATTACACAAGGAAAACATTTGCTGTGCCGTATACAGCAGATGATCTTTCCCAGCGTTTCCGTTCGTTTGGCAACCAGCCCTTTGATGAAGTCTCTTTTCCTGCCATGATTTTAGGAGCATATAGGAGCTTGATGCATCTCAGTGAGATGTTTTTCATTAACTGCAAAAGCCTTCTGAGGAACAGAGAAGTCATGAAGTACCTGGAAGAGACTCAGTTTGATGCGCTTTTCACAGATCCAGCTTTGCCATGTGGAGTCATCCTCGCTGAACATCTCTCCATCCCTTCTGTGTACTTCTTTCGTGGATTCCCATGCGGTTTAGAGAATGCGATCAGCAAATGTCCAGACCCAGTTTCTTATGTCCCAAGATGCTATAGCAGCCACACTGATCACATGACATTTGCCCAGCGAGTGTTGAACCAGCTCATTAGCTTCTTAGAGACGCCACTTTTTAAGAGACTGTACATTCCTTACCAAGAGCTTGCTTCAGAACTCTTTCAGAGAGACGTTCACTTACCAACACTTTACAGAAATGGCTCTGTCTGGCTTTTACGATATGACTTTGTATTTGAGTATCCCAGACCTGTGATGCCAAATATGGTCTTCATTGGAGGAATTAACTGTAAGGAAGGCAAAATCCTGCCACAGGTAGGTGTCATGTATCAATGGCCTTGAGCTTAGATCTGTGTCGCCACCATGTTCTTTGCTACCAACACAGCCACACTTGAATGAATTATCATCGTGAGATGTTGATTTCTGTACTCCTGTTTGAAAACAACGTCGGTAGGGGCATGGGATGGGACATTTGTGGCTGTAGCTCAGCAGTTGTGGAGATAAACCTTTGCTTAAAGAAAACTGCCTGGTCCTGTGATTATTTGATCTGAGAAACATGGCCGTATTGACTTGTTACAGCAGGGGTTTGTCAAAATTGCATTTCTGGTGCTTGTTTATATTGAGGGATAGTGTATAAACTATATCTACTGTTTTCCATTTCATTTGTGACTTTTAACTGTTATTATATTTTTATGTCACAAGTTAGTTGCAACCTCTTTAATAGGCCCCATGCAAGCTACACTGTTATTCAGGAGGGATGGTTAAGGGTGGGGGGGGGATGAAAAAGGTGTTATTTGAATACGATACAAACCAACACCCCTACAGAGAACTGGATCAGATTAAAAAGAGCAGTGTAGTAGAAGCTGGGGAGAAGGAGGAGAGAGAAATAGAAGAAATGGGTATGTGTGCAGTTATATCCCTGGCCTTCTTTACAAACTATATGAGAAACATGTCAAAATGGAGGGGTAACAAGAGTGCCTGGGTGAATCTAAAAAGGAAGGCATTCCTTGAGCACAATGTTTTACTGGGCAAGGATCACATGATGAGCAGCTACAGGGTTGGGGGCTCAAAGCAAGGAGACTCAAGAGAGTCAGCCTGCCTGGGTTTATGTCACTAACTGCTCCCCTAAAAATACACTGGTTTCAGAAGTCTAAGCTCAGTTATAGTCTTAGAAAGAAAAAAGAAACGAACTAAATGCATTTGCAATGAAGTATCAAGGTGCAGAAAAGGAAAGAATTAAAGAGATGTCCTTGACAACAGGGAATGCTTGACTCTAGATGGATGCGTACATTTCAAGCACACACACCCCCCCCCCCCCGGAAAAATAAACCTGGAAACTGTGATTGATTAAGTGTGCTGGGAGCTGTAGCTCTGTGATTAACAAACTACAGTTCCCAGGATTCTTTGTGAGGGGAGCTTTAATTGTGTTTGCAGCCTTATTGGGAGGTCACAGAGGTTTCAGTAGCCAACTGATAAGTGATACAGTGTGGTTTTGATTGAATTATCAAACGGGGAACACATGACTTTAGCTCTTCCAAGTTCAGCTGTCAAGTCAGCAGAAAAAGTCTGGGGCATTCTCCTCTGCATTTCAGTAGGGGGTGTTGACTGGAACTGAGAAATGCATCCTGTCCTAACCTGTTAGCTCTTGCCCGGGATCATTTCCAGATAAAACAGAGAATTGTGAACCAAGGGGATAGTGTGAGAAGGAACAGAAAATGGGGGCAAATTTTTATTTTAGACTTTGGCAGCCTAACTGCAGACCTGCAGCCCCCAGTAAGGGATGGCCAATCATGTTACCTCACTCAGGAATCAGGTGGACTCTAACGTGTCGCAATACCCATAAGGAAAGCTCTGGTCTAAAGAGTTGGGGTAGCAAGTACTTAATGCCCCGATAAGGAGTGACAGCCCCCACTACCTGCCAGTACATTCCTGCATGTGTTACTATGATGGATGATAGGATATTGTGCAACTTGACACCCAGTCACAGCGCACCAGTATACAGTAGGCCTGCAGCTTACACAGGGTACATTTCAGGGATTGTGCCTAAAGCTAAAACCATGAATAGTCAATATACAATGGCAGGTGGTATTGCCAAAGTACTTTTTCCCTCCCCTTTTTATTCCCTCCTTCTGCCCCCTATTTCTTCATTCATTGCCAAGTGAATTAAGCTGAATGCGCATAAGTTAAATGTGAGTAAGTTGTGGGCTTACTATACAGGGGAATCAAATGGGGCTATATCCCTTGGCTTATGCTGTGCATACTTAGAGCCCACAAGGTGGGAGAACATGTGCTTTGAGGGTCATTGAAGGAGCAGTGAAATAGGCAAGTTTGCTAATGCTACAAAACCTTCAGTGTGATGAAAACAAAAAGAGATTGCATTCAATGTAAGCAAGTGTAAAGTGAAGCACGAAAGCCAAAGAAGTGTGGGTGGGACATTTTCTCCTAGTCTACTGGCCCCGTCTTCTGCAGCTGGGGAGAAAAGCCTTAACTTTCTCCCCATTTGTTGCCATCTCCCCCTAACTGCACCCCACTTGGCAATTAGTCTCAGTACATGGGAACTTCCCCCAAATTGCTGCGCCAGGATGAGGCACAGGATTATGAGACAGCGGCAGCTACCTCCAAAATCACACCCTTCCTGCAGAACAATTAGACTAATGGGGAAATGTGACCTTTTTTGAAAGACTAACTGCAGGGGGAGAAAGGGAAAGAAAAGAGAAATAAACAAAGAATAAGTGAGGTGGAAGGGAGTTTTAAATTGCTGTGATTGGAAGGGAGGCAGGGAGGATGCTGATGGGTAAAGGTTTTCTGAAAGTAGCATGTAAGGTAAAGGTAAAGGTACCCCTGCCCGTACGGGCCAGTCGTGTCCGACTCTAGGGTTGTGCGCCCATCTCACTTAAGAGGCCGGGAGCCAGCGCTGTCCGAAGACACTTCCGGGTCACGTGGCCAGCGTGATGAAGCTGCAGCTGGCGAGCCAGCACCAGTGCAGCACACGGAAACGCCGTTTACCTTCCCACTATAAAGCGGTACCTATTTATCTACTTGTACTTAAGAGTGCTTTTGAACTGCTAGGTGGGCAGGAGCTGGGACCGAATGACGGGAGCTCACCCCGCCGCGGGGATTCGAACCGTCGACCATGCAATCGGCAAGTCCTAGGCACTGAGGTTTTACCCACAGCGCCACCCGCGTCCCTTGTGCTTCCTTCTACTGCTCTGGTAATTCCACTGCCTTTTCTGAAGGCAGAGAGAGACCCATGGCAAGCAGGGGGACAGAGGGACAATACACTCTCCTGGGCCTCCTCCAGAGTCACCTTGTAAGTACATGCCTTTTTGATTCAGGGATTAGCAACTGCAGTATGCATTCAGATTAACAAGACTGCATGCCTCTTTCAACTGGCAAAAAAGAGTGGCTGCACGTCAGGTCTTGGGACAATGAGAAGGAACCCCGTCCAGGAGCTTATGGCAGCGGGTGCAAAAGTGGCCGCTTTTAGAAGCCAGAATAGTGGGACTGAAGAAGATGGGCGAGATGAGGAAATGTCCTACCCTTTTGTTGCTCCCTGAAGGAAGTGAGCACCATCTTGCATCAACATTCCTTTCAAGCAGGAGACACCATCATGGGACATTAACAGAAATTAAAATTGCTCCTCAGACTTGTGTCTTCCTACAAGATCTGCCATATCCAATTGAGAACTTGGTATGAAGAGCATTGACATCAATAACAGGTGGAGGTGATCAGTACTCTGACCTGCCCATTCTGACCCCTGGGGCAAACTCAGAGCTGTTATCACTACCACACATGGTCAGAAGTAGGTAAGTTGGAAATTCAAGAAAACATACTTCATATTTTTTAATATCACATCTAAACAAATTCAAAGCTTTAATTTTTATTTAGAATACTTAAAAATATTCTTAGACCACTGTTAAGCATTTTTATTGGAATGCATTATTAAAACTATAAACAGAAATAGAAGTATAACAAATAAGATATCATTTTATTATAATATTTTAAGACAATTAAAAAAGGTGTTTTGAAAATTTGAAAATATTTTAAGATATACAACCCATTAGCATACACTTCCTAAAATGTCTTTTAATGGTTATCATACTAATTTTATAATGTGCCAAAAGTGTCACTTATGATGTTCACTTCCATTTCATTTCGCTCTGCAACTTTGTATCTTTTAGTGTGTGCGTTTTTAGAAACTAAATGGTCAGAGGACCATCCTGAAATTCTACAACTGATGGTTCCTAAAAATACATTAAAGTCGGCTTGGCTATATATAATACATGCAAGTGTGGTTCCTAAAGACAGACACCTGAAAAAGTTTATTACAAGCAGAAACTGCTCAATTTGACTGTTTCCATTCATTACATGACCAATTAGGTTAACAAAACTATTCATTTTTAGAAATTCATTTTTAAATGGAAAAGTACAGCAGTGGAAAATTTTCAACACCACCAGTTTTTGAAAGTAGCATGTATGTGTGGATAAATATGTGTTAATAAATATGGGTTTATAGTTGCATGGGTGACTGGCCGCATAGAAACTATATCAGAGTTGCCAGGGTCTTCTGTGTAATTGCTGGGAGAGCTCAATGGGACTAACTTCTGAATAGACATATTGTGCTGTTGGAGTATGTTTTGTTGGATGTGTTGCAGCCGGTTGGACTTGAGCATGTAGACCCAGATGTATGAGTAGATTCAGCCCTGAGTCTGCATACCCAGGTTTCTGTGGTGGCCAGAAATGTATTTGCACAGTTAAAATTTGTGCACAATCTGTGCCCATTCCTGTAGTCTGATCTGGCCACAATGACACATCTTAGTTACATCCTGTTTGGATTACTGCGGGGTTGCCTTTGAAATGTAGTCAGAAACTTCAACTGGCCCTAAGAGGCACAAACAAACTGTTGACGGGCTGGTAATAAGGAGCACATGACTCCATTATTATAGCAGCTCCACTGGCTACCAGTCTGTTTCTGGCAACCGTGAACATCTGGAATTCCTAATAAACTGCAAGTCTAATGTCCATTAGATACGTCTGCAGGGTTCCCATGAAGAAGATACAAATTAGTCTTCCAGGTGGAAAAATCTAAATTAGAAACAGAAGTGCTAGAACCTAAAACTAAAATTATGTCAAAAATGTATAACTTGCTGCTGAAATGGAATACACAGGATGAAACGGTTAAGTCAGCTATGATTAAATGGGCACAAGATCTTGGACACAACATTATGTTTGCTGACTGGGAACAGTTATGGACCACAGGTATGAAATTTACGGCATGTAATGCCTTAAGAGAAAATATTATGAAAATGATATACAGGTGGTACATGACCCCAGTCAAGCTTGCAAAAATATATCATTTGCCCGATAATAAATGCTGGAAATGTAAGGAGGTTGAAGGTACATTCTTTCACCTTTGGTGGACGTGCCCAAAGATTAAGGCTTTCTGGGAAATGATTTATAATGAAATGAAAAAGGTATTTAAGTATACCTTCTTGAAAAAACCAGAGGCTTTTCTCTTGGGCATAGTCGGCCATTTGGTGCCAAAGAAGGACAGAACTTTTTTTATGTATGCTACAACGGCAGCAAGAATACTTATAGCAAAGCACTGGAAGACTCAAGATCTACCCACTCTGGAAGAATGGCAGATGAAGTTGATTGACTGTATGGGACTGGCAGAAATGACTGGCAGAATCCGCGACCAGGGAGAAGAGTCGGCAGAAGAAGATTGGAAGAAATTTAAGGACTATTTACAGAAATACTACAAAATTAATGAACTCTGAAAAGATGTTGGATTGAACTTTTGTGGTCTCTAGCTGTTATGATAAAGATAATAGGGATTAAAATTGTTTAAGTCATTAAATTAAAAAAGTTGAGTGGAAAATAAGGCGTTACTTTAAAAGGAATGTTAAGAGATTAGGATTTGCTGGATTAACAAATTGAACTAGAAAACAAGAAGGGGAGGTATGAGGAAGTCAAAGAAACATGTTATTGAAAAATTGTTACTGAAATTGACTTGTTTTTAATATTTTTCTTTTTTTTCTTTTTTCTTTTTGTGTTTGTATAAAATTGGAAAATCTAATAAATATTTATAAAAAAAAGAAAGAAGAAGATACAAATTATACTGACATACAAATTCCATTGCAAACACACATTTTAAAGGACCCATTTCCATTGTTATGGACAGAGGATCGAATACTTCTTGATCTATCCACTTTGCAGTTACCTCTGGCTCCCTTTCTCCAATTATAGTCAAAGTGATCAAATATAAATATCTTAATTAAATTAGGTAATGGGGCTTGAGGGGTTTTTAGGTGGAGCACGCCAGTCCTGATCTCTTGTGATAAGTGTGGAAATGCTAAAGGTACCTAAAGCCATAGCTATGGGGGCGGGGAGCAGGGTTAGACAGGTTTTTTGCCCCAGGTGAAGCCTCCAGAGGGGCACCACTGAGACTCCCAGCCTGTGTGTGTGTGTGTGTGTGTGTGTGTGTGTGTGTGTACACAAATGCTTGGATGGGTGGGTAGGGGGTGCAAACTGGGTTTTTGGCCCCAGGGGAAATAAAGCCTATCTAAACAGCAGTGACATTCTGAACTAATAAACGTGAAATAAATAAATAAATAAATATGATTGACTTAAAAATGCTAAAATGATTCCAGTTGTATGCCCTGTATTCCTTTGTGGTACTTCTTCCTTTGAAGGAAGTAGGTTGGATTCCTACTGTAGGCCAGGCGTTCAGCAGTTGGACTTGATGACTCGGTGGGCTTCGTTCTCATTCTACATGGCTTTCTTATTCTACCTAGGCTGGAGTTGTGGGCACAAAAAAGAAAACCGCATTTTTAACTGAAGAAGACAACCTTTATTCACATTCAGGTTAGAAACCGATGTAATCCATGGCCTGACATCAAAAGATGACTGTTGCATTTGTAAATACTGTGAACCGCCCTGATTGAGAGCGGCATACAAATTTAATAAATTAAAAAACAATAGAGGATTGTTGGTATTTTACTGCCGACGGATGAAATACATCCTAAGCCAGTTTTGATGAGTTTATTATTCAGTTTGACCCTGATTGATTCAGCACTTCTGAAATAGCCCAATTTGACCTGGCCCAATTCAGAAGTTCTGTTGTTCAGCTTGGGTCAGATTCTGCTTCTTGATTTGGGAAAACTGAAGCATTACACTTCCCTCTTTACTATGGTCTTCTTTTTTAAGGCTTTTTTTTCAGAATTAGATGAAATTAAGTTTGGGGGAAAACAAGAAACTGTTTTGAATGGCCAGTTCCTCCGACAGCTGCTCCTTTGCAAAGGCTCCAAGGTCCTGATGGCAAATTTTCATTCTCACTTTTCTCCCACCTCTGCCCAGTACAGTGAAATGTACAGCCTTAAGGTTAAATTACCTGACAGTTAGAATTCCATAATGGTTTTTTATTTTTGTGCAAAGCAGCCATAGATATGCAGCTACTTGGAGTTAAAACATGGCCATAGTAACATGCCATTTTCCCAGTCGAAATGACCCACAACTTGCTTTTCACTCCATGGAGAGAAAAAAGAGCTCCTTCTTGATGGGTAGGGAGAGCAGCTTTCTGCTCTGGATTTAAAGCTTCCAAGTGCATAATGGAACTAAGTAAAGAGGGTTTAGGGCAGCAGTCAGGGAGATAAATGTAAGGGAACAGCTACCAGGAACTGAGTTAGCAGAAACAGACCAGAGATAGAGAGAGTTGGGGAGTTGAAAGCAAGTTTGTTTGAATAAAGTTGGTTCATATTACTCCTGTTTGATCATTCATGTAACTGACATCATGTGGCATACCGCTTGTCAAATATCACTTGGTAAACAAAGCAAGCTGATGCAAGCATATGTATGAGTAGTGCTGCCTGCAGTTTGACCCTCAGGGATCGATTTGGAACAGCAAGCAGATCACGCCACAAACATGTGAAGAAGTGCATGCTGTATTAAGGAGGTCACCAGGCCAGCTATGTCTGGTACATTCTTTTGGGCACCCATGTCTGAAGAAGATTTTGTGCGAGCTACAAAATCAGGCCAAATTTCTAACTGATCCAGTGCAAGTATTTCACCCGTGTCACTGGGGAAAGGGACTCTCATTAATCAGCAACCTTGTGCTTTATACCAATCATTAACAATATGGGCAGGTAAATCCAAGGTTAACGGCACGCTGCTCAGGATTTAAAAGGTAGCGTTACATGATTACATAAGAAATATCGGCTGTCACTGAAGATGGATTCCGCCTTGCCTCGCTTTCATGGCAGTGCTGCCTGCTTTGTCTTTGTTCTCATCTGCTTTGGAGAGGCAAAGAGGCTGCTAGTGATACCTCAGGATGGAAGTCACTGGCTCAGCATGCGTGCTGTGGTGGAGAAGCTCAGTGAAAGAGGGCATGAGATAGTTGTGGTGGCTCCAGAAGTTAATCTGCTCATGAAAGAATCAAAGTATTACAGAAGGAAAACATTTGCTGTGCCGTATACAGCAGATGATCTTTCCCAGCGTTTCCGTTCGTTTGGCAACCAGCCCTTTGATGAAGTCTCTTTTCCTGCCATGATTTTAGGAGCATATAGGAGCTTGATGCATCTCATTGAGATGTTTTTCATTAACTGCAAAAGCCTTCTGAGGAACAGAGAAGTCATGAAGTACCTGGAAGAGACTCAGTTTGATGCACTTTTCACAGATCCAGCTTTGCCATGTGGAGTCATCCTCGCTGAACATCTCTCCATCCCTTCTGTGTACTTCTTTCGTGGATTCCCATGCGGTTTAGAGAATGCTATCAGCAAATGTCCAGACCCAGTTTCTTATGTCCCAAGATGCTATAGCAGCCACACTGATCACATGACATTTGCCCAGCGAGTGTTGAACCAGCTCATTAGCTTCTTAGAGACGCCACTTTTTAAGAGACTGTACATTCCTTACCAAGAGCTTGCTTCAGAACTCTTTCAGAGAGACGTTCACTTACCAACACTTTACAGAAATGGCTCTGTCTGGCTTTTACGATATGACTTTGTATTTGAGTATCCCAGACCTGTGATGCCAAATATGGTCTTCATTGGAGGAATTAACTGTGAGGAAGGCAAAATCCTGCCACAGGTAGGTGCTATGTATCAATGGCTTTGAGCTTAGATCTGTGTCGCTACCATGTTCTTTGCTACCAACACAGCCACACTTGAATGAATTATCATAGTGAGATGTTGATTTCTGTACTCCTGTTTGAAAACAACGTCGGTAGGGGCATGGGATGGGACATTTGTGGCTGTAGCTCAGCAGTTGTGGAGATAAACCTTTGCTTAAAGAAAACTGCCTGGTCCTGTGATTATTTGATCTGAGAAACATGGCCGTATTGACTTGTTACAGCAGGGGTTTGTCAAAATTGCATTTCTGGTGCTTGTTTATATTGAGGGATAGTGTATAAACTATATCTACTGTTTTCCATTTCATTTGTGACTTTTAACTGTCATTATATTTTTATGTCACAAGTTAGTTGCAACCTCTTTAATAGGCCCCATGCAAGCTACACTGTTATTCAGGAGGGATGGTTAAGGGTGGCGGGGAATGAAAAAGGTGTTATTTGAATCCGATACAAACCAACACCCCCACAGAGAACTGGATCAGATTAAAAAGAGCAGTGTAGTAGAAGCTGGGGAGAAGGAGGAGAGAGAAATAGAAGAAATGGGTATGTGTGCAGATAAATATGTGTTAATTGGAACTTATTTTGATTTTGGCCTTGCCCACCACTGGCATGAGGCAGTTGCCTGTGAAAGCATTGTGACCTGTGACTTAAAAAATGTTCTCTGCCCATGCTCTAGATTCTGGCAGCAGAGTCTGGCTACAGATCTTGGCAGTGGTTTTGTAAATATATATGGCTTCCCATTGTTCCGTTCTTATGGAGGCATATTTGTGTAGTATCCTCTTTTTGTTAAAGTGGAGCTTTTGCTTGGGAAAAGTCTTCCACTTCAGTGTCAGGGGTCTCTGTGGAACAAATGTTGGTCTTAGCCATTCTCATCCTCCCTCAGAATCTATACAATTATTTAAAATATGCCCCATATTTATGTTAAAATTGCCAAGGCTCGAAGTTATAGTATTGGCTGTTTGCATTTGCAATTACATGCACATTTCTCTTTGGTGTTTGTACCATAAGCTTGGTTTCAGATCCTCTTGTCTCATTGGGAGGGGTGGAAAGGCAAAACCTCATCAGGTGAGAACATCACTCTCACTGCTTGAGGATCTGAACTGGCTGCAAGCCCTTCCTGTGTCCTGGAGACTCCAGTACAGGAGGAGCCTTTTTGCCAGCACCTTTGAAACCCCAGAAGACCACTTTGGCATCCTTGGACTCCTGTCTGGATGTCCCAGCACCATCACTCAGCTGCTCCTGAAGAAAGTTAGAGCCAGGGTTGGCCCAAGACATTTTGTCACCTGAGGTGAACCAAAAAATGGCTCCCCCCCCCCAATCCACCAGGGAAGAAGGGGTGAGTGAAGATCAAGAACAGAGGGGTAATAAAGATCCTCGTAGAGAACAAGGAGGAAGAAAAGATCTACAGCAAGAGCGGGGGGAATCAAATCAGCCTTACCCAATGGTTGAAGTGGGAATCAAAGACTATTTTGTGTTGGGGGTGCAGAACCCAGGAGACCCCAGAGGGCAGCCCTCACCATTTTCTTGCTATGGGTGGGAGACGAGCAGTGCCTCCTTTTTGCAGAGAGGCCTCTGTAGAGGTGGCCTGGGGGTGGGCTGCCAAGGAGGCGGTAGATCTGCCTCCAAGTAGCAGCCAGCAATGCATTTCTTGGAGACTGAATCTGCTGCCCCTGTGGATCTTGCTGCCCGAGATTTTGCTCTGTCAGCCTGAGAGTCACAAGGAGCTATCCAAGGTGCTATGTTGTCTTTGCTGGTCTGTGACCGAAATAAAACTTGATGCTGATACTATGTTTTCTTTGAATTTTGCCTTATCTGACCTCTGTGTTGCCTGACTTTGATTCAACAGAACCTGAATCATTATTTCTTTTCCTTACTAGCACACAAACTCACGCCTAACATATCTCTGATGTTTGTGTTACAGCTCCATTTGGCTAAGATAAATGGGTTCTTTAAAGAAGTCCAGCATTCCCTTCCTCAGGGTGAAAGCAGGCCGGCAGCTGGCTAGGAAAGCAAGAGCGGGGAGTGATAGGCGCAAATGGGGAGAGGAGAGATGTAGCTCAACATGGCTCATGACAAGGCTGGCAATGGCGGTGTCGCTGTCATAGCTGCATCCCAAACATGCTCCCCTGGCACCACACAATTAAAAGAACTGTATCAGAATTTGTGAGGAGTAGGAAGGGGAATTATGGGTAAATCTGAGGCTATTGGTGATAAAATCTCACATTATCACTGCTCAGATAATGATGAGTCAGCTCAGAAGCTGAAAGACTCCTGCAGAGCACAGTGTTATATTAGGTGGTGATGAAACTGTGCAAGAAGTTTATTTAATATGAACATTTAAATTAAATAACGTGTCACACAAATACAATCCTATAGAGCAATGATGTTTTCAGTTGAAGAATAAATAGGATTCATTATGTAAAAACAAGAACTATCAAGTCCACACTGATAAATTCCTAGCAGAGTTGGAGAAATATCTTGCTTCCACTGGCCTGATCCTTCTCCGGGTTGACCCTGTGGGCAAGGTGCTTTGAAGTCCTGAAGTTGAGACGTAAAAACACCTTGCAAGAAGCTGGTAAAACAAGTATTCCCCCTTCATTTTAGCATGGATTTCAGTGCAACCCCTTCCTGAATCTCTCAGATGCCCACCAGCTGTGCTTGCCCATCGGCTGACATCATTTATGACAATGGCATCTGATGGATGCAAGGATGGGATTAAATAATGCATTGACTCTGTGCCTGTTCCTTAGCTGAGCAGGCTCTAACCACTACTCATTCGCTCACTTCTTTTATTATAATTACAATGGAAAGTTTTTATTGTTTTCAAACATAACAACTGCAAAAGTATTCTCTGTAACAATGCAAGCAATAACAAGAAAATGAAGGATGGCTAAACATTTTGTATAATTCCAGTAGTACCTTTTATGAGCTTTAGCACCTCCCAAAGTAAATGATTAACTAGAAGCCTTGGCTTTCAGTTAAATGTTTACTTCAAGAGAGCACACAAGGTCAGACTTTGCACTCCAGTATATAAGGGGCTGGCTTGGAGCATACAGGTGATACTTTCTGAGAGAGCAGCAAGCAGACAGACCCAAAAAATGGCTCCCATGGCCTGCTCCCAGGCATACGTTTCCATCCTCATGCTGCTTCTATATTCTTCGAGTTTTGTTTCTGGTGGGAAACTCCTGGTGGTACCCATGGATGGAAGTCACTGGCTCAGCATGCAATCCATCCTGAACCAACTCAAGAAGAACGGACACGAGATAGTCGTCGTTGCACCGGAAATCAATATGCACATAAAAGCGTCAGATGATGTTTATACTTTGAAAAGTTATCCAGTGCCCTTCACCCAAGAAGAAATGGATATCTCTATTAAAGAATTTGGAAATGACAATTTTCAAGAGCTTCCTTTTTTGGTCAGGTTTTTTAGAACAATTGAGAGAATGAAACAGACAAATGCTATGTTCTTAGCTGCTTGCACACATTTACTATACAACCAAGAACTGATGAGCTATATCGAGGAGAGCAAATTTGATGCTCTCTTTACAGATCCTATGATGCCTTGTGGCCAGATAGTTGCTGACTACTTTCGCATCCCTTCTGTCTTTTTCTTACGAGGGATACCATGTGGTTTTGACTTTGAAGCTACGCAGTGTCCGAGGCCTCCTTCTTATGTCCCAAGAGGTATGACAGGAAACTCAGATCATATGACGTTTGCCCAGCGTGTGAAAAATCTGGGCTTCCACCTGGCAGAATACTTCCTCTGCAGTTTTGTCTACTCTCCTTATGCAAGTCTTGCTTCAGAGTTTCTGCAGAGAGATCTGAGTCTCACAGAACTTCTAAGTCATGGATCCGTTTGGCTGATGAGAATGGACTTTGTGGCTGAATATCCAAGGCCACTAATGCCAAATATGATTGTAATTGGAGGGGTGAACTGTGCTTGGAAGAAGCCGTTATCTCAGGTTAGTAAAGCTGCTGCTTATTATTATGATTATTTTATTTTTGTTGTTGTTAAATTTATTATGACAGGATTCTGAATTCTGTAGAATATCTTTTATGAGTAGAAGCATGATTTTTAGACTTTCTAGTCAATCACCAGTTTGGTGCAACCAGTGCTATTTTTCTTTTGTGGTACAGTTTGATATTAATTCCAACCACCACCACCCCAGCAAAAAAAAAAAAAAACTCAATAGAAAACATGCAATGAGTTCACTAAATACCTAATCTATAAATAGTCTATAAAATATACAAAATATCTATAAGTGGTAAGAACTCTCCTAATAACACCTCATTAACTGAACTGAAAATGCTTGCCTGAATGAGATTTCCCCTGGTGCCTAAAGGAGAACAATGGCACCAGGCAGCGCTTCTTGATAAGGCCAACGGCAAGCCCCCCTTCCCCATCCATGCCTGCAGCATGCGCTGATGTTGTGTCTAGTTTCTGGGCAGCCACAGCTGAGTCAGAACAGCTCATCCCAGCTCATCCACCCAGGTTTCAGGAACATGAGCAATATCGGTATTCTCATTCTCAATCAAGTCATGAATGGCTCAAAAATTATGTTCCAATTTTCTCCATGAGCCAGATTGCAACAGTGATTATCATGAACGATCTCAAGCAACTTTGGCCAAGGAATTTGGGGAAATGGCATAATTCAATTGATGCCGAGCTGAAGTCTTGGAAACACCTACGACTTAGTTGCCTGGACTGGGTTGCAGCAATTAAGACCTCTGTTTTACCAAGATTCCCATTTTTGTTTCAAACCCTCCCTGTAACTATCCCCTCAGATACCTTTGTTAAATGGCAACTGTTGCTCAATGGATCTATCGCTTGGGGAAGCGTGGTCATGTGACCAGTAAGACCCTCTATAGACCTTGGATGAAGGAAGGACTGAGAATGCCTGATCTGAAGTACTATCCTGAGGCTTTTCATCTAAAGCAGCTAATTAAAATAGCCAAAGAGACCCTATGAATTAATTCCCTCTAGTCCTTCAATATGTCTGCTGCTGTTTCTTAGTATAGACCTATATTAAGGGATGTATCTCATCTTTTTCTGAAGAGAGCATTGATAATGTGGAGGAAGTGTAGAGGTTCTCTGGCCCAGGGCACCTCTCTGCTCTTCCCATATTGGAATCATCCAGCCTTCAGACAGGAAGAGGTATGAGCAATTCCACTTGTGAAAAGATCGGGGTCTATATAGACTGTATAGACTGTATGACATCTAGCATGCGCTCAGCATGTGTCTGAAGCCAAGTATGCATGGTAAACAGCTGCCCTGGACAAAGAATTGACCTGCGCCTCCATGGACAGCTGTGAGTCCAGAATGACTCCCAGGCTGTGCACCTGGTCCTTCAGGGGCACAGTTACCCCATTCAGGACCAGGGAGTCCTCCACATCTGCCCGCCTCCTGTCCCCCCAAAACAGTACTTCTGTCTTGTCAGGATTCAACCTCAATCTGTTAGCCACCATCCAACCTCCAACCGCCTCCAGGCACTCACATAGGACCTTCACCGCTTTCATTGGTTCTGATTTGAAAGAGAGGTAGAGCTGGGTATCATCCGCATATTGATGAACACCCAGCCCAAACCCCCTGATGATCTCTCCCAGTGGCTGCATATAGATGTTGAAAAGCATGGGGGAGAGGACGGAACCCTGAGGCACCCCACAAGTGAGAGCCCAGGGGTCTGAACACTCATCCCCCACCACCACTTTCTGAACACGGCCCAGGAGGAAGGAGTGGAACCACTGTATGACAGTGCCCCCAGCTCCCAGCCCCTCTAGACGGTCCAGAAGAATGTTATGGTCGATGGTATCAAAAGCCGCTGAGAGATCCAGCAGAACTAGGAAACAACTCTCACCTTTGTCCCTAGCCCGCCGGAGATCATTGACCAGCGCGACCAAGGCAGTTTCAGTCTCATGATGAGGCCTAAATCCTGACTGGAAGGGATCCAAATGGTCCGCTTCTTCCAGGCGTGCCTGAAGTTGTTCAGCAACCACTCGATCAATCACCTTGCCCAAGAATGGAAGATTTGAGACTGGGCGATAGTTGGCCATACTGGCCGGGTCTAGAGTTGTTTTTTTAAGAAGCAGTTTGATAACCGCCTCTTTTAGTGGGTCTGGGAAGGCTCCCTCACAGAGAGAAGCATTCACCACCCCGCGAAGCCCATCGCCCAGGATGGACAAGGATCAAGGTGGTTGGTTTCACTCGTCCAAGCAGCCTGTCCACATCCTCAGAGGTAACAGATTGAAATTGATCCCAAGCAACTTGACTAGACAGGACTCTAGCACTCTCCTGCCCTGGCCCTGCTCTCATGGTGGAGTCTACCTCTTCCCGAATGTGAGTGACTTTATATAAATCCAGTAATGGGCACCAGGTGATTACCGTACATTCCCTTTCTGATCAAATGTGTACATGGGCTAGGGGGGAATGTAATGTGCTCTGTGGGAAGCTACCCTTGAAGATGGTTTGAAAATTAGCGCTACAGTATGTGGAGGCCATGGTGCTGACGTTGGGCACTTGGCCACACAAAAGCTTTGGAGCTCCCAACCTGCAATGCATGTCACTAAAACTAAAGCATTAAAAGAACAAAAAACCTTACAGCATTCAATTATATTGTCAAGTAGCACCTTAAAGGTAAAGGTAAAGGTACCCCTGCCCGTACGGGCCAGTCTTGCCAGACTCTAGGGTTGCGCGCCCATCTCGCTTAAGAGGCTGGGGGCCAGCGCTGTCCGCAGACACTTCCGGGTCACGTGGCCAGCGTGACAAGCTGCATCTGGCGAGCCAGCGCAGCACACGGAACACCATTTACCTTCCCGCTGGTAAGCGGTCCCTATTTATCTACTTGTACCCGGGGGTGCTTTCGAACTGCTAGGTTGGCAGGCACTGGGACCGAGCAACAGGAGCGCACCCCGCCGCGGGGATTCGAACCGCCGACCTGACGATCGGCAAGTCCTAGGCGCTGAGGTTTTGCCCACAGTGCCACCCGCGTCCCTCCCAAGTAGCACCTTAGAGACCAACTAAGTTTGTTCTTGGTATAAGCTTTTGTGTGCATGCACACTTCTTCAGATATACACGACTACCTACCAGAATCCATTATATTGTATTTGTTTCTCAAAAAAACCAAGCAAGCCAGATAGAAAAGCTTAAACTCTTGATTCTGTAAGGAAGCAATTTGATGGGGAGACCGGTCCTCTCCCTGTTTTTGTTGTTTATTTTAACAGAAACAGAAAAAGGAGCATGTGCTCCACTGAGTCTAAACTGTAGGTAAAAAAGAAGATGAAATAAATACCAAATCAATCTAATAGCTAATGGGCAAAACAGAAGCTTGCAACTTTTGCAATGGCATCTATATTTTTAAAATAAAAATAATACAAAGGACTTGTGCAAAAACAGTCTTGTAGAAGACCTCTGTGTTAAAAACATTATTTAAGGGTTGTACATATATATTGCAGTTACAGTCCCCAAAGATTTTTTGGGCATGCCTTCAGTGAGCATCAGTCAGTGGCAATAGACAAGGGGTTGGCAACGTAAGGCCCGTGGGCTGGATGAGGCCCAATCGCCTTCTCAATCCGGCCCGCGGACAGTCCGAGAATCAACATGTTTTTACATGAGTAGAATGTGTGCTTTTATTTAAAAAGCATCTCTGGGTTATTTGTGGGGCATAGGAATTCGTTCATTATTTTATTTGTTCATTATAGCCCTGCACACCACATGGTCTGTGAGAGATGGTGGAGATTGTATTTAGGTGAGCAGCGCACAGAAGGTGTGTGGTGATAAAAAGCACCACCTAGACATCACCATGTACATGACGAAAAATTTAGGAGCGAGAAATTTAATAAACTTTAAAGAAAAAAAGAACAAAATATTCATCTTGCTGGAATGTAGTAACCTTTAACATCGTCAACAAGTAGTTATGAACTTTTATGACCTCCGCTTGTTACAAAACCAAAGTGTTTAACTGTGATGAATCATCTTCTATAACTGTAGTAACTTAAGATTTCATTAATGTAAATAACTCAACTGGAATTCTTATGATTAGATAATGGTCTAATGCTGGTGGCTATAGGTTCAGCAGAGTCAACACGTTAAACATTTACTTGATGAGTTCAGGGCCACTGGCAGAGGAACGGGAGTGCAGAGGGAGCAGACTGCCCCCGGCACCCCTATTCCAGTAGGGTGCCATCGCAGCGCCCCCTGGACACGTGCCATACATCCCCACGTGTGCTCCAGGTGCCACGCCCCCCAGGTGGCGCGTTACACCCCCAGAACATGTGCCACGCCCCTGCAGGCAGTGCACCATGCCCTCGCGAGCGGCATACCAGACCCCCGGGATGCGCGCCATGCCCCTGGAGGCAACGTGTCATGCCCCCAGGGCACACACCATGCCCCTGCCTGCTTAGGTGAATTTTACTGTGCAGTAGGTGAGAATGTTTTAAATAATTCTCACTTCTGGAAAAGGTTGTTCAAGTATTTAAAAACATATCGCAGATTATTTCCATGTTTGCTTCTACTTGTATGACAGAGAGCTAGCAGAGCAACTTTGATGCCATATCTTAGGATCCCATGCTCCTTGGGCTGAATATCTTTCCTTGATTATAGTCTACTTCTTGCATAGACTTCCATATGGTTTGAATTCTGAAGCAGCCCAGAATCCAAGCCCCCTGCCTTATATCTCAGGAACTTACACAGCTTATTCTTTTTTATTTATTTTATTTTTTAAAATATTTTTATTGGTTTTTAACATACAAAATTATAAAACATACCACACAATTTATCACAAATACATTCTTATTGGACTTCCATCAGCACCTCTGATAATCCTCTGTCTTAATCACTTCTTATGCATTTCCTAACTTACTATTGTCTTTACATCTCTTAACATATCACGTCTCCTTCTCCATTTTTGCAATATTTCTAATATTATTCTTCACAGAACTTCTTGCAAACCTACAAACGTCATCTGGTCGTCACAAATACTTTTCAAATAATTCGTAAATTTACTCCAGTCCTTGGTAAACTTCTGGTCCCGCCGGTTTCGGATCCTTCCCGTTAGTTTATCAAGGAACTTATACAGCTTATTCAGATCATATGACATTTACTGAGCATGTAACAAACATTTTAATGATGGTTTTAAATTCTTTATTTTGCACTTTATTTTTTTTTGTAAAATATGTGTATCTTGCTTCTGAATCTCTGCAGAGGAAGATTACAATCTTGGATTTTTTTTAAAGTAAAACATCCCTTTGGTCGCTGAGGTATGAATTTGCATTTGATTACCTCAGACATGGTTTTAATTGGAGAGATAAACTCTGAACAGAGAAGGCATTATCCAAGGTTTGAAACACTTTCTCATGAAATTACTATATATCTGCAATTTTACAGGACCTCCGTCACCTGCATTATGCTATGATCTGTGCCTTGACGAGTGTTATTAAGGAGGTAGCAACTCTACTCAATATGTTGGGATCCTTGACAAACTGATTTGCTTTTGTTTCTACTCCACTGATGCCAAACATGTTTGTCTGGAGCTAAGCACTATTTTCATGTAAAGAAAGGGTAGTGGGTGATACCCAGCACTGAAGCTTCACCAGTGCAATTGACTTTGTGCAGGCAGTGGAACTCTGTCCTTTCCTATTCCCTTCCAGCCCACCCCCACCCCCAAAAAATCCCCTCAAAATCAACTCCAGATGGTTGGAAGTCCCTTGGTTGCATATTCTGGAGATGGATGTGGGAAGCAGAGGAAACAGGAGTCCCATTGCACTCATTGCACAAAGCAAACAGAGGGAGAATTGAATACATCTCAATATATATTTAAAGTAAAAATATTAAAATGAATGTCTGTTACCATATGCTACACTGGCTTGCTGCCATCTGACTAAGAAAATGTTTTTTTTTTTTAAGTAACAAGAGAGGATGATGCAGCAATCAGCACTGGCTACTCCTGGTCTGATGCTGGCCTATCTGCTGCTGCCTCTGCAATCTGCCTCGCTCTGGGTGGTCGTGGGGGTAGGCTGTATAATACCTTTTATTTCTGCCTTTCCTCTCTATGAGGAAACTCACAAGAATGAGTTGCTAGCTGTAATGCTTGATATCAGAAATAAGATATTCCGGCTCCACTTGTCCTCTCTTTTACATAGAAATATGTACAAGAGGTTATGTTTTCTTTAATATTGTTACTGGCCACCCCAATTCCTGCTGAGCCATGCGCAGGATTCCAGAGGTCTTGGCCATAAACCAGGGTCTGTGCTCCTTTGGGGAATTGAAGACGCACTGTTGTAGCTTTAAGAAATATGGTTTATTCACCGATTTACACCTTCAGTCTGCCTGGAGGGAGTCCAGATCTTATAGTATGGTCGTGTCAAAAGAGGCTTGTTCCCCACAGCAGTGCAGCCCTGGAGTCCAAGGCCTCTCTCCCAGCCTCCCTTCAGCCAGCCTGCCCAAATGGTTCTGCCCTTTGTTCTCAGCTATTCCAAGCCTTGTGCCAAAGGCCCCAAACTCTTCTGTGACATCACATCCAGCATAGGCACCAACTTCTAGGGGCCAAGGCAGTTTCAGCCCCCTGAATATATTTTTTTTGAGGGGCAGCCACCCTCAATATTCAGATGATGTTGCATATGGGACATCAGCACATTGCACAATGTTGCATTGCCCCCCAATCCTCTGCAGAGGCTGGCTCCTTTGACATCCAGTTACCCTGTCAACCTTCCAACCCCATCTCCCCATATCTGTTCACACCTCAAGGCAGGGGAAAGGACTCTTGCCTTGCCAATGGCCCTGTGTTGTTTTTAATGGCCCTACATTGCCTGGTTATTTTGCATAAGCTAGCCCAGAAATACTTCTGCAGCTTGTATTTTGCCTTCATATCCCAAATAATCAGAATTCTGCCATTTATTAATTTATCGGGTTTAGGGAGGTCCCCTTTCTAGCAACAATAAAGTTGATGCTCCATAGGAAGCTCACAAAAAAGAGTACAATATATGACATTATGGTAACTATACTGCCTGACCTCCGCGAACTACAGGATAAAACTACAAACTTATGCTGAATCATCTGCAGGCAAATATTGCTACTGAAGAGATTTGGTCCGTTAATGTACAACATAAACTCATTTGGCCCTATTCTTATCTATTTAGTAAGTTTGAATGTAGCCCCGGTCATAAGATCAGCGGAGGACGTTTATTAAACATTTACCTGATGCTTGGAATCAGTGATGCTGTGGGCTACACCAATATTATACTCAGCAACATCTGATTTTGTGCGTTAGGCATACAGTATATCAAAGTCAGGGCTTCTTGTTACCATGACAGGAATGATGAATTCAAGGTCTCAATGAGCCACTGGCCTTGCCTTTCTGTTCTGTGTTGCTTGTTCTAGTTAACATTTTAAAATTTAAGGGTTACAGAAGCACACCACATAATTGTGCTAAATCATCTTCTACAACTCTTGCTGCTGAAGAGTTTTCTTTTTTGTTGTTGTTAATGTTGTGTATTGAGTCAAAGGATTTTATATCTGTATTATTATTGTCTGTATTTGCATTAGGGTAAAGTAACTGCCTTTTGGTTCCAGAGGGTACAGCTACTATTGGTTCATTTAAGCTGCTGTATTTGGATCCTCTGTCTTATTGGTTTCCTCCAAAAGGCAGGACTGTGATTGCCTGATATTGTTCCCTCCAAAATGTATCATTTCTAGCTAGTTCCCTGTCCCTATAAATGTAGCTCTCCCCTCCTCAGTTCTCAGTCTTGTTTGCTTTAATAAAGAAGTGTTACTACAGAACTGTCTCCAGCATATTATGTCAAGAGAGCTGAAATCACAAACCCCACGTCACAACAACTGGCGACGAGGATGGGATCCGGAATGCTGAGGAGCGGTTAAACGCAGCCCTGCCTCAGAGTCCGGATTGTAGCTAAGAACAAGACTCACTGGCTGGCTGAGAAGACGACCCTGCCCACAGGACAATGGAGAGTCCAAGGGTATTGGAGCCCTTCCAGCCATCAGAGCCCCACACGTGGGAAGACTACGTCGAACGCTTCGAGTTCTTCGCAGTGGCTCAAGGGATCACCGATGCCAGCAAAAGAAGGGCCACATTCCTGAGCTACTGTGGGCCTGAGACCTTCAAGCTGGCCAAGGCATTGCTTGCTCCAGCGAAGCTAAGTGAGACACCTCTCAAAGATATTCTTGCCTGCCTGACAAGCCATTTGGCGCCTACTGAGACCAAGATGGCCCGGCAGTTGGAGTTTCATAAGAGGCAGCAGCGTGCTGGGGAGTCTGTATCTGCATTCCTAGCTGAACTGCGGAAGCTCGCTCAGCACTGCGACTTCCAAGATCTGGAAGAGACTCTCCTGGATCGGTTTATCGGTGGTCTGAGCAGCAAGAAAGCCAGAAGACGCATCGTGGCTAAAGAAGAGGTTACCCTTGCTTCAGCCTTGAAGGAGGCCACCGCCACGGAGAATTATGAAAGAGAGGAGCTTGATGCCAGTCGCAAGCCCCCTAAGCCACAGATAGAAGTTGCGCATGCCATGGACGAGCTAGAGGCTACTCCGAGCCAAAGCCCAGTCCGTGGGGTCGAGTCAGTGCGTCAGGCCTGCACAGTGCACAAAGATCACCGAGGCAGGTGCCCTGGTTGTGGCGGAAACCATGAGCGGAAGAGTTGTCGTTTCCGGGATGCTATGTGCCGGACGTGCGGGAAGACAGGTCACATCGCCAGGGTCTGTAGATCGGCGGCGTTGGGAGCGACAGGAGCAACTAGACTGGAGCATCGCAGACCGTCCACGGCAAACCATGTTCTAAAGGACTGCCACTACGTAACGGGGATCAACGGGAGGGTCGTGCAGTTTCCAGCGCAAGGCAAGGCACACGTCAAGGTGAAGATTGAGGGTCAGCTGTGCGACATGGAGGTGGACTCCGGATCTGGATTCACTATCGTGTCGGACCAGACCGCGAGGACATTCTTCCCCAGGGGTAAGTTGCCCCCTCTGGAGCCCTTCCCGGCAACCTTGCAGTCATACTCAGTGGGCCGCATCCATGTCATGGGAATGTGTGCCGTGAGAGTACAGTTCCGGGACAAACAGGCGGTACTCAAACTGGTGATTGCGAAGGGCAGTCGCCCCAGTCTCCTGGGCACTGACTGGTTCCCCGCCCTGGGACTGAGTATATCAGGGCTTAATTCAATCCAAACCTGCCCTGAGATGAGCGAGGCATTATGCAAAGAATTTGCTGGTCTCTTTAATGGAAAACTGGGTTGTTATAAAGGGCCCCCAGTTGACTTCGAATTGGACCCTGGGGTGGCCCCAATCCGACTCAAACCAAGGCGAGTGCCATTTGCACTGCAACCCAAGATCGAAGCAGAGCTGGATAAATTGGTCAAGCAGGGAGTTCTCTCACCCGTGGACTCTGCTAAGTGGGAGACTCCAATCGTCACGCCCCTTAAAGCAAATGGGGAAGTCAGGATCTGTGCAGATTACAAATGTACTATCAATAAGGCACTCAGGGGAAACTCATACCCCATTCCAGTCGTATCACATCTGTTGGCTAAACTGGCTGGGGGCAAGGTGTTCGCCAAAATTGACCTGGCACAAGCTTACCAACAGCTGCCAGTAACCCCACAATCAGCGGAAGCACAGACTATTGTCACACATAAAGGGGCGTTCAGAGTTAACAGATTACAATTTGGAGTTTGTGTGGCCCCAGGGATTTTTCAAGGGCTCATGGAACGCCTGTTAAGAGGTCTGCCGGGGGTCTTGCCATTTTTTGATGACGTTTTGATTGCTGGAAAAGACCCACAGGAACTGGTTGCGCATGTCCGTGCACTGTTGCTCAAGTTCAAGGAGGTGGGGTTGCAACTGAAAAAGGAAAAATGCAGTTTTGGGGTGCCAACTGTGGATTTCTTGGGGTTTAAAATTGATGCATCAGGCATCCACCCCACAGATGCTAAGATTAAGGCCATCATCGAGGCACCACGACCACAGAACAAGACGCAGTTGCAGTCATTCCTGGGACTTATTAACTTTTATCATTCGTTCTTACCCCAGAAAGCTTCGGTAGCTGAACCATTACATCGACTGTTGCAGAAAAAGAATGTGTGGCGATGGGGGCAGGGGCAGCAGAAGGCTTTTGACTCCTTGCGAGGAATGCTGAGTAGCAGGAGCGTCCTTGCTCATTATGATGAGTCGAAGCCGCTGGTCCTGGCATGTGATGCCTCTCAATACGGCCTGGGGGCGGTGCTGAGTCATAGGGAACCGGATGGGTCTGAAAAGCCCATCTCTTTCTATTCCCGTACGTTGTCGCCCACGGAGCGCAACTATGCTCAAATTGACAAAGAGGCGCTTGCAATTGTGGCAGGAATCAAAAAGTTCCATGATTATGTGTATGGTCACCAGTTCTCCATTGAAACGGACCACAAACCACTGTTAGGGGAGACTTCCGGTCGGCGCCAGCGCTCAATGGCGGTCTCCCGTTGAGCTCCGCTCAGGGAGACTACTCCACGAGTTCGGGTCTGACCGCTACGGCGAAGCGGGGACCCCTAAAATCACAGGCGCGGATGCCTGTGAACACGGAGACTCGGTGGGCACCTTAAGCGCCCCCCCTTACTGCAAAGGAGCCTTTTTAAAGGCTCCGGAGTGGCATCGGGTGTGAGCGCGGTGCTGAGAGTCGCTACCCAGCCCATGGAGTGAAGCCGCGTCGCCATGGACGGAGAGCGCCGATTCCTTCCTGACATTTGGAACTTAATTTGATTACCCGTGAGTAGGATTGAACAACAACTTCAAAATAACCTTTGAAATTTGGCCGAAAACGGGGAAGGTAAAAAGTAAGGAAGTCTGCCTTTCCCGGACTGCATGACAGCTAAAGCAATGAAATACAAAGCTGCAATTTGACGGAAAAGAATTTTAAAACGGATTAACTCGGACATTGAATTTGAACCTCCCCCTTAGCAAGCAGGAGCGGGGGGGAAGATTTAACTTGTATTACCTGCATGAAAGAAGTAAAGAAGTGAAATTTTCTGCCGTTTTGAATCCTTGGAAAGGACTGCCTTGAAAGTAAGTTACCGGGACTGAGAACTGCCATTAGAGATTTGTTACAAAGTTGGTGCTTTGCCTATTTATTACAAAGTGGGGACTTTATTTGTTACAAGTTTGGGACTTTGCAGAAGTTACTAATTGACAGCTCTACCATTGGAAATATATTGGAAGATTTGTTGCTACTTTTGAGGGGAATCCTTGTTTCTTTGTATTTTGGACTTTGGACTGCTCCCTCTAGAGGGTTGTAGGGAAACAGTTACAAATTAGATTGTAAAGAGCAGGCCAGTGGAGTTTTCCATCTAAAAGTAATTCCCGTGGGAACGACCTTGGGACATGAGTGGCCCAGCAGAAGAGATAACAACAAGAGCTAAAAGTAAAGCTGCACAAAGGAAAAGGGGCTCTATATCAGGCTCAGTTCCAGCAGGCGCAGTTGGGCAGGAAAAAGTGACAACTATACCTATGGAGCCAGTGACACAGGCATTAGTCAAAATAAATGAGGCCTTGGAAGCTTTGACTAAGCAGAGCACAGAAAATTCCAAACAGCTGACAGAACTGTCAACAAAATTAGATTTAAATACCAAAAGTGTCACATCCAATACAGAGACAATAAATAAATTAATTTAAGAAAATGCTACAATTCGAAAGATTGCTGAAGAGGCAAAAATTTATGCAGAAACTACACAGGAAAAGCTAGTACCAGTCTGCAAAAAGCTGGATGAACATGAGGCGCCCTGTCCTTACTGGAATTACAGAGAAAAGAGAGAAATCTGAGACTGAGACTGGTTCCAGAAAGTGAAAATGATAATCTGATAGACTTTCTTACAAAAGAGTTTTCGGAATTTTGGCAGGTAAATTTGAAGGAGGAGGAATTCAAGATAGTAACTGCTTTTAGATTGGGCAGGAGACAAAATAGAAAGAATCCAAGGGACTGTCTGATAACTTTAAGATCTAAGGAGGAGAGGGATAAAATATTAAACCTACACTTTCAAAGAACTCTGGAGATTAAAGATTCCTATGTGCAGATATATAAAGACATCCCTAAATATATTCTGGAGGTGAGAGCTCATTACAAGGACTTGGTCACTCTGTTGAGAAAGAACAATATATTATTTAGATGGGAGTTTCCACAAGGCTTGTCTTTTAACTACAAAGGAAAGAAAATTAAAATAAAAACAGTGCAAGACAAAGAACAATTTCTGGAAAGGAACGAGGAGGACCTCCTGAAGGAAGTGGTGGAACAAACTACAAAAGCAAAGGAAGTAACAGATATTTTGAATTTAACATTTGGGCTCAAAGCACCGACAGAGGAAGAACAACTGCTTGGGGCAGTTGGGGGAACAACTAAGTAAATAACAAGATGGCTCTGCAATTTCTAAGTTGGAATTGTAATGGACTGAATCTTCCCAGAAAAAGGCGTGAGGTTTTTCATATTTTAAAAAGAGAACAATTGGACTTGATTTGTTTGCAAGAAACCCACGTGACCAGAGTACATAGAAAACTACTTACTAATAAAAGATTAGGACAAGAATTTATTTCATCAGATAAAGTGAAGAAAAGAGGAGTGGTGATCTACGCAAAGGAAAAGTTGGCTCCTATGTTAATTTTTAAAGATGAACAAGGAAGATATTTGGCAATTGAAATACAAGTCCAAGGAGAAAAACTATTGATAATAGGAATATATGCTCCAAATGAAGGGAAGTCAGAATTCTTCAAGAAATTGCATGAGACATTAACGGACTATCTGGATTATAATGTAATTATGATGGGAGATATGAATGGAGTGGTCTCTACAAATATGGATAAAGCACAAAGACAGGTGGTTTCCAAGGATGGGAGACTACCAAAGACTTTTTTTGAAATGACAGATAATATGGATCTGATTGACATTTGGAGAACAAGGAACCCTCTTGAGAGGGAGGGAACTTTCTTCTCTGAAGCAAAAATGACCTGGACTAGAATTGACCAAATTTGGGTAACTAGTGGGATGGCACCAAAGATAAAGAAAGTGGAAATCTGCCCAAAGACTTGCTCCGACCATAATGCCGTAAAGATGGAGATGAACTTAACAACAGCTGGTTCCTTCAGATGGAGGATGAATGACTCCCTATTTAGAGATGAAGAGGTGTACAAAAAGGCCCAGAAAGCGGTGAAAGATTATTTTGAGATAAATCTGAGAACAGAGGTGGAGAAAAGAGTAATTTGGGACGCAAGTAAAGCCGTCATGCGAGGATTTTTAATACAGCAGAACACTATAAAAAGGAAGAGACAGAATGAGAAGAAGGATAAGATTCTGGAAAGGATAAAAGAAGGAGAGAAAAAACTGAGATCAAAGCCAAAGTCCCATGAAATTCTGAGAGAAATTAAGCTTTATCAGAGGCAGTACATGGAACTGATGAATCAGGAGATAGAATGGAAAATAAAACAAATGAGACAAAAGACATTTGAATCGGCAGACAAATGTGGGAAACTTCTGGCATGGCAATTGAAGAAGAGACAAAAACTGAATATGGTTACAAGCTTAGAAGTTGAAGGAAGGAATATTTATAGACCAAATGAGATTAGAAACTGTTTTCAGAGTTATTTCAGGAGACTTTACGCACAAGGGCTGGTGAATGAAAAAGAGATAGAAGAATTTCTTAAAAAACATGGATTACAAAAAATTTCTGAACAAAGCAAAGTGACTTTGAACCAGAAGATAACTGAGCAAGAAATAGAGGGAGCCATTCAAAATATGCAATTGGGAAAATCTCCAGGACCAGATGGATTGACTTCCAGATACTACAAAGCTCTGAGAGAATGGTTGGTACAACCGTTGAAGGAAGTCTGTAATGAAATTTTAGAGGGGGAAAAGGCACCCGAATCGTGGAAAGAAGCGTATATTACACTTATACCAAAATCTGAGACTGAGAAGAACCAGATTAAGAACTACCGCCCTATATCATTACTTAATGTGGATTACAAAATTTTTGCAGACATTTTGGCAAAAAGACTGAAGAGAGTTTTGGTGGGAGAGATTCATAAAGACCAGGCTGGCCTTCTTCCAGGAAGACATTTATCTGACAATGTGAGAAATATAATAGACATTATGGAACTACTGGAAGCTAATATTAATACTAAGGCAGTATTAATATTTGTGGATGCGGAGAAAGCCTTTGACAATATCTCTTGGAGCTTTATGAAAAAGAATCTTGAAGGGATGGGGGTAGGCCAAGGTTTTGAGAATGGTATAGGTGCAATTTATTCTGAACAAAAAGCAAAATTAATTGTAAATAATGTGGTTACTGAAGAATTTGCTATTGAAAAAGGGACACGACAGGGGTGCCCAATATCCCCATTACTTTTTATATCTGTCTTGGAGGTTTTATTAAACATGATCAGAGGGGACCAGCTGGTCAAAGGGATTCAGGTCGGAGCTAAACAATATAAACTGAGAGCGTTTGCAGATGACCTAGTATTAACTTTACAAGAGCCAGACACTAGTACGAAAAGAGTTTTAGAGCTAATACAAGTATTTGGTCAAGTAGCAGGTTTTAAGTTGAATAAACAGAAAACGAAAGTACTGGAGAAAAATCTAACAGTTGCTGAAAGAGAGAGGTTCCACAGTGAAACTGGATTAATGGTAGCAAAGAAAGTGAAATACCTGGGGATCAATTTGACATCTAAGAATGTGAACTTATTTAAAGACAATTATGAGAAATGTTGGACAGAAGTTAAGAAAGATTTAGAAATATGGTCAAATTTGAGACTTTCCTTGTTAGGCCGAATTGGTGTTATTAAGATGAATGTTTTGCCGAGAATGTTGTTTTTGTTTCAAACATTGCATATTGTGGATAAAATGGACTGTTTTAAGAGGTGGCAGAAAGATATATCTAGATTTGTCTGGCAGGGCAAAAAGCCCAGAATAAAATTTAAGATATTAACTGATGCAAATAAAGAGGGGGGTTTGCCCTGCCAGACTTAAAACTGTATTATGAATCAGCAGCTTTTTGCTGGCTGAAAAACTGGCTACTTCTTGAGAACACAGACATTTTGGATCTGGAAGGGTTTAATAACAGGTTTGGTTGGCATGCATATATATGGTATGACAAGGTAAAAATTCACAAAGGTTTCAAAAACCATATTGTTAGGAAAGCACTATATAATGTTTGGATTCGGTATAAAGATCTGTTGGAAAACAAAACCCCTAGGTGGCTGTCACCAATGGAAGCTAAGGAAGTGAAAAAACTTAATATGGAATCTAAATGGCCAAAATACTGGGAAATTATAGAACAAGAGGAGGGAAAAGTGAAACTACAGAGTTATGAGAAATTGAAGTCTAAAGTAAGAGACTGGCTTCATTATTACCAGATAAATGAAGTATTCAAACAGGACAGGAAAATTGGCTTTCAGGTGGAGAGATCAAAATTAGAAACAGAATTGTTAGAACCCAATACCAAGAATTTGTCAAGAATGTACAACTTGCTGTTGAAATGGAATACACAGGATGAGACGGTTAAATCAGCTATGATTAAATGGGCACAAGACATTGGTCATGACATCATGTTTGCTGACTGGGAACAGTTATGGACCACCGGTATAAAGTTTACGGCATGTAATGCCTTAAGAGAGAATATTATGAAAATGATTTATAGGTGGTACATGACCCCAGTCAAGCTTGTAAAAATCTATCATTTGCCCAATAATAAATGCTGGAAATGTAATGAAACTGAAGGTACTTTCTACCATCTTTGGTGGACGTGCCCAAGGATTAAGGTCTTCTGGGAAATGATCTATAATGAAATTAAGAAGGTTCTCAAGTGTACCTTTCACAAGAAACCAGAGGCCTTTCTCCTGGGCATGGTAGGCCAATTGGTGTCAAGGAAAGATAGGACGTTCTTTATGTATGCTACAACAGCAGCAAGAGTTCTTTTAGCAAAGTATTGGAAGACACAAGAACTACCCACGCTGGAAGAGTGGCAGACGAAGGTGATAGACTATATGGGACTGGCTGAGATGACTGGCAGAATCCGCGACCAAGGAAAAGAGACGGTGGAAGAAGATTGGAAGAAATTTAAAGTTTATCTCAAGAACTGTTGTAAAATTAATGAGTGCTAAAATGTCATGGGTAATGTAAAACAGAATTGCAGCGATAAATGATTGGGTAAGAGAAAAAGGATTAAAGAAAGTGAATCATAAGTAATTGAAATTAGGGGTTGCTGAAAAAGTTTAAAACAGGGATGCAGAAAAGGGAGGTATGGGGAAGTCGTTGAAATAAGGCTTAAGAAAAAGAGGTTATGAAATTATACGTGTTTATATGTTTGTTTGTCTATGTATTGTTAGTTGTAATGTGTTTTAATTCATGTTGGAAAAATCAATAAAAATTTATTTAAAAAAAACAACACAAACCACTGTTAGGGTTGTTCAACCCGAACAAACAAACGCCACAAATTCTCTCCCCCAGAATGTTGCGTTGGTCTATATTCCTGAACGGGTTCCAGTACACCTTGACCCATGTGCTGGGGAAACGGTTGTGCCACGCTGATGCGCTGAGTCGATTGCCTCTTCCTGGCGGGAGCAATGTGGATCCTGCTCCAGCGGAGCACATAATGATGCTGGAAACACTTCCGGGGGCTCCTGTAACGGCTACTGATATAGCTGAGAAAACGAGGAAAGATGCTGTTCTCTCCCGTGTGCTCACTTGGGTGGGGAGGGGGTGGCCAGGTGGTCCGCATGAAGACAAATTCAGGCCTTATGCGACAAGGCAGCACGAGTTGTCCATGCATAAGGGTTGTCTCCTGTGGGGAGATAGGGTGATCATCCCAGCACCACTGAGAAACAGGGTTCTTGAGACGCTTCACATGGGACACCCGGGAATGGTCAGGATGAAGTCGCTAGCCCGATGCTATGTGTGGTGGCCTGGAATGGACCAGAACATAGAACAATGGGTACGAACATGCAAGGCATGCCAAGAGGTGCGGCCAGAAGTGGCCAGAGCACCAGTTCACTGGTGGGAGCAGTCCAGATCTCCCTGGAGCCGGCTGCACTTAGATTTTGCTGGGCCATTCCAGGGGAAGGTCTTTTTGGTTATCGTCGATGCATATTCCAAATGGTTAGAAGTGGCGATGGTCCCTAGCATGGCATCAGCTGCCGTAATCAAGGTGTTGAGGCAGCTGTTTGCAACCCACGGGTTACCTGAGACCATTGTATCAGATAATGGGGCAGCTTTTGTATCCCAAGAATTCAGGGCATTCTTGGCTGATAACTTCATAAGAGGGGTCACATCCGCGCCCTTTCACCCATCCTCCAATGGGCAGGCTGAGCGCATGGTAAGAACAGCCAAAGAATCCATTGCGCGCTTAATGGAGGGTAACTGGTCAGCTCACATCGCGCGAATGTTATTTTTGCAGCATGCGACGCCGTGTACTGCGACGGGCAAGTCACCAGCTGAGCTGCTCTTGGGTAGAAGACTGGTAACGGTGCTGGATTATGTCCACCCCGATAAAATGCCAAACCGTAATTCAAGAGAAACCCCCCAGGCTGAGGCTGACACAACAAGGTATCTCGCCCCTGAAGATCTGGTCTGGGTGAGGAACTATTCACGAGGTCCGCGGTGGGTGGCTGGTGTGGTCACCCGGACTAGTGGACCAGTGTCCTACTATGTGACCTTGGAAAATGGGCAAGTTTGGAAGAGACATATAGATCAGCTGAGGCGCCGGGCACTCAGCAGGGAGGGGTCAGATAATTCATCCCTGGCTAACGACGCAGAGCTGCAAGACCAGAGTGAAAATGGCCCAGAGGTGCAGTCACCAGGGGCTTCAGCAAATGAACCAGGGTCTGCTAGTCCTCAGGATGACGAGGTACAGGTAGGGGAGCCTGCGATGTCTGGGACTCCATCTGTTCCTGACGAAACCCCTATAGCACCCCCCCACCACAGGTAACATCCAATCCAGAACCGGCAACACCTGTTGTCAGGAGATCAAGTAGAAGTTGTAGGACCCCACAGTACCTGAGAGATTACGTCTGCGGTGCTCACTAGGGGGGGAGGGGTGTTGTGTATTGAGTCAAAGGATTTTATATCTGTATTATTATTGTCTGTATTTGCATTAGGGTAAAGTAACTGCCTTTTGGTTCCAGAGGGTACAGCTACTATTGGTTCATTTAAGCTGCTGTATTTGGATCCTCTGTCTTATTGGTTTCCTCCAAAAGGCAGGACTGTGATTGCCTGATATTGTTCCCTCCAAAATGTATCATTTCTAGCTAGTTCCCTGTCCCTATAAATGTAGCTCTCCCCTCCTCAGTTCTCAGTCTTGTTTGCTTTAATAAAGAAGTGTTACTACAGAACTGTCTCCAGCATATTATGTCAAGAGAGCTGAAATCACAAACCCCATGTCACAACAGTTAACGTATGACATGAACTTGGTTGGCCCTGTTCTTAATCTGTTCAATATTATTTCATGCACAGCCTTTGGTCCTGATAAAAGTAGCGTCAGTGGAGGGCACACATTAAACATTTACTTGATGCTTAGTATGAGTGAGTCCATTGGCTGCACCAACGTTATACTTGCAACATCTGCTTTCATATATTAGGCACAAAGTGTGTAAGGAAGTCAGGACTTCTTGATACCACGATGGCAAGGCTGAATTCAAGGTCTCAACTGGTTGCTGGAGTTGCCTTTTGGTTCTCTTTGTGGCATAGTGCCGAAAGTGGGAAGCTGTTGGTGTTGCCTCAAGATGGAAGTCACTGGCTGAGCATGCAAATAGCAGTAGAGAAGCTTGCGCAAAAAGGACATGAGGTTGTGGTTGTGATGCCAGAAAACACTTTGGTCATGCAAATGTCTTCTGAGCATTTCACTGTAAGAACACATTCCGTGCCTTACACCCAGGAGCAGTTGGACAAATTTTACAGGGCAATGGGTGAGAATATTTTTAATAATGCTCACCTCCTGGAGAAGCTTGTTCAATTCTATAGAAATGTATCTCGTAGTGTTTCCATGTATGTTTCTGCTTGTCGGCATCTTTTATATGACAAAGAACTCATCCAGTTCCTCCAGCAAAGCGACTTTGATGCTGTGTTTTCTGATCCTGTGCTGCCTTGCGCTCCAATCCTTGCTGAATATCTTTCCTTGCCTACAGTCTACTTCTTACGTGGACTTCCATGTCATTTGGACTTCCAAGCTGCTCAGTGCCCAAGCCCCATTTCTTACATCCCACAGGGTTTTACAACTTACTCGGATCATATGACATTTACTGAGCGTGTGAAGAATGTTTTAATGACTCAGTTCAATTCTTTAGTTTGCTACTTATTTTATGAAAAATATGAACAGCTTGCTACTCAGTTTCTGCAGAGGAAGATTACAACCTTGGAACTTTTTAGTAAAACATCCCTTTGGTTGCTGAGGTATGACTTTGCATTTGAGTACCCCAGACCTGTGATGCCCAACATGGTCTTTATTGGAGGGATTAATTGTGCCCAGAAGAAGCCATTATCCAAGGTTTGTAACACTTTATCATGACATTTGTAGTTATTTTGTTAGTGTTACGCCCTCTGTCTTTCTGTATGTCAGCTATAGCAATTTATTGTAGCTCAGTGGTAGAGCTTTCCATCGGAAGATTCCAGGTCCCCCGGGGCATCTCCAGGTAGGGCAGGAAAAGACCCCTTTCTGAAGCCCAGGAAAGCAGCTTCCAATCCATGCAGAATATACTGAGCTACACAGAACAGAGGTCTGACTCAATAAATCGAGATTCCTATGCAGTTCTTTTTTTCTAGAGAAAACAGTGCTGTGTGGGGGCGGGTCGCACAGAGGGTGAAGATTGCCCTCTGCGCCCTCTATTCTTCACCTCCAGGCGAGCACTTGTGGGACACGCAGAGGGGGGCATGACGTGACATCACAAAACACTGGGCCCCCTCCATGTGGGAGGCAAGGTGGTGCTCCTGAAGCCAGGGAGCAGGAGCTCTAGGATGTGGAATCAGTGGAGGATTCAACATCCCTTTTGAATACAAAAGGCAAATGTTGCAGGAAACCCACAGAACTGGGCAGGAGTTTCAGGAAGACATGCATTAAAGATTTACTTGAACTCATCAACCAAATATTTTGCTTCAGGACAATTGCTTATAGGTGGATATTTTTGATGGGGAGGATTGCTTCCTTCTCACATAGCTATTCACAAACTTGAACTACAGACCTGAATGCAGAGGGGATTGGTTTAAATCAAAGCAATTTTTTAAAAAATCACAGAAAGGACCAGCTTAAACAATTACAACAAATTGACGATCTGAAAATCCAACTTTTTTTTTTAACAAGCATGCCTACTAAACTGGTTGCTATAACTTTTGAAAATAGTGATATTGTAGTTACCTGGTTCAGAATACGAATAACAAACTTAGTTGGTCTCTAATGTCCTACTGGAAGGATTTTTTTTTTTTTTTTTTTGCAGTGTGTGTTGTGTGTCTGGGAAAGAAGTGCCCTCCCAGCAGTGGCAGTGCTGCTGCTCAGCGGAATGGAGATGGAACAGGGAGTGGCAGCAGCAAAGTCACAGAACGCTTGATTTGTGGTGGCTGCAAAGGGGGGTGAGGACAGATGACTAAACTGGGGGGGGGGCAGATAAATACCAGCTCAAGCCAACAGAATTAACACTGGCTTCCTGTGCCAGAGCAGGCCTGCACAAGACCTCCGTGCTCTTGTTGTTGTTGTTGAATATTGTTACAGTAGTTATAGCCTTCAGATGTGTTTTTGTTATGCCTTCAGTGTGCAGCAGCATTTTGGTCACTGGAAATGAAATGGCTAGTTTGTATTCAGCTGAGCAGCATATACAGGTAAGGGGTATGAAAATAAAAGCCCCTCCTACCCAGAGGGGTACATGACAAACTACCTTCCCCAAAAAATAAAGTGCACCAAAGACTCAGCTATACCGCTGCAAATAAAATGTTTACGTGTGTTTTAAGTGTAATATACAATGTGACACTAGATGGCAATAGTGAGCCTTATGGAAAATTCAACGTATTTTTAAGAACACTTTTCAAAAAGCATTTTCAGAACAGTTTTTATATGTGTGTAGATTCCACCAAAGAAGCTTCCCTGTCAGCAGTGACTACAATTTTGTACTGGGCCATTTTTCCTCGGTGGATTATCCATGCATTGGGAAAATCTGGATTAAATGTGTAGGAATTTGGGGCTGCCATTTTGTTAAGGATGATGTGCACACATTGAAAAACCTTGCTCACATAACTAAGAGCAAATGCACAGTAAACGGACATGGGGAGAAGCCCTTTATTTGTCTGGACATGTTCCAACTTGATTGGTAGATCATCATTGCTTATTCTAGTTAACATTTTAAAATCTGAGGGTTACAGAAGCACACCACATAATTGTGCTAAATCATCTTCTACAACTCTTGTGGCTGAATAGTTTTCTTTTTTGTTGTTGTTAACATACAACATGAACTTGGTTGGCCCTGTTCTTATCTGTTCAATATTATTGAACAGCCTTTGGTCCTGATAAAAGTAGCGTCAGTGGAGGGCACACATTAAACATTTACTTGATGCTTAGTCCTTGGTGAGTCCATTGGCTGCACCAACGTTATACTTGCAACATCTGCTTTCATATATTAGGCGCAAAGCGTGTAAGGAAGTCAGGACTTCTTGATACCACGATGGCAAGGCTGAATTCAAGGTTTCAACTGGTTGCTGGACTTGCCTTTTGGTTCTCTTTGTGGCATTGTGCCGAAAGTGGGAAGCTGTTGGTGTTGCCTCAAGATGGAAGTCACTGGCTGAGCATGCAAATAGCAGTAGAGAAGCTTGCACAAAAAGGACATGAGGTTGTGGTTGTGATGCCAGAAAACACTTTGGTCATGCAAACGTCTTCTGAGCATTTCACTGTAAGAACACATTCCGTGCCTTACACCCAGGAGAAGATGAATGAACTTCTGAGTTCGATGACTGAGCATGCTCTTAAGAATCTGAATTTCCTAGAGAACATGGTACAGTTGTATATAAACATATCTCAAGTTACTACCATGTTTGTTTCTGCTTGTCAGCATCTTTTATACGACAAAGAACTCATCCAGTTCCTCCAGCAAAGCGACTTTGATGCTGTGTTTTCTGATCCTGTGCTGCCTTGCGCTCCAATCCTTGCTGAATATCTTTCCTTGCCTACAGTCTACTTCTTGCGTGGACTTCCATGTTATTTGGACTTCCAAGCTGCTCAGTGCCCAAGCCCCATTTCTTACATCCCACAGGGTTTTACAACTTACTCGGATCATATGACATTTACTGAGCGTGTGAAGAATGTTTTAATGTCGATGTTACCTTCTTTATATTGTTACTCATATTATGGAAAATACGAACATCTGGCAACTGAATTTCTGCAAAGGAAAATTACACTCTTAGAACTTTTTGGTAAGACATCTATTTGGCTAATTAGACAAGACTTTGCATTTGATTACCCCAGACCGGTGATGCCCAACATGGTCTTCATTGGAGGGATTAACTGTGCCCAGAAGAAGCCATTATCCAAGGTTTGCAATTCTTTATGGTGAAATTGTTGTTTATTTGCCGCCTTTCGTGACCTTCTGGCACTTGCCTTATCCTTCATGAATGATATTTCCTATTCTGCATCTACTTAAGTTTAGGACATAGACATCCTAGTTGCTCCATTGATGGAACAAAGCCTTTATTTTTTCATTACCACCAACTCTTCAGTGCAAATGAAGTGGTAGATTCCAGCAATAATAATTTTAGAGAAGAGCTAAGGCACTTTCCGGTTTGTTCATGCACCAAAAACTCTGTTGTTCCAATTAATTGTTCAGAACTGAAAAGCCTGTTATCTTTACTGCTTTTTTGAGTGTCCATGTTGCTTCAGACCTGCAGGGGAAGGGAATTCGCCTGAAAGGCCCAAGGAAGAAAGTGGTTAGGCTGGTACTTTTACGGCTGAGCTCTACCCCCTAACCGCCACAGACTGAGCCGGAGACATGTTCCCCATCAGGTATCTGTTCTGCCCCTGAGCTATGGTACTGTCCTTTGCTGTACTGATCACCTACCTAACTGCTGAAAATGCCTTTCAGCAAGCTGAGGGTTTGTGAAATCTGCTGTGAGAAAAACAGAAAGTGAGTTTGGATAGGAGAAACAGCCCCCCACATAGCTAGAAGGAGTTTTGAGCTGTTGCTTAGATGCAAAGGTAGAAGCAGAAATGCTAGCCTAGCATTGCTTACAGTGATGCAGGTATTTTCTTTCTTTCTTTCTTTCTTTCTTTCTTTCTTTCTTTCTTTCTTTCTTTCTTTCTTTCTGAGAGTCATAACCCCTGCGTAAACTGTGGGCTTACTGTATACAACTGAACAGATAGTGAGGATGGTCATCCAATCTGCCAGAGGAGAAACATATGTATGGTATCTTTGCTAATCTACCTTCAAGAACCATAGTCATCATTATTTGAAACCCAAGAATTGTTCAGGTGAGCAGTGATAAGGAAACCACCCATGTGACACCCCCCCCCAAGTGCAGTAAGGAGCTTCCACACCGTCAGCAACTGTGGTTTTGTACTTGGTCATTTTTACTTATCCAATTATTTAGGAAGTGGGAAATCTAGATTAAATGGAAATTGGGGGGATGGTGCTGGCTTTTTGCTCAGAATGATGTCAAATGGAGATTGCAAAAAACTCTACTAATACACATGACTAACAGAAAATTGACAGTAAACTCCTGTGTGGAGCAGTCCTTTGTTTGAGTATTTCCCAAGTGATCTCTGGATTGTACTGCTTATTCTTAGTATTTTTTTAGTTTGAGTACAGTGGTACCTCGGGTTAAGTATTTAATTCGTTCCAGAGGTCCATTCTTAACCTGAAACTGTTCTTAACCTGAGGCACCACTTTAGCTAATGGGGCCTCCTGCTGCCGCCGCGCCACTGGAGCACAATTTCTGTTCTCATCCTGAAGCAAAGTTCTTAATCTGAAGCACTATTTCTGGGTTAGCGGAGTCTGTAACCTGAAGCGTATGTAACCTGAAGCGTATGTAACCCGAGGTACCACTGTACTGTATTTGATTTTTAAAAATTATAGTTTTATTTGCTGGCTAAAGGGGTTTGGGGGTTTATTTTATTTTGTTTTATTTTATTTATTCAATGTGTATACCACCCTTCTTCTGAAGACTTCATGGGGGTTCACAGCATAAAAATACAGAACAATACCACAAAATACATAACAAAACAAGAACAAAACCCAAACAAACCAATAACCCTGATTCCACAAAAGGACGTAGACTGTTAATTAGCCAAAGTCCTCGTTGATAAAGAATGTTTTTGCCTGGCACCTAAAAATGTATAATGAGGGCCTAGATGACATTCCACAAACAGAACCACTACAGAAAAGGCCCGTTCTCATGTTGCCACCCTCCTGGTCTCTCGTGGAGGAGGCACATGAAGAAGTACCTCAGAGGATGGTTGCAGGATCTGAGTCAGTTCATACTGAGATAGACAGTCCTTGAGGTACTATGGTCCTGAGCCATTTAACCATTTAAAACATCAACTCAGTTGACATTGCTCTTATAATTGGATATACAGTAGTACCTCGGGTTACATACGCTTCAGGTTACATATGCTTCCGGTTACAGACTCCACTAACCCAGAAATAGTGCTTCAATAGAGGCCCCATTAGCTAAAGTGGTGCTTCAGGTTAAGAACAGTTTCAGGTTAAGAACGCACCTCCGGAACGAATTAAGTACTTAACCCGAGGTACCACTGTATGGGCTATTTGTCCTGACAAGCGGTTCAGCAGAGGCAGCAAATTAAACATTTACTTGATGCTTAGAATCTGTGATCCTGTGGACTGCACCAGTGTTTTATTCTGCAACATCTGCTTCCGTATATTAGGCACACAAAGCGTATAGCGAGTTCAGGGCTCCTTGATTCCATGACAGGAAGGATGAATTCAAGGTCTCATCCAGCTGCTGCTGGCCTTGCCTTTTGGTTCTGTTTGTGGCGTTGTGCTGGAAGTGGGAAGCTGTTGGTGATGCCACAGGATGGAAGTCACTGGCTGAGTACAGAAGTGGGAGCAGAGATGCTTATGCAACAGGCTAGCCTGCAGACTCCTTATCACCCAATCCAGGTTGGTTTGCAAAACCGACCTTTGACCAAGATTTAAACATTCCACACTGCCTTAATAAATGTGTCACAGAAAACAAATATTTGCAGAAGAAGATAGGGCTAAAGGCTCACAAGAGCTCTGTTTCCTGTGCTGTTCGCCATGGTTTTTTTACATTCATTTCATTTTGGGTTAGAATTATGCCACAATGCAACCAGCAAGAAGATTTCTATGCGTCAAGGCATTTGTGTTTTGCTTACTCTCTTTTTCTGGAGCCTTACGGATGGTGGAAAGGTGTTGGTAATACCCCATGATGGCAGTCACTGGCTCAGTATCCATCCAGTTATGGAACATCTTCAGCAGAGAGGGCACCAAGTAGTTGTCGTTGCTCCTGAGACGAACTTATGGATAAAGTCATCTGTACATTATACATTGAAAACATTTGCCGTTCCCTACTCAAAGGAATACTTGGAAGCAGAATTCCAAAAGCTTGGTCACAGGATTTTTGCACGTCAGCCTTTCCTGGAAAGAATGACTGGGACATTTTCAAGAATAAGAAATATTACGATGCTTCTATATAATAATTGCAAGCAGCTTTTATACAACAAAGAGCTGATTTCTTACCTTAAAGAAACCAAATTCAACGTTGTAGTTATGGATCCAGTGTTTCCATGTGGGCAGATCTTGGCTGAGTATTTATCCCTTCCTTCTGTTTACTACTTGCGGGGAATTCCATGTGGTTTAGACTTTGTGGCAACACAGTGTCCAAACCCACATTCTTATGTCCCAAAATTTTTCTCGGGCAATACAGATCACATGAACTTTAAACAGAGAGTGAAGAATTTTTTAATCGGCTCGCTGGAATTCATGATATGCTATTTTCTTTATTCACCCTATGGAACACTGAACAAGGAATTCCTGCACCAAGATATGACAGTAACAGACCTTTATAGTCAAGCATCAATTTGGCTTCTGCGCTATGACTTTGTTTTTGAATATCCCAGGCCTATCATGCCCAACATGGTCTTCATTGGGGGTATAAACTGTGCAAAGGAAAATCCACTAACTCAGGTTGGAATCCACCTCTCCACTCCCCCTTACTGAGACGGTTCAAAACTTCAGTTTAAAAATGGAGGCTGAGAAAGGGATTAGGACTGAGATATTTCAGTAGATTGGAAAAGTTAATAGCATGGTGCCATCTCCCTTTTGATATAATATCAGAATGTCTGCGGCCATCCTACCCTGAACACGCCCGATCTTGTCTGGTCTCGGAAGCTAAGCAGGGTCAGGCCTGGTTAGTACTTGGAAGGGAGACTTAATATTGGAATCAAGAGGCACAATGCAATTACCAAGGAGCAGATTTAAAATAATATGCACAGAGGCCCTGGGCTTATAAATCCTAATGCCTAATACCTTAGCTGAGCTTAGCAAACCGCCTTATTATATCATATTTATGTCAGCCTGCTAACTTGCTTTGCTGATGTGGAAAACTTTATTGCGTATGATTATTATTTGTTATTTTTATTGGTTGCTGTACTTATTGCATTTGTGTTTTCTGTTGTTTTCTGTGATGACTTCTGGGATGAAGAGAAATTTAGAAATATCCTAAATGAATGAACGCATATGATATGTTGTTACAAAGATTCCTGAAATTCAATATCCTGACCAATGTCTAAGACTGAATGTGAGGGCAGGTAGACCATTAGGCTGGTCTAGGACAATTCTTCTCAGGGGCAAAAGAAAAATGTAAGCCAGGGCAGGGGAGAGAGGAGGAGGAGGAGGAGGAGGAGGAGGAGAGGCTGCCACTATTACAGTAGTGGCAAAACAACAACAGCAAAAGTAAGTGGAGGGGAGAGGAAGAGTCCCTGCTGGGGAGGGCAGAGGAGAGATGGGGGCAAGAGGAGGGCCTACACAGAAGGATTTGTTCTGGACCCCACACTGCCCCCCCAACAGATCTGGTCCTAGAAATGGTCTAATGTTTACACACACACACACACACACACACCCAGCAAAGGTTACTTTTTCTTTTAGCTTTTTGGGAGAGATGAAAATATTCCCACGTGACGCAGAATTCTGACCCAAAATTTGTTTGTTTGTTTGTTTTGCCTAGGAATTTGAAGCCATGGTAAACAGTTCTGGCGAACATGGCATTGTGGTGTTTTCCTTGGGTTCAATGGTTTCTGAAATTCCAATGAAAAAAGCTATGGAAATTGCTGAAGCGTTTGGAACAATACCTCAGACGGTAAGAAGGAAAAATGGTATTCACGTAGGATGTTAAATATTTTGGTTCATTTTGCATGTGTTGCTGTCGGCTTTAAAAGTGGCTCCGAAGCTGAAGTTGACACACAACCCTTTGCCTCAGTCCAACAAGCAATCTTGCAGCTTGACACAGCATGAACTGGGAAGCTGTTCACATACAGCTCTTTAGAAATATTGCCATGGTAATTTAGATGCCAGCTGCTGGCTCAGACCCTCCTCGAAAGCTACAGCTGATATTGCTGCAAGAAGACAACAGGGGAACAAGATGTGAATAGTTCCCTGACAGTTGTCACGTTTGGCTGCATTCCAGATAAAGCTGCCAGAGCTGAGCCCTCGGCAGGTTCCCCTAATTGTACAGCAACTGCAAGCGGAACAATGCAGAAAACCTGCTGATCTTCATAACCAACATTCTGCAACTAAATTTCAGATCACAGGGACTAGGTCTTGTTTCTTTAAGTTGGGGAGGGTGGGCTAAAAGATTATCCATGCACCCCACCTCAAATCCAGAGGCTAGAGACATCCGCTGGAAAAAGTTTTAGTGATGATAGATTGTAGTATAGCCATGTCAGCTTATCAACTACCAGTCCAGAAACTGGTGAAATTTTGCCTCCTCTGCATTTTTTGCTACCATAACATGAGACTTCTTTTCTCATTCCTCTGAGAATACAGCTCCTTCACTGCTAAGAAGTGAAAGGAGTCAATAGTAAATGTATTTCCCAAACTTGCCTCATCCTTCGTGGAAGTAAGAAATAGCTGCTTTAGCATGTTGCCCTTTGTCAGACTTCCTAAACCTGGTGCCTTCCAGATGCATTTGACTACAGCTCCCATCTGCCCCAGCCAGCGTGGCCAGTGGTCAGGGAAGATGGGAGCTGTAGTTCAGAACAACTGGAGGGCATCGCGGTGGTGCGGAAGAAACCATGTTGTCATGGTAATATAAAAATAGGCTCTGTCAGTGCCTGGATTATTATTTATTTATTTTTAAAATAATTTTTTGTTAAGTTTCAAAAGAAAAGGAAAGAAATGTTTTACAAAATTCTACAAAATACAGTGTTACCAAACAGGATCTGATGAAAATATACAAATTCTTTATAAAATCATAGATCACTGTTGGACAAAAACGGACATAAAATAAAACCAAAATAAATAAACTACAGGTAAGTGAATGTGTGGGAGGTAGTGACTGGAGCTCTTTATAGCACAGACATAATGGTTAAACAAGAGAAAGTTACAAAACGTAGACCCTATTATATCAAGGGAAAGTGATTAAAGTATTCAAATGCCCTGAGTCACTGAGCCATATTCATTTCTAGGCTGAGGGCGTCCTTGGCCATGTTTCTCTTTGCTTACAACTGAAATGAAGTCAGACTAAACAAATACAAAATCTTCCTTCTTTCTTCGGCCCCTAAGGACTCTCAGCTTATTAGTTAGTTTTTCTAGCAGGGCCATATCACACAGTAAGATTGGCCCCATCTATTTTCCCCCCAAACTGTGATGGTCATTCTAGTGGCAATAAGCAGCTGTACTATCAGCACTTTGTGCAAATGGTGCAAATTTTGATTACCCTCAAATATAAGGGTAAAAATAAAAGGACTAATTGAGATTGTAGGATAATGTGGCGGCTTAAGATCTTATCCATTTCTCTGAATGCTGTTGCTGAAAATTCTTGCACTCTAACACAACCCCGCCATAGGTGGATGTATGACCCAATTTCTGAACATCCCCTCCAGCACCTTGGGTAAGCTGATGAATTTATATACAAGAGTCTTCTAGTACATTCAGCTGATATATTATGAAAAGGAGCTTTTTCCCCATGGTAAACCAAGTATATTCAGTTATGTCACATTCTAAATCTGTCTTCCAGGACATTCTTAAACCTGTTTGGTGTCTGGGATCATATTTGAGGAAAGCTTTTAAATATTTGAAAGTATTCCCTTTGAATATTGTGAAGAAATAATTCTTATTATTTTTCAGTGTCTGGATAATCATGACACTAATTCCATATTACTTTATCCTAGCCTGAGATCCCATGCAGACTCAGACCATTATAGACTTATGGTCATGATTACATGCTATTTTATGAGATAAATTATTGAGAGTGGTTTGTGTTTTGGTTTTTTGTAAGCTTTTACATTTTTGTAAAGTCACAGAGAGTACACAATATTCTTTGTTTCTGTTTATAATTGCCTAACTTAGGGCGAAGCATTTGCAATGAATTATCTTCCCTCTGTTATCTACTGAAATGTGTTGGATTTAGACACTAGACCTGGATTGAAATCCTAGCTAACTCTTTGGCCTGGTTCACACGTCACGGCAAGGCAAACTATGTGATGGCTCACACATGCTTTTCTCCTCGTTGGTTTTTTAACCTGAGCTTGGCATGGCAGCTAAGCCAAGGTTTGGCATAGAATGTCATCTGAACTGAGAATTGTAGCTAAGGTCTCTGTTCCTTAACTACATTCTGTAACCAAGGTCTGTCCACATAGTTTCCTGGTTTGGATGAAATAAGGTACCATGGTTAATCTTGGCTTGATTTCTTGTGCTAAGAAGGGAGTAGCAAAGGGGTTGCATGCAGGGGCAAAAGGCTTGTTAGTATCTCAGCCTGTGAAGGTGAGATATGATCGTCCAAACACAGCCACTGGGTGTTAAGTAGACCTGAATTCTCCATCAGTAAATTGGGAATAGTACTGCTCTAAGGATAGTTGATATATGTTATTCAGTTTTGGATAAAGAATAGGACTGTAAACTTTTAAAAAATGTGTTAATTTTAATCCATTCTTTTTAAAATATTTATTGTTATTTATTTAATTGAAATCATATTATTCAATAACATGTTTAAAAAGAAATAAATAGGACATAATACAATTGCATAAAAATAAAAATTAAACACACACAAAATAAAAGGATACAAATATGCATTCACAACCCCTTGGGAAAATAATAAGTATTACCGGTATGTATGGGTAAAAACTAGAAGTGCACTTTCATTCTTTTATATACAGGCAGTACCTTATTTATTTGTTGTTAACCGATATCCCACCTTTCCAACTAATGGGGCTCTTTGAAGAGGCATCGCGCCTCACATAAGAGAGATGAGAGAATGCTTGTTCAAGTGCAATTTGAAGTTTTTGTAAGTGAAGTGAAAAGATACATTTCCTAATCTATGTGTTTCCTTCCTCGTGAAGGTGCTATGGAGATATACAGGAGAAACACCCCCGAATCTTGCAAAGAACACAAAGCTTGTGAAGTGGCTACCACAAAATGATCTGCTTGGTATGTCTGGGACAAGAATGATGTTGTTGTCTATAACCAGCCCTTAGTGCTGCTTCAATGCCATTAGCCTCTTAACAATACCATGAGAGAGTGTTTCTAAATACTGTTTAGCAAAGGTTAAAGTAATGTGATGTTGGATGGACATGCTCCCACATTGCTGTTGGTCATGTACACTCATAGCAAAGCCCTGTAGCTGCAAAAGCTGGGCTAGGAAAAGAAAACCTTGCCTGGCGCTTTATGCTCATAGTGTGCATAAAAAACTAAGGAAGTGGTTGAAAGGACAGTGGGCACAGATGCCAAAATGTGAGCCATGAAATAGGGGTGAGGGGGAAATTTCATTCAGTTCACATTTAAAGGCAAGCTTACTTCATTCGCACTATCCAAAACAATCTGTGAACTAAATCACAGCCATCCTTCAAAATTCACACGGCTCTGTATTCCGCAATGCAGGTAGTGTACAAAATGTATATACTATGGTGAGGCATGCATAAAAATGCTGAAAGTAGTAAAAATAACCTACAGGAATCCATTATATTAGGAGAAATTCACACTAAAACTTTGGCAAGTTTTCGTGGTAACTAATAATAATAATAATAATAATTGCAAACTGGCGTAGAAGTATGGAGAACTGAACATAAGACTGGTAAGATGAGAAACTGGGAGAAACCAAAACTGACTGATTTGCTCATCCTTACCCATACCCACTTGCTGGAGTGAAAATTGCATTCAGTTCTGTTGAAAACAATGACTGACCAAAGTACCATTGGCTTTAATGGAATTTAGCACTAAACTAGACAGGATACTGGAGGCAGCTGATATCCTGCTTTCTACAGGTGCACGCTTGGTCCCAAGAGGACAGGACTCCCTGTCCATCACTTGATGTTCAGTGTCCCACATCTGACATTACATGTGGTGTCAAATATGGGGCAGGTGGGTGTGGTTTGAAGAAAACAGCCTCACGGGCCAAATCTGGTGGGTCAGTTCTGGCTCTGAGGCCAAAGGGTCTCCACCCTTGGTATTGAATTGAGGGATCAGGGATGGAGAACCCAAGCCTCTTTATCTGGCCTTCAGGACTCAGCACAGGCCATGCCCCCAGGCCACATCCTTCACTGGCCCTACTCTGCACCCTACCTGCCTGGACTGTGCCTTGAACTGTGACAGCACCTCTTCCTTGCCTGGGTGGAGAGTGGCAGGACCCATCACTGGTCTGGAGTCCTAGAAGGCTGTCCATGAAGGAATGTGACCCTTTGGCTGACAGAGGGTCCCCACCCCTGGCCTAGATGGCCTAGAAGGGGGCCACTTCTCTCCTCCCACAGTTCTGTACCATCCTTCTGAAAGACATTTTGCTAGACTGTACATAACAGTCCAAGGAGATCAGCTTAATCATATGGCTGTTTAATTTGAACTTCAATTGGCTGCTTCCATAAAAATGCAATTTTAAAACTTGGCCTAGATACGTTGTAGTTAGCAGAATAATAAACCTGTTGGTATTTCTCCACCTCCTGCTCTTTCCTCAACAGCTCATCCAAAGGCCAGAGCCTTTATCACTCATGCTGGCTCCCATGGGGTCTATGAGGGAATCTGCAATGCAGTACCAATGGTGCTGATGCCGCTTTTTGGAGATCAGATGGACAATGCAAAGCGGATGGAATCTCGAGGAGCAGGAGTGACTCTGAATGTAGTGGAAATGACTTCCAAGGATTTATCTGATGCACTGAAGGCTGTTATTTATGATAAAAAGTGAGTAATGAGTGGTACAAAATGAGCGGTGCAAAACTCATTTTAGGGTTGGCCCAAAGTACATTTAAAATCAGAATATGCAAGGAAGTATACCATGGAAATATACCATGGAAAATTTCTTTCTTCTTTTCTTCAGTGCATTGTTGTCTTTCTCACTGGCAGTTGTTGGTTATTCAGAGGAAATAAAATAATGTCTGGTGACCAGGAGTGTAGCTAGGCAGGGGCGGGGGGAGCATTCTGCCCCGGGCGTGGGGGGGGGGGTTGTAGGGTGCCACGGGGGTCTATTGGGTGGCAGGGGGGCTGCTGGGGGTGGACTTCCTGGTGGGATGGGAGCTTGAGGGCAGCACAGCGGTTGCTTGGTGATTCGGGCCCTGCAAGGGGGCAGAGCCACAGCTTGTCATTGAAATCAGCGGGGGTTGCTACACAGCTGCTGGTGACAGGTGAAGAAGAAAGTCTCTTCTAAACAACCCCTCTGTTGTTACTGCTTTGATTCTTTATCGGGACTCTGGGTCCTCTACAGTAGGGATTTTAAAAATGTCTTCTGTCAGACTGTGGCATTCTCAGAAGCTAATCAGAGCATTATCAATGAAAAGTTAAGTAATGGCAATGTTCTGTAAAAGAAAGCTTTCCCTGCAATGAGCAGCTGCAAGAGAGTTTGGAGTATCTTCTAATGTGTAGTGCTAGCTCCCCCAAGGGGACAATAAGTGGGGGCAGGGGGGAGGGCCAAGAAGCCGCGCCAGTGCTCCAGGTGAGCCAAGTGCCCTGGAGTATTCTCCCAAATACCCCATAATGCGCAGGAGTTTCCAGGGGTTCCTTCACAGACAGGTTAATCTGGAATGCATTCCATAACAGTCGCAAACCACTGTCCTGCACAATATTCCATCTCTGCTTCTTGGCAATGCTGTTTCTGCCAAGGGAAGCCAGCAAATCTGCCGTTTGCTATTATACCCTGTGCTGATTCATACAATCCTACTTCCAGTTTACGCAGTCACTGTGGGGCAACTGAAGGGAACGGGAAAAGGACGTCCTTGGAGGAACTGTCAGGAAGCAGCAGTGAAGGCAGGGGGCATCTCCCCCCACATTGGGAAGTGGCCCTGTTCTTGACTACCTACCAGCTCCTGCTTCCCTCAGTGGGCCACATTCTGTCTTTAAGAGACACTGACTGAGATCATCCCTCCTCCAGCTGCCACCTGCTGGTGGTCACCAGTATCATCAGTTGCTCCACAGAAGTTCCTGAACACTGCATCATTCTCCATTTTTATCTCCAAGGACCTGTGATTAGCAGCAGCTGTCACGTAGGAGACAGATCAGCTATGTGAAAGATCCACCAGAGAAAAATTAGGGTTCAGCTACTAAAAGCATCGGAACTCTGGCCTCAGTCACCCTGTATAAGCTGTATACAGAGTATCCTGAAGTGTGTGCATCTGCACACACAGGAACAGGGGGGGGTTTTGCATCCCATGTTCCCAGTCTCTCAGCACGTCCAGCCTCTACACAGTGGAGGTCTCAGCTGCTCAGGGGATCCACATTTGTAATGAAAAAATAACCTCAGCAATATAAACTAGAGAACAGTATCAACTCCACTTGGATTTCAAATGCTTTGGAAATCTGCTCCTGTGCTGTGTGTTTTATTTCCCTGTAATATTTATTTCCTAAAGAGGTTCTTTTCTTTTAGGTATAAAGAGAACATCCAGCGTCTCTCAGCTCTCCACCTGGACAGGCCCATTGAACCTCTTGACCTTGCGGTGCACTGGGTGGAGTTTGTGATGAAGCACAAGGGGGCTCCCCACTTGAGGCCGGCAGCACATGACCTCAACTGGGTCCAGTATCACTCTCTTGACGTCATTGCCTTCCTCCTGGCTGTTGTACTCCTTGCCCTATTTATCTCACTGAAGTGCTGCCTGTTTTGCTGCAGAAAGTGTTGCTGTAAAAGTGGAAGGATGAGCAAGAAAAGCAAATCAAAATCACACTGAAATGGGGTGGAGCATGTAAGATGAAGAGGAACAGAAGAAACTGGGTCCTGCTCTTGGGGTTCAGAAGGCAGAGGTAGCCAACATGAAGTCCTCCAGAGGTTTTGGATTACAAATCCCATCAGACCTAGCTAGCATGGTCAGAGACGACAGGAGCTGTGGTACAAAATATCTGGCGGGCACTATGTTGTCTACCCCTGTCTTAAAGCATCTTTCCTCAGTCTCATTCCCAATTTGCAGGAGCTCTTAAAAACACATACATGATGATTTGCAAGGTCACCTCCATGCCTATATATGAATTCAAACTATTTTAATCAATGAACAAGCAATCTGATAGCCAAGGGACCTGTGAACTTCCATACAGATCCCACAGTTCTGTAGTCAATTGATCTGTTGGGGAATCAGTTGTTTGCATAACTTACCTTGAACTGATGGGTGAGATCCACAAATGGGGTCAGTGGTGCCACCAGTGTTTTGGAGGGAGGTTTATTTTAACAGGAAGAGAGAGATGGAAAACACAACGGAAATGTTCAGACAGCCGAGAAAGAAAGCTGGGCTACCTTTAACAATTGAGTGAGAGAGTGGACTCTGACAAGTGGAGCATATTGCACAAGGTTGATAAAAGCTGCTTATGGGAATGCCGCCTTTCATAGGAACCCCCTGCCCCCTCATCCTGGAAAGAGAAGAACAAGGTATGGCCTAATAATGCCACTAAATATAAGGAGAAGGAGGACAGGCATATGCAATATATTTAAAGTGGAACCTGCTTTGCTGGTGGACCTGAGAAGGCTGGCTATTAATGGTATCCATGAGCCGTTCCCGTGTTAGTTGAGTGGGTTACTGGTGTCTAAAGTCAATCCAAGTCCAAGCACCTTCCAAACATAAATGCCTTCACAGATGACCCTCTCCCTTTGAAATGGCAGCACAGCCGTGTTTGTTGGCTGCAAGTGTTAATTAGAACATTAGAACAAACTCCTGTTTCCCCTCCAACTTCAGAAATGTTGTTGTGACAGCATCTCCTGTAATATTAAGAAGACAGTGAACATCCTTCTGAGTGCCATACTAATACTGCCGGTTTGGCTGTCTACAAGGGGCCCTTTTCAGAAACATCCTGTACACAGAAGCAGAAGGCCAGTGGTCCATGAAATCCAGCACCCTGTTTTCATGGTGGTCACTTTGGATACCCGTGGGAAACTGGCAAGCCAGGACCCAAGCCCAAGAGCCCTCTCCCCTCCTGTGGGTTCCAGCAACTGGTATTCAGAATTATTACAGCTTCCACCCATGGAGACAGAGCAGGGCCATTATGGCTAGTGGCCATTGGGAGTCTCCTCCTCCTCCATGAACATGTTTGATCCTCTTCTAAAGCCATCCAGGTTGGTGGCCGCACTGCCTCTTGGGGGAGGGAATTCTATAGTTTAGCTATGAGCTGTGTGAACAAATACTTTATCTGTCCTGAATCTTCCAATATTTGGCTTCGTTAGGTGTCCATTACGTCTAGTCTTATGAGACAGAGAGAGATATTCAGAAACATGGAACAATAATTTTGTGAGATTCTTGCATTGCAGGAGGTTAGATTAGATTACCCTTGGGGTCCCTTCCAACTCTAAGAATCTATGATGTTTAGTTGGAATCTCTTTATTGCGTCCTGAAGGTTTGATTCCTACTCTCTGGATCAGGAGAAAACAAGCTTGCTCCATCTTCCATGTGACAGCTCTTGATATTTGAAGATGGCTATCATATCTCCTCTCAGTCTCCTCTTTACTAAGCTGAACATACCCAGCTCCTTCAACCGTTCCTCATAAGGCTTGGTTTCCATACCCTTGATCATCTTGGTTGCCCTCCTCTCCACATGTTCCAGCTTGTCAATATCCTTCTTAAATTGTGGCACAGGTGTGGTTCTGACCAAGGCAGAAGAGAGTGGGACTATTACGTCCCTTGATTTGAACGCTATACTTCTGTTGATGCAGCCTTGAATGGCACTAGCTTTTTTTCCCTGCTGTATCACACTGTTGACTCATGTTAAGCTTGTGGTCCTCTAAGACCCCAAGATCCTTTTCATATATACTACTGGCAAGCCAGGTGAAACTCTAATTAGCCAGCAGTTGCACCTTGGCTAGGTCAGCTGGAAGAAAAATGACCAAATGCAAGTATTATTCAGATAAATCAGTCTCCTAACTGTATTTAACATACCTTCAAAGTGAGAGTTTCTCCCCCATTTGAAATCACTGTGCCATGCTAATTAATTAAACTCTGCTGATCTCTGTGACTGCTGTTCTGCAAATAAATCTCAAATAATATTGTGTAGTTCTTCTTTCCTTAAGTTGAAGCGTGCATGACAGATCATTCATGTTGAATGCTTGAAATATGGTGACTGGGAACATGTATGGATAGGCAGTGACAGATCTGATATCCAGTCAGAACACAATAGAAGCACAGATTGCCAAAGGAACAGCTTCTATAATGCATGTGTATCTTTTTCAATTGTTGCAGGGAGCACAAATGCTATTACTTCCACTAATTCATCTGTTGCAGGAAAAGAACATTTTTTAAGTTTACCTTTTCCTTTCTTTATTTGGTTATATACTATGCACCCCAATCCAGTATTATAGCGCCTTCCCCCAGTATGAACAGTCATTCTCCATTTCCTGCAGTTAACTACTAGTCCCTTGAAAAGGACAAGGTATTGATTGCCCTTCAATTGTAGGAGCTAGACCAGGGGTCAGCAAGGTTTACTGGCCATGGGCCGGATCACTCCCACGGACCAAGACCGTGTGTGTGTGTGTGTGTGTGTGTGTGTGAGAGAGAGAGAGAGAGAGAGAGAGAGAGAGAGAGAGAGAGAGAGAGAGAGAGAGAGATCTATGTGGAAAATGAAAAAGTTGCTCTGGTGGATGCATTTGTCGTTGAAGAATAATGCTACACTATTTACTATGTCCAGTAGGTGGTGGTAGAGGTAATTTTTTTAAAAAAAAATCAGCTATGCAGTTGCACACTTCTTTTCCCAGTTTTGCAAAATGTGGCTTTAAAAACAAACAAGGCTTCCTCAAAATACTTAGGTGTAGGGAAAAGCATGAACATACCATGCACCATAATGTTGGTATATGTCTCTTCTCTGCCTGTATACAAGCTGTACATGTATATCATGTGTACACATAGCAAAGCTGATGTGTCTTGATCATCACAGGTGCTGAACTACATGTGGTTTGCCCACCTTTTCCTGCTTTCCAAGTAGTGAAAATATTTTCATGTTTGACACGGCTCTTAGTTTTCTTTTTGGTTAAAAACAGCTTTGGTAAATTGTGTTTTTACTTTGGGAGTAAGCTCCCTGTAACTCATGGTACTTCGAGACTGTTCCTATTTTGTGGGTGGGGTTCAATCACACTGGCAAATTCAGGTTGCACAGTTCAATTGAATTTGGAGCTCTTGAGCTACAAACCACCTTCCAACAACAACAACAAAACCCAGACTTTTGTAGCAAGGAAAGTGACAGGAAAATGCACTGTAAAGTTTGAGACAATTGCTTGATGTGTTTGCAAGGAGGTTAGACAACATATCAGGATGAATGCTCAGTCAACAGACTGTCTGAAACTGACCTCAGTGAGGATTGTTGTGGATAAATGTGCTAAAAATTGTGCAGCATGTCACAACTGAGCTGTCTAGGCTAGCTCCCAAACAGAGCACATCAAATCTAGTTATTTATAACAAAAAAGTATCTATGTGTACATTAGACAAACATGTAAGAACATACTTTCTGATAGGTCTGTCAAGAAATTGGATCGTTAAGCATGAGTGAAAGCAAAGTAAACCAACTCTTACATTGCTAATCAATCCACAATTGGTGCAGGTTCAGTATCCCATTTGACTTCCAGCAGAAGCAGTGAAACAATGCCTTCTGCTACCCTAGGAAAGGTCAAAGAATCTTTTCAATTTCCAGTTCACTCTACAGTGGTTCAGACTACTGTTCTGGGACATCAATCGTAAGAAAGATAACGCAATGGAGTGTTATTGTTGCAAAAGCTTTCCTGGACTCATGCATCAGTTATGAAGGCCACAGAGTTTTGTTATTTGTATGAGTTCCCCCCATCACCCTGCCCCACTCGCTCAAAATATTTGTTTGCAATGACTGAGAGAGGATGAGGGCCCTTCTCATGTTTACTTAGAAAATAAAAACCAAAATTCATACCTATGTGAACCCTTCATAAGCCTGGCATATGACTACATTTTGTAACCAATACGCTACAACTTCACAAGCTGCAGCAATAAATTTCCCTTTCAGGTTAAATATATGTGAGCCCTGTGGGACATATTGCAACACAGTCACCTTCTACACACCACTGCTTTAATGTATTTTTAATCTTTTGTTGGAAGCCGCCCAGGGTTATTATTATTAGTCTCCATGTACCTTATATATATAGGGAACTAAGAAATATAGGTGTGTGTGCGTGCGTGTGTGTGTGTGTGTGTGTGTGTGTGTGTAATTACACCTTTCTATATACATTTCTATATACATAGAAATGTAAGGTGTCACCATGTTGCACTTCCCATGGGTGACTATGCAAACTGAAACATGACAATAGCAGGCAGAGCAACTGTGCAAAGCAGGCTGCCTGGCAGCATGAGTAGGCAGAGTGAGCAGTGGCGGATCGCGGGATTAGACGCAGTGGTAGGCAACCTAAGGCCCGTGGTCCAGATATGGCCCAATCGCCTTCCCAATCCAGCCCGCGGACGGTCTGGGAATCAGCGTGTTTTTGCATGAATCAGACCGTCTTGGCCTTTGGCTTGACACCGATGACCCTCAAGTCTGAGTATCAATTACTCGGTTTGGTGGGGCTCTGCAAACTTAGGGTATTTGCTGAAAAACACTGCTGTTGGACTATTGGCTAATAGCTTGGAGTGAATCAGACAACCTTGGGTTTGGGGGTGATACCTATGACCTTCGGTTTCAGTTTAAATTACTCAGTTGGGGGGGCCTGAAAATTGTGGAGTTTTTGCAGCAAAACTGTTGCCGAACTTTGGCCCTGGTTTGAAGTGATTTGGACGCTGTTGGGTTTTGGGGTGTTAACTAAAACCATGGTTTGATGGATCAATTTCTGTTTTGGGGAGCTGCAAAATGGCCACAAAACTCTGGCACGGGTTCGGAGGGAATCCCAAATTTTGGCATTCATAGCATCCAGGGACTGTCAGGAATGCAGGTTCATCCACAGGTCAGGAAAAGAAGTCACAGATGGCAATCAGCTTTTGTTCACAATAGTAAAAACACAACTGAGTTCATCTAGGCCATGGGTAGGCAAACTAAGGCCCGGGGCCGGATCCGGCCCAATCGCCTTCTCAATCCAGCCTGCGGACGGTCCGGGAATCAGCGTGTTTTTACATGAGTCAAATGTGTCCTTTTATTTAAAATGCATCTCTGGGTTATGAGCCTGGATAGCTCAGTTGGTTAGACCATGGTGCTGATAACACTCAAGGTTGCAGGTTCAATCCCTGTATGGACCAGCTGCATATTCCTGCATTGCAGGGGGTTGGACTAGATGATCCTCAGGGTCCCTTCCAACTCTACAGTTCTATGATTCTATGATTCTGTTATTTGTGGGGCATAGGAATTCGTTCATTCCCCCCCCAAAAAAATATAGTCCAGCCCGCCACATGGTCTGAGGGACGCTGGACCGGCCCACAGCTGAAAAAGGTTGCTGACCCCTGGATTAGAGCAAGCTGAGGGGGGATGGGGAGAGGGGAGTTTGGGACAAACTATGTGAGGATGGGAATTGGGGGTGGGATGGGAGTGGCAGATAGGCTGGGATGGCTGGGGTTGGAAGGAGTTGGGGGAGGAGAGTGTTTGTCAAGGGGGTGGAGAGTGGGTGTGGTGAGCAACGTGAGCCGGGGCTGCAGCTGCAGAGAGGGGGCACTGTGACCTGCAGTGTAAAGAGCTGTGGGGCTGTTGAGCAGCCAGCTGGCCCAAGCTAGGAGGAGGGATCAAAAGGGTGGAGATGCAGGACCATGAGAGCCGAGGAGGAGCCAGAGGATGGAGATGGGCAGGTCAGCAAGTGGGTGGCCCAGGTGAGGCAAGGAGGAGGGAAGCTGAGGAGGGAGGTGTGGACAGGTTAGTAGGCAAGCAGTCCAGCAAACTGCAGAGGTGGCAAAGTCTGGGGTGTTGGGTGTGTGAAGAAGTGTGAAATGTAAAGGGAGGGGCAAATGAGCTTGACAAGTGAAGTGACCAGGATCACAACCACTACTAAGTTCATCTTTTAGGAGGTTTCTTTGTATGTTGCTCTTTTCTTTTTTTTAAATTTGGCTTTAACTTATCTTACCTCTTTGTACTTTACTTTATTATTAAGTTGCTTTGAGGATTTTATATATATATATGAACAGTTGTTCCCATTGAAAAGATGCCTAATAGGTTGCTGTTAGAGACACAGGAATTCTGTCAGCGGGCGGTGGGGAGTTGGCCACCCTACCACTAATAATAATAATAATAATAATAATAATAATAATAATAATAATAATAATTTATTTATACCCCGCTCATCTGGCTAGGTTTCCCCAGCCACTCTGAGTGGCTCCCAACAGAATATTATAAACACGATGCTATGTGGCACATAGCCTAGGGTTGCCAACTTTTAACCCAGCTCCTATAATTCTCACTTTTAACCTGCCAATTGCTGCTGCTGGCTAATTGGTCATCCTAGACGTATATCTACAGCATAAGAAGAGTTAATAACACCAGTCACACCACTACTTTCTTCTTACCTGAAACAGATCCTGCCTCACTTTGCCAGGGCTTTTGTTTGGTTTTGGTTTTTTGCAGAGAACATTCCAGTTTCCTTAAAGCAAACAGTTGTCACTTGATTTCTTTTCTCTCTCCTCCCTGCCAAACTCTCTGGTCAACATTTTGTTTCCTGGTAACAGCTGAGACACAGATAAACATCTGACACATTGCTGGTATTGCAGCAGCAGCAGCTTCTAGTTCCACAGCAACAGAAGTCCCTGATATCCGGTCTTGAGAAGAATATGAAGAAGAAAGAAGATAAATATTCCTGTCTTCCCACCCGCGTATTTCATCCAAAAGTGATATAATAGCAACCTTCAACTCAGGTGCAATTCATAGATCTTATCTGCTTGATTTGAAGTATTTGTCAGGAAGGTCTCTGCAACCTAGCAATGAATTTGCAAATGTTATACTCAACTGAAAATACAAAAATTGTGAGTGGGAAAGATACATTTGCTCCAAACATTCATTACAACTGTATTCAGCCAATATTATAGATGCACATTATATAAATTGGAGGGGGGCGAGTAAAGATAATTGGTCCAAATAAATTAATCTTGGCATTTCATTTGAAGTCTTTCCCTAAGAATTATAGCTTGCATTTTTCACACCCAGCCTCTGTCTCAGTGACATCTGTGTTGTGCAGTGCTGGTTGGTGAGTCAGCAGAGGTATTTAAAGATCACTTTTCTCTTTTTCTAGGTCACAGTGCTCCTTCTGAGATCTAAACCAGACCTGCCACAGATGTCAGTCGGCTTCTGCATGGTAGCTTTTATCTTTGTAAAGGAAGAGGCTCTCTGGTTCTTGTGTGCTGGTCAGGGCCTGTGGACTTTGTCAAAATACTGATATGCTACATCTTTCCCTAGAACACAGCGCTCGTGAAGGAAGGGGTAGAAAACCGGTTAAGAGCAAGTTGAAAATAGTTATAAGTTTTGGATTTGGGAACTGGCAAAACAACCTTGGGCACCTCTGGAGATATTTTGTACTCAGATCAAAGCATATTCTATGTACACCTCTTGACTTCCATCCAGCGCCAGCATTCCTCAGGAGATAGGAACATTTCTGGCATTCTTTTGAAACCAGCAAGGAGTAGGCCATTCTTCATGTCCCCTTAGCAGAATTTACTCTTTATGGAGATAGAAAATAAAGAGTTGCACATAGCCTTAACCTCTCATAAAGATAGAAAAATTGGCTGTTTTTCTGTGTGCGCAAAGTAGCACCTTTCTACATGTTGGTATCACCAGGGCTGGTCCCCCCAGGAGGCAGACTGAAGCAGCCTCCTGGAGTGGCAGAATCCCACGGTCAGCCTGCCTGGCCACCACTGAGCTGTATGCTGGTTTCTGCCAAGATCTTGTGAGCTCTGTGGAAGCCACGGCAGTGGTGCAGACACAATAAGCAAGGTTTGGGCAGGTGTGTGTGTGCCTGTGATGGCGAACCAGAATGGGCCACCCTTGGATATCATGATGGTGAAAACCTTAGATACATTTTATCTGTGTTGGAACCATACATCCTGGATTCTTCCTTTATCAATTTTTTATTAATACTCCTGAAGGCTGACATTCAGTCCCCAAACTTACCTGACGAGATTTGGCAGTGGAATATGAGTGGTAATAGCAAATAATAAGGTGCCCCTTTAGACATGTGTGAACTCAGGACATCTCCTTGTCCATGGCGTAATCAGGGTGTACTCTTAGAGAACACCTAGGATTGGGATGACTTGGGATGACTTACCTTGATAATAATATTAATATTAATATTAATAATATGTTTATATGCTGACCATTTAACTGGGCTATCCCAGCCACAAAAAAATAATCTAGCCTCCCTGCAAACAAATCAGGATGGATACTCAATAAACAGGTTGTCCGGAAATGCCCTAGGTTGAAAGAGTGGTTGGGATAATCAGTAATGCCAACTTTCTCCAGATTCCCACCATATTTTATGCTTACAGATCTGAAATGCAACACAGAGAGCCCCAACCTTCTTAAGTGAGATGTTTGAATTGGGGAGCTACAAGAAGGTCTCTTCCTTCTGTGTCTACCTGCAAACCTAATTTTCTCTATTCTAGCACATGCTAGAATAACCTCAGCAGGGTGAGAATGATGTGTGTGGCATAGCTCTGCCTGCATTGGGAGGCCCATAGTCACTATTCCTGGACCCAGCAGGCAGCAGGGAGGGGCAGCAGAACTGAGCTGACTAAGGGGGAACTTCAGGAGCTGCCAGGTGGGATGTCACTGAGGAGGCTTTCACTATCTGACTGCAGACTGGTGGCTCTTGGTGATACCAAATCAGCTCTGTTGCTCTAAGCTGCATCTGGCACTGCAGTTGACCTTCCACACATTCCATATTCTGTCCACACTGGTGAGTGTGGCATACCACTCTTGCTGAGTTGAAAGGAAATACCCACGTCTGAACATGCCAATTTAAAAATCCATTTTTGATCAGTTTTTAAAAGCTCACTAATTTAATTTGTGCTAAAGCATTTTTAGGCACTCTTGTGTAATTAGTACTTTAAAAAATAAAGTTATGCTTAAAACTGTTTTGTTTTTGTTACTAACTAAAAGGTTGACTGGGAAGATGGCTTAAAAAGCAACAGGCTTGCACTGAAACCCCTTTTCAATTGCAGAAACACACACACACTTTAGCGCAAATTAAAGACTGATTATATAAAACCATGCTGCTAAAATGGCACAAACAAAAAAATGTAATAGTGTATGTGTACAAAAATAAATACATAGCCACAGGTAAATTATTTCATCATGTAGACAGCAGCCTGTAAAAAAAAAAATGAAGAAAGTGTTGGTAATTCAGAATAAACAGCAAGTTTGTGAAAGGATTCTGCATGCTGAGATTTTTCAGATTATTTTGCTACCCTTCCTAGAATCTCTTGCTTATCTTCTACCAACCCCCTCAGTGGCAGAGGAAGCCCCCCCCCCCACCTGTGATAAGATTACAAAGCAGGGAGAGAATTTTGCTCAGAAAATCTGCCCCCTTGACCGGCTTTTTTAGCACTCAAGTCTCCCCACCCATCACTAAAGGAGAGAGGAGTAAAGGAATTTTTCTCAGCCCTGGCCGGAGAGGTCAAGGCTTGAAACTTGAACCTTTTGCATGTAAAGCAGAGGTGCCACCACAGAGTGACAGACCCTTCCCCATAAGTCCCCGGATTCACCAATCTGTCCCCGGACAAAATCTGTCCCCGGATTTTAATTAATGTCCCCGGATTTATGCCTGGGGACTTCTGGCAAGGCAACATGGTGGGCGCCATGGCAGCAAGCAGCACCGGAGGTCCCGGCCATGTCAAAGTTCCAGCCAACCAATCCACTGGTGGGGGGGCTATTTAAACCGAGGCGGGAGCCAGAGAGCTTCCTTCTTGTTAAGTTGTGGGTGAACATATCAGACGACACAGCGATTCTTCAAACAGCTCTTGTTTATTCAGAGGCCAGAACTGAACTGAACTGAAGAGCTCAGTCAACCTGCTTATATAGAGCTCCAGTACAACGTTATTGTAGCAACTTTCTAAAACTATCCAATCACTGAATGTCACTTTCAATCCTTCATTTGCATAACTATCTACAGTATCCCCCTGCTGGCCCAGGGTGAGAACTTCAGTACATAACACTTCTGGCTCGTTTCCTCGAACAACACTCGCCCTGAACTTGTGCCTGGTGCTCTTCTGCTGCGGGCTCTGCGCGCCTGAGTTGGGGGAGGGGCGAGCGAGAAGAGGAGGAGGAGCATAGAAAAGAGCTGTGCCGCATTGCGAGACACACAGAGAGACGGAGCGCGGCGGTGGCTCCTCATGGGAACAAAGAGGTTTGAAAGCGAAGGCTGAGGGGGAAACGGGGGGGGGGGAGTCGGGCTGGCTCCTTTGCTTTCTCTCCCTCCTCTCCCTCCAACGGCCACTGCGGAGATGGTGAGTTTAACAGCGGGGGTGGGGCAAGGAAGGCGCTGCAGTGCCCCTTGTCCCTGGTGGTGTTGCGCTGCCTTCCCGCTGGGAGTGGGGCGCAGGGGGTGGGGACTGAAACGTTCCCAGGAGGCAGAGCCTCCCTCTCTCCCTCCCTCCCTCCGCGCCTCCTCCAGCACCAGCAGCCTCTCTTGTGGGGAGGTGTTATGTACTGAGTTGAATAGGATCCAAATGCAGCAGTCTGATTGGCCCTAGAACAATAGGATTCAGAATGCAGCAGTCTGATTGGTCCACAGGAGCCACCCAATCCAGCTCCAGGTGGAAGGGAATCCGTAACCTGATTGGCCTACAGGAGAATCCCGGAATTAGCCAATCACGTGGGGCCCATTGTGTAAATAATGTATATAAAGTAGACGTTCTGGGGGAACTTCCATTCCTCCTCCTCACCACTATGAGCTGAATAAAGAGGATGAAATCCACTCTCGACTCCGAGTATATTTCAGGAGGGCTGTGTGTGAGTCTGCTGTTTGTCCACCTCTGGTAACGAGACACCACCACCACCAGTTAAATCTCCATAGAGACTGCACTCGCCCTCCAGCGGTCTCCCGGTTACGGGAAGCCAGTGCCTTGTGTGTGTGTTTTCATGCGTGATTTCCCAACACCAGCGAGGGCCTTTACTCAACCTCTCTTCCCCACCAACCTCTTTTTTGTGTTTGTGTGTTTGTAGATGGCCTTGTGTTGAGGTGCGTGCCCAACAACTTTGGGGGTCCGCCCCTAAAAAAGGTCAAGAACTCTGGGCAACCCTTCCCTAAAAAAATAAAGCATGAAATTAAAATGGGGGAGGAGTGTCCCCAGATTCCTTGAAAAAAATCTGGTAAGCAAAGTGTGTCTTCCAGGACACTGGAGCGCAGGTTTGCATGGGCTGCTTAGGGCAGGAAAAAATGTCATTTGCAGGGAGATGGTCTTTTGTTGCCTTCTAGCTTAATGGCTCTGGGACTGAAGTGGGTGGCTGTGAAATAAGGTCCTGCAAATGACAACTTATGCTTCATGAAGGGTGGGGGAAAGAAAGGAACGCCAGGGTGGTCATGCAAAAGGTCTGGGATGGACTAGACCAAGCCTGTGGCCTGCATGGTGGTTTTCCTCACGTTTCCCTCAGTGCCAGAGACTGAGCAAGCAGAAACCTACTGACATCCACTGGTTAAGCCTGAGGTTCTGTTGCCTAGCAACCGTCTGTGGTTCATTTATTTTGCCCAGAGACTCAGTATGCAGGGACGGTCAGGACAAAATTACAGGAAATGCATAATTAACTATCAGCAAAGAGATACTGAATATGGGGTACGATTCCTAGGCCAATTAAATGCTAAAGACTGTGGAAGATTGTGAAGCTGCTTTCTGCTGTTGCTTGAGCAAACCCGCTTGTCTTGCAACTGATCCCTGGTTAGAGCAGCTGCCCGTGAGGCAGTTCTTTGGCACACCTGGGAGCAATTGGGGAGGGAAAGAGAGCTGCTCCTCGGCTCCTCCATCCCTGCTCAGGAGGTCCCAGGAAGGGAAGCCGTCCCCCTCTACCCTCCGCTGTCCCATGGGGGTGACAAAAGAAGGTGGGAGCAGACGAGATTCTCACAAAGGAATGAGAAGAATGACACCTCATATCTCAGGTTCTAGAAATGCTAGAAATACTCCTAAAAATAATTAAAATGAAATCTGGGGATCAGGAGATTATGGTTCATCCACAGGGATTGGGTAGCTGCTCTGCCCTGCTCCACAGTTGCCCATGGCTCCTGCTCTAGACTTCTGTACTGGTTCCTGGTTCCTGATTATTTTCAAGAGTTAACATGGCAGAAACCTGTGAGACCCACTTCTAAAAGGTGAATCTTCTTCTTGGAAAGTGACTGAACATGATGCAATGTTTTGTGTGTTTATGTGCCTTGTTTATGCCCCTCCCTATTTGTCCTCTCTTTCTATTCTTTCTTGATTTATCCTTGCCCACCCTAGGCATCAAAAACTGTTTTAGCTGAGCAAATCACTTGTGCCCCTCCTTCCACTCTAAGGGACCTACTTAATATTTCCACTTAGTGGGGTAATAATAACCACATTATTACCAGGTTATGCAAGTAGGCTGAGGTGTGAGTTGACAATACAGTGGTACCTTGGTTCCCGAACAACTTGGCTCCTGAACAAATTGGCTCCTGAATGCCACAAACCTGGAAGTAAGCGTTCCAGTTTGTGAACGTTTTTTGGAAGCTGAACGTCCGTTTCGGCTGTTGGCATTGTTTCCAGGGCCAATGAGCCAATCAGAAGCCGTGCCTTGGTTTGCAAACGTTTTGGAAGTCAAATGGACTTCCAGAACAGATTGAGTTCGAGAACCAAGATACCACTGTACTAGATGTTCTTATGAACTAAGGAGCACTGGCGGAGGAAGAGGAGTGGGGGGGGAGCACACCGCCCCGGCAGCACGATCCTGGTGGGGTGCCATCGTGACTACCCCCCCCCCATGCTGGGCGCCACGCCACTGCAGGTGGCATGCCCTGCACCAGGATGCACGCCACACCCCTGCAGGCGGCATGCCACACCCCCAGGACGCACACCACGCCCCTGCAAGCGGCGCGGCAGCCCTGCCCACCCCTGCTCTCCACCACCCCCACCCCTGGTGCTGGAGCATGGAGCTCCACCACTGCTAAGGAGAAGGGCTTATGACTGATGACTGGAGCAGCTATCAGGTTGCGTATTGCCCCTCCAAGTTACTGTAAATATCATGTTGGAGTTTGAAAAGTGGGGTTCAAACGGCACTCATCCACAGATTCCCACGATGTTCTTAAAGAGCAAGTCTATCTTCGTGTTTTTGCTGGATGGGCAAAATAGGGTCACCTCTGCCAACTTTGCATGTGCCAGTGGAGGAACGAAACAATACACCAACACAATGAATCTGCAGCAGCATAACAATGCCATTGTGCTGGAACCAAGTCCTGTTGCCACAGAGAACAGAATCTACAAAACAGTATTTGCCTGAAATCACCTCATTGGGTAGATAAATAAATTTTACTATCCCAGATGAAAGTCTTCAGACTCTAACCACCTGCACACCATAGCGGTTCTCGTAAGCTCCATGATCTTATCAAGAAAGCAAGAAACACAGATGAAACTGCAGACAGAAGGTAAAGAGGAATCATTAAGCCTGTTTCTGTACCTTCCAAATCCTTCTCAAACCCCTTATCAGGCTTTTAAGCAACCTTGATAAGGTCCTGACATCTGGTATGCAAAAAGAATTTGCTTCAATTTCCTTGCTTGCCTTGGTTCATTGACTTTATCTGGCCTCAGAAATCCAGGTCAAATGCTTCCTTTGTGAAAACATCCAAAATTAATTTGCTCCGTCAGCACCTATAACATCCAATGGATTTTAAAAGCTTGCTCCTAATATTCCAATTCTAGCATCGGTCAATTCCTGTGAATCATGGAAATGCATTGCAAGAGTTCTGAAGCAAAATGCCCTTTTGGATTGTGACAACAAAGTAAATAATTGAGTGCAGCACAATAGAAATCAGTTATATGAATTTAGTCCCCAAGTGATAGCACTGAACCTCTTGAATGTAATTCACTGTAATTCAATTGATTCTTTTTTCAATGAAAACAACCTTAAGGTTCATTAGAGATTGTCCTGGGAAGTGGAATGTTCCCTTACTGGCTTTTCTATATTGTCATTTCTAATACCAGACTGGTAAAATCAATGCCCTTTTAAAATGTGTTGAGGGGTATTATTGAGTTGTTTTTGTTTTAATTGTGTATTTTATGTTTTTATGTTGTGATTTTATCCTGTGAGCTGCCTTGAGACCGGCAGGTACAGGGCGGTATACAAAATTAATTAATTAATACGGGTGATTTCAGCGCGATATAGGATGGAAGTGTAAGTGTGAATCTGCATCCTGAGCTCAATGCTCATCATCTGCTTTTCTGGGGGGGGGGAAGAAACATTTAATGAGATGCAGGTTTTTTCAGTAAAAATGGTAATTAGAAGTATGACAGTACAAGAACACTTTAGGTTCAAAATGCAGGAGGAAAGTGAGCATATGTTCTTCCAAGGTGAACTTAACTGCAGCATTTTCCCTTCAGTTACTGCTCTGAATATACAATAAAATCAAATGGCTTTAAATGGTCCTTGAAGTTTAGCTGAATTACGTATGATGATTCATTGGAAAGAATAGCATTTTTAAAGACCACGGAAGGTACACTGTATGCCAGCAAAGGGCAAAACATAATAATCAGCCAGGCATGAAGGTGCAGAGAAAAGGTTTACAGTCCCATTGGCTACACAGTGAGAGCACATTAAAACTCAAGAGCATAAAAAGCATGTTTTTCAGTTTCTCATGCTCATTTGATTTCTCTTTGTTAACAAAATCCATGAATATAGAAATTTCTATTCCATCATCCTTTTCAGTGTGTTTCCCAGTGTGTACATGCATAGCTATTTACATCCCCTTGCTGCATCCTTCCAGTACCTTTGCAACCCTCCTTGTAGACAGCAGGGGCAAGTGGAATGCACAATTATATGCAAACTCGGTCTCTCTTAAGTCTTCTGGCATGTCAGGTTAAAAATGTGGGTGCTCCTGTGGAACACCACATGCTTTCATGCCAAGGACAAACACCCAGCTCTCATCAAACCAAGGAACACTCTTGCATGGTGATTTCATTTATGCTACAACTACCTGGACTGCCTGGACTTAAAAGCAAATAGGTAAAGGGACCCCTGACCATTAGGTCCAGTCGTGGCCGACTCTGGGGTTGCAGTGCTCATCTTGCTTTATTGGCCGAGGGAGCCAGCGTACAGCTTCCGGGTCATGTGGCCAGCATGATTAAGCCGCTTCTGGTGAACCAGAGCAGTGCACGGAAACGCCGTTTACCTTGCCACCGGAGTGGTACCTATTTATCTACTTGCACTTTGACGTGCTTTTGAACTGCTAGGTTGGCAGGAGCAGGGACCGAGCAACAAGAGCTCACCCCGTCAAGGGGATTTGAACCGCCGACCTTCCGATCGGCAAGTCCTAGGCTCTGTGGTTTAACCCACAGCGCCACCCGGGTCCCTAAAAGCAAATAAGGAGTCAGTTATTTTGGTTAAAGAAAATGTGATGAACCCATTATTTGCAATCAGCAGGGCCAGGCCCTCAGAGCTGCAGTCTCTTATCAGGCAACTAAAGAAAGGAGCACTGAGGGAAGGCTTCAAACAGAGCTGTGAAGTTTTACCCGTTCTAGTTAGAAGGTGACAGCAGCACAAGAGTAGCTGCATTTCTGTTCCTCCCCACCCAGAGTGAGGGCAGTGCAATGCAGGACCTGGCTACCCTTGCCACTTCAGGGGGCATTGCCATGTCAAGTCAGATTGGGTACTTGTCACTGTGACAAAATCACATTCACAACTCCTTCCCCTCCTGCCGCCCCCAGAAAGCAGCAGCTCAAGTCCATGTGGAGCAAGAGAAAAAGCCATAGTGACTATACCAGCAAAAAAGGGTAATAATATAATTCTTTCAGCATAAAAGCCCCAAGAGCAAATCTTTAGAGCAATACGGATAATGTGGCTTAATTTTGATTCGTGGTTTATGTCCAACATATCCAATTGTTAATTTTAATTATGGATTAAAGGATTGCAATGCAATACAATGCATTACAAAAGAAGCTTATGGATTCTTGCTGTAATCCAGGATTCAGTTCCTAACCCTAATTAATCATTTTTCATAAGTAAGCTATCCGCATACAGAAAATAAGCCACAAAGCCCTGACAGCTTTCACACACATCTCCAGCGCGTACACTAACAAACAGCTCAGAATACAGAGGTCTACACATATGATAATGTGGACTGGATATCCTTGAGATTTCCTAGGAACTAAAATATAGTGGGTGGTACCCAATGTAGCGTGGGACGCGGGTGGCACTGTGGGTAAAACCTCAGCGCCTAGGACTTGCCGATCACATGGTCGGCGGTTCGAATCCCCGCAACGGGGTGCGCTCCCGTCGGTCGGTCCCAGCGCCTGCCAACCTAGCAATTCGAAAGCACCCCCGGGTGCAAGTAGATAAATAGGGACTGCTTACCAGCGGGAAGGTAAACGGCGTTCCGTGTGCTGTGCTGGCTCGCCAGATGCAGCTTGTCACACTGGCCACGTGACCCGGAAGTGTCTGCGGACAGCGCTGGCTCCGGGCCTCTAGAGTGAGATGAGCGCACAACCCCAGAGTCTGGCAAGACTGGCCCGTACGGGCAGGGGTACCTTTACCTTTACCCAATGTAGCACAGTGTAGCACCCTTCATTGCAAGGATTTTGATTTGCGCAACAGGACTTCCTCCCTCTCATCCCACAGTTTCCCCAAAGTCTGTTTGGGGTTCCCACCCACCTCTCTAAACTCTGGAGTGGATTTGGAGAGAGCACAGGGCACACATGGGGCGCAGAGAGCCTCCTTACAATGACCGGACACAGTAGTTTAATACTGCCCCCTGAAGCATTGTCCAGGTCTTATATTCTAACAAGAAAAGGCAGAGGTTAAAAAAAAGATCATGACTGTAGAATGTTATTTTCTGCTTACAGAACTTGCATGTACCTGCATAGCTGTCAACTTACAGATTTGAAAATAAGGGACCAGCAGCCTTGAAAATAAGGGACCAGCAGCCAAAATAAGGGACCTGCAGCCTCAACTGTTCCAGGCACTCCAGTCTTCCTGTCCTCCTGCAGTCTGGTCAAACTCATGCTGGTAGCTCCGAGAACACTGTCCAACAACTTTGTAACCAGAGGTTCAACTGAACAGAATCTGAATCACATGCACCACAAGGCCTATGCAGCCTCAACTTAAGATGGCTCCCCAGCCTGGCTTTGCACTGCAAAGTTTGCAGCAGCACGTGCAACAAAATGGCGTCCAGCATTCAAAAAACCCCTCAGCTTGCATTAACTAGCCACACACAAGGCATGCAAGCTCCACCCCCCAGTCGTTCTTAGACTTCTTATTGGGTGAGCAACACAGCCAAGCAACACAGTTGGAGCCTCCCTCCTCCCTGGCCGGCAGGGAGAGAGGGAGAGGAGCTGCTTCCTTTTAAATTTAAGGGACATCATTTAAGGGACATTTAAGGGACATCCATCAATAAGGGACAGCAGCGGGACATGGCCCTGGAATAAGGGACTGTCCCTTCAAATAAGGGACACTTGACAGCTATGTGTACCTGCTATCTTGCTGTCAGGACTGCTCCCTTGTTGGGAAACAGAAGCAGAGGTGGTGTTAGTTGTAAGCGAAATGCTGAACCCAAGACAAAGACAGGTACAGGTTGCTAGGATATTGATGTTCCATTTCACCTAAACAGATGTGTGGAGCTGTTGTATGTCACATGTCTGCTTACATTCCAGCACAGCTTGCTGGGAACTTCCGTTTGTGTATAGCTTTTGCCTTATGCTTCTTGCTCTTTGACATGAAGGAGAGCGGCCATGTTTTCTTTGTCTTGATCTATGCTGAATAAACTGCTTGTAAATATGCTTTACATATGCCTCTGTCTGCCCTTCCATCACAAAGAGATTGTTATCTCTGCTGACTTGCGTGCTCAGCTTCTGAAAGGCTTGTGAAGCTCTGAGTCGCAGTTTTGATGCAGAACCAAGGACTGGAGTTCGACCGGCAACCGGCTGGTGGGCTGGAACCAGGTGGGCCTGCCAATTGCCCCTGTTCCCTTGAGCGCATCACAACACAGATACCCACCTGTGGAACTGCATTATGAACATGTCAAAGGTGTGCTCTGTGGCTGGGCTATGGATGCCAGCATTCAAGACCATCTATAGGACAGACACACCAGTTTTACTGAACTGTGTGAGTCCCCTAGGGAATGGGAAGCTTTGTGCCTCCCTATGTTGTTGGCTCTAGTTTTTATCATCGCTGACTGCTGGTCATGTGGGCTGGGCTAAAGGGATTTGGGAGCCCCACCACAGCTGAAGGGCCACAGGTTGTCCATCCTCATTGTAAGTGGCAGGTAGGTTGTGGCAGAGAGCCACCTGGTGCACCACAGATGACAACTGCTTTCAATTAATTTTCTACTTCTGCAGATTCAGACCAGTGTGCCCTTTGCCCACTTTATCCTGAAAACAAGCCTGTGGGAGGAGATACAGTGACTTATCAAAGATCACCAACAACCTTCATGGCTGAGTGGGTATTTGAATCCAGGTCTCTTTGCTCCTAGAGTGAACCACAGGGCACCCAGGCCACCAACAACCATCTAGTGCAGCCTTCTGAAAGTCAGGGATCTCAACTAAAGCATCCATGACAGATAGTTATTCAACCTCTGCTTAAAAGCCTCCAATCACCTCCCAAGGGTGATCGTTCCACTGTCCATCAGTTCTCTCTGTCAGAAAGTTCTTCCCGATATATACTCTGACTCTCCTTTCTTGTAACTTGAAGCCATTGGTTCAAGTCCTACCGTCCTGAGCAGGAGAAAACAAGCATGTGACAGCCCTTAAGATATTTGAAGATGGCTATCATCTCTCAGTCCCCTCTTTTCCAGGCTAAATTTACTTAGCTCCCTCATTCCTCATAAGACTTGGTTTCCAGATCCTTGATCATCTTGATCACTTTCCTCTGCACATGCTCCAGTTGTCAATATCCTCCTTAAATTGAGGCACCCAGAACTGGATACAGTACTCAAAGTGTGATCTGACAAAGGCAGAAAAGAGTGGTACTATTATTTCCCTTGATCTGGATGCTAGACTTCTGTTGATGCAGCCTAGAATAGCATTAGCTAAGACCCATAGATCCTTTTCATATGTAGTACTAGTAAGCTGGGTGTCCCCCATCTGCCTTACATTTATCCATATTGAAATTCATTTTGTTAGATTTGACCCAGTTCTCTAATCTCTCATGGTCATCTTGAATTTAGATTCTGTCTTCAGCGGCATTGGCTACTCCTCCCAGTTTGGTGTCATCTGCAGATGGAATGAGCCTCCTCTCAAGACCTTCATCCGAGTCATTTATAAAGCCGTTGAACAAAAAGGGGCCCAGGACAGAACCTGCGACACCCCACTTGTCACTTTCCCAGAATGAGGGTTGTCACTCTTTGGGTTGGCAGTCAACAGCTACAATCCACCTAACCGTTCTCTCTTCCAGTCCACATCTTACCAGCTTCTCTGCAAGAATATCATACAGGATTTTGTCAAAAGCCTTACTGAAATCAAGATAACCACGCCCACAGCATTCCCCCACACCAACCAAGCTTGTAACTCTTATCAAAAAAGGAAATGAGATTCGTCTGGCATGCCTTGTTTTTGGAAATGAGCTCAAAGTTGTAAGCAGTGGCGTTGAACTGCTGCGCCTGACACAGAGGAAATTACCTGTTCAATGAATGTTTGTTCCTATTGATTTAAGTCATACTTCTTGGGTATATTTCTTGATGCTATGGGAAGAAAGCTTTCAGGTGGGAATTGGAACATCTGAGCCCATTCAGTTCTGGTGAGAACCTGACACCACCCCAGAAAGGGTCTCTGCAATAGTTTTTATTCCAGCCTTCACAATGACTAAAATCTACATCTGATGTGAAAGTTCAATGAGAATATGCAGAGTGGTCATTGCTTCAAAGCACAAACACACAAAAGTCTGAGTCAAGCTCCCCCAAAATGAATCACACTGAAACAAAGCAGTGTTCAAATATCTGCTTTAATTGTAGTTTTGACAAGTTTTTTTTATTTAAAAAAATGTACAACAAACTACTTGTACAGTGTATTAATGTAAAATCCAAAGCAAGCTTACAATGTAAGGACATACTTTGAGTGAAAGGCATTTGGCTGAACATACAAACCACTCCAACTATGTGCTAGGACCTGACTTTTTTTTTAGTCAAAACAGAAAATCAGTCATGCAGCAATTGCATCAAACTAAGCTAGAAAAGCTGCTGTTGTGATTTGATAGTTCTCCATAGTGTAGGTGTTGGTGGTGTGTAGTAATCATCCAGGGGAGCTTTTAGACTTTAAGTCAAAACATGAAAAAGTGTGTAAGACCTGAGGTAGTTTGATAAAAATGGCAGAAAAAGGCAAACCAGACCATTTCCCTGCCTCCCCCCACCCCCCCAAAAAATCTCATGGAATATTTCATCCAATTTATGGAAACGAAATCTCCCCCAATAGCCAGCTTTAAACTCCCACTGTTAAAACTGATTAAAATCTCATTGCTGTGGCTCGATTCTGCTCTTACAAGACACAGAAGTACAAACTAACTCTGTGACTGAATCTGTAGAGTCCACAATCACTGTAACCAAGTTTCACGGGTGAAACGCGTCTGGCACAGAGGCAGGTGCAGAATAAGGCTACCTTGAACACAGTATCATTAGCTCAGTGATTGCGCACATACAGTGAGAACATTTATACACAGGAGGGGGCCTGCATTCTCACATCCCCATCCATCTGTGGGGAGCCTAGACTGTCATGTGCAATATATTCCCCTCAGGTTTCCGTGTATCTAGAGAGAGACTAACCATTCCACGGACTTGTTTTATTTCTGAAAAATATGACAATGAAAGAGAAGCCCCACCCCCCAGCCCAATTAAAAATATTTTACTCTTAATGCTCTGGCTTGCCATCTTGCATCATATTTTTGTATGGGCTACAATACAAGGGGGGCTGTTTTTCCTTCCCTACACTCAAACATGCTACTCAGGATCATGTGCAGATTCTGGTTTTGTCGAGAGAGAAAAACAGGCATGCTTTGGAAAAATGACTTCCATGAGCACGGGATAATACCACTAGCCTAACCAACTTCAAACATGTGAGGTGAACACTTGCATAGGAATCTGCTTCAATCTCTTGCAACAAAACCCCAAGTTTAAGGTGCTTTTCATTAGACAGAGTAGGAAAGTATGTAGGGAGGCCATTTAAAAGGAGCCGGCTAAGAAAGCAAATAAATGACAAGCACTTTCCTCGCTAATTAAACATGTACGCAAACAATAGGAACACCTTTCCAACAAGCTTGGATCATGCTTTCTTCAAATTCTGGAACTGATGATAGGAAAGTTGTGTTGTATAACCCAAGTTGCTTAAAAGGTCAGCTCGTTCCAAAGAACAAAGCTGTGACATGTTTCTAAAATGGGAAAACAGGTTTAAAACATTACTAATAGTGATTACGTTCCCTTTAATATTCAACATTTGAACAGTGCCTTGGGAAATTTAGTAAATGTGTTATGAAAATCTCTTGTGCAAAAAACCAATTCACACACTAGAAAAAATGAAAACACTTCCCACATGAAGTATTTTGGAATCAAGAGGTAGACTTAAAGGGCTTCACAAAACCTTCATTTGAAAGTTGTACAACTAGACTTCTTTCTATAGCTTTATATGGTACATGACATCACAGAGGTGGTGTCATTTCAGCTCTTGAATGCTCATACAGCACATAAGGTGAATTCGAGTGACCTAAGGGCTAATAAATAAACAGAATACCCTTGGGAACACAATGAGAGAGTGCTGTCAAGTCAAGCATTTCTGAGTGACCAACTAGGCACCTGATCAGAGGTAGGTCTAGTTCTTGCTTAAGGTGGAAAATGTGTCTAGGCTGAAAATACTTCAGACTGCATGCAGGGCCTCACATGGTAAGTATGCTCTTCACAACTTGTGGTCCTCCAGATGTTTTGAGGCTATACTGCCATCATCCCTACGCGCACTAAGGCTGATGGAGCTCAAGAACCTTTGGGGGTTGCAGACGGCTGCTCTATGTGTTATGGGCAGGGGGAGTGGACTATAGGCTTCCCTTTGAGGAGCCAGTTTTCTGCATCCAGAGAATGTGTGGAATAGAGACACATTCAGTCATGTGAGCTTCAAGTGGTGCAGCCTCAACACAGGGCAATGACCCTCAAAAGAACTAATCCTAAAACTTCAGCTTAAACAATGGCACACTTAAGAACCACTATCGAATACTTGTTTCTGCATTTAAAATAATACACTGTAAACTTCTGGTGACAGCCACCTGCCAGCAGAGATGGTCAAGACACTACTGTTAGAGGATGAACCTGTGAAATGCTATTTGACCATAAGTGGTACCCATTACAATTTTCTAAAATGTGAAAGGGGATGGATCAGTCCTATAATCTGAAATTGTTTCTAGTTATTTCTAATCATGGATCTGAAGCAGCTTGGGCACTAGCACATAGTCCTAAATTTTAACAAAATCACTTCAGTGGGGGTGGGGGAGGAAGTGTGCTTTTTCTTCCTTACAAAAAGGTGTACATAAAAGCGAACCATGGAGAGTCGTTATAAGACCGATAGGATCACTGGATGGGGGGGGGGCGTGTTAGCACACTAATGTATAAACTGTTTTCAGAGCGGCACATTAGAAATTGCAAATGCTTGCAAGATGCCTGACTGTGCTTCACTTTAATGCACATCAATGACTCATTGAGGAATGATAGTTTTAAAGGGGGCAAAAATGTGTTTCATGTTACACAGAAATGGTAGCTCTCCAAAGTAATTTCAACTTTCAAGGCTGATATCTGCAAATGCCTTAAAAAGTTCCATTTTAAACGTTACAAATTAAGAAAAGCTGTCAACCACAGAGCATAGAAAACAAGAGTCTTGAGTGTCTTCTGCACCAGGGAGAGGCAACAGTAAGAAGTTTGCAGTCTGAGCACAGAAACTATTGCTCAAAACTTTGGCTTTGCAGAAGTGTCTTCCCACTGTGTTTTAGTTAAAAACATACAAATAAGAAGCATCGAGAAGTTAGGGCTCCCCTTCATATAGCATAGTCATCATGGTCTTGTGGGCTGAAGGCAGATGCCCTCAAAATCTCCAGGGAGTTGACTAAAATTAGTGTTCCAGTGAGATGCTTCCAGCGTTTTGTGATGGGATTTTTCATCTTGTCAAGGCCAATGTGCAGCTCTTGTGTCACATCGCGATAACTGTCTCCCATCTGATTGCTCCATGTGAGCATAAAGTCATACGCTGGTTTCCACATTGCCTGCCAAGGACAAGAAACCAGCATTAACACAGTATACAAGACCCCTCTGCCGTTAGGATTTATGTCAGCCAAACCAAACCATCTTGGGTACACCGTCTCTGCAGTCTCTTGCAGACCCAAGAGCAAGGGCTGTCTCATAACACTTTTTGACTGGACCACACGTGGGATAAAAATCCTGAAATATATACCTAAGATATTCATCCATGTGATTCAACACATACAGGCTGAAATGGCACAGCCTTGACACCAGCTGCGACTTCAATGAGAACTAGACCAAAAGAAAGGCAGGAATTTCAGTCCTAGAATAAACCGTATCAGAACAAATTTATGAGAAATACTGCAGCAGGCTAGGCTACATTTCTTCTTATTAAAGGGTTTCCCGCAAAACCAAACGCTAGAGGACAGAATAAGGAAAAGGTCTCAGACACAGGACACTGAGTCCAGAAACACTGCTGTCAAATTACCGTATTTTTCGCCCTATAGGACGCACCTAGATTTTTTTGGGGGGGTGGGGAAATAAAGGGGGGGAATTATTTTTCCCCCCAGGCGCGGGGGCGGGGGAAGCCCGAGCTTCCCCCGACCCCAGCCCCCAGAACAGGTCGGAGAGCGATGGCGATGGTGCGCACACGTTCGCCATCGCTCTCGGAGCTTGCGAGGCTGCGGGCGGGGGAAGCCCGAGCTTCCCCCGACCCCAGCCCCCAGAACGGGTCCCAGAGCGATGGCGAAGGTGCGCGGAGCTTTGGCATTGCTCTGGGAGCTTGCCGGGCTGGGGGGATAGCTTCCTGAAGCCAGGAGAGCAAGAGGGGTCGGTGCACACCGACGCCTCTCGCTCTCCAGGCTTCCGCGAAAGCCTGCATTCGCCCCATAGGACGCACACACATTTCCCCTTCATTTTTGGAGGGGAAAAGTGCATCCTATAGGGCGAAAAATACGGTAGATGCTTCGTGTGCTGCAAATTTGGGTCTAACTCAAATTTGCAGCTGACAAATGGCTCGGTATTCTTGTAAGTACTGAGGGGTTTTCAATAACTCTTTCAACATTACAAATAGTGGCAATAGTTAGCTGGATGGAAAGAAACACCCAGTGCTTGTCTGCGCCAACTTTCCCTGTTCTGTTGAACCACTCCAGCTAAATGTGAACATGGAAAACAGATTAAATCTGAGGGTGGCCAACATTCAGATTGTAAGTACTAGGAAGGGTGAGCCATTTCACTCTGATACCTTTTTGCGATAAATACAACACCTGCAAGACCATGGAAGAGGAAGAACACTCAAGGCTGGATGCATTTCTTCCTGTGTGGCCACTTTTTTTACCACAGCAAACATGCAACAAAAATTGCTGTGCTCTTTTGTCATCATTCAAGATCAAAAAGGGAGCTGTACATAATAGCAAACTGTTTTTCCAACCTATAGTGCTGATCCAGCAAAACCCAGAATGCGTTACATGAAAGCTTTCTTACCTCACTATCCACAGCTCCGTTCTTGTCTCGATGGGGGGCTTCATAAGCATCCATCTGTTGCTTGGAGACCTTGGCCAGTTTCTCAGCAAGCTCTCTCCAACGCTGGGCCACTTCCACAGCCGTAGTCAGAAGCACAAAATCCTGAATTAGCCTCACAACCAAGCCCTGGCAGTCCATTTTCAGCAAGGCCTGAAGGAATGCAGAACAAGTCAGGTTAGTCATGGACACCCAGCCTCACTGGTGCATCAGGCCATTTCTGTAGGAGATCAGAAGATAGAGAAAAACCACTACTATTTGATATTTCTATTCCCCTCTCTGTCTGGTTATATAGATACTCCAAACAGGAGTACGTTCAGGTAATGCTTAGTTCTTAAGCCAAGCAAAATAGAAGTGTGTAACTGATTTGTCCAAGATGTTCAAAGGTCTGGAAACCAAGCCTTATGAGGAACAGTTGAGGGAGTTGAGTGTGTTTAGCCTGGAAAACAGGAGACTGAGAGAAGATAGAATCATAGAATCGTAGAGTTGGAAAGCCCCAAGCATTGTCTAGTCCATCTCCTGCAATGCAAGAATCTCAACTAAACATCCATGACAGATGGTATCCAACCTCTGCTTAAAAACCTCCAATGAATAAGAGTCCATAACCACTTGAGGGAGTCTGTTCCACTGTCAAACAGATATGATAGCCATCTTCAAATGGCTGTCACATGGAAGACGGATCAAGCTTGTTTTCTTCTGCTCCAGATGGCAGAACCTGAACCAATGGCTTCAAGTTACACGAAAGGAGATTCCAACTGAACCGCTGATGGTAAGAGCTGATGCACAGTGGAACAGACTCTCCTTCACTGGAGGTTTTCAGGCAGAGGTTGGGTGGTCATCTGTCATGGATGGTTTAACTGAGATTCCTGCATTCCAGGGGTTGGACTGGATGACCCTCGGAGTCCCTTTCAGCTCTACAATTCTGATATTCTATTCTAGGACCTTGCTATTCCATTAAATTAAATGTAAATATCCTATTTTAATTACGTGTGTGCAAAGGCAGTGCAAAACCAGCGTATACATTAGGATATGCAGCATAGACAGGAGAATCCCTGTGGTCTGGCCTTCAATAAAGTGCATTAATTACATTATAGCCCACATGCTCTTAAAAGTGATTACTACACTCCTGCTGGGATTAGCAAATTTGACAACAGGAGTTTTAATTCCTCCTAATTGTACTATTTCAATTTCTGGGGGGGAAAGAGGCTGTGAATCTCATCTGTGTGCTCTAAAGTGACCACTTGCCTGGCCATTGGCTATTACTTCACAGTAGTAACAATGCTCTTCCTTAGCATTTACTGAAGTTCCTGCTTTACACCAAGGCAGCAGGCAGCATACCAAAGAAGAATGCTTTAAATTCAAAAGTCACACTTCAAAAGAAGTGCCGGAAGAATGAATCATAGAATCATAGAGTCATAGAGTTGGAAGAGACCACAAGGGCCATCGAGTCCAACCCCCTGCCAAGCAGGAAACACCATCAGAGCACTCCTGACATATGGTTGTCAAGCCTCTGCTTAAAGACCTCCAAAGAAGGAGACTCCACCACACTCCTTGGCAGCAAATTCCACTGTCGAACAGCTCTTACTGTCAGGAAGTTCTTCCTAATGTTTAGGTGGAATCTTCTTTCTTGTAGTTTGGATCCATTGCTCCGTGTCCACTTCTCTGGAGCAGCAGAAAACAACCTTTCTCCCTCCTCTATGTGACATCCTTTTATATATTTGAACATGGCTGTCACATCACCCCTTAACCTCCTCTTCTCCAGGCTAAACATGCCCAGCTCCCTTAGCCGTTCCTCATAAGGCATCGTTTCCAGGCCTTTGACCATTTTGGTTGCCCTCCTCTGGACACGTTCCAGTTTGTCAGTGTCCTTCTTGAACTGTGGTGCCCAGAACTGGACACAGTACTCCAGGTGAGGTCTGACCAGAGCAGAATACAGTGGCACTATTACTTCCCTTGATCTAGATGCTATACTCCTATTGATGCAGCCCAGAATTGCATTGGCTTTTTTAGCTGCCGCGTCACACTGTTGGCTCATGTCAAGTTTGTGGTCAACCAAGACTCCTAGATCCTTTTCACATGTACTGCTCAAATGTAATTCAAATGTACTGTATTTTTCGCTCCATAAGGCGCACCCACTTTTTTTTGGGGGGGGGGAATTCAAGAAAAAAAATATGCGGCTCTTGGGGGCTTTTGCAGGAGGTGGGGGAAGTGAGAGAGCCTCACTCTATCCCTTCCCCCACCTCCCACAAAAGCCAGGGATAGCCGCGCGAAGCCTCCACAGGGCAGCGGGATGAAGGCTCCCCACTGCCCTGCAGAGGCTTTGCGGGCTACCCCAGAGCTGCTCAGGAGCTTGTCGGGGATGGCGGGGGAAGCCCAGCTTTCCCCCACTGCCAGCCCCAAAGAGCAGGTCAGGGAGCAGTGGAAAGGCTGAGCGCAGCGTTCCCACTGCTCCCTGAGATTGGGGCTGGTGGGGGAAGCCCAGGTTCCCCCCCCCCCAGCCCCAGGGACCACACATTTGCTCCATAAGACGCACAGACATTCCCCTTAGATTTTAAGAGGAAAAAAGTGTGTCTTATGGAGCGAAAAATACGGTATGTACTCTTCAATGTTTAGATAATGCCTCAAAAGTGGGCAAACTTTCATTTCCAAATAGCTGATTGGATATGAAATAGCTTATAGGTAGTGGAGTGATAGCAAGTTTCTGCACCAAGGAACTTATTTATTTATTTATTTATTTGGTATGGACATATTAGGCATGGTAGGACCACTGCAAGGGCCCTCAATTCTTAAACAAAGTGGATTCTCTCCCCGCTAAGTATTTTCCCCCAAGCCATTAAAAGCTGAGTGATGGTCAGGGCACCACACACTTATGTCTCAGTATGAAATGATGGGAGCTGGAAGTTAATCTTATTAAGGCAGACCTGCTGCCTCCTGCATGTTCCCCCAAACTCCAAAACCAAGCCTGAAATGAGCCCTATTTCTGGGGGGGGGGTCCCCTAACTCCACTGAAAGAGTTTGACCTGCTCTTTCTCTGCTTCACAGGCCTATAGGCCATGGGCAACCAACTCATCCTCTGACTTCCTAGAGCATTTCCTCCCCCATGAACTCCAACAGTTGATTTCCCAGCAGGCAGAAGTAGTACAGTGGTACCTCGGGTCACATACGCTTCAGGTTACAGACTCCACTAACCCAGAAATATTACCTCGGGTTAAGAACTTTGCTTCAGGATGAGAACAGAAATCGTGCTCCAGCAGCACAGCGACAGCAGGAGGCCCCATTAGCTAAAGTGGTGCTTCAGGTTAAGAACAGTTTCAGGTTAAGAATGGACCTCTGGAACAAATTAAGTACTTAACCTGAGGTACCACTGTATCTTCCAGTTTACAACCCCTATTTGTACACTTCTTAACATTCTGCCAAATCAAGGAGAATATCCAGGTAATCTGATAATTCATTTACGTTGATGGCGCTACACAACCATCATGGCTTTGCAAACTTTTGCACTACTCCCGCTGGCAAAGCAGAGCCGCCTCCCTCCTGTCCTTTGCTCACACTCCTTACTGAACACCCACTTCCTTCCTTCCTCATCATTCTGTATCACAGCAGCTTAACCCAAAGATTCCCCTTCAGGCAACCATCACTTTATAGCATCTTGTAAAATAGCTTTCATCATTAAGGTAGAATTCTTGTAAGAATTAAACCAATCAACATGTAGTGTGTATATGACATGTGTTGTGCATCATGGTTTTAGACACTGGGTGTTCAATTCAGTTTCCTTTAAACATTCTTTTTTTAAAAAGGGGGCAGCTTGATTGCAGCTTTAAATGAGGGTAACTACTGTATAACACTTTCCTGAGCACACAAAGTTTTCTATACTCTTGAGGAAGAAGTAAAATAATTATATAACTGGTTCCACAAGATGGATTTCTGGAAGGTCATTTTTACTTAATGAAAAAAGCAGCACTTTTATTAAGAAGGCCCAAATCCCGAGAGACCTGGCTTTCAATTTGTCAGTTGCAGTGCACTTCTTTGCTCAATGAAGCAAAGTTTTAATGAGCAATTTCGGAGGGAGATACAACCCAAAGATGAAATTTACCTGCGGTTACATAATCCTAAAAATGCACCTCTGAGCTGGGAAAGGGATCCAGTCAAAGATTTTTCTGTGATTGTCTCTTGATTTAATCACCTGAGATATGTTTATAAAAATGGCAAGAAAATGCACATTGTACAATGCCATGTATCTGCACTTCAGTCATTGAAAACAGAATGGATAGCAACCCAAGTCTAATCATGATTACTCCTAAGTAAGCCCTCTTTATCTTAATGGTAGCTACTTCCAAGTTTAGGTCTGCAGCCTAACACAATCAAGGCTGCAATCCTAAACTTATTTACCTGGAAGTAAGTTCTGTTGAATTCATCATAACTTACTTCTAAGTAGACATTGTTTGGATTGTGCTATCAATAGGTGTAATGTTAGTAATGTACAAGGGGATGCTCAGCCATTACCTCAGGCCCCCTGGTTTCTTGAGAAGCACCTGGGTGGTACTTAAATATATAGCAACAGTGAAGAAGAGCTGGTTTTGGTGCTCAGTTGTGCTAGGAACAAGCAGCAGCTTTCACAGCCTTAGTTATTTTTCCCGCAGCCTGTTCAGGGGAGTTCTTAACACAACAGAATGCTGGAAACCAGGTGGAATGCTGGAAACTGATTTAATACTTCCAGTAACCAGAATACTTACTGACATCAGTTCCTTCTGGAAAGACTTCCTATCCTTACTGTCGGAATTATTACAGTCTTCTTTCAATTTCTCCAACACAGAAGCCACACATTCTGGCTCACTGTCCAGCTCTGCTCGACAGAAGAAAACAAGTGGCAAGTTGCTGTATCCCAGAGCATCTGCAAATGCACGCCAGCTGCTAATGTTTTCCATGAGCAAAGTCCTTACTGAAGCATAGATATAGGTGAGAAACTTACAAGGCCGCAGGATTTGCTCCAACAACATACTGGTGGTGAGCTCGGGCCCAGAGAAATAATTCGGCTTGGCTTTCCCAACAACTAAAACATTTTTGGTATGGACAAGGCCAATTTTACCCTGATAGTAACCAATATACCATTCCTTTGTCCAGAGTTGACCTTTCAACTTGATTTTCTCCTCACTTAGCAAGGCTATGGCATCCCCTTTCTTATATTCCAAGAGATAATGGTTTTTGTTTTGCCGCACTACAGTTTTCAGTAGTTTCCCATATTTTAAGCTTGCCACTATCCGATCCTGGAAGACAGGGTATTTGCTGGTGGTTGCAAGAGGAGACAGGATTATTTTCCCCACTTCGTTTTTCTTCAGGAACCTTCGCTGCCCAGTTGACCTGATAGCACTTTTGGGAGGAGGCTGTGGTGTTTGGACACAGAACTGAGTCAATATGGCATCCTTAGCATCCTTGACTTGTATTCTCAGGGTGAAGTCATACAGTTCGTTGGGATCGTGTGACATGATGGGGAATATGAGGCGGCTGACTTTGCCCAGTTTCATCTGGAAGCCCCTCACGATCTTTGCCTGCTCGCTGGCTCTTACCTCATAGTTAGTCATGTTTGAAAACATGCACAGCTTTAGGTCTTGCGGCCTCTCTAAGGTGAACTGGTGCTTCCCCCACAACTGCAGCGCCACTGCCGATGTACAATGTGCATGGCGTGTAACTTCATTCACCAGCAGAGTCTTGGGGGCACAATCATGTCCAAAGATGGCCACCACAGTTTTAAAAGAAGGGTGTATGTGCTTTGGCCCATAGACTCCAACTGTGATTTTTTTACTAATGTAATCCCAGACAGTGTAAGGATATAGAATGTTCTGTCCCTGGGCCACAATGGCTATGTACATGCAAGGCTCCAGGTTTTCCAGCTGAACCTGGATGGTGTCTCCATAGCAACAGCCAAGTCGCACCGGTGTGTATGGACCGTCCTTCATGTCGCTGCGCAGGCATTGCACTCCCACCAAACTCTTGCTCACTGGGTCATTCTTCACTTCCGCTGAAATTTTCATCTCCAGCAGGATGGGGGTTCTGGTTTCCATGTTGCTCAGCTTAATCTCTAGCACAGGGCTGATGGTGCTGCATTTGTCGCTGTTGAGCTCAAGAGGAGGATCCAAAAGGGCCTTCATGGAGATTTGTTGTGTGTCGCCAGCACCCACGTGCCCTTCAGGAAGACGCATGTTAATATTTGTATCTGGAAGCTGAACTGCTCCCCCAGAACTATCTAGCTTGCAAACTATGTTTGTCTCCACAGGTTGCGTCTGACCCCAACCAGGGTTCTGGCCCAGCAGATCCAGGTCGTGGCAAGACCTTGCTAATTTTCGATGGTTCAGCCATGCAGCTCTGAAGTCTTCTCTGCTCTGGAATTCCTCTGGGCTAGGAGATTTCAACCCTGTGAAGAAGCCTGAGGATTCTGGGTTTTCTGACTTTGCCTGGAGTACGGAGAGCTCCGATAAACTGTAGGAGCGCTTGCTTCTGAAAAAAGGATTGTCCCGCCTGCTTGGCTGCTCAAACTCAAATCCATTCATTGATGGACCCTCATCAAGATGGTTACCTAGGCTGCTGTCAGTTGCAGAACTTGACCCTGTAAAGGTGGGCACCCCTGTGTCAAACAGCAACAAATCCACAGTGGTTTGGTGGGAGCAATCCTTGTTCCTATCAGGCATTATTTGCAAATTCCCATTCAGAAAAGGGTTAGTCTGCATGTTATTCATAAAAGGGTTGTTTTTGGCTAAGCTCAGGTTTAAATCTGTCCAGTCTCCAAGCAGGTCAAGCTCTTTGGCTCCCTCATCGGAGCTTTCCAGCAGATGGTCTATCATTCCACTGTCCGTTAATGAAGAGTTCCGGTAGTTTACAGGCTGAACGTAGGAGGCTGGGATGTAGCCCATCTCTGTGGTATTGTGAGCATACCACCACTCACCTCCTGAGGTATCTAAGACATAAAGGTGGTCACCCTTGGAGAACTTCAAGGTGGTGAAATTGTTGGGGCAGTAGTCTTTAATTGCTACAACTTCCTTTGCATTTCCAAATGACGTAGGATTGTCTATCATCAAGGCACTAGGAGAAGGCACTGCAAATCAAAAAGCAGAACGTAGTGAGCAACTGCAGGTGATAACAACCATCTACCAGCATTGCACAATTATACTGTAGCTCTTTTGCTTGTACTCTGAATCAGGATATTTGCATGCATACACACATGCACGCGCGCGCACACACACACACACACACATTATTTTTCAAGAGATTAATGGATTCTGCATTATTAGAGACTAAGACTGCAATCTTATACCAAGTTTACCTAGGAGTAGGCCTTGTTGAACTCAATAGGGCTCATTTCTGAGTAGAAATGAATAGATGTGCATACATTGCACTGTAAATCTCTATTGGGGAAAGGGTGTGATATGGGTGAGTTAACTACTTGCAGATTTGGAGATTAATGTGTGGGCAAATTCATCACTAGATCCACAAGGAGACCCTGTGCTAAATGTGGGCTGTGGCACACAGCAGTGGAAAAAGAAGTTGATTGAGAATGGCATTGGCCATGAACTGATTCAGCTTTGTTATACAAGGCTTTAACTAGTATTTGTTGTACAAGCATTTGCAAGCATCAGGTTACTCCTGTATCAGATAGTTATTTTTTAAAACAACTGCCTCATTAACTTACAAATCCAATTCCAGGCTAGCAAGAGCCAAATCTAAACAAACAGCTGCATAGGTGAAGGTCTGGCAGAAATCTGAGGGACCCATCCACTTTCACATTCTTTCACATTCTCCAGTACTGAAATGCAGGTTGCTCCAGGTTGGAAAGAGTTAAGAGAGTCTTAATGGTAGTGCAAATTTTATCCAAGTCATGGAAGATAATTTGTCCATGCAGGAAGGCTTACACATTCAGTAGTGAGATTGCCTGATCTCAAAGGCTCACAGTAATAAATTCAAAGGAAAAACAAAATATGAGATTCCACGTTGCTGAATCTTAAGTGGAATTAAATCTTATAGCAAAGAGGCAAAGTGTTATATCATTACCGAAGAAGGCTCAGAACACCACGTACAATGGGAGGAAGCTGCTGCATGATAAGAACGTTAATGCTTCAAGGTAACTTAGACAAGGGGGAAAGCCACACATAAGGAATGCTTTGCATCCATTATTCTTAAGGAAGATAACTGCTGAGCAGGGCAAACCAAAGCAGAGCTGATGTAAATGAGTAGGGAGAAATGAAGATACTAATCTGCGGCTGAGAAGCTTAGAGGTCTTAATGCACACAAATCTGGGTTACTAGATAATCACAGTCTGAGCATATTAAAAGAGACAGCGCATTAATCTTAGGGCCTAAAGGAACCCTAAAGTCACCCAGTCCAAATGTCCACATTTGTTTATATATTAAATCTCTATCCCAACTTTCCACCAGATAACATTCAAGGTGGCCAACCACAACAATACAGACAAAATACAATAAATCAGCAAGGAAACACTCTCATATGTGGCTGAATGTAGGGTCCAGTTTCAAAGAAAACCAGAATTTAAGGCCAATTCACACATCACATCCTACACAGAAGGCTCCTCAAAAGTATTGCTGGCTTAAAGAGCATTGTGTGTGATGACCCTGTACATATGTCAATCCTTGCATGCCCATGCAGTGTGCTTGCTTTGGGAAGCCACATAAATAGCATCCTAATGCTCATTTATGCACATGTGTAGGATCACACACACCCTCCACTCCAGGCATGGAAGGATAAATGTTCAACATCTATTATGAAGACCTTAATGCCCTTGCTGGAATTGAACAAACTTCATATAAACACCAACTTCATTTGGATACCCACTCAGACATTGGGGGGGCATATATTGGGCGGGGTGGGGACGCGGGTGGCGCTGTGGGTAAAACCTCAGCGCCTAGGACTTGCCGATTGTCAGGTCGGCGGTTCGAATCCCCGCGGCGGGGTGCGCTCCTGATGCTCGGTCCCAGCACCTGCCAACCTAGCAGTTCGAAAGCACCCCCGGGTGCAAGTAGATAAATAGGGACTGCTTACCAGCGGGAAGGTAAACGGCATTTCCGTGTGCTGCGCTGGCTCGCCAGATGCAGCTTGTCACGCTGGCCACGTGACCCGGAAGTGTCTGCGAACAGCGCTGGCTCCCGGCCTCTAGAGTGAGATGGGCGCACAACCCTAGAGTCTGGCAAGACTGGCCTGTACGGGCAGGGGTACCTTTACCTTTATATTGTGGGGGGCACTATTTTTTCTGTTTGTTACTATGTTATGCATTTTTGTACTTTTATACTGTAAACTGCCTGGCGATCCTCAGGCGAAGGGTGGTATAGAAGGTGGTAATAATAATAATAATAATAATAATAATAATAATAATAATAAAACAAACAAACAAACAAACAAAGCTTGCAGGGCACCAGTAAAAATCAAAACCAGTTAAGAGGCCTGCACTCTGTTTAAATAAAAATGCCCATCTGTTGTCAGCAGAACATTATCAGAGAAGGAGCTAGCCAGGCTTCCCTGGGTAAGGGGTTCTAGAGTTTGGAGCAGCCACTGAGAAGACCCTCTTTTGCATTCCTACCAAATGTGCTTCAGGCGTTGGTAGATGAAAAGGAAATGCCTCTTTCTATGGCGAAAATCTTAGCACATTACTACTTCCTGTAGGTTAATAATCACTGACAGTATAGACAAAACAGCTGTTTACCACCCCACCCCCATCAGTAAAACCTGGCTGGTGAAAAAGGTGAACAACTACACTGATTGCCAGTATTTTCTCAGGCATAATGCAAAAGATTGTGTTCATAAATCTCTAATGGTTTGTGACCTGGATGAGTGAAGGCTCACCTTTCCCATATTGTGACACCAGGCTGTCTTCTCCAGCCACCCTGCCCCTGAAGTCAGGCAGACAGCAACCAACCAAAGAGTTTTACTGCAGTCTCTGAAACTGGTCTCTCAAAGGGATGCCCGTCTGCTGCTTGTTCAGGTCCTTTTTCTACAGCAGAATACTCAGTCATCACGAAAGCCCTGGCCTGTACTCTAAAATGGCGCAGCCTCAGCGAGAATTAGGTCTTGGGGACTGCACATACGCGAAGCAGCAGGTTTTGCAGATGGAGCCTTATCACTAATGGGACAAATGCAGGAGGGGCTAAAAAGTGTATTTTGTGTTGGAGACATTTAAAGCCCACAGCAGGATACAAACGGGTGTGCTTCATGCTGAGTGAAGGAGGATGCCAGGATGATCTCTTCTCCTGGTAATGTGAAGTTATTCATCCTCTTTCCACTCTTGTGGAATAGAGGGGAATACAAGGGGAATATAGAGGGGAAAACAAAGCGAACACAGTAGCAGAGCCCACCTCTGCCCACCCCAGGGACAGATGGCTAAGGAAAGCCGCTTCACTAAACCAAAGTTTTCCATCTCTGGATCAAGGTTAGTTTCAGTAACCATTAAGTCAATCTCAATCTTGTATCCACTGACTGAATTCCAAAGCAGAATCATGCAGCAAATATAGCTGCTGAAACAATACACAATACTTTCATCATAATCTGCCCGCCACAGCATTTCCTATGAGGAATTAAAAAATTCTGCTAAATGTGCTGATGCTCCTGAAATTTCTCCTTCAAGCCATGCCACACTTAGTTATTCTAAACATAAGGTATTAACTCTCGGAAAACTTTTTAGAAGAGCATTTATGCAGAAATCTTTTCATTCCAAAACAATATTTTGAAGTATTATGTGAGTAGTATGATCAAGAAATAGGATCATGTGACACTTTAAGGCACAATTCAGACAATGCATCAAATCACAATTAAGGAAGCGTAACTATGGTTTGATTTGGTGTGTGATTGACAAACTATTGCTTCCAATAATCTGGCAAATCAGAGTCAGAAACCATGAGTTTGCAAACCATGGCTTATGCTAAATGGCTTGTAGTGACCAGAAACAGGCCTTTTTCACTTATCCCACCCACCATGCTTTGCCTGCTGCACATCTGGAAGACAAAGCTACAAGAGCAAAAAGCATGCGCTAGGGCAGGGGTCACCAGCCCCACTGAAGATTTCCACTGCTGCTCCTTGGAAAGGGTCCCAAACTCTTAAGCTTTCGTTTTTTAAAAAGAAAAAAGAAGTGTCTGGTCCTTCCAGAAAGTTATTGGGCAAAATGCACAGAAACCTACTAAGCAATTTCTATGAAATGAGAGTCAATGTGGTGCGGCTGCCTTGCATGTTTTTCCAGGTACTGTGGAATGCTCCCTGTTGCCCTTACACAGCAACAGCATCGGTGGGTGTGCATGCACAAAATCAACACTGTGTGATCTCCACAGTCAGGACCAGCAGGATGTAGCTGACGCCCCTTGGTAGGCAGAAGGTCGTCAGGGCTGGCTGTCTTTCTGATTTGGTGTTATGTCATGCTCCCCATGGTAGCCATTTTGTATTATACCATGCTCCCTGCCCCATAGCTGCTAGTTTGTGACTGGTGCTGCCAGTGCTCTCACAATTTGAAATATGCCCACTGGTCTGAAAAGACTGGTGACTACTGAGTTAGTTTGGTGACTTTACTGTGATGGTGCATACAGACTCCCTTCTCTTGCAGGCACTTCAGTTTTGGTGCTCCAACTTACATACAAAAAACCCGCTCACCTTTGACGGAACTGAAGCTGGTTTCAGAAAATTCTTCACTCAGGTCAATCAGTGTCCCCTCAGATCTGCACCGCGGGAGCCCGCTGGCATTGGCAGCACGAATCCTCTGGGCTGCCATCTTGAGATTTGTGCCCGTCCCTGAGAATCTAGTGGGCCATCTTCTCTACAAGAGTTGCGCCATTTTTCTTCAGAAGCTTTAAGCTACAAGTGCGTTTAGGGTGCTATTTGTTTTTTGGGGGGGTGTTTTTTTACAACTTGAGACAAATCTGAAAAGAAAAAGAGTGGAAGAGTTACAACATGTTTTCTCTTAAGCATTTCCAACTTTGACATGAGAGTCTGTTGTAGAAAACTTCTCCTTCTCCAATTTCACTCTAAAGTTTATAGTCCGCAAAAACACATCTGAGTGTATTATTTTACTACAACAAATAATCAAAGAAATGGTGGGGGAAACTCAAATAATCTACTTTTGGCTATTCATGGGCAAAAGCGGGGGGGAGGGGCTATAGGATCCTGTTTCCCCACTGCAAAGTACCATATTGCTTACTTTAAAATATGTTGAAGGAGGGGTAAGTTTCTTTACTACACCTGCTCAAGTCACTCTAGTATAGAAGGTTTTCTGTCCCATATATATCCAGTACGACCAGAGGCAGACTTCGGTTTTGACCAGTATATCTTTCAAAAGCAACATAATGGTTCCTATTCAATCCGTTTTCTTTTGGCCAGGGTAGAACAACCAATAAACCTGTAGCCCTCCAGAACTTGCTGGCCTTCCACACCTCTCATCCTTGACCACTGATCATGCTGGCTCATCATGGCCAAGACTGCACTGAACTACCGTCTAAGCAGAGTATGTTTGGGCTACAAGAATCTAAGTTACGTTGACACAGAGATCTCCTCCTTAGAGAGGACCTTCTCTGTACTCTACCTAGTTCAAAATAAGCAGCCCACCAATGGGCTTTTCACACTACTGAATCAGTCTTTCCAGCAATTTGACTTGGACCACTGCTCAGATTTAGCATAGATAAAATCCAAAGGAGAAATGCAATTCATCAGGTGAAAACACAAGGAAATATAGATGGTCACATTTAAAAGCAACTTGTCCAGGGTGTGAACAGTTAACCAGCTATGTAGCCAAGTGGACATCCACTCCCAAAGTAGTTATTCTACCAGTGCTTCTCAGCCAGAGTGCTTGACTGCTCTCCATAAATGTTTCCCACATTTAGTATCCTAGCACCAACAGGTGCATAAAATGTAGCAACAATTACTTTTATGCCTAGTAACTGCTGTGATGATGCCCCTGGTCAAAAGCTTTAACCACTATCAGCAATGTAATATCTTAACAAAAATTATTCCACTTAAGTCCTTGTTTATGAATAGGAACATTCATTTCCTGTTTCAGTTAAGTAACAATGACATTAAAGGTAAAGGTAAAGGGACCCCTGACCATTAGGTCCAGTCGTGACCGACTCTGGGGTTGCAGCACTCATCTCGCTTTATTGGCCGAGGGAGCCGGCGTACAGCTTCCGGGTCATGTGGCCAGCATGACTAAGCCGCTTCTGGCGAACCAGAGCAGCGCACGGAAACGCCATTTACCTTCCCACTGGAGTGGTACCTATTTATCTACTTGCACTTTGACGTGCTTTCGAACTGCTAGGTGGGCAGGAGCAGGGACAGAGCAATGGGAGCTCACCCCGTCGCGGGGATTCGAACCGCCGACCTTCTGATCGGCAAGCCCTAGGCTCTGTGGTTTAGACCACAGCACCACCCGCGTCCCTCAACAATGACATTAGATGCGTATTAATGACTAAAGGTAACGAGTTGGATCCAAAGAATTGCAAGCAGAAGCGAAGAAGCACTGGTCAGTGCTATTAAAGGCATGCTGGCACCGTTAAACTATTGCTATTGGGCAGGGAAATTCCACAGCAGTCGTCCTCCTGCCTTTGCATGCAGAAGCTTCTGTGTAAACTGGGGCACATCTTTGGGTTCAGGTTGGAGCTCCTTACACTATCATGAGAGTGAAGATGCCTCCCACATGCACAGGGTCTCCCTCGGTTCCAAGACCAGGGCTTTGTTTTATTAATAGTTTGCTGATGTTTCCAGTTTATTTCGCAAAGTGCCAACTAGGGATGGATGATACCTGGTTTTCAACACCGCAATATATCACCAGCTAAACATCGTGATATATCAATACATCACGATGTCTGAAAAAAGAATGGGAGAGATGGCTTCCTTTAAATGTTGTTTTTTTAAAAAAAAACTTTATTTTTTAATACGTAGGAAAGCATCATCTCCTGAAATGACCAATCAAACAAAAATAAAATTAAAAGGAATCCTCAAAGATACAAAAAAACAAACAAACCCCAAAACATTTTAAATGGGAACCAGAAGGTCTTGGTTGTTCTTATGGAAATACAGCCTTTTAATGATCCTTTGACTAAATAAATCCAAGTCAAAACCCAACCTCAGATAAACAATTGCTGTACAAGGAAGCTCTACTTTTGACAAACAATTTACTTTTATTGGAAGGGACAGTCATTTTGTCTTTGGTCATACAGTCATAATAGTTCTTAGGATTCCTCAAATGAGCTATTACTCTCTGAGGAGATCTACACACACACACACACACACACACACACACACACACACACACACTTTTTTATTATTTGGAGGCACTAACTTTTCCCCAGCCTCTTTCAAACAACAAACATTAGCACACCCCTTTCCCCCCTCCTTTCTCAGAACTGGCCGTGTTTTAGGCTGCAGAGGTCCGGATGTTACTTTTAAAGACATGGTTAAACATGAGGGAACTTTTAAGCATCAAAATTTATGGCAAAGGTTTTTCTTAATATTTCTAAACCTTAGAGTGCAAATCTTGAGTTCAGCTGAAGCCTCTGGAAGCTGCCCATGCCATAACAGACACGATGTCAAACAATATATTGCCTACTTTTTATGCAATGTGCACCTTTAAGAACAAATGTGTTGAGGGGTGGGTGTGTCCGCACAGGTGTGTGTCAGGGTGAAAGAAAGCCCAGTTTCACCCCTGCAAAAATACAAAGCTGATAATGAATGAACTGCAGCTAAAATCTCACATTTATTTTTCACATGGCCTAGTCCTCATCTGCAGACTGCAATAAATTGGCAGGCATAGATGCAAACACAGTGTTTGCATGAATATGGGGGAAGGAAGAAATGGAGTTGACGTCAGAAGAAAACAAAAAGGAGAGAAAATAATAATTATGTAAAAGCAAGTTACAGCAATGATTAACAAGGCTGCGTTGGTGTTAAGACACACATCCTGGCATTGGTAAGCTAATTAACACATGAAGGATAATAAAAAATCTTGTCATTTCAAGTTGCAGGTGCTAGAATTGAGTTTCTGTTCAAAAGGCAATTCAGCAGTTTCATGCCGGAGTCTCCCTTCAAAGCTCCTTTTTTCAGAGTGACCTGGCAGGCTGAAATGTTTTCCTGCTGGTTTCTGGACATTGCCATTTCAGGTGTGAGTTTTCCACGTGCTTATTTCATCTGAATTGACAAGCTGCGTTCAAAAGAAGCAAACTTGAAACCATGTTTTCAAGTTTTGTAGCAGGATTATTTTAAGCCACTACTCTAATAAAATACATAAATCACTCACTCTAAAAGACCAAGTGCCACATAAAGAGGTTCTGGTTTTGTTTCCCCCCAAATTTCCAGTTTTTCTATTTAGAAAAAACTTTTCCCACCCAAAATTTTCCAGTTTTCCTGGGTGTTCTCCTCTCAGTACAGGAGTGTATTAAAAAAATATTAAGATTTGGCAGCCCATCCCACAAGTTTCAGGCTGCAAAACCACGATCTTATGTGCAACAATGTAGATCTTTTAATGCAGCAGAGCTTTGACTTCCACATTAAATATTCAACATATTGATAATCATTCAATTTTTATGTTAAAAAATTAAGAGAGATTTATGTCTGCTAAATGTCAGGGACTTCTCCATTCCTTTCAGAGTTACAGTGGTACCTCGGGTTACATACGCTTCAGGTTACAGACTCCACTAACCCAGAAATAGTACCTCAGGTTAAGAATTTTGCTTTAGGATGAGAACAGAAATCATGCTCCGGTGGTGCAGCAGCAATGGGAGGCCCCATTAGCTAAAGTGGTGCTTCAGGTTAAGAACAGTTTCTGCTTGAGAGACAGACATGAAGTCCAGGGCAGAGGAAGCACGTCACCAATAACCCTCCACCAGGAGGCCTTCAAAGGAACCCGGTTGTTACCAAAACAGTAGAACAGAATCAAGAATTCAGAGCTAAACAGTAACGCTAAGCTACAACATATCAACCTGAAGACCATTTCTAAAAGTGAGCAAGGCTTCATTTATAGCATGAGATGGGTTGGGGCTTTGATCTGGAAGCTGAGACCCCTTAAACCCCATAGTTGCCTAGAAACTGTTTTATGATTCCTTGAGGACAGTTTAAAACTGTCATTTTGAACTGTTTCCTCTCCCCCCCAATCCTGTTCAGCAAATACCTAAGAAGGGGGAAGAAGTAAAACCCATGTGCGGGGGTTGGGGGGTTGATTGGTTTGGAAAAACATATCCTGATCTCATTGCACCCTGTAGATCAGTTTCGACAGGTGGGTGGGACAAGACATTTGTCAATCATCTGGTGTCAATGATGTCGGGTGACTGACACCTGTCAAAGTTCATTGCATGGTGCTTCTCATGCCCTTGGCCCCCCATCTCTTAACTGTGGGTAGCAGGGAGCCAGAGCCAGCTCTTCGCCTCTGCACTGGCACAAGAAGGCTAAACAGTTTCGCTGCGAAGAGCAGTCCAAGTCTCATCTACAGAGAAAGCCAAGCCAGAACAAACCGAAACACGGATTACTCCAATTAATGACACAGCTGACTGTGATGGATATGAAATGAGAATGGATTACTCTTGGTAAAGAGCTATTTACTAAAGGTAAAAGGTAAGGTTTGAATCTGTGTGACGGGGTGAGCTCCCGTTGATGTGTCCCAGCTTCTGCCAACCTAGCAGTTTGAAAGCATGCCAGTGCAAGTCAATAAATAGGTACTGCTACAGCGGGAAGGAAAGCGGCATTCTTACAGCTCTAATCGCATAACTAGCTCCCCCCACAGCAGTTGATATATATTGAAACAACACAGAATTTGCACCACTTGTACACATTTTGCTCTTGGCCATGGCCTGATATGAACTAATACAGGGATGACAGAGCACAGGGTGAAGAAAAATAGATCAACGTTTTAGTCAGGTACTGTTCTTAATCAGATGCATTAATTAAATTACAGTTATTAAATCTTGCCTGGGATATTATTAAATGTGCAAATAAGATTCAGACACGTAAAGTGTCAGATTGAAGGCCACTTGGCACCTGGTGAGTTTGTGGCTAGAGGGGAGATCTGAGCCATAGTTAATAATCCATTATACTACAACAGATTATCCTTAATGGTGAATGTCAATAACTATAATACCCTGAGGGGGCGGGGGTTAGAGTTCTCATCTTAAATTGGGTGACTGTCCTCAGAAACAACATTCTGTTGAGAAAGATGGGTTAACATGTATTGCAGGGGTTGGACTAGATGACCCTGAGGTCCCTTCCAACTCTACAATTCTATGACTCTATGTATTTTAAGACAGGACAACATAATGCAACAAACTCTCCTGAGCTCATGCATCCCAGACCAATGCCTTTTATTGAGATAGTTGCCAGTCATATTAGAATCCTTTACTTACATTTCGGCAGAACATCAAGCAAACTGATCAGACAACAGCATCAAACAGGTAGTGTGGTCTGAAGCCTAACAAGTCATATTGATGTGGCATACAAGAAACAGAGAGAGCTGAGTGCAGAAAAACCCAAAAGCCCATCATTTGGAAATTCCACTATTAGGATCAGCTAAAATATCACGAAACAAATGAGTAAGAATTTGAGTTCTCCACAACTCTTCATCAGGCTGGATGTTAAGCAAAATGGGAAAGGAGGAGATGGGTGAAAACTGGCTTGATGTTGAGGCCACAAAGCCTGCATTTAATTACCGTCTTCAGATGGCAGAGACTGCAGACCTACTCTAACAAGTTGCACTCAGGATGCAATAAAATAAAATAAAATAATGATAGCTCCCTTGTCCAAAGCAAATCTACTAGGGTAGGGGACAGCCTGCTTAAATGGGACATTGTGCATTTTCGGAACAGATATAAATCTCTTAGCATCATATGGACACTTTTTAAAAAAATCACTGTTTCTGCTAATTGGCTAAAAGAAAAAGTTTATTTAGAAGAACATTTACATCAAATAAATATCAAAAGGAGTCAATCTTTTTAAATAAATGTTGGAGGTAATGAGCTTGAGAAGAAAATATTTACTTTCCGGCACTGCTGACATAAAATGTGTGTCATCACAAGACAAAGATAAGACTCTTGCAAGGAAGCACTCAGAAGCAACCCTTACTCTGAAACAGAACACCACAGAATTAAAAGAAAAAAGAGAAATGGTTCATCATGGTGTCATAAAGTGGCCACTACTCTTGTGTAGAGCTTGCAGTTATCAATTGTCAGATGACAACCTGGTCCTATAAAGAAGAGGAGACTCCTTTTCCCTTCCAGAAATGCACAAGGCCTTCATTCAGTGCAAAAGTAGAGGGTTCTGTTTAGGAAGCAGACTTAGGACTGGCCCATCTAAACAAGGACGTCCCTCCGACTGGCCCTGGCCCACCAAAGTCTCAGGCAGTGTTTGAGAACTTTCTAACTGGGGTGACAAGTAGTGAACCTGAAACCTTGCACATTACCATTATCATTTATTAAACTTCTTTACATCTGAAGATCACAGGGTGATTTTCAATATAAAAACACAAAATGCATGCCATAATAACAAACAAAAACAGTACCTCCACAGTTTTAAAGGCCACAGACCGTTTAATTAGTCAAAGGTCTAGGACTCCAGCAATGTAGGAATGCTTTACAGTCCTCCAGGTCTCTCAGGTGCAGCTAATCAGAGCAACAGTCAAGTTTCCCAAGGAAATGTGTGAGTCTTTGGGAAGTTTCCTGAATGAAAGAGTGTTCCAGACAAGCTGAGGCAGCAAGCCAGGTCACAAGACTGGGAACTTTGGATACAGATTTCAATACTTTTAAGCAATGGTTGAAAAGGCCATTACATATTATCTCAAATTCTTGCAGTAACAAATGGTTTTCCTTTAACTAGCAAAACATTAACCATTGCCAGGAAAAAGCTGAGTCAATTCTGATTGCAGCTTGTGCAATGTGAATTGGGTCTCTTTGGTATGATGCAGTATTTCATTTTTTTTTTTTTAAAGATATTTATTGAGGTTTTACAAAAACATAGGTTTACAAAATAGAAAAAAGTCATATAGAAAGAAAAAGATACAAAAACGAGAGCATACATAAAAAAGAAAAAAGAAGAATAAAAATACGAAATACAAAAAACAAATAGATAAAAAAGAATTAAAAACAAATCCGTTTTTGTAACTTTAAACTCATTTGCTTGTTTCCTTGGCCTCCTCACACCTCCCCTTTTTGTATTCCCATTTAAATAATCAAATCAGCAAATCCTTACCCTCTTTCGTTTATCTTAACTCTATATCTTAACATATTATAACTCTATATTTTCATCCATTATCAATTCATTTTTGCATATTCTTATTAACTTTGTTGCTAATGCCACTTATTTTCAATCCAACATCATTTTAACATTCATTAATTTTACAGTGTTTCTGCAAATAGTCTTTAAATTTCTTCCAGTCTTCTTCCACCAACTCTTCTCCCAGGTCTCGGATTCTGCCAGTCATTTCCGCCAATTCCATATAATCCATCACCTTCATCTGCCACTCTTCCAGGGTGGGTAACTCTTGTGTCTTCCAATACTTTGCAATAAGTATTCTTGCTGCTGTTGTTGCATACATAAAGAAAGTTCTGTCCTTCTTTGGCACCAATTGGCCGACTATGCCCAGGAGTATTATGATGCAGTATTTCAGAGAAGATGCAGATCCGTGTGTCCTCCACACCCCAGACTCCTTGCAGGAGCAGGATACAAATTGAATAAATGATAGAATGGTGATGATTGTGTTAGTTTTCTTCATGAGGAGTATACTCCAACAAGAAATCTAACTCATTCCCCCCCCTTCTGCTTCAATCTAGTCCCTTTACAACTGCATTTCATAGAATCAGAGTTGGAAGGGACCATGAGGGTCATCTAGTTGGACCCCCTGTGATGCAGGAATATGAATGTGGCCTGTATCAGCACCCTGTTCTAACCCTTTAAAACTGCTTTTCCTCTGAAATTTAACCAAGCTGAACTGGTTTGAAATCCTGCTTGTTCAGATCCATTCCTGGTGGAACAGGCACACATACACAAAAATCCCTACCAAGGAAGACCATAGGATAGATAGCATATTGCTCATTCATCCCGGTGACAAGTAGGAGAATGAGCTACAGTACACACCACACAGGCTTTTAAGAATTACAGTAAACACATGGGGAGTGCAACAGTAAACAGGACTATGCAACACAGTAAAGGGGTCATCAATGTCTTGTCATTAATGGTGTTCCTCTGCCTTCACAGCTGCTACTTCAATCATCCCTGCAACAGGGCGAGACAAGCTACTGCAGCTACCAAATGTTTTATTGTCACTTTGACTCAAGACTTAACAGTTCTGTATAACTCCATGTGCAGTTGCCACACGGAAACTATTGAAATGATGCTACAGGCGTACTTCAAGTTCTGTGGCGGGATCAGTCAAGTACTAAGGCCTACTAGCAACCACCAATGCTGCTGATGCAGCCACGTTAGAAACTGACTTTTAAGCACACATTTTATGGAGATTCTGTGCTAATTTGCTCGTTGCCAAATTACTCTGAAGAATTACATTCACTTTTTACCGCAAATTTAGGGAAGGTTCACCAGGCTCCCAGAAATAAGGGACGTTACATCTTTGGCTAACCCCATTTCACTCTCCGTGGAGAACAAAATTCCAGACCAAGCAGTTTTCTGTTGAGTAAAATACTTTTTCTATTCTCCTTTACTGCCCTGGATTTCTTAGTCTGTCATTCATTTCTTCCACAGATAGATGGGAGTAAATGGAGAAGCACTCTCATTGGACCCAATATCATCTGGGAGCTCTTTCACAAGCTTCTCAACACGGCTTATGCAACTGTACTCTGTTCAGCTGTGCAGCTGGCTCCATGCACAAAGTGTCATTGTAAGATTGCTAGGGAGCATTGCTTGGGGAAGGAGAGCCATGGGCAATGCAGAGCTGCAATGCCAGTGTCTCAATCGGCAGAAAAAATAGCAGCCAGTCAGATATCAAGCAATGAAGTGGTAAACACACAAAAGCTTGCTTTGTTGAAAAATCTTTAACCTCCCAGAATGTCTTTGCTCAACTACAACCTTTCTTTAACAGGCTACAAATCTAGCTGTAACATACTGTACTGGATTTGACACAAGACACATCTAGACAAGATAGCTCATTAGTGATCTGCGTTTACCATAGATAGGATCCTGGGGGAAAGATAACTCTCCTCTCCACTTACAGAACTTCTCAAGCCAGTCAGAATGAGGAGAAGGAGTTAGCTATATCTCAGGGACTGAAAGCCATGCAGGGTGTAAAGCTAGGACCGTAGAAGCTTGTTTTATGGCTTCAGATTCTTCAAGAGAAACCTCTGGCCCAAGGATAGCATAGCTTCATCAAAGCTCTTTTGCCATTCCTGATTCACTGTATTCCGCTAGTCGATACAGGTCAGAGAACGTCAATGAAGAAAAGAAGGGGGGTGGGGGATGAGAGTATTGTTTACAACCTAGCAGTTCATGGAATAAATGCTGCATATCCACAATCTGTGCAAGCCAATCATACTCGTAGCTCTTGTTTCTGATAGAGCCATTGAAGCAGAGCAACAAAATCCATTTATCAATGTTGAAAGTTTAATTGTTGGTAGTATTTGCTTATGCACTCATCTAGCAGAATCATACAGTCAATAAAAGGCCTGGATCCACCAAGTCCCTTTGTGCAATTATGAGGATGCATGTTTGCATGACCCTAATTATAAAACACACACACAGCATGAAATCTGCCTGGTTTGTGTTGATTTAACCATGCTATTTCCTGCAGAATTAATGTGTTGGCTACATGACAAGCTCCTCCAGTCCTCAAAGATATACTCACCCCCTTTCCCAAGTGACCACAAAATTGGAAGAGAAGGCCAACAACGTAGAGAGGCTGGACCTGGAAATTGCTGCTTTGGCTCCTCCAACTAGCAAATGGGTATTTCTGTCTAAGGAGAAAAGTGACACACTGCATAGCCTTGAACACTTTCAGCAGAAGGTTCTTCCTACCAAGCCACTGTTACACCAGAAGCAAAGTTTGCAGTCAGCCTGCCATGAGATGAGCACAACTTTCAGTGCTCCCATCACCTCTTCCTAGTTCTGCTTTCCCACTCACAATTGGTAACATTTAATCTCACCACATGAGCAAGGTGTTGTTTAAATCCTATTGGATGCCCTTGTGGTGTTTTGCTCAGTTTTGGGTTGCATTACTGGCAAGCTCAAGTTCTTTGTTCTGTCTCAGACCAACAGACAGAAAAGATGTTTTATAGCAGCTAAGAATGTGAACCAAGAAATAGAACGCCACTAGTTCAAACCTCACTATAACCATACATCTACTAGGTGACATACCTCTCTCTCTATCAGACCCAGACCTTATTTATAACATGGGGTGATAATATTGCAAAGAGGATTGCACACAAAGCTAAACTGTGCCCGAACAAAACGCCATTGGACTATTGTGCTCCACCTTCCTCCTCCACCAGTGGCTAAAAGAACAACTTTTGCAGTTAGCTTCACTTTTCAAGGATCCCCCTGGCTACTTAATGTTAACATTGGAAAAGTGTTGCGCCTAGAAGTGGGACGTATTGAAGGGAATTTTCCTGAACACATAGTCGAGTCTGGGCTCTTGCTTAGCTGAAAAATAAACTTGTCAGCTTAGAAAAGCACAAAAGAGACTATTTCCATCATTTGGTATCCTTTTATTCCATTCATTGAAACAGAGGCAACAACCACTGGCCACACATGGAGAGACAAGCCTGGACACTGATTTACATCCCAGATGAATTTATGATGTAATGTGCTCATTCCCAGCAATGTTTTTACACTGCCAAGTGCCTGTAATGTTTTTTTGTTTTTGTTTGAAAGCAACAAAGAGTGTGTGTGTGAGAGAGAGAGAGGGGGGGAATGTTAATATACGAACTCAAGGTCCTGGTTTAAAACAAACCCTGGCAAGTTTCATAACAAGCTAACTTCAACCCCTGATTTCAATCCGTGGGAGCTAAAAATGGTTCCACCTTTGTCTGTATCATGCCGCCAAATAAAACACTCATTTTCTTGCATACTCTGTGTACAATCGTTTGCATTTATGTTTTACTTCTTAGAAATGTTGGAAATTATGACGAATATTTTAAAAAGCATTGCTGCTCAGATGCAGCTGGGCTGCTTATCATCTTCCAAGACTGACTTTAACAGAACAAAACAGAATGTTTGGCAAGATTTGTACTATTGTGAAGTCAAGCAATCCCAAAACAGCACAGTCACACAATGAACAGAAAGAGCCATAAACGATATATTTAAAAGGTGGGCCTAATCATAGAATCATAAAGTTGGAAGGGTCCCTGGACCATCTAGTCCAACCCCTGAGATGAAGGAATATGCACCCATATGCAGATGAAACCCATGACCTATCAGCACCATGCTCTAACCAACTGAGCTGTGGCTGGTTCGACAGCTGCAGCCACTCCTGGACCACAGTAGTTCATTGCAGTTGGATTACTGCAATGTGCTCTATGAAGGGCTTCCCTTGTGCTTGATCTGGGAGCTGCAGTTAGTGCAGAATGCTGCAGCACAATTGCTGACAGGAGTGAGGCTCAAAGGTCTGAACTGGTTGTTTATTTGCTATTGGGCTGGGTTCAAAGTGTTACTCTTAGTATATAGAGCCCCTAACAAGGTCGCCTTACCCTACACATGCCCACTTGACCACTTCAACAGAATTGGCACTACTGCAAGTGCCACAAAATACCCGTTCTGCTCGGCTGTTTAGCGTGGCAGCACTTGCACTTTGGAACTCCCTGCCTACTGAAACCAAGCAGGTGCCTTCACTGCACTCCTTTTCGTACCTACTAAAAACATTCCTTTTTAGACAAGCCTACCCAGATGCTTAGGAACTGAATGTAATTTAAATCTGTTTTAGCATTTTCACTTTTGTATGTTTTAAAGTGAGGTTATAATTTTTTTCTTGATTTGACTGTTTCATCTTTTGAAAACCACTTTGAAAGGTTTCCCCCCCCAATCAAGTGGTTATGAATTTTATGAAATAAATAAATAATAGGCACCGTATGTCAAATACACTTTGAATTAAAGGAGGGCTTAAGAGAAGCCTCTTGTACTGACACAGTTAAGACAAACTGTTCGTAAGAGCAGCTAACCCTTTCTTCCCAACTCCCACACCTCAGCTGATGATTGACAGTTGTAGTTCACAACAGTGCAAAGAGTTTGGAAGCTACAAAAAGCAAATAGAGATGAAAAGAGGATCAAAAGGGGAAATTTGTATCAATCCAAAGTGAGTAGAAATGTATATTCTTTGAAAACTGTTGCTGAGGGGAAAGATCTCGACCATATATATTTATTGTGATATCCACAGGCTTTCCCTCCTCACCCAGATGCTTGACAATATACCTTTGTAATAAAAAACAACAACCAAAAATAGGTTGTTTGGCTTACAGTATCCTGCAGAGATCTTTAATTCTGCAGGATACCACTGTATATGAATTCTTTTCCCTTTCATCGCTAAAGAATGGCATGGCGAAGAGCGTTACGTAACAGAAAACTAAGAATAGTCCCCAAGGGGATAGTGACAAAACATGAGAAGAATGATCTGGTTCTTTGCCAAGCCAGCTTCCCTTTATGCTGCTATGGAAAAAGCACTTCTGAAAATGAGCAGCTTGCTTGGTCGGCGGTCACTGAGGGCCAACCACACTCACGGGGCAGCAGGGAACACAGCGGCTTCTTGACTCTTGCTAAGGCTTGCAGACAAAGGTCCCCCCTGCAAACTTAGGCTGTCCTCACACACTCTCAAGCCTAGAGCTACTGCTGTTTTCCTAACACTGTCCAAGAAACACACACTGATTGAAACATAGAAATGTCCTCTAATGCTTATCCATTTATTTCAGTTGTCTCCACGACCATCTACCAAAGGAACAATACAGTGGAAACTCGGTTGTCGAACGCTTCGGAAGTTGAATGGTCTTCCGGAACGGATTATGTTCAACAACCGAGGTTCCACTGTACCAGCCTTAATGTGCTATGCAAGGACACCAGAGCCACACTCAGACATGATGGCGCAGCTGTAGCTTGTTCTATACACTGCTGAACAGGACACAATCTGTCTTGCAGATTAGCAAAGAAACCATGGTTTGCTTCACCCAATGTTGGCTTGTTGCCCCACTGTCTCCTCTGTGAACACCTGGCTGACTGCAGTCAGTCACTGTAAGAAAGAAGACCCTGGATTAGATAGACCTTTGCTCTGATCCCGCAGGAATGAATTGTTATCCTGGTTGTCTTTGCAAGGGCGGAGGCTTGCTACAGTCTCACTGCGTCGCCATTTTCCCTACCCATAGCAGGCTACAGAAACAGGCTGACCGCTCTCAGCATACCCCCAGGCCAACCACAGTCCTCAAGGCTCCCTGCCTTCCTAAACATTAAACACAGAGGCTTGCTGTCACTGTTCCTCAACCCAGAGTTTCCCAGCCTTGGGTCTCCAGCTGTTTTTACACTACAGTTCCCATCATCCCTGACCACTGGTCCTGCTAGCTAGGGATAATAGGAGTTGTAGTCCAAGAACAGCTGGAGACCCAAGTTTGAGAAACCTGCCTTAACCCTTCCTCTCAAGACATTGCCTACCTGGGCAGCCCGTCAGACTTCTAATGAAATCTGCTAGCAGCCCCAAATTTGTGAAAATAAAAATCAAGTGCAAGCAGAACTTGGTCAACAAGGGAGAATCGAGAGCATGTCCTGCTACCACAAAGAGTGGAGGAGGAAGGACAGCAAGAGCCATTTTAGAAAAGAAAGAACAGAGGATGGCCTTGAACTTTTTTTTGAACAAATGCTCAAAATATCAGGCCCCCACCCATCAAATTTTACCCATGATTAAACCCCACTGGAAACAGCGTTATTTGATTGACTTGTGACCACGTAACTCTCGCTGCTACCAGTGGATCTTGGTCATGGCTAACTTTGGCTGATTTATGTCCTTATGTTTTTGGAAATGGTTCTCTCTCCTCAGGGCAGATTTGGAAAGCAGTGAAGAAATCATGTTTCCCCTCCTACTTGCAGAACAAGAGATTACACTGCACTAGAGGGCAGCTCTGCTAACTAGATTACACAGGATTTAGTTACAAATCCCTATCCTAGAGTATTTCACCTGCAAAATGGCTTAGGTGTCTAGCACACGGTAGAACACTTTGATGCTTTCCACAGATGGCAATGTACTTCACAAAGTGCAGGAAGTGGCCCAGGGCAGAAAATACAACTCTAATGGTGTGACATTTTTAAGAACTATAACAAATAAAATAAGTTAGAAGCAATAAATGGATTCTTTCATCACCTCAGTAGTATACATACTGTGTTTCCCTACAGTTCTGTTAAGGTAGCTGAAGCAGATAAGGCAGCCTGCAATGCTGGATTCACCCCCCAAAACTGTCACCATTCTAGAAGCCTGAAGAAGCTACTTTAAAACGTTCTGCTTCTGGCACTTCCCTGCTCATTTTATTTGGCAAAGAGGTGTGCTCTCGGAGGCTCCGGTGCTGCAGTTACTATTCCAAATGTGGTTGGTAACCCTTAAATATAAACTAACTTCCAATCAATGTTCTAATCCTGTGCAAAACACATTACTGGAGTATTTGAACACATTTAGTTTCAATTCAGCTGCACGGATTTAATGGGGGGGGGGAATCAATCCATATATGAATTAGCGGTTTCTAGATTTCTGTGGCGTTATTATGGAGGGCTGATCTCAAAGACAGATTGGTTCCAACTCCACCACCACTGCCTTTAATCTCCCAACACTGCTATAGATGGGTAGTCAAACTAAAGTTTCACAGTGGAGCAGCAGCTAGACCATATCAGCCACACACCCAAACACTGATGTCACCCCAAGAGAAGGCTTGCCATATTATGAAGAGGAAAAAAGAGGACACATTTGTCAGTGCTGGGGGGGGGGTATGTGTGCAGGAGTGGCCACATTCTACAATGCCCCTTCAAAATATACAAACACAAGGACCTGGTCCTTTCCTGCATCAAGAGTAGCCCACTCCCGGACATTTTAGAAAATTCAAAAAATCCAACCAGACAGAAATTTTACCCCTGAGAAAGAGGACACATCCTGGAAAAAAAGAGGACATATGGCAGCCAAGAGAGAGAAAAAGGGAAGGGAAAAATTGATTCTAATATGACAAAAAAGACCAAAATGCAGAACTTGTCTACTGGTGAAATCTGATTAAATTATGCATAATAATTCTGTGCTGCAGAAAATTAAGATCCTGCAAAAGACTCCAGTGTTTGGAGAAAGAATGGAATCAAGCTATATATTTTTATTCAGGGATTGAAACTTTATGCCCAACAAAATGAGCTACACTTACACTGCGACTGCCAGCAGAATGGACAGCTATCTTTTCCTTACTACTTCCTTTCAGCACGATGACTTAATACTATTTGCTGTTGTAGTTGCATACTTGACTTTATCTTATAAGACTTGACATAGATGATCACTTAAGGCTATGGAAAGCCATTTAAAAATGAGGATCTGAGTCCAGAGGATGGGGGAACTTGTGGCTCCAAGCCTCCCTTCCCCCTCCCCACCCCCTCCAGCCTCCCAATTGATCAGTCTCTGAAAGCCAAGCCAAGATCCAAGAGCTATTCTGAAACTTCATTCTAGTTGCTTTTGGATTTAGGGCACAACACAAAAACCAAATGGAATCTACTAACTTCAGGTCACCATTTGTGATTGCAGATCTCATGTCTGGATTATACATAATTCCTGCTTCACAAAATGCTGAAGGGATTTTAAAGATAGCATAGGGACACCATTTTGCAACACTGTTGACACTACTACCAGCCTTTCCTGTATTTGAAAGTCAGACATGTGGGATAAATAGGCAGTTTTAACTTCTACCAGTGTTAGCAAATGAGATATATAAGCTAATTGCCAAGTGGCACCTTAAACCTCGGTTACGGTTGCCACAATGCAATGTCTAGGTGTCATTTTTTGCAATGAAATTTATTGTTTTGCAAAAAATATTTTTCATTTCATTTCTACACAGCTTTATATTTTAAAGAATAATCTCAAAGCAGTTTATGACACATTAAAACATCAAATAAAACAATCCGGAATAAAACAATTGCAAGCTTCAAGGAAAATATTTCAGATCTTTCTCTAAGTGACGTTTTGCTTTTCCCATGTTTATTTATTTACCTACTTAATTTATAGAGCTGCCCTTAGCAGGACTCCAGGGAGCCAGTGTGGTGTTGTGATTATTAGAGTGTCAGACTAGGACCTGGGAGATCAGGGTTCAAATCCCCGCTCGGCCATGGAGCTCACTGAATGACCTTGGGCCAGTCATGGCCTCTTCGCCTACCTTGCCAGGTTGCTGTAGGGATTAACTGAGAAGGTGGGTGATCCATGTATTCCCTGGAGAAAAAGGTGTGACATGAATGCAATAAATGAGCTCTTCTGCTCACCTGCTTAAGAAAGCTAGAGGGGGCACTGGGTGGAGATGTCAGTCGCCAACCGAGCATCCAGGGATCTCCACATGGTCGCAATTGAACCAGTGCCAGTCGCAAAATGCACCTGGCTAACACTGCCTGGAAGATGGGGAGCATCCACAAGTACAGGAGGTTTCCTGTTTCAGATGTAGCAGCTGAATGTCAGAGCAATAAGAGAGAGCTGTGCAAGGACAGCGCCAGGACTGAAGGACTTGCAGCCCTCGTGCTGCTTGTGTTTCCTCTTCACGGCAGTCACGGCTGTAAAGGACCAAGATGTCCAAACAGTCACACTGCTGTATGGGGGCAGGAAAAATAGTTACATGCAATATGATTGATAATCAATTACCCTTTATCCTACAGGGCCATGTTCACAGGTCATATGCCAAACCATGAGTGCATTGTCCTTGCAACTCCCCCATTTGTCCCGCAACAGTGAAATAGCACTTACTTTTCAAGCAGCATACTGACCAGGAGCAAAATTTAA